>NC_054482.1:90207383-90807383 GCF_017639515.1 Carcharodon carcharias
AGGGATGTCAGCACTAGGAATGTATATTTGCCTAATGCTTGCTTCAGGTGTGGGTAAAAGATACCTCTTGTTGTCTTTACCCAATTGGGTCAACAGCACACTTCCAGTCAGCGTCTTTCCTGCCATTTGAAACTTTAGAAGGTCATGTAGTACCTAAACATTAACACTCCATGACCCAATTTAACCCCACTATATCTGTTTAAAAGTAGTTCCCTCACAGGCTTAATATTCTAATATTCATTGTGCTGTTATATTCTTTATTTTATTTTAGGGTCATAGTTTCTCCCCTTTGTAGCTAAAAAAAACCTTGGGCCGTGAGGAGAGCAGGAAAACAAAAGAATCAAACCAATCTTACTGGAAATCAACAACCTTGTTACCTGATCATAAACATATGTTTAGTATTCTTCTATTCAATTCTGAAACACTCAGTGTCAGACAGAACCACTTATAACTGAACCTCTTGTGGCTGCATGAATGATAAAGCAGAGTTTGATATGCTATCTTTTAATAATCTCACTCCATTGATGTCTTATCATTTTGTTCCATGCAGTAATGCATTAATGCATACTGATGTGTCTGACAACGCACTGATAACATGTACCTTGAGCTCCTGTCATCCAATTCTCCAGGACAGGAAGGATTTCTTGGACTGCCAAGCCTCAAGATATAATCAAAGATAGAGTTACCATAGAAACAAGATTAGAATTGAGTGGTTTAGCTAATTTATTTATCTTTTTAAACTGAAAACCTAAATCATTCCCAGTCAAAACACGATTGGCAGCTAACCTTCAGCTGTAACAAGAGATGTGTACTCAACGGCTGTGACAAGCATCAGAGACTTGATGGGATTAGAACGCGCCAATGAGCAGAATGGCCTAAAGCTCTAGTATTTGGAGTTGTTCATCTCTTGCAGTTTAGAAAGCAGGAACTCACCAAATCCACTTTCACATCAATGTTGATCCTAGGACCAGTCAGCTTGAGCCATCATGACTCAAGATGAACAACAATTTGTCCATATTTCTTTGCAGCATAAACCACAGGTGAAATCAATCTCTGTTAACCTGTTAGCGTGGATGTGAGGTACCATATTACAATAACTTCTTTGATGTTCTAAGAATGCTACTGGAACATTGTAACTTAGTTGGTGCCTTCAGCATTTGTTTCATTATAAACTAAAGATGTGTTTTCGTTAACCTTTTAGTTCAATTCCTTTATTACCTGTTTCAAGTCCTTGCAGGGCACACCACATCCCCCCTGAGAGCAATAGCAGTTCATCTGATAAAATGCTTTCTACAATGCTGCTACATAACTGACCTCAAGGACAAGTGCGGTATCATAATTGCCTCGAATTTTCCTTCACATCTGTTGTCTATACTCCTTCAATGTCTAAAACTAGAAACTGGTGATGGTTATTTTACAAGTCCCCACTACCTGAAACGACTCAAAAATTACCAGAGGAGGAGTATAAGGAGTCAAACTGCAGAATCATACTCTGAGATATGCTATGTGAGAGCGCTAATGTGCTCCAGTGCTGCTTAGATCAAAGAACAAATGTCACTCCTCCTCATATTTCTCAAGAGCTGAAGGAGAACCATACCATTATGACCCCTAATTTTGGACTCCCCACAAATGGAAACATCTTTACCACCTCTATCCTATTGAATGTCTCTATAATTTTAAAAAATCTCTATTTAATTCTATGTATGTTTTTTTTTGCTCAGCAACTGTCTTGTCTTCACTTCATTTTCTGAAAGTATTAAACCTTACTGGCGTAGGGTTCCATGAGTTCTGGTCATTGGTCAGACAGCTAAAGTCAGTGGGTTAGTCTATTGTGGTGGGCATCACATCAGTGGATAACAGTCTTGTTTCTGCCATGGCTTCAGGCCCATCCCAGGGATGTAAACACATGATAGTATTTAGGCTGATATTCAAATGCAACACTGAGGGAATGTTGCACTGTTAGATGTGCGGTACTTGAAATGATGCATTAACCTCTCAGGTAAATGTAAATTAGCTGATATTACATACATTCTGCAGAAGTGAAGCTGGGGCATAGAACCTGAGTGTCATTTAAAGGGACCAGTGACAGGGAAGTTGAGAGCCACTGTGACTGTTATGGGCATTATGGTTCCTCTGTTGGAGGTGGTATCTAAGCTTATAGCATGCATCTGGCACAACTTCTCTATATTTCCCACAAGAGAATCTCAGCCTTATTAACTCTGCTAATTGATGAGGTTGAGATATCGCCACCTTGGTCTGTAAATAAAGAAATATGGGTACCTCTAGGTAGAAGCCAGAGATCTCCAATGTTCCCTGATAAGCTTGACCATATTGCACTGCAACTCCTCATCATATTGCTCCTCGCCCCTTAGGAAAATACCATTGTGCCTTGCACTGATTGTTTAAAGATGTAAACAATGAGACCAGCCTGAAAATGGGTAAAAATTAGGACAATCTAGGCCTTGATCCATTTTTGGAAATTACAGTCTGCAAGCAAAGAACTGGGCAAAGACCTGAGTTGCTACAATTCCTCCTTTTAAATTAGGAAGCTCTTTTTTTGGAAATGATGGTAGGAATGGTGATATCTAAGTAGTATTGGCACTCTTGCAATTATCAGAGTGCTTTATTGGGCCAGGTGGTGATTTTTTTTGAATAGTGAGAATCAAAAGTTAACACTTAAGCAATATTAACTAATCTGTACCATTCTTTCTGCAAAAACATTTCTATTATGGAGCAGTGCTTGCTGTTACTGCAGAACTCCTATTGTTTGCTGTTTACAGTCTTCCTTTGACAAGGGTGGTGCCAGAGGACTGGAGAATTGCAAATGTTATACCCTTGTTCAAAAAAGGGTGTAAAGATAAGCCGGCAACTACAGGTCAGTCAGTTTAACTTCAATGGTGGGGAAACTTCTAGAACCAATCACTCAGGACAAAATTAATACCTGTAGTCATATTGACAAATGTGTGTTAATTAAAAGCACAGATTTGTTAAGGGAAAATTGTGTCCAACTAACTTGCTGGAGGTTTACGAACAGGCAATGGAGAATGTTGATAGGGCAATGCTGTTGATGTGGTGTACATGGACGTCCAAAAGGCATTTGATAAAGCGCCACACAACAAAATTATAGCTCATGCAATAAAAGGGACAGTACTAACATGGATACAAAATTGACTGAGTGTCAGGAAACAGAGAGTAGTGGTTAATGGATGTTTTAGGCCAGGAGGAAGGTTTGTAGTGGTGTTCCCCAGGGTCAGTGTTGGGATCTTTGCTCTTTCTAATTTAAAAGGCCTAGATCTTGGTGTACAGGGCACAATTTCAAAATTTGCATATGATATGAAACTTGGAAGCATTGTGAACTGTGAGGAGGATAGTGTAGAACTTCAAAAGGATATAGACAAGTTGGTGGAAGATGAACAAGTGGCAGATGAAGTTCAATGCAGAAAAGTGTGAAGTGATTCATTTTGATAGGAAGAACACAGAGATAATATGAAATAAAAGGTACAACTCTAAAGGAGGTGCAGGAGCAGAAGGACCTAGCTGTATATATGCATAGGTTATTGAAAGTGCAGGACAGGTTCAGAGACTGGTTAATAAAACACACAGTATCCTAGGCTCAAAAGCTATGAGGTTATGTTGAACCTGTATAAGACACTTGTTCAGCCTCAGCTGGGGCATTGCATCCAGCTTTGGGAGCCACACTTTAGGAAAGATGCGAAGGCTTTGGAGAGGGTGCAGAGAATATTCACAAAAATGGTTTCAGGAATAAGTAACTTCAATTACGAAGATAGAATGGAGAAGTTGGGACTGTTTTCCTTGGACAGGAGAAGGCTGAAAGGAGATTTGATCGAGGTATTCAAGATCTTGAGGGGTTTGGACAGGATAGATGGGGAGAAACTGTTCCCACTTGTGAAAGGATTGAGAACAGATTTAAAGTAATCGGCAAAAGCGACATGAGGAAAAGCTTTTACATGCAGTGAATTGTTAATATCTGGAATGTACTGCCTGAGGTGTGGTGGAGGTAGGTTCAATGAAGGCATTCAATAGGGAATTATCCTGTTATCTGAAAAGGAAGAATGTGCAAGGTTATGGGGAGAAGGCAGGGAAATGGCACTAGGTAAGTTGCTCATTTGGAGAGCTGGTGCAGATACAATGGGTTGAATAGTCTCCTTCTGTGCTGTAACAATTCTGTGAAATTTATGATTTTAGCAACAACTCCCTCCATAATCAACTACTGGTGCATTTCTAGGATTTTCCTTCTTTGGATTAACCCTATCCGTGGTGTTCTTGATTTTGTGTTCTCGCAGATATAAAACAGATAGTCATAAATAAAAAAAGATTCAACCACTCAAAATATCTTGCAAAATAAACAAACAAATAAAATTAAATTTTAAATAGAAAGTGGCAGTCTAAGTTCAGTGGTAGCACACCTGACTCTGAGTGCGGAAGTCATGGGTAAGAGCCCCACTTAAGACTTCAGCACATGAAGACACTTCAATGTAGTACTGAGGCAGTACTGCATCGTCAGATGAGATTTCAAACAAGACTTCGCATGCCCTACCAGGTGGGTCCAAAAAATTCCATGGTGAAGAAGAGCGGGGTAATTCTCCTGATGTCTGAGTCAACATTTTGCTCTCAAAGAGTAAAGTTAAAAAGGATTATCTGGTTATTTTTCTCATGGCTTCCAAATCCAACAAATAGCAATGTTTTCTGACAAAGTGCTTAAATGGCTGTTAAGTGTTTTGGGACATCCTGAGTCCTTGAAAGAAACCATAGAAATGCAAGTTCTTTTTTCTTTCTTTTCACTTGTCATACGCTTATTGCCAAAAAAATCAAAATTTACTATATGGAACCTATAGTCATCACAAACCATCCCCTTCAGAGCTGTAAAACGTGTCAGAACCAAACATAGAATTAAGTAACTAAAAACCAATCACAAGAGGCAGATGGTCAGCCAGTGTTAAAAGGGCATGAATTCTGCCCAGAGATGACATAAAAATATGATGCTCACTGATGTGGAAACACCAGGGCAAAATTAAATGAGCAAAACAACAAGCCTAGAAAGGATCTGTGATATATCTTGTGGTGGCAGTAAGCAAGTAAAGCTATGCCATTCATAACAGAAGCAAATGACGAAGTCAACTCAGAAATCAATTAAGATGATTTACATCTCTGTACATCTCGTATGCAGTTTTTGATCTAGACCCAGAAAGACTCTAAATCTCAGTGAGGGTTCATTTCCCCACCAGAAGGACATCTTAATTCTGAAAATATTCACAAATACATCTCTGCATTATGCAGCACAGTTACCTGAATACTGTCGTGAACAGTGGTGGACAATTAAGCAACTCACTGGAGGAGGAGGCTCCACAAATATCCCCATCCTCAATGATAGGGGAGTCCAGCACATCAATGCAAAAGATAAAGCTGAAGCATTTTTTACAATCATCAGTTAGAAGTGCCAAGTGGATGGTGCATCTCTGCCCCCTCCGGAGGACCCCAGCATCACAGATGCCAGTCTTTAGCCAATTCGATTCACTCCACTTGATATCAAGAAATAGCTGAAGGCACTGGATACTGCAAAGGCTATGGGCACTGACAATATTCCAGCAACAGTACTGAAGACTTGTGCTCCAGGACTTGTTGCACTTCTAGCCAAGCTGTTCCAGTACAGCTACAACACTGGCATCAACCAGCTATGTGGAAAATTGCACAGGTATGTTCTGTCCACAAAAAGCAGGACAAATCCAACCCAGCTGATTATCACCCCATCAGCAGTAAAGTACCTTTGATCAGCAGTAAAGTAAAGGAAGGGGTCATCAACAGTGCTATCAAGCAGCATTTGCATAGCAATAACCTACTCACTGACACCCAGTTTGGGTTCCACCAGGGCCACTCGGCTCCTGACCTCATTATGGGCTTGGTTCAAACATGGACAAAGGAGCTGAACTCCTGAGGTGAGGTGAGAGTGACTGCCCTTGACATAAAGCAGCAATTGACCGAGTGTGGCATCAAGGAGCCCTAGCAATGCTGCAGTCAATGGGAATCGGGGGAAACCTCTCTACTGGCTGCAGTCATGCCGAGCACAAAGGAAGATGGTTGTAGTTGCTGGAGGTCAGTCATCTCAGCTTCAGGACATCACTACAGGAGTTCCTCAGGGTACTATCCTTGGCTCAACCATCTTCAGCTGCTTCATCAATGACCTTCTTTCATAAGGTCAGAAGTGGGGATGTTCGCTAATGATTGCACAATGTTCAGCACCATTTGCGACTGCTCAGATACTGAAGCAGTCCATGTCCAAATGCAGCAAGACATAGGCAATATCCAGGCTTGGGCTGACAAGTGGCAAGTAACATTTGCGTCACACAAGTGCCAGGTTATGACCATCTCCAACAAGAGAGAATCTAACCCTTGACATTCAATGGCATGATCATCACTGAATCCCTCGCTATAAAAATCCTGGGGGGGGGGGTGGTGGTTTACCATTGACCAGAAACTGAACTGGACTAGCCATATAAATACTGTGGCTACATGAGCAGGTCAGAGGCTAGGAATCCTGCGACGAGTAACTCACTTCCTGACTCCCCAAAGCCTGTCCACCATCTACAAGGCACAAATCAGGAGTGTGACGGAATACTCCCCAATTGCCAGGATGAGTGCAGCTCCCACAACACTCAAGAAGCTTGACACCATCCAGGACAAGGCTGCACACTTGATTGGCACTATAACCACAAACATTCACGCCCTCTACCACCAACGCACAGTAGCAGCAGTGTGCACCATCTACAAGATGCACTTCAGCAATTCACCAAGGCTCCTTATACAGCAGCTTCCAAACCCATGACCACCACCATCTGGAAGGACAAGGGCAGCTGATAAATGGGAACAGCACCACCTGCAAGTCATTCACCATCCTGACTTGGAAATACATCGCCGTCCCTTCACTGTCACTGGGTCAAAATCCTGGAACTCCCTTCCCACAGCACTGTGGGTGTACCTGCACTACATGGACTGCAGTGGTTCAAGAAGGCAGCTCAGCATCACCTTCTCAAGGGCAACTAGGGATGGATAATAAATGCTGGCCCAGCCAGCAAAGCCCACATCCCATAAATTAATTTTAAAAAATAAACTCCACAGCAACATACAGGGAGGCTGGGAGTAAAACACTGGGATTGCACAGGCTTATGCTGCAAAGTAAGGGTCAGTATAAAATCATATACAAAAGACACCACAGATCGCAAATTCCACTCTTCCCTGATGAACTATTGCTGGAAAGGTTTGAGGCACTGTTTTTGCATGCCATCTATTCATGGCCTCAAATCCAACGGTACTGGATATAGGGCTGCGATAGCACAAAGGCCATCGTCAGCCTTATGATTCAGTCAGATCCACTCTCTTGCTTGCTCTCAGAGCATCGATCATTTCCTGAACTCCACAGACTAACAAAACCTTTCTTCCTGGCAACAAGATGAAGCATATCCATGTTTTGATCCAAACACCACATTGAGAAAGTATCTACAGGACACATGCCAGTAAGGTGAGCGATATTCAACATCTAATGAAAAATGGAAAAGTACCAAGTATTGTAGATATCTTTCTCATACGCATCCCCCACTAAGAGAGTTGTTGTGAATGGCTGCTTTTCAGACTGGAAGGAGCTAATATTGTGGTATTGCCCAGGGTTCAATATTAGGAGCACTGTTGCTTTTGGTATACCAAGTCATTCATGACTTGGACTTGGGGGTACAGGACACAATTTCAAAACTTGCAGATGGTATGAAACTTAGATGTGCAGTAAACATTGAGGAAGATAATAATACATTGCAGCAGGACATAGCTAGGCTAGTAAAATGGGCAGGCACATGGCTGATGAAATTTGACATAAAAAACTGTGATGTGAGAGAGATAATACAAGCTAAAGAGAACAACTTTAAAAAAGGGGTGTGGGTGGACAAGAACAGAAAGACCTGGAGTGTTAAGTGCACAAATATTTGAAAATGACAGGACAGATTAATAAAGCAGTTAATAAAACATATGCAATCCAAGACTTTATAAATGGATGCATTGGTTCCAATATTAACTCACTCAAAATCCATTTGCTTACATGAAGCTAAAATGAGGCCATAGCGTACAAAAGTCAGGAGGTTAACACTAAATCTATGTAAAATACAAGTTTAGTTACAGCTGAAGCTGTGTTCAATTCTGGGCACTGAACTTTAGGAAGGATGTGAAAGCTTTAGAGAGGGAACAGAAGAGATACACTGGAATGATTCCAGGGATGAGAGATTACAATTACACTGATGGACTGGAGAAATTGCAGTTGTTCTCCTCAGAGTTGAGAAGACTAGGTGAAGATTAGAGGTGTTTAAACTCATGAAAAGTTTAGATCAAGTAAGTAAAGATAAACTGTTTCCAATGGCTGAAGGGCCAATAACCAGAGGACACAGATTTAAGGTCACTAACCAAGGAACTAACATACAGTACAGAAACTGATGCTTAAGATTGATTACATCAAAAAGGGTCCTTATTTCTGAAACAAATGTCAACCAATAAGAAAAAAGATTGTTTAATTTCTTTTTTCAAAATCTGAAATTTCTGCATATTTGTTCAATTTCCTTCTACAGAATACAGTCATACAATGGCAACACAACCGTGTGATGGGATACAAGCCTTTCTTTGCTTTTCCCTCTGCTGAAAGCCTCTAATCTCAGCAGTATCATCAGAAGGCACCAGCAAACAAAGGCCAAATGCTTCCCCAACATGTGGCAGGGGAGATCCATGTAGCTGCTCAATATTACTATTATGAGGACTTGAACAAAGGCACCCTGCACATTTTTATCTGCATCATGTAAAACAACTAAGGGAAAGGGAGGGAGGGGGGGGGGCTTGAGATAAGTAACTTTCAAATAACCTTTTCCTCAGTAAACACAAAACTACGACCCAAATAGACCTGTAACGTTACATAACAAAAACAGAATTACCTGGAAAAACTCAGCAGGTCTGGCAGCATCGGCGGAGAAGAAAAGAGTTGACGTTTCGAGTCCTCATGACCCTTTGACAGAACTTGAGTGAGTCCAAGAAAAGGGTGAAATATAAGCTGGTTTAAGGTGTGTGGAGGTGGGGGGTGGGGGGGGGGGGGGGCACCTGTAACGTTACATGCCTATTTAAACATGCTCTAGATAATTGACTTCTCATTGGCTCCCTTGAAGAACTGGTCTATTCTTAATTTGTGGGATTAAGCATAAGTTTGACTCCTGGAGAAGGATTGTTTAAATAAATATTTAGTTGACTTTTCTTCATTTGAAAACAGAATTCTGGTATTATTCTGTTTCCGAAGAAGTGAAATACAGGGAGCAATGTGATAGTGGAGAGCTGAAAATTGCACTGTGATTCAAGGCATTTTAAAATTGGATTGAAAATTCTATTAAGAATATGATCAGCAACAATTTGAAAATTTGTTGTCGAAAAAAGGAATGAACATTTTTAAATGTTACTTTATTAAAAATGACTTCTGTGAAATAATACTGTTAAAACTTGAATTTTGGATTATGCTACCAGGGTCTTGGGTCAGCAAATAATCAAATCAACTTACCTTCAGGAATTCTACCATCATATTCTTGAGGACATTGGTATTTTGACACTCAGTAAATCAAAAGGCCAATGTTCTTTCCCCCCCTAAAATCTTAGTTGTTCCATTACTTCCATATGTTTAATTAAACACAGAAGAGGTTAAGATTAACCCTCTGAACTTCATGCAATTTTAGATTCTTATTTCTCTTGCATCATTCAGTAAAGACTTACAGGATGCAATTTCGTTCTTACATTGTTAGCATAGGAATGATTAATGGGGCTTTGCATTGCTAGAGTCATGGCACTTTATAGAAGTACAATAATGTGAACTTGAAATTTCTGTCAGCTAAACTCTTCTGCCACAAAATTGCAGACTGGAAGAACTTCAAGCAGGAGAACTGGGTATATTTGATGGTCTGCCATCATGAACATCACCCAGCTTTCCTCAGATAAAATCCGCAGTATCAGCTAGATAAATTGCATTTGATGTATCTTCTGAGATGTGGTCATCTGGAAACATCTTCTTCATTAATATTTTGTCCCAATTATCTCTCTTTTCACATTCTCCAATGCTTTCTTCAGCAGAGAAAATAATCAAAGTCACCCATGTCTCCAGAACCACTATCAGTGCTACTAAAAGTTAGCATGACAATGCTGTCAGCTTTCCTACTGCTTCCAATTCTAAAACAGAGACACACTGCTAGGATGCAGTGCTCCATTGTGCAGTCTGGGCTAGGGAAAATTAAAGTATTGGATCTTGAGCTCAATTGTCAGGGTTGGCAGGAATCAAAATCTGTCAACCTTCAATTTATCTAACTGTAGCAGTTGGAATGGAGATACTTACTTCAAGTGAACACCATTAGCTCTTTGATTAATATGTTGACCCTCAATTTCACATTTTTCTAAGTTTGTTGTAAAGTAAAGTAATAAATCTGACAACCCAAGTTCAACCAATAAAACCTACTTTAACTCAAAAATAAGCGAAGGAAAATCAAACCAATTTGATCCAATCCAAAGATAAACTCAAATCATGCCTGTTGAACTTAAATCCAAACAAATCAATCTAAAAACCAAATTAATCTAATTTAATTCATTCCAATTGGAGAATCAAATTAAAGTTAAAATGATGCAGTCCAACACCAAACCAAGATAAATTTACCCAAAATCAAACCAAAATAAAGGCCTGATTGTATCAGTTAAACTGGGTGTTCTTGTATTGGCCATCTTTACCATCAGAAGATAATCTAAATGTTCTCCAATTCTGCACATGATATCAACAATGCAAACATACTAATTAGTTTAATTTTAGTGCTTTTCAACATCAAACTACGTACACAGAATGTGAACTGAAACAAAGAAGACAGGAATAAATTACTGTGCTAGTTAATTCTTTAATAGAGTGAAGCAGAAGAGTGCAGGAGTCAGAGGAGTGAGAGTTGCAAAATCTTTTTAGTCACTTTAAAAGACAATATGAGAATACAACTGGAGGCACTGTAGAAAAAATCCTTAAAACATGAAAACATGCTGGTGTTCAGTATTAGCAAAAGGAATGTGGTAAAGAGTAAAATTTACTGTGTTTTAAAATTTTCTTGAACAAAGTTAAAGCACTTGCAATTCTACATAATTCTGTACCTTGAGATGAAACCATATTATAGGGCACCCTTAAAACCATGGGGCTGAATTTTGCTGTTGGCGAGCAGGGAGTGGGGTCTGCTTGCCGACACGTAAAATGACACGGGATGATGTCGGGGGTTCCCCCTGACATTATCCTGCCCCATTTAATTTTTCAGGAAGGCGGGGACACAGCCAAATCAGCTGTGCACCCGCCGACCTGTCAATGGCCAATTGAGGCCATTGACAGATCGTTGAAACAAATAAAGGACCTGCCGGTCCAACCTTAAGGAGCCCCAGCGGGCAATAGATAAAACATGAAACCTCATCCACCGGCAGGATGAGGTTTCATGTAGGGATTTAAACAGTTTAATGAAGTTTTAGTGTAAGTTATGAACATGTCCCATCTGATGTGACATTGTCACATGAGGGGGACATGTTAAGGATTTTTTTCCCTATTTTTAATGTTTTTAAAAGTGTCAGCGATCTGTCTGAGGCAGCACTTAGCCTCAGGGAGATGTGTGCTCTTTCATGCGCATGGGGAATTCGCCACCCGCCTGCACAGGAAGTGCATAGCGTTTCCCGCCAGACATTAAGCTGGGCAGGCCTTAATTGGCCCGCCCACATAAAATGGCAGCGGGACCCGCATCTCCGGCGGGGATCGGCTCCCCGCCCGCCAGAGATTGGGTCGGGCCCACCTGCCTGGTGTGCAGAAAATTCTGCCCATGGAGATTTACAGCACAGATGGAGAAAATTCAGTCTGTTGTTTCTGTGCTGACTTATTCATGAATGCTGACCCAGATCTATCTCTCTTCTACCTCTCTTGTCCCTTCCTCTGGACTGCTTGTCCAATGTCCAGGATCAGATGAGTATAAATTTCCACCAATTAAATATTGGGAAGACAGAAACCATGGCCTTGAGACCCAACTGCAAACTCCTTTTTCTTGTCACCAAATTCATCCCTCTCCCTGGCAACTGTCAGAGGCTGAACCATATTGTACACAACCTTGGTGTTATATATGACGGCGTGATGAGCTTCTTACTGCACATCCATGCCAGTACTAAGACCTCCGTCACATCGCCTGACTCGCCTCAGCTTATCTAAAGCTGGAATCCACGTCCGGCCTTTGTTAACTCCAACCTTGATTATTTCAATGCAGTCTTGGCTGGCCTCCCATTTTCTATCCTCTACTAACTTGAGATCATTCAAAACTCTCCTGCCTGTCTCTTAACTCACACAAAGTTGCGTAAAACCCATCTTCCCTGTTTATCCAGATTGGCTCCCTGTCAAGCAAAACCTTGATTTTAAAACTCTCACCCTTGTTTTTAAATCCCTCTCTCCTCCCATCTCTGTAATCTCCTTCAGCCCTAAAAACCACCCTCCCCCCAGTTCTCTATGCTCTACCAATTCTGCCTCCTTGAGCATTCCCAAATTTAATTGCTCCATCAATGGCAACCGTACTTTCGGTTGCCTAGGTCGTAAATTTTGGAATTACCTTTATTACCTTCCCATATCTCTTCTCCTCTCTCCAACTCTCTTTCCTCATTAAATATGTTCTCTGCCTTTTTGTTCAAGCTTGTAGTCATTAGGTCTAATATTTCCTTGCTTACCTCTGCCCCGTAAAGGGCCTTGGAAAGTTTTATTACATTAAAGGTGCTGTATAAATGTGAATTGTTGTTATTACTTTTGCTAGTTTTTAAACTAATCCCACTGTCCCACTATCTCCTAATTGCCTTCCCCCTCTACTTCAAATATTTATCAAATTTTCCCTTAAAATATGCAATCCAACTATACTTTGTGGAAAAGCATTCCACAATCCAACAACTTGCTGTGTAAATAATTATTGTTTAAACTTTTCACGTTCCCTTAATAGTGATTTCAAATTTATAATCCCCATCATTGATTTCTCACCAAGAAGAAATAGCTTTTCCCTGTAGACATGTTTTTACAAGTCTTACTCATATAATCAAATAACTACACTTTAACCCTAACTAATTGGCTTTGAAATAATTTGAAATCTCCCGATGACGCAAGTTCTTTCCTTCTATCTATACTAGCCAATCTGTGTTATTATACACAGAGGGGAGAATTTTCTCCCCTCGGAGGGGTTGTGTGGGGGTGCGCAGACGATTGGTGCCCCCGATTGGCTGGGTGCCACCATTTTACGTGGGCGGGCCAATTAGGGCCTGCCCAGCGTAACGCGCACCCGGAAGCACTGTGCGTTCCCTGTGCAGGCGAGTGGGGGGGTGGTTGCCTGAATTGGGAGTGTGCTCTTTCGCGCACGCACACGAAAGAGTGCAGAAATCTCCTTGAGGCACAGAGGTGCCTCAGGGAGATAAGTTTTAAGTTTAAACAATTAAATAAAGTGGTGAAAACATTTATATGACATGTTGCCTCATGTGAGACTGTCACATGAGCTTAGACATGTGCACTAATTTTAATAAAAATTTTTGTGAAAATTTAAAATCATTCATGAAACCTCATCCTGGACGGGCAGCTCAGGTAATTGCTTAAGTGGCTTTTTAAATGGCCTTAATAGGCCTTTGACAGTTCAGTGGGCCAAACTGAAAATCAAAATGACGCACAGTGATGTCGGGACGCACAACCGATGTCACCCGCGTCATTTTACGCCTTGGCGAGCAGGCCCCGCCCCTGCTTGCCGAGCTGAAGATTCTACCCATAGGGCTGAAATTAATGCCAGCGGTGGTGGCCCCAACGTCAGGCTCGAAAGCTGGGGGCCCTGATGGAAATCTGTGCCCATCAGGTAATTAACTGCCTTACATAAAGACTCCCATCCCTATAAGGGCAGAGATCTAGTGCCTCCTAAGATCTGCTGGTCAAACGGAGGGGTGGCAGCTCTTCAGACCCAGCAGTACCAACAGGAATGGTAGCCAGTGCTGGGACTGCATAGCTAGGACTGCAAGGTGGAGCAGGGCCTGGAATGCAGGTGAGTGGGGCAGGGTGGGTTTTTCTGCTGGGGCAGCCCTTGCAGCTTAGGGCCACAGGGTCTTCTTTTTTTTATTCATTTATGGGATATGGGCATCACTGGCTGGGCCAGCATTTATTGCCCATCCCTAATTGAGCTTGAGAAGGTGGTGGTGAGCTGCCTTCTTGAACTGCTGCAGTTCATGTGGTGCAGATACATCCACAGTGCTTAAAGGGAGGGGAGTTCCAGGATTTTGACCCAGTGACAGTGAAGGAATGGCGATATATTTCCAAGTCAGGATGGTGAGTGGCTTGGAGGGAACTTTCAGGTGGTGGTGTTCCCATGTGTCTGTTGCCCTTGTCCTTCTAGGTGGTGGTGGTCGTGGGTTTGCAAGGCACTGTCTAAGGAGGCTTGGTGTGTTCCTGCAATGCATGCTGTAGTTGGTACACACTGCTGCCACTGTGCCCGAAGAGGAGGCCCCCTATCCTGCAGGGAAGCCACCAGCTTTAATTAGGTGGTCTCCCCAACTAGCAGAGGGTGCCACTACACTTAATTGGACATTTAAAGGCCTCAATTTGTCTATGACAAGAAGGCCTTCATTAAACTTCCCTGCCTGAGTGAATCGTGAAGGTGAGGGGCACTCGACCACCCACCACCCCATTCAGCTCGCTCCTGTGGGCCGGATCAAATTCTACCCATGGAGTCAAGAACACATTGTCTTCAGATAAAGCAGGGTCAGAGGACAACGGGATCAGGCCCCTATTTCAAGTCCTTAAATGTTTATAATGCTTTGATATACCATTTATAGATTAATAACTAAACTAAACAGCGCAGACTTCATATTTTGTGATGCTTATGCTGTTATGTTTCAATTTAACTTGGAGGAATGGAAATGCTAAATACGTGTTGAACCATTTTTGTCTTCAAATACGCAATTAAAAAGGGAGAAAACCAATCCATCAAGATGTTAAACAGTCCAATGACAGACTCAACACATACAACAACTTGATCCAGAATATCAACTTGCATAAAGAATAATTTCAACATATGAGAACCATAAGGTTTAGCTAGTTCCATCATTCAAGTGCTTGTACAAAGTTTGATTTATTATTTTTCATTTCTTATCAGTTTGCCAGCTGCACCCATCTCTGCTCTGCTGAATAAAAAACTGATCCTTTTCTTTTTTGACTGCCTCACTGGATTTAGGGCTGGATTTTATGCTTCCCACTGTTGGGTTTGAAGGTGTGGCGGGGGGTGGGGGTGGGGGGGGCGCGGTGGTTGGTGGGGGGGGTTCCTAAAATCCAGTGCATGGCCTTCCCGGCAAAATCGCTCCACTTGCCTTGGTGTCCAACTCCAGCAATGATGTCCATTTGGGACTGCCTGTAGTGCAAGCATTGACCACCACTCCTGCCTGGCATGCTGGGACCACAGAGCTGCTGGCCATCTGATTGGCCGGCAGCTCTCGGAGGCAGATCTTTTGACCCTGGAGGGTGGAAATTCCCCCGTCCAGCCTATTAACAGTCAACTGACTTTTAAAGGGGCAGCCATTCTTCCTCTGGGCAGGTTCCCCACTGACTTTTCAGTCAAGGGGTGGGGACCACAGCCTACCTGTTTACATAAGTGGAGTTGAAGCCTAGGATCAGCAAGTCTTACTAAATGGCACAGGAGACGCAAGGGGCCTTAAGGTCTACTCCTGTTCTAATTTCTTATATTACCCCCCAACTCTTGTGGAAAAGTCATCATACTGAGAACCTGGACATTTTCTTCTTAGGTAGCAATATGCTTACGGAGAAATGCTGCAGTGTTATCCTCCTATAAGCAAAATTCCAGTTACCTGAACAGTAGATATCCAAATCGTCTGATTATCCAAAACATTTGATTTCTCTCCTTGTAATCTAAGATAGTGAGTGATATAGGAACATGTTTATGCCTGCCTGGTTATGAAATGTCACTGGCACTGTAAATCATACCAATGTTCTCATCTTGATCTGTTGGGAGTTGAAAATGCACTTAAAACATCTGTACTTTGTAAACCTATGTTTTTTGTACTAAGTTACGTGTTTGAATACTGCAGTTGTTATGCATATTGTTAAGGCCTGGTCCTGCGGATCTATCTAAAGTGTTGCATACTATGCTGACAACTGTACCATCCTTTCCCAACAGAGATAACTAGTGTTCGCATTTTTTTCCTCTTTGTTGTGCTTATTTATTTTATGTCACTATGCTTTGCAGTTTCCTTTGATATTTCTATGCCCCCTGCCATTGCCACTATAAGAGGTGGTGCATCAGAATAACTCAAGTGACCCATCCTCCAGGGTACCCTCCTTGTGGAAAAATCATCCAGTCTATCATTCAGTGGCTCTTCTCTCACCATAGCCCAAGCAAGCTGAAGACTATTGTTGCATGTGGAAATGGCAATATAAATCCATACCCTGCCATTTACTGGCACAGTGTTGTTCATTTATTCTCTGTGCCCCTGAACGGTGATTATTTCTTGTACGACTGCAAAATATTTTTTCACAGATAGCCAAGACGCTTTTACTCACCCCACGACCCATCATCCCATTGTTTACTGGAAGGCCAATAAATGTGAAAGCTGCTTCACGGATGAAATAAGGATTCAGAATTCGGATCTCTTTGGGCTCCTTTGGGACAACTGTAGCAACAGACTTCCAGAAACCATCTGAAGGACTCTGGAAATAAAGAAAGCAAAATGGCTATTGTCCATGTATTTTTCAATGCTCTATTTTTGCATTTTGCATCCTATTTCCATTTAATGTCAATTGCCTAGATGGTGAAGAAAACCTGAATAAAATTGTTTGATTAGGTTCTGTCCATTAGTTTGCCTATTGCACATGACAACTTGCTGTCTTGATCACTGTAGAGTAGGATTCTGAAAACTGGCATTGTTTTCCCTTTTTATCTTAATTTTGCGAATTCTTTTTGCCTTTCTTTGTTTTATGCAACATTCTCTGATCAAACACCAGAAAGTATATCAGCTCTTTGAATTGGTTGGTCACAACTCTAAGGATTAATTTACATATTGATTTTTTTTCCTGACACAATGGAAGTAACCCACTACTGATGCCTTCCAGTCAGCATCAACTGAGGGAAGCCACTATATGGGGAAATCACAAGGTCAGAAAAACCTGAGTGCAACTATTAATTATAATTCTTGTTTTCATTATAATTCTGCCTCTCAGTCAGCCAGTCCCTCAAATAATTAACTTCTATAAATTTTTCCATACCAACTGTCTCACTGCCTCCGAGTAGTCTTTTCCACATGCTTGCTACACTTCGATTATGATATTCAATTCTGATCACACGTCCAGGTACTGGGAACAGTTCTGAAAATAGAAACAAAATTGCTAAACCATCTGAGCTAAGGAGAGAGGTGAAAGAGCCCAGAATTATTTAGTCTGACAAAGAGAAGGGTCAGTGGAGGTATTATTTGAAGGTCCTTAAACAAATAAATGAATTGTTTCAGATTGCCGCAAACTCTAGAACGATAACTTAATTAAATCTAAACTGTTTGTGCACTTTTTCTCTTGAACCATGTCACCTCGTTCTAGAATATAAATATTATTAGGATTTAATTTATTGAGTTACAATTTAAGAATTTTCAATTCTCTCTGAACCTTTCCTTTTTTAGTCTAAACACCCCATGCTCTTACACCACTCTATGAAGCTCGGATGCCTCATCAGATCAGCTGCCTTTCCTTACACTGCTCCCAACATCTGTATATCTTAGCTGTGGTGAACAGAATTGTACACGGGTGTGGCCACTGCAGTTCCTTGTACAGATTCATCATCACATCTCAAGACCTGATTAGCTTTCTTTACTTTTGCTATATCCTATGCTGATGGCTTTAGTATGACAAAGAAAACACTAACACTCCCATGTCTCACCCAATGTTGCGTCATGTAGCTTAAAACCATTAAGTTGATATGCCAACCATTTCTTTGTCTAATTAACTTGTCTGTTCACATTAAATATCATCAGCCTACATTTACACCTGTCTAAATCCCTTTTTTTTGGTATCAGCTAGCGCTGTTCATGTCTCCAGCTCCAAATCTTTTACATACTCTTAACAAAATTAGCTCCCAGAGTGATGCCTATTCCACTTCACTAGTGCAAAACTCAGTTAATGATCTTCCTTTGTTTTAGCTCATTTTCAATCCACTCAGGAGTCTGACTCATATTCCACATCTTAATGCCTTGTTGACTAATATTTTGTGCAGCTTTGTTGAAATCTGAATATAATCACCTTTGCAGAATTCCCGCTGTCGATAACATGTAATTTCCTTGAAAAACTTACGTAAATCTGTGATGAAAGATCTTCCTCCCATGAAGCAACTCTGGTGTATTGCTTCAATGCAGTGGATAATAGCTATGATTGGCTACATATTGGACTAAGTAGTATATAGCTTCGGTTTATACAGTTTGCAGCAAGGTGTCAATTAAAACCTTCCTGTCGCTTGCCATTTCAACACACCACCCTGCTCTCATGTCCATATGTCTGTCCTTGGCCTGCTGCAATGTTCCAGTGAAGCCCAATGCAAATTAGAGGAACAGCACCTCACCTTCCGGGCTTTCAGACTTAACACTGAGTTCAACAACTTCAGACCATAAACTTCCTTCTCCATCTTGACCCCCTTTTTAATCCAATTTTCAGTTATTTATTTATTTATTTTTTAATTTAAATTTTATTCTTTTATTTATTGGTTCATTTTAAAAATTCTTTTTACCCGAAACCCCACTACCCCCACAGGGCCATCTGTCACTTGTTTTTATGTTTTGCTTTCACAGAGTGCTGACCTTTGTTCTGCTATTAACACCTTCTGCTATCTTACCTTTTTGCCACTATCAGCACCTTCTTTACTCTTTACCATTACCATTAACACTCCCTTTGTCTTGCGTCCAAGACACCTTTGTCAATCTCTCCTTAGCTGTCACCCATCACTGACCTTCTATTTTAGTCCACCTGTTCCAAACAGTAAAACATCCATCACATTTCTACTTCTCTTTAACTCTGAAGAAGTCATATGGATGCGAAACATTAAGTCTGTTTCTCTCTCCACAGATGCTGCCAGACCAGCATTTTCCGTTTTTATTTCAGATTTCCAGCATCTGCAGTATTTTGCTTTATGTTAATTAAAGCCTTGACCTCGAAGTGGAGTTCTTCATCACAGTTGAAGAAAAGTGTAAAAATAAGTGGCCAGTTTTCTTCCATTAAAGCATTTGTCTCAATGACTGATTGTGAAATGGCAGAAACATTGGAGAAGTCTATTATCCAGCCCTCCCAGTCAAATGATGACATATAGCTTAAACTGGAGATATGAGGAAAATGAAACTAGAATTGTAAAAAGCAAAATAAATTTGTCTGTTGTATGAATACCAAAAATTCCACTTGATTCATGACGTCCAAAACGGAAAAATACTAGAAATTCCAGTAAATAGTGGGTACTTTGTCAATATCACAATGTACAAAAGTTTAGAGTTATTAATATTTAAGACAAATCTTGTTGCCAAATATATGTTTCTGCCCTGTCTCAGATTAACTGCTCCACAGTTGAATAGGTGCTGTGGGGAGCACACGGAGGAGGATCATAAATTTTCCAATAAGAAAATAAAGAATTAATTTAAAGTTTTGAACTTGTGAGTGCTATTGGCAATAATTAGTTGTCAGGATTTTAGAAAGAAATGTACTTTCAGTTCCTTTAAATTCATCAGTTACACAGTTTGGCATGGATTCAACTATCATGGCAGGATGCTTTCACTTTCTCCCAGCTCTTACCCCCGCACAAATTATTAATTTAAAAAAATACTGAAGGCTTGTATTTTCTGCAATATGTTTAATGTGCCAAGGGGAAGGAACAGGAGAGTGCAACTAATTGGATAGCCTTCAAAGGGCTGGCACAGGCACAATGGGCTGAATGGCCTCTTCTGTGCCATATCATTCTATGATTCCATTTGATTAAAAAACACATTCTTCTTACCTAAAATTTCTTTGAACTAAAATTCTCCAGAGCTTCCAGAGCCTTGGGGGTAGGATTTCACTGATGCAGTGGCAATGGACTTGGAGGCGGGGGTCCTGGTAAAATGGTGGTGACAACATTGGAACAGAACTCTGACATCTTCCCGCCAACAGGCAAATTCTCCAGGGACAGTCAGGCAGTGGGATTGAAAGTGTGTAGGATGGCGGTGGGCAGGCAATTGAAGCTGTTAAGCAGGCAATTGAGAGCGATTTTGAAGTGAATTCTAAATTTCCCTGGTGTGTACGGGTTCTACGGAGCATCAGTGGCTCAATTGTGAATGTTGGTTGGAAATGGCAGCTGCATTGTCAACCAGGCAAGCTGAGGTTCAGATCAGAAAATGTTTGAATATTTGAAGGAATTGCAGAATGTGAACCCATATTGGAGGGAAATTCATAAGAGGGTGTCATTCAGGACCACTGCTGCGAGTGCAGAAGCATTACGGGGTGAAGAGGCATTGGACTATGAAGTCTTCAAATTTCAGTGGATTGGTCCTCTGCACTGAGTTTGACTCCTCCAGTGATGTAGAGATTGGGAAAGGGAGCGACTGGCTCAACTATGGAGTGGAGCTGCAAGAGCCAGAGCAGCATTAGGGTGCAATGGGGCTTGGATGAGGAGGGTGCATTAGGACAGTAATGGAGGCTAATGATCCAGGAAGGTGATACCCAGTTGAAAGGGTTGACAAACAGAGGCTTGCTTCATGGCAATATTGGAACAGCAGTGTCTCAGAAGACGGTGTCTGCGAAGACAGGTGGTAGAGAACCTGTGTGAAATGATGGAAGAGGCGTTGAGGCTACAGGGATGTGATGGCCACAGGGCTCAACTTTTACATCTCAGTTCGTTCAGGAATCATCTGGAGACATATGTAGAATTGTCCGAACAGCAGCCCATTGTTGCATCAATCAGGTGATGGATGCCATGTACGAGATGGAAGGCAATACATTGGATATCACACTGTTCAGATCAGTGATGTCAAGGGGATGGTAGGATTGGAGCCAATTACTGGATTCTCTCAGGTACAATGGATGGTTGACTGCATACATGGCCATTCAAGGCTCCTGCAGAGTAGCGAGGTGCCTCCATTAACAGGATCTGGTCCAGGATTATAAAACTGTTGATATGTTAATGCCTGTTGTTACAAGACTTGTATGTGCAAACAGCATTCAGGTTCTGATGTGTCCACGACTCTTACATTCTAATACAGTCTCACGTGCCTCAACTCTTCAGGCCTATCAAATGTCTTCATGGATGGATGCTAGGTGATAAGTGGTCTGAACTAAAAACGGGGCTGCTTATACCTGTGCGGAACCCCACCAACAAGCCAGCGGACGCTTACTGCCATGCCTTTACAAGGACAACCATCAAACAGGTCACTGGTCTT
This sequence comes from Carcharodon carcharias, assembly GCF_017639515.1. Taxonomy (NCBI): domain Eukaryota; kingdom Metazoa; phylum Chordata; class Chondrichthyes; order Lamniformes; family Lamnidae; genus Carcharodon; species Carcharodon carcharias. The sequence continues at coordinate 90,228,906 of NC_054482.1, forward strand.
TTGAAAATGAAGTTCAGATGCCAGGATAGATCTGGGGAACTCTCCAATATGCCCCATCAAAAATCTCACATTTCATGGTGGCATGCTGCATTCAGCACAACTTGATGCTCTAGGAGAGAGCTGCACTGGAGATGGATGACCACATTGAGCGTGTCACCTCTTCTGAAAATGAAGATGAGTTGGAGGGGGTTTGAGACAGGTGGCCAATGGAAATGCACCCACGGGTCCTTCGTCAACAGTGTTATGATTCTGGACCAGGCCCCCAAGTTCCTGGTGCTATATGGTTAGGGGCAGTGCCTTTTGTTTAAAATAGACAAAGTTTGAGATTCAAGATACCTGCTAAGAGAATAAAGCCGTAAAATTCTATGGGTCTTGAACAAACAAAAATAACCTTTACGATACAAGGTTAGAAAGATAAAATAATATACAATATCTATCATATACTTCAGCATTCAGGGTAAATATGAGGTACATGTGTATTAACAGGCAAACTATGGTCGAACACATCACACTGCACAATAAATGGCAGATGCAAACAAGACAGATTCCATGGATTTCTCAACAACCCACCCAAACATCAGTAAACACTGTGAATCAACCAATCTCATTGAAACTGTCTCTCTCACTAAGGATTCTAGTCATCATTTGAAAATCTCACCTTGGAATTCTCTCCAAAAGCTGCTCCAACTCAGATGGCCTCAACGACGGCTTACCTTGCAGGGTTTCAATCTCATCTCAGAGACTCTGTTCCTAAGTCTGCACTCTAGCACCAACTCACAAGCACAACTTCAGCTCTTTGGCTGTACAGAGTAGAATACTACTGCTCCAAAGGTTTCACTCCAATGGACCGCAGCATGGAGTCACCAACCTTCTGGTGCCTTCTTAGATCTTCAGGGCTTACCCAGGGTCCCTTAAAGTCTACCAACTACAGCCCTTTTTCTGCTTGGAGCCTCTTTCTCTGCTCCTCCCTCTTTCTTCCTAACTGGGACCTCTCTCTGCCCCTTGTCTGGAATTCTTCTTTTGGGACCTCTCCTGTCCCCTGCCTATGATTCTTCTCGTTTATGGCGCCCTGCTCCTGGGTCACCTGATGGGGGATTTTGTGCCATTTTCTTTCTATACAGGCACACTGGGCCCATCATCGTCCTGAAGGTCAACAAAATGCTGGATTGTGCATGCTCCCAATCCGCGCATACGTGGAAACTCCCATGGCCTGTCAGAGGACCTGGAGTTCTCTACCTCCTGTTCGATGAGTGGGTAAGTCAGATCTCGTGACAACAGGCATTAATTTGCATGCCAGGGAGATACATGACTCACTTGTAAGGACACATTTCTATTGACATACCATTAAACATCCCTGGAAATGATTCTGTCTTCTCCCTGAGGTAGACTTGGTGTCCTTTCATCAAATGATATTACCACCTCACTGGTCCCATCATTATATCATTTTAAGAGCTATATTCAGCATCTCCTGCTTTCTGGGCATACCTTTCAAGCCCTCCAAATTAAGTGCTTAACTTCTTTTAATGGTCCAGTGGTGTAGAAATGAATATGTTCCTATCTCTGTCAAAGGAGCTGAAGATCTGCTATGAATGCAAGGTAGTGACTTGAGAAGAGCTCCCATGAGCTTCAGGTAGCTGCTCCTGTGGTTGAAAGGAAACTTGCAGGTGGTAGTGTTTGCATGCATCTGCTGCTCTTGTTCTTCTAAGTGATATTGGTCGGGTTTGGAAGGTACTGTTGAAGGAGCCTTGGTGAGTTGCTGCAGTGCATCTTGTGATGATGCATACTGCTCCAACTGTGTGCTAGTGAGTGAATGTTTAAGGTGGTGGATGGGCTGTTGATCAAGCGGGCTGCTCCAACTCATCCTCTCTCCATTGCTTCCTCCTCCACTGGTGACACTACAGCTAGAATGGCACATCGCCTCCCATTCTACTCTGTTCCCTAACATTGTGAACATGCTTCTCCCTCAATCATATAAGGCAGCTCCCTCAATCATCTCCAGCTCTGCAGTGCTTGTTAGTCAGTGCCAGTTTACATGTCCAGCATTGCGTAACTTGAAGCCCTGTTACAAACAGGCGTTCAGTCTTGCCAAGGCAGTGCTCACCTCTGACCATGGGCTCCAGTGTGAGGCAACTCTGCATCTCACTGTGGATGCTGGCTCCTGGTCATGCCCGATGCATAGGTCAGCTACCTCACTTCACAGCTCATGGGTGATATTTAAGACAGGCAGTCCTGAGGGCTTGCAATTATGAATGCCACTCATTTTGCTAGTGCACACAAGGTAAATGAAATGCTTCCCACACTGCACATGTATGACCATCCTGTGGCTGCTCTGGCCTCCTCCTCCCTTCTACTGTGAACAGCAAATCTTGGTTCCCTCCCTACCTAAAGGAACACCTCCAGGGACCCATCACTGAACTGTGCAGCCACACTTCCTTGCCTCCATGCATTCCTCCACAGCCTCCCTTATTCTGCACTTCTACCAATGCCCTCTGTGTTTGGTCTGTATGCAGGCTGCACATTGGCCTTTAAAAATGGCATCTTCCATCACTCTGCCACCTGTTATAGCTAGCGCCTACAACTGCCAGTCAATGACAGACAGGAAGATCGCTGAGGAAGTCGTACCACAAGCCTGTGTGGCTGTGTGACCCAAATTTGACCCTGGCATTGGGACTTCTTCTCATTCAGCAAAATCCAACCCTTAGCGTCTTTTTCTTGTCTTAATTTAGGATTTGAAATAGTGAGATGTATAACATGAGTCATCTAAAAACTAAGCAGTAGAATCAGAAGGTCAGGTACTGTAATGTTGAAGACTTAAGGTGACCTCATAATCTAAATTTTGAGAAAGATACTTTACAGCGATAATAGGCAAAGCAAGATGGAGTGTTGCTAACAAATCAAGAATTCAAGCAATAATCAGCCATGGCTACAAATGAAGGCATAAATCCTCTCCCTATGTGTCCGGAAAATATAATAATTTTCATAATGTTATTGGAATTTATTGTATGGATAGGAATTATGTGTGTGTGTGTGTGGCTCAACTGAATTAAAGGCAGCTGGTCTGAAGGCTTTGATGTATCAGAAGATAAGCTAGGTTTGAAATGTTAAATAGGTAAACATGGGGGAAGTTTTAGAATGTGAAGTGTAAAGGGAACATTTTAATTTTTAAATAAACCAGACTAGCTTGAATTCAAAGGAGGGGGTGAAATGTTTTACCTAGCCAGAAGAAGTTAAGAAACAGCTTATTTATTTTTCCCAAAGATTACTGGTAAAAATAATACTATGATAGATTTTTATTGTTTCACTATGTCTTTGGACTTACCTTGCTAATAATAAAAATCTATCATAGTATTATTTTTACCAGTAATCTTTGGGCTTTTCGCACTTGTGTTAGAACTTAAAAATGATTTCTTTCCTACTTCACCTCCTTTATAAAGATTTCACATTTGTGTTAGACCTTAAAATACCTGCCTTTACACAGAACCTTCTCTCCTTTATACATCTTTCCCCCTTTGAATCCAAATCCCCATTGTTTCACTATGTCTTTGGACTTACCTTGCTAATAATAAAAATCTTTATAAAGGAGGTGAAGTAGGAAAGAAGGCATTTTTAAGATCTAACACAAGTGCGAAAAGCCTCCAGCATATAAGCCTCAAACTCCTGTCTACAAGGAACCGAAGTTGAGAAAAATTAACTTTGAATTTCACTATTCAGGGTGCGTATTTTGTCTGTGTCTGTTTAAATCTATTTTCTTATTATTGTTACCTTAACAGAGGTGTAATGGGAATTAGATTAATTAGGGGAATTTAGAAGTTATCATAGTAGTAATTTGTAGATCTATGTATGTGCTTAAAATCATTTCCTCTATTAATAAAGGTTTAATTTAGATTTGTAAGAAACCTACAAGACCTGGTGGCCACCTTTTACTGAATTCAAAGCCCACATCACGAAATATATACAAATTGTAAAACAGCTCTGGCAGTTGTTTCAAGTTTCCCTTTGGGATTTGAGCAACTCAGCATTTACCATCAGCTGTGCCATAACGCTAAGCAATTTCCTCACCTTTTCCCTGGTCTACCCATTTCATGTGCTAAATGAAATTGAATAACCAAATTTAAAGGCCATTGCAAACCAAATCCAGCTTGAGGTATACAAGATTAGACATGTGATGATTCACCAAATGATTTTCCTACACTCTGTATGGATCACAATCAAGAAAATTTGCAATGTGAGACTGTGGATATGAAATCATGTATCAAAATTGTGCACTAAAACTTTGGATCATAGGTATATTGTATTAACTGGCAACAATGTATCTTAAAATCTTCTAATTTCCCAACAATGATTTCCAAGCTTTCTTTTTCTTAGAAATCTTGAGGTAGATACTTAAAAAAAAGCGCTCCAACATGTAACACGTCTGATAAGCAATAAGAATGAGGCATGTAAAATAAAAACAACCAGCTCTTGTTCTCACACCATGCCAGAAACACTGCCTGCCAACAAACAACTCCTCAGGCACGCCACCTGTAAGACTAATAGCATTCGCTATGAACACAAATAGTTTGGACTTATCTCTGCCAAGGACTAAAGTCGTAGTGAATAACAAGTGATACAACAGAGAAGCTGGAATATGACTCCTGACAGAAATATACTTTTTTTTTGTCTAGAAAATTACTATTTTCATGCTATCCTAATAGAAAAAAGCTTTATCACAAGGTTTTGTTACAATTTCCTTTGCAAAAAGTGAGAATGTTTCATTCTCTATGGATATCAACATTAAAGACGGCTTTGGAGATGATAATTATGTAATTAAACCAGGAGAACTTAATACCAGTTAAAGCTCCGCCAGTATTAACTATTCACAGGTCAGATGCCTCAGGGCCAGCTTCCACATTGATCCCAACAATCAACTTGCATGGATCTACTCTGGGACAAACTCATATCCAAAGCGAATGCAAATAATTCTTGGAAAAGAATCCAAGAATTTCTTAGTCTTCTCATGAACCAATCATCTGGTTTCAGGATTGAGTCTTGTGGTACTTTTCAATACCGTCTTCAGAGCTTATATAGTTACCTTTTGTCTTAGTGATCAAAATTTGACACAGTACTCAAGGTGCAATCTTACTATTCCATTATGCACAATATCCTCTTATTTCCCACTGAATAAAAAATGTGGCTCAGTGCTTTGATAATTACTGCTCTACATTCACTTGACATGTTACGTGCTAACACTACTTTTACAAAGGTGCATATAAAATGCCAGATTCTGTGAATTTTGACAGCAAAATCCACGTGCTGTATGCCCATATAAGTAACTCACCTCCCTCGACATAAAATGTTACAATTTTGATTTACTTGCATTGTCTAATTAACCTTTGTGCAGGGATAAATCCTTTTCGCAATTAAAATATATTCATATTTTGTAATACATGGATACAAATGATTATTACTCATTGCAAATGTACAGAAGATGTGGCATTACAGAAATTTATAGAATGTTGCATATTTAGTATTCCGAAGATTGTGATCTAGACTACAAAATCATTATTTTGTGTGATTAAAGAGATCAAAACCTGATAATCATTGAAAGACTCCGTAGGTAACCAATCAAGAAATGTACAGTGTTTCAGCACCTAGATCCAAAATTGCTATTAGTCTTTGATAGGATACCTCCTATATCCATCCAAATGGTTATTAAGATAATCTGGTCTTGGTCTTTTCAATCATGAATATTGATTTTGTTACAATCTCTGATGTTAACTGCTTTTGAATAGTATTGGAGAACTAAATCCTCAAGAATATCCTCATTTAGGACAAGTTCTGTACAAACCACAGCATTATTAGCATTTTCCTCAGCAATACATTGGTGTGGCAGAGGTAATTTCTCTCTCAGCTATTTGTGGTAAATGGGTAAATCATTCAATATAATGCATGTCACAAAAATAATTTACATAGCTGGTTTTGTTCAAGGCCCTTTTGTTTTACGGTTTAAAGGTGCTATGCAAATGCAAGTTTTATTGTTTTACACATTTCAAAATTTTTTTTGAAGACAAAAATAGACCAGTTACTTTGAGTGAAAATATATAAGTTCTCAGGTCTCACGACCTGCGACCATAGCCTACACCGTGCATTGCCTTCAAGGATTAACAAGGGCAAACACAAACTTTCTGCTATTGTCTGAAGAGCACTGGGTGCATCATATAGCCTAACTGCAGCAAATCCAGAAATCAGATAGATCACAGCATACTCCTTTAAAAAGACCTGCCCGATTTTCAACCATTTAGATAAATGGAGTAAAATTCAGCAGCTTTATTTACAGCTGTACATTATGGATTGTCAATTCTCTACTAATCATGTTCCGCAGGCAATGGTGAACTTGTTGAAGGCTCAGAGAACTCTTCCCCACAAGCCTCATGTGAGATGACTATGCATACTTTGTGTGCAGAGTGCTTCAATGACAAGAAACACATTTCACTGCATGTACACAGAAGCTAACAGATATGTAAAACTAAATTCATCCTGAAGGTTCCGTACTTCAGCCTATGCGTATATACCTAGGATAATAAACACAGATGACAATTGCTACTTTACAATGATGAGTAGCTGACTTTATCAAAGCAATTATCACTTCTCAGTGAGACTGACAAATTTTTCTCAGTTCAAACTCAAAGTGCCAAAGCTGGCGATGGATGGCTAGTTTTTGGAATTATGCCTGAAATGTTTTTGACATTCAGCCAACATATGTGAGCTAAAATGGGCATATTTTAAGACCTAGCAAACAATGGGACTGAAAGTTAAATAAGCATAACATTTACTTTCCAAGAGATGTGCCTCTGTGATTTAGTGACAAACTCTGTTTCAACAGAAACCTCCACATCCCTCTGAAGTCTGTATACAATATAGGTTTGCCTAGCATCAATTAACTGGCCAGTGACTCAACTGATTGGCATCTTTGCAGAAGACGCAGTTTTGGACCACGAATCAGTGAGAGCAAAATGTTAAAAGCTGCCAATTGTACCAATAAGCTTAAAACCTGATGATACTGTTTCAGTAACAAACCAAGGCAAAGGCCCAGAGTGCTGAACACCAAAGTTGAAAAAGAATAAGACAGGAGGTATGAGAAGTCAATTTGTAGTGAGCGGATGACACCTAGAATAGGCTTTAAAAGCTTGGAAGACTGTAGGAAGAACAAAAGCTAAAGAATAGGAAAGAATGAGTGAGCAGGCGACTGTGCAAAGAGTCCCAATTTCAATATAGGGAGGGCATAGGGAATAATTAGCGAGATCATCATGAAAGTCATTACCACTAGCAATTTCTCTGGGATTCTCCTGACCTTCCCCTTTAACTTTGGCAGAAACCTTGGAGAAATGGAGGAAACAGCTGGTCATGGCGAGCTTCCATCATAGTTATGGTAAGAGATGTGCAGAAATTCCAGGTATAGAAACATAGAAACATGGAGCAGGAGTAGGCCATTCGGCCCTTCGAGCCTGGTCTGCCATTCATTATGAACATGGCTGATCATCCAACTCAATAGCCTGCTCCCACTTTCTCCCCATACTCTTTGATCCGTTTCGCCCCAAGAGCTATATCTAACTCCTTCTGAAAACATACAATGTTTTGGTCTCAACTACTTTCTGTTCCACAGGCTCACCACTCTCTGGGTGAAGAAATTTCTCCTCATCTCAGTCCTAAATGGTCTACCCCATATCCTCAGACTGTGACCCCTAGTTCTGGACTCCCCCACCATCCTTCCTGCATCTATCCTGTCTAGTCCTGCTAGCATTTTATAGGTTTCTATGAGATCCCCCCTCATTCTTCTGAAATCCAGCGAATATAATCCTAATCGACTCAATCTCTCCTCATATGTCAGTCCTGCCATCCCAGGAATCAGTCAGGTAAACCTTCGCTGCACTCCCTCTATAGCGAGTCCTTCCTTCCTCAGATAAGGACCATAAGACATAGGAGCAGAAATTAGGCCATTCGGCCCATTGAGTCTGCTCCACCATTCAATCATGGCTGATAAGTTTCTCAACCCCATTCTCCCGCTTTCTCCCCGTAACCTTTGATCCCCTTACCAATCAAGAACCTATGTATCTCGGTCTTAAATACACTCAATGACCTGGCCTCCACAGCCTTCTGTGGCAATGAATTCCATAGATTCACCACTCTCTGGCTAAAGAAGTTTCTCCTCATCTCTGTTCTAAAAGGTCTTCTCTTCACTCTGAGGCTGTGCCTTCGGGTCCTAGTCTCTCCAACTAATGGAAACATCTTCCCCATGTCCACTCTATCCAGGCCTTTCAGTATTCTGTAAGTTTCAATCAAATCCCCCTTCATCCTTCTAAACTCCAACGAGTATAGACCCAGAGTCCTCAAATGTTCCTCATATGTTAAGCCTTTCATTCCTGGGATCGTTCTCGTGAACCTCCTCTGGACCCTCTCCAGGGCCAGCACATCCTTCTTGAGATACAAGGCCCAAAATTGCTCACAATATTCTAAATGTGGTCTGACCAGAGCCTTATAAAGCCTCAGCAGCACATCCCTGCTTTTATATTCTAGTCCTCTTGAAATAAATGCCAACATTGCATTTGCCTTCCTAACTACCGACTCAACCTGCAAGTTAACCTTAAGAGAATCCTGGACGAGGACTCCCAAGTCCCTTTGCACTCCAGATTTCTGAATTCTCTCCCCATTTAGAAAATAGTCTATGCCTTTATTCTTCCTACCAAAGTGCATGACCTCACACTTGCCCATGTTGTATTCCATCTGCCACTTCTTTGCCCATTCTCCTAACCTGTCCAAATCCTTCTGCAGCCTCCCCACCTCCTCAATACTACCTGTCCCTCTACCTATCTTTGTATCATCTGCAAACTTAGCCAGGATGCCCTCAGTTTCTCCATCTAGATCATTAATGTAATAAGGAGACGAAAACTGCACACAATATTCCAGGTGTGGTCTCACCAAGGCCCTGTACAATTGCAGCAAGATATCCCCGTTCCTGTACTCGAATCCTCTGGCTATGAAGGCCAACATACCATTGGCCTTATTTACCGCCTGCTGTACCTGCATGCCTACCTTCAACAACTGGTGTACAAGGACACTCAGGTCTCGTTGCACATTCCCCTCTCTCAAGTCATAGCCATTCAGATAATAATCTGCCTTCCTGTTTTTGCTACCAAAATGGATAACCTCGGATTTAGCCACATTATACTGCATCTGCCATGCATTTGCCCACTCACTCAGTTTGTCCAAATCCAATGCAAAAGGAACAAATGAGAAACATTCAAATGAAAGCCTGATTATTGCTCTATCAATAAAATACAGAAAGATAAGAAAATCTCACTACTTTGAGATTATAATAATGACATTTATAGAAAGAAATGGTGGGGTGACAGTGACTGCCCTTAACATCAAGGCAACATTTGAATGAGTGTGGATTCGAAAGGTCCAAACAAAATTGAAGTCAATGGGAATTAGGGGAAACTCTCCACCAGCTGGAGTTATACCAACCACAAGTGAAGATGGTTGAGGTTATTAGAGGTCAATCATCTAAGCCCCAGGACAGCTGCAGGAGTTTATCAGGGTATTGTTCTTAGCCCAACCATATTCAGCTGCTTCACCAATGATCTTCCTGCCATCATAAGGTCAGAAGTGGGGATGATTGCACAGAGTTCAGCACCATTCAGGACTCCTAAGATACTGAAAGGATCAGAAACTTGGGATTGACCACATAAATACTGTGGCTGCAAGAGTATGTCAGAGGCAGGGAATTCTGCAGCAAGTAACTCACCTTCTGACTCCCCAAAGCCTGTCCTCAAGGCACAAGTCAGAAATGTGTAGGAATAATCTCCACTTGTCTAGATAAGTGTAGCTCCAACAACACTCAAGAAGCTCGACACCATCCAGGACAAGGCAGCCCGATTGACTGGCATCCCGTACAACCTTATTCATTCCCTCCACAATTAGCTCGGACTAATGGCGGTGCTTTTTTAAAAAATTCATTCATGGGATGTGGGCATCACTGGTTAGGCCAGCATTTATTGTCCATCCTTGACTGCCCTTTTTCGAGGGCATTTAAGAGTCAAACACATTGCTGTGGGACTGGAGTCACATGTAGGCCAAACAAGGTGAGGGTAGCAGATTTCCTTTCCTAAAGGGCTTTGGTGAACCAGACGGGTTTTTACAACAATCGACAATGGTGTCACGGTCATCGTTAGACTTTTAGTTCTAACTTTTTATTGAATTCAAATTCCACCATCTGCCATGGCAGGATTCAAACCCAGGTCCCAGAGCATTACCCTGGATCTCTGAATTACTAGTCCAGCGACAATACCACTACACCATCGCCTCTCCGCAGTGTGTACCATCTACAAGATGCACCTTACCAAGGCGCCTTTGATAACAGTTGTTTATTTTTCTGGGACGTCAGCATCATTAATTGCCTTCAAGGCGGCGGATTGAGTGATGAGTGATCCACCTTCTGGAAGGATGTTCCAGAATTTTGACCCAGTAACAGTGAAGGAACGGCAATTTAGTTCAAGGATAGTGTGGTGGCTTAGAGAACATACAAGTGGTGGTGTTTCCATGCAATTGCTGCCCTTGTACTTCTAGGTAGTATAGGTCATGGGGGTGGGAGTAGCTGTCAAATGAAACCTTCCAAACCGATGACTTCTGTCATGTAGAAGAACAAAGGCAGCAAGTGCATAGAAACACCACTACCTGCAAGCTCTCCTCCAAGTCTACACCATCCCGAATTCACCGTTCCTTCATCATCACTTAGTCAAAATCCTGGAACTCCCTTCCTAAAAGCACTGTGGATATATCTAAACCATACAGACTGCAGCGTTTCAAGAAGACGACTCGCCACTATCTTCTCAACAGCAATTAGAGATGGGCAACTGGCCCTCCCAGCAATGTTCACATCCCATGAATGAATAAAAAAAATCAAACTGTCTTTCACAACCACCAGGAGTCTCAAAGAACTTTGCAGCCAGTGAAGTGCGAATGAAATCTAATCACTGCTGTTGTGTAGGAAATGCGGCAGCCAATTGCACACAGTAAGAATCTGTAAACAGAAATGTGATAATGACCAGATATCTTGCTTTTTTATTGAGGGATAAACATTGACCAGGCCACAGGTCTTTATCGAAATAGTGTCATAGGATCTTTTATGTTCACCTGAAAGAGCAGATGGGATTTTCATTTAATGTCCCATCTGAAAGAGAGCAAATCTGACACCGCAGCACTCCCCTAATTCTGCACTGGAATCAGGGGTAAAACTCTCCACTGGTTACAGTCATACCTAGCACAAAGAAAGATAGTTGTCGTTACTGGAGGTCAATCATCTCAGTCCCAGGACATCACTGCAGGGGTTCCTCAAGGTACTGTCCTAGGCCCAACTACCTTCAGCTGCTTCATTAATGACCTTACCTTCCCTCCATCATAAGGTCAGAAGTGGGGATGTTCGCTGATGATTGCACAATGTTCAGCACCATTCGCGACTCCTCAGATACTGAAGCAGTCAGTACTCATATGCAACAATACCTGGACAACATTCAGACTTGGGTTGATAAGTAGCAGGTTACATTCATGCTACAGAAGTGCCAAGCAATGACCATCTCCCCTTGATATTCAATGGCATTACCATTGCTGAAACCCCCCACTATCAACAACCTGGGGGTTACCATTGATCAGAAATTGAAATTGTGATGGAATACTCTCCACTTGCCTGGATGACTGCAGCTCCAACAGCACTCAAGACAACACTCAAAATACTGTTTCTACAAGCCTTTGCATAGGAAACGAGTAACTAAAGCTAGTGTTGGCTCTCTAAAGAGTGAGTCTGAGAAATTGATAATGGAAAACAAAGAAATGGTGGAGGCGTTGAGCAAGTATTTTGTGTTTCTTCATGGTAGAGGACTTAGAAAGCTTCCCAAAGATTCTTAAAAATCAAGAGGTGACAGGGAGGGATGAATTTAATACAATCACCATTACCAGGGAAAGGGTGCTAGGAAAATTATTAGACCTAAAGGCTAACACAGGTCCCTCGGACCAAATGGCTTGCATTCTAAGGGTTTAAAAGAAGTGGCGGCACAGATAGCAGATGCATTGGTTATAATCTTACAGAATTCCTTAGATTCTGGAAAGGTTCTAGGGGAGTGGAAAATAGCTACTGTTTTTTCAAGAAAGGAGGGAGGCAGAAAGAAGGAAATTATAGGCCAGTTAGCTAACATCTGTCATATGTTAGAATTCATTATTAAAGATGTTATAGCTGGATGCTGATATAATCTCAATTTGACCAGGCAAAGCCAAGATGACTTTGTGAAAGGAAAATCATGTTTAACTAACTTGTTAGAGTTTTGATGAAGTAACCTTCAAGGTGGATAAACGGGAACAAGTGGATATGGTGTACTTGGATTTCCAAAAGGTACTACACCAAAGGGGTGGGGGGGTGACACATGGTGTAGGGGGTGACATATTAGTATGGATAGAGGATTCGTTGGCTAACAGGAAGCAGAGAATAGGGATAAATGGGGTCCTTTTCGGATTGGTAAGCAGTAGCTACTGGAGTGCAACAGCGATCAGTGCTGGGTCGTCAACTATTTACAATCTATATCAATAACTTGGATGAAGAGAGTAAATGTATGATAGCAAAATTTGCTGATGACACCAAGATAGGTAGAAAGTTAAGCTGTCAAGATGGCTACGAAGGTATGAGGTGTGAGTTGGCTAACATAGATTGGGGAACTTCATTAAAAGGTATGATGATGGATAGGCAATGGCTATTATTCAAGGAACGAATGTATGCCTTGCAACAGTTATATATTCCTTCCTGGTGCATAAACACAAGAAAAGTGGCTCAACCATGGCTAACAAAAAAAATTAAGGACAGTATTGGATCCAAATAGGAGTCATATAAAGTTGGTAGGAAAAGTAGCAAGCTTGAGGATTGGGAGCAGTTTAGAATTCAGCAAAGGAGGGCCATGAGATTGATTAAGAGGGAAAAATAGAGTATGAGAGTAAATTTTCAAGGAACATAAAAGCAGACTGTAAAAACTTCTATAAGTATGTAAAAAGAACAAGATTTATGAAGACAAATGTAGGTCCCTTAAAGTCTGAAATGGGATAATTTATAATAGTAAACAAGAAAATAGCAGGGCAATTAAACAACTACTTGAGTTCTGACTTCACGGAGGTAGACACAAATAACTTCCCAGAAATTCTAGGCAGCCAAGGGTCTAGTGAGAAGGAGGAATTGAAGGAAATTAGTATTATGAAAACAATAGCGCTGGAGAAATTAATGGAATTGAAAGACGATAAATCCCCAGGGCCCAATAATCTACATCCCAGGGTACTAAAGGAGGTGGCCATGGAAATAGTGGGTGCGTTGGTTGTCATCTTTCAAAATTCTACAGATTCTGGAATGGTCCCGGCAGATTGGAGGGTGGCAAATGTAACCTCACTATTTAAAAAAGGAGGGAAGTGAGAAAACAGTGAATTACAGACCGGTTAGCCTAACCTCGGTAGCAGGGAAATTGCTAGAGTCTATTATAAAGGATGTGATAACAGGACGCTTAAAAAATATCAACGGGATTAGACAAAGTTAACATGGATTTATGAAAGGGAAATCATGTTTGACAAACCTACTGGAGTTTGTCGAGGACATAACTAGCAGAATAGATAAAGAAAAACAAGTGGATGTGGTGTATTTGGATTTTCAGAAGGCTTTTGATAAAGTCCCACAAAAGAGGTTAATGTGCAAAATTAAAGCGCACAGGATTGGGGGGTAATATATTGGCATGGATTGAGAATTGGTTAGCAGACAGGAAACAGAGAGTAGGAATAAATGGGCCTTTTTTGGAGTGGCAGATGGTGACTAGTGGGGTACCACAAGGATCAGTGCTTGGGCCCTAGCTATTCACAATATATATCAATGATTTGGATGAGGGAATCAAACTTAATATTTCCAAGTTTGCTGATGACAAGAAACTTGGTGGGAATGTGAGCAATGAGGAGGGTGTTAAGAGACTTCACAGCAATTTATGGAGGTTGAGTGAGTGGGCAAAAGCAAGGCAGATGCAGTATAACGTGGATAAATGTGAAGTTATCCACTTTGGTAGGAAAAACAGATGGCAGAGTATTATTTAAATGGTGATAGATTGGGAAACGTTGTACTAGGGGACCTGGATTTATCAGTATGTGGTCTCTTTGATCTCCTTACATAAGAAAGGATATACTTGTCAGAGAGAGAGTGCCACGAATGTTCACCAGACTGAGTTCTGGGGTGGCAGGATTATCGTATGAGGAGAGATTGAGCCGACTAGGCCTGTATTCTAGGCCTGGAGTTTAGAAGAATGAGAGGAGATCTCACTGAAACATATAAAATTCTGATAGGGATCGACAGACTAGATGCAGGGATGATATTTCCTTTGGCTGGAAGGGTCTAGAACAGGGGTCACAGTCTCAGGATATAGGGTAGACCATTTAGGAGTGAGATGAGGAGAAACTGCATTAGTCAGAGGGTGGTAAACCTATGGAATTCTCTCCCAAAGAAGGGTGTGGAGGCCAAGTCACTGAATATATTTAAGAAAGAAATAGATTTCTGGGCTCTAGAGGTGTCAAGGGGTATGGGGAGAGCGCAGGAGTACGGCATTGAGATAGAAGATCAGCCATGATCATATTGAATGGCGGAGCAGGCTCAAAGGACTGAATGACCTACTTCTGCTCCTATTTTCTATGTTTCTAGGTTGCTAAAGGGATATAAACATGTTAAGTAAGTGGGCAAAAATTTGGCAGATGGTGTATAACGTGCATAAGTGTGGACTTGTTCACTTTGGCAGGAAGAATAGAAAAGTAGTATATTATTTAAAAGGTAAAAGATTGCAGATCTAGATGTTCTGGTACATGGATCAAAAAATTAGTACGCAGGTACAGCAAGTGATAAGGAAGGTAAATGGAATGTTGCCGTCTATTGCAAAGGAATGAAATATAAAAATAGGGACAGCACTTTACAAAATCCATGGCCGCTACCATCTAGAAGGATAAGGACCGTAGACAAATGGGAAGACCACCACCTGGACATTCCTCTCCAAGCCACTCACCATCCTGACTTGGAAATCTATTGCTGTTCCATTACCGTTTCTGGGTCAAAATCCTGGAACTCCATCTGTAACAGGGCTGTTGGTGTACCCACACCATATGGATAGCAGCGATTCAAGAAGGCAGCTCACCACCACCTTCTCAAGGGCAATTAGAGATGGGCAATAAATGCCGACTAGCCAGCAACGCCCACATACCATGAAAGAATATTAAAGAAGCGTTGTAAAATGCAGTAATTTCACTCAATAACTTCTGAATAATTTGACTGGACTGTCTATTAAGGTACCAAGACATATTGCAAACAAACATTTACTATCTAAAAAGTGTGTCAACACTAGTTTAATATTATGACTGCACAGAGGAATGTTAGACCAGAAATGGTAAAGTGGCCCTAGCTGAAAATCTGTTTTTGAGCCCCAGTTACCACTCTTAAGCTACCAGTTTAATATTGCACATGTAAGCTGTAATTGCAACACAATTTGTGAAAAATTGCCCTTATCTGAAAGCCTTTCTAAAAGCCTCCTTCCTATCAGTGCTGTGACAAAGTGTCAGCCAGAATCTGAATAGAGAGAGCAATTTAACTTGGCAATTGACCAAAGGCCTGTCATTGAAAATCATATTGATTCCGAGCCAGGAAAGTTAAAAACAGGAGTTAGATAAGAGAGAGTGTTTAAGCCCTTTACAATATCAGGGAGATATAATAATTTTCATAATGTTATTTGGAACTTATTGTAGAGTAATAGTGGAGTCTGTATCTATGTGTGTGTGTGTTTGTGTAGGGCTTAATTGGATTAGAGACAGCTGGTCTGAAGGCTTTGAGGTAAGAGAAGCTAGCTTTGAAATGCTAACTAAATAGGTTAACATGGGTGAAGCTTCAGAATGTGAGGTGTAAAGGGACTATTAGCATTTTTAAATAAACCAGAGTAGCTTGAATTCAAAAGAGGGGGTGAAATGTTACACCTAACCAGAAGAAGTTAAGATACAGTGTGTTTATTTTTCCCAAAGATTACTGGTAAAATTAGTACTATGATAGGTTTTTATTATTAGAGAGGTTCAGTCCAAAGACATAGTGAAACAATGGAAATTTGCATTCAAAGGGGGAAAGATGTATAAAGGAGAGAAGGTTGTGTGTAAAGGCAGGTATTTTAAGGTCTAACACAAACGTGAAAAGCCTCCAGCATCTAACTCTCAAGCAGCTGCTGTCTGCAGGAAATGAAGTTGAGAAAACTAACTTTGAATTCGACTGTTCAGAATATCGTGTTACTTTGCCTGGGTCTCTGTTACTGGGCGTTAGATTAATCAGGGGAGCTGGGAGTTACAGTAGTAATTTGTAGACCTATGTTTGTGTTTAAAATCATTTCTTCTATTAATAAATGTTTAATTTAGTTTTGTAAAAAGTACCAATAAGGCTTAGCGGACTTATTATCATTGAATTCAAGGCACGCAAGAAGTGCCTTGAGAGACAGGGAGTAAAACATAATTTTTATAAAACCTCTAACAATAATAATGAAAATCTGAAGGAATGAGAGTCCACACTTAAAAGTTAATTTCAGCATCAGCGTGATTGCTTGGCAGTAATTGAGACTTATCATGGTGTTAAAAATTCACTTACACTTGAATGGACAAGCTCTAACTTTCTGTGTCATGTTTAATGGGCAAGTACTTCAACGTCATGCCTTACATGTATTTCAATGACGAATCTCTCGATGAAATACTGGCGCATTGAAAATTGTGGAGGAACAGGGTGTATTGGGCAGCAGCTTTTGGATATCCATGTTTAACTGCACATATATAGAGACCCCAAAATAAATGATTTAACTATTCTTAATTTAAAAAGCATCTTTAATGTATATGAAAAATAAAATCTACTGGAGTTTAGAAAGTTAAGAGGCGACATGATTGAAACACACAAGATATTGGGGGGGTCTTGGCAGGGTGGATATGGAGGGGATGTTCCTCTTGTGGGAGAATCTAGAATTAGGGGTCACTGTTTAAAAATAAGAGGTCACCCATTTAAGACAGAGATGAAGAGAAACTTTTTCTCTCCGAGGGTCATGAGTCTTTCGAATGTTCTGCCTCAAAAGGCAGCAGAAGCAGAGTCTTTCAATATTTTTAAGACAGAGGTAGATAGATTCTTGATAAGCAAGGGGCTGAAAGGTTATCGGGGTAGGCGGGAATATGGATTAGAGGTTATATTCGGATCAGCCATGACCTTATTGAATGACAGAGCAGACTCAAAGGGCCAAGTGGCCTACTCCTGATCCTAATTCGTATGTTCGTAAAATGGATATGGACTATTTCTTCCATTTCTAATGTTCTACTTTTCAGCCCTCCAACCATCCCTCTGTGCCATATATAAATTTTTGATCGATCCTTGTTTTCAAATCCCTCCATGGCCCTGCCTCTCCCTATCTCTGTAATCTCCCCCAAACCCACAACCCTCAGATATCTGAGTTCCTTTTATTCTGGCCTATTGTGCATTCCCAATTATAATTGTAATGGATTAGTGGCCGTGCCTTCAGTTGCCTAGGCCACAAGCTTTAGAACTCCCTCCCTATACCGCTCTCGTTTTCCTCCTTAAAATCTTTTTATGTTTCTCAAAACCTTCCTCTTTGAGAAAGCTTTTGATCATCTGACCCAATATCTCCTATGTAGTTTGGCATCATTCTTTGCTTTATCATATTCCTGTGAAGTGCCTTGTTTCATTACGTTAAAGGTGCTCTATAAAATTAAGTTGCTGTTGTTGGAATTGCAATTAGGAACCTGTTTTGCAATTGGCTTCAAGCAGCTCATAGTAGTTGTTTTCTTGTCTTTGAAATCTATTCTCCTTCTTCATGGAAAGAGCCTCCTCTCCACTCAACACCTCTTCCATGCAACCTGTCTGACATTTGAATTCCCCTACATGCACAAGAGCACATGGTAAATAGTGGACAAGGTAACCCATGTCATACCACCACCATGGAATTCCTGACTTCAAAATATTTTACTTAAGTGGCTGTATTATGCTTCTTTAAGCAAATGAATGTTCAAAAATCATCCAAAGACAGAGAATGGAGAGATTTGGCTGAGACTCACCTTATGATATCACCTGAGGCACAATTAATTGAGACAAAAAAAGCAAAATTAAAACTTCAAATTGGGATATTGAAAAATGAAATTTTAATTCATGACACATCACTTGTGAACATTTACAATTAGTTATTAGTTACTTAATCGAAATTTGCCCTTCATAGCAACACTTGCTAAGGCCATGCAATTATAGTCCAAAAGAGCTAATAAAAAAGTTGAGAAATGAAGGTTCACTATTTGACATTTTTATGAACATCTTAAAATGTCTGTGTACAGTTTTGAGGTAGGCTGATCCATTACCATGTGTAAACAATTAGCCAAAAAATTCTTCAACACTCTAATCATTTTGTATAAATATTGTCCTACACTGGTTAGATGCTTAAAAAAACTTTTAAAAAATCTTTTTAAAATTGGATTTGTTTTCTTATTTAAATTCTTCATATATTTAAAGAACTAAGTCATAAAAATAATGATCCCTCAGAGTGACCACACCTGCAAAAACTATAGAACAGCTGCTACAACTGGAAGCTCAATAAATTACATGATCAAAAGGAAAACTTGAGAGTCCTTATGTGCTACTCCATAATGATCAACCATTCCTGCTTGTTCTAATAATAATACCAATTCTAATATATACACATGGAACAGCAGAAATACAAATCTCAGTAGCAAAATGTTCATGTAAGGGAAACATCCTTACTCATACTGGATATCAAAATTGAGACCACTTACTACATCTTTCCCCCACCATGCTCACCAAAATCTCAAATCTTTGAGGAACTGTAGTGAGAGCCATTCCAAATGACACACTTAGCAGTGAATGAGTTAATAATGCTTGGATGGAGAGGAAAATAATTCAGAAGCATTTTTTTGTATTTTGGTTTCCTGTTAATCTGTGAGTGATGCCCTCAAATTCACAGAATAATGAATGAGAAAAGAGAGTAATGGTGTTTACTTGAGAAGGTAGTCTCAGTCCCAGGCTTTGCAATGACATTTGTAAGTATTAATGGGGTGTTTACGGACATGCTTCTGACTGAAGTAGATTGACTTTACTTAATTTGTAGGTCTGTCGTTCCATTATAATGGCAGACCATTTTACTCAGAGATGATTAAAATTTTAGAGACGTTTGTGCTGGAGTTTCCTTCTGATGGCTTCCATTCAAACCTACTTAAACAAAGGACAGGAGTAGTTCCACACCATAAGGTCTAAATACTGCTGTCACAACCTCATGTGCTGTGGGAAGGAGAAAGGAGCTTTTGGCTTCAGACATGCACATGGACCATCCACATAACTAAGCTTCACCTCCAGGGTGACAGCTTCAATATTTTTCATCAGTACCATTTTCAGATGGGTCTGAAAAGTCTCACTGCTGCATACCCTTCCTCCCCCTCCTTGTGTGCAAGTCTAAGTCTGTAATTGAGATTGATAACAGCAATCTCTCACCAATATTGATGAAATCTGATAATGTGCTAGGTCAAAAAAACTGGAAAGCCAGGCTTAAAAATTCAAGGGAATTAAAACTGGTCAACAGTTTTTGTGGAGCTTTAAAAAGGTAATGTTCTCATGGTAACTAGTTACCATAGAATATTTTGACTATTTTTAAATATATAAATGAAAGGAAATGTGATCTACAATATAGCAAAATCAATCACAGCTGAGACTATTAAATGTTTTCCAACCAGAAATAAAGATAATACTAAGAAAATGGGGAAAAGTTCCCAAAGCAACAAATAGAACATCTGCTACGTTATAGTCATGCAAAAGCGTGCTGTAGCTGTTTGATACAATGATGTCATTTTAATGATAGCAGTAAAACAACAGTATTCTTGTTAGTGGCATATTATCAGTCAAAAGTCTCAAACTCAAAACAGGAAACACTGAAAACACACAACTTACAATTCTTCTCATTACATATTCATCCATTTACACTCAATACAATATCCAAAAGTTGACAAAAATTCAACAAAGAAATTCAATTACAGTTTATCTTTGTCACTAAACTTTCTCCAACAACGTCACCACGTCTGCAATTTGTCTGCAGTTATTTTTTCCCTCTGTGTCTGGGATTAATTTGCTGACAAGCTATTAGGAATGTCTTGTCAGAAAAGCCTAAGGGATTACACAACTTGAATAGTTCGATCATTAACATAACTAATTTCCTGCATCATAAAGTGGAACTTTACATAAAGTTGGCAAGGTTGGGAGAACTAGGTGACAGAGTTAGAACACTGCCTTTTTTCCTTTGGGATCTGGATTTAAATTGAGGCCAGGTTAATGGGATGAAAGTTTCCTCTTTTTGTCAACATGAAGAGTCAAACTGTACATACTTATGCATAAGGCTAAAAGTTAAGGTAACTTTTGCAGGTGAAAGTAAGGGTATCATTTTTGTCAATCTGGTGAATGCTACTGCAGCTCACCCTGGACATTGTAGCTACCTGCCACTGGCTTGGTCCCACTTTCCTGTGTATTCTCGGCTTACCAGCATTGCACACCTCCTCAAATCCCATTCAACTCTCTTACAATCCCAACTCTTGCTCTTCTTTCTGAGATTCCTGGTCTCCTGCTTGCTTCTCTTAAACCTCTGTTCTCTCACTCCTTTCCTGTGTGCACGTGGAACTATTAGCCCATAATAACATCATATTTTCTGGTCTCTGTCAAGCCTCAATGACTGAATGAGTTTCTTTAACATGATCACTTGAAGTATGCATGATTGCATAACCATTAAGCTAATAAATTTGGCTATTTTGCATTATTAAACCGTCTATAAGTAGCTACTAAACTGAAATATCAAGAAAAACTAACAGCTAAGCAATGAATGCCATGTCACCTAAAAGCAGATCTGGACAAATATCTGATTACATGGTAACATTGCACTCCCAGCAAAGAAACAAGCCATTCGGGCCAACAGATCCATGTCAGTGTTTTTTAAAATTCTTTTATGGGATGTCAGCATAGCTGACAAGGCCAGCATTTGTTGCTCATCCCTAATTGCCTTTGAGAAGGTGGTGGTGAACTGTCTTTTTGAACCACTGCAGTCCATCATGTTTATGTGTATATACAGTGCTGTTAGGAAGGAGTTCCAGGTTTTTGACCCAGTGACAATGAAGGAACATTGACAGTTCCAAATCAAGATGTTGTGTGACTTGGAGAGGAACTTGCAGGTGGTGGTGCTCCCAAGCTTCTGCTGCCCTTGTCTTCTAGGCGGTAACGGTTACAGGTTTGGAAGGTGTTGCTGAACCAGACAAGCTTGCTCCCTCCCTTCTTCATCTAACTCCATCATGATATCCTTCCATTACTTTCTCATGTGTATATCTAGCTTATGTATCTATGCTTATTGCTTCAACTGTTATAGTAACTAGAGGCCATCGATATAAGAAACCCTGTAGGAAATTTGAAAGAAAATTCTTCAACAAAAAATGGCAAGAATGTGAAACCTGCTACCACAGGGAGTGATTGAAACGAATAGCACAGATGCATTTAAGAGGAAAACATACGTACGAACATATGAATTAGGAACAGGAGCAGGCCACTGGGTCCTTTGAGCTTGCTCTGCCATTCAATGAGATCATCGGTGATCTGGCTGTAACCTCAACTCCACCCTGATAACCTTTCACCCCCTTGCTTATCAAGAATCTATCTACCTCTGGCTTAAAAATATTAAAAGACTACCTCCACCGCCTTTTAGGAAGAGAGTTCCAAAGACTCACAGCCCTCAGAGAAAAAAAATCCTCATCTCTGTCCTAAACGGTGGCCCCTTAGTTTTAAACTGAGTTCCCCAGTACTAGATTCGCCCATAAGAGGAAACATCCTCTCCACATCCACCCTGTATATTATGTGTTTTGATCAAGTCACCTCTTACTTTTCTAAACTCCAATGGATACAAGCCTAGCCTGTTCAACATTTCCTCATGAGGCAACCTGCCCAATCCAGTTATTAGTTCAGTCAACCTTCTCTGAGCTGCTTTCAACAAATTTGCATCCTTCCTTAAATAAGGAGACCAACACGGTAGACAATAGTTCAGATGCGCACTCACCAATAACATCCCTACTTCTATATCCAATTCCCCTCGCAATAAATGATAACATTCTATTAGCTTTCCTAACTACTTGCTGTACCTGCATACTAGCCTTTTGCAAATCATGCACTAGGATCCCTAGATCCCTCCACATCTCAGAGCTCTGCAATCTCTCATCATTTAGACAATATGCTTATTTTTCCTGCCAAAATGGCGAAGTTCACACTTTTCCACATTATACTCCATTTGTCAGGTCTTTGCTCACTCATTTAACCAATTATATCTTTTTGTAGCCTCTTTATGTCCTCTTCGCAACTTACTTTCCTGCCTATCTTTGTGTCATCAGCAAACTTGGCAACCATCCCATCCGTCCCTTCATCCAAGTCATTTATGTAAATTATAAAAAATTGAGGCCTCAGCGCTGATCCCTCATTGCGAACCACTCATTATATCTTGCCAACCAGAAAAAAACCCATTTATGCCAACCTCATGTTTCCTATTAGCTAGCTAATCTTTTATCCATGCAAATATGTTACCCCCCTACATCATGAGCTTTTGTTTTCACAATAACCTTTGATGTAGCACCTTATCAAATGCTTTCTGGAAATCTAAGTACAGTACATTCACCAGTTCCCTTTTATCCACAGCATATGTTACCCCTTCAAGAACTCCAATAAATTTGTTAAACATGATTTCCCTTTCACAAAACCAAGTTGTCTCTGCCTGATTAACCTGCATTTTTCTCAAGTGCCCTGCTATAACATCTTTAATAATAACTTCTAACATTTTCCCTATGACAATTAGAACATAGATGGTTACAATAGTAGATTTAGATGAGAAAGAATAGCAGCAGGCTTGAGGGGAGCAAAAACATTGAGTTGATTGGCATGACTGTTTTTGTGCCATTTATTCGACATAAATCTGTGTAAACATTTCCTTGTCATAGCAAGTTTAAAATTAGAAACAGTATGAATTGTTATTTCCATAAGTGTAAAAATAGTGATCAATTCTGTGTGGAACACAACAGGTGGAACTGTCCCAGATTTGCACCAAGTGCAGTAGTGGTTGGGTAAAACGATGTTTTACCCGCTGGCTGCGATGGTGGGTTGGCTGTGATGGTGGGTTTTCATGTCCCAAACCCACCACATTATTTATACATTCCTGGGAAACATGCCATTTCCATGGCGGGCAGGCTCTCATTCGTCCACCACACCATCACCTCACCATTTCATCACGCCAGGCGCCATGTTTAAAGTCCAGCTGCACGTACACATCTCAGTGCTGACAAGACCAGCTATTCACAAGTTGAGCGTGAAAGACCATCATATATCTCCTGATGTGTAGTGATGGCTTTGGACTTCCAAACTATTCTGGTTGAACAACTGCCAGTATTGGTCATGTGACTGAAACAGGCTTGAGATAACAAGTTTATCTAAAGACTCAGCTGGGCAGACTGCAGAAGAACAAGGCAACAGCTCAATAGCTACAGATAAAGGCTGTGCCATATTTGTCTTTTAAAAAGCATCAGTAGTCAGTCAGTCTGAGGACCAGGCTCTGAAACTGGCTGCAAGTCATCAAGAAGCCAAAGGGCTTAACTTCTTCCAGTTTCAATGTTCACCTGAGAACCAACCTCCTAGATATTCAAATACAAGAAACATCTCAACCTGCCATGAACGCTTTGCTTCACAAGACTGTCACTTCAACTTTAAATTGCCAAATTCATTCAAGAAACCATGGGGCTGCCACATGGGAGATCGTAAACCATAAATCAGAGTTTGAATTAACTATAAACTGTAAAAGTGCACCATCTTCATCTGCATCCAAACTTTGTGTGCGTGTGCACGCGTGAATGAGAGACACACAGAGGCTGGGATTTTCTGGTCCTGTACAAAGCGGGAATTGTCGCAGGCAGGCTGGAAAACTTGACATACCAACTAAAGGTTGTTAACTTCGAGTGTGTGACTTTGCGTTGATTTGGGTTAAGTGTCTGAGAACAAATAACTTTTTAAATTTAAAACTCACAAAAGCTTGCTGCTGAATTGTTCGATTGGAATACACACTCCAAGGGTAAGAAAAGACACACCTCTTTCCATACAAAACATACCAATTATTGGCAGTAAGAAAGCAAAATACTTTCTGTCTGTGCCAAATCGTAAATTTAAATAAAGTCAATTACATGGGTATGAGGGGTGAGCTTGCTAAGGTTAAGTGGGTAATTAGACTAAAAGGTATGTTGATAAATAAATTGGGAAACAGTTAAAGGAACAAATGTTCAACAAAAATACATTCCATTAAAACACAAAAACTTACGAAGGAAGTTAAGGATAGCGTTAGATTTAAAAGGAGGCTAATGATGTGGCAAATATTAGTAAGCCTCAGGATTGGGAGTGTTTCAGGAACCTGAAAAGGGCTAACAAAATGTTGAAAGAAGAAAAACAAGAACACGAGAAGAAACAAGTCAGGAATATGAAAACAATGTAAGAGCTTTTACAAGCATATAAAAAAGGAGAGTAGCTAAAGTAAATATTACTTAGTTCCTTGGACAGAAGAAATTATCATGTGAATGATGAAATGACAGAGATTGAACTAATACATTGCGTCTGGCTTCACAGTAGAAGACATGAATTTCATATCAAAAATAGAGGGTAACCAAGTGGCTAAAAAGGGTGAGAAAATTAAGGTGGAGGACATATTTTGGAAAAATGTAAGGGACTAAAATTGATGAATCCTCAGGATTTGATGGCCTACGTCCTGGGGTTTCAAAAGAGATAGCTGCAGAGATAGTGTATGTGCTGGTTATGATTTTCAATAATTCCACAGATTCTAGAATAGTCCCAGCGAATTAGAAGTTAGCAATTCTAAGCTATTCAAGAAAGTAGAGAGAGACCAAAATGGGAACTGCAGGCCAATTAGTCTGACATCGGTTGACAGGAAAATGCTGGAATTACTTGTTAAGGAAGTCTTAACAATCTACCCAGAAAATCAGAATTATCAGACAAAGTCAACATTGTTTTACAAAAGGGAAATTTGTCACAGACTTCCCAAGAGTTTTTTGAGGAGGTAGCTAATAGGGTAAACAAAGGAAAGCAGTACATGTAGTATACTTGGATTTCCAAAAGGCATTCGATAAGGTGCCCCACAGCAAAGGTTAATATGCTAGATAAGGGCTCTTGGAGTTGGGGGTTATATATTAGCATGCATAGACGATAGGTTAACAGACAGGGAATGGAGGGTAGGGATAAATGGAGCGTTTTCAAGTTGGCAGGTTGTGACTAGAGGGGTGCTGCAAGGATCAATTCTAGGGCCTCAACAATTTACAATCTATATGAATGACTTTGACAAAGAGACTGAGAGTAATGTATCTATGTTTTCTGATGATACAAAGCTAAGTGATAATGTAAGCTGTATGGAAGGCACAGAGATGCTGCAAAGAAATATGAGGCAGAATTTTTGGTGCCCGCTGGCAATGGGCATGATAGGTAGCGTGCGCGGACAATATGGAGCGATATCTGTTTCACGACATGGGAAGGTAGGTCGCAATCGTCTGCTCAGCCTGCCAAGGCTGGGCTGCGTTTCACGCCAATGGTCACTGGGGAGCTCACTGTAATGCATCAGCATATCTTTAAAAGGTCATCCTGCCAGGGTCTTGGACTTCCGCCAGATTTTCTGTCCACATTGGCAGGAAAGCACTTCGATGTGTTTCACAACAGCACACAGGTGACCTGCACTTGGTGGCTTTCACTTTGGGGGAACTGGAGGTGAGTGAATAGCATTGTTCTGCAGAGTTGGCCAGGGTCGCCTGTTGCTTTGCAGGTTTCAGGGGCACCGTTGCGCCGGGGTGAAGCCCTGCCATGGAGGTGACTGTTGTTGGGGCAGTGTCCAGGGGCAACTGCTGCCCAGCCGTGGAGGCGACTGTTGTTGAGGGGGGGCAACTGCTGCTCTAGTGTTGGATCCCATGCTCAAGGAATCAAGGTGGGGGTGCAGGGTAGGCAAGGGAAGTGGCCACGCAGTAGGAACTCCTGTATAAACTGACCATTCCTCTGCAACTGAGACAGTTCAGGCGCAGCCACAGTGAGGTGACTGGGGTTGGGCTCCTAGACTGCCTGCCCACGCAAGCAATGCGGGGGCACCAAAGTGCCACCAAGCACTCCAGACCTTGTCCCCCACTGCCCCCAACCCCAGCATGGAGTGCAAGTCCGCGACCACTTTACTGGACTGTGGAGCAGTTGGACTGCACACAATCTCCTCACCAACATTGGCCATGTAGCAGTCACTGCTGCAGGCGCTCACTGCCCCTTGCAATCTTAGCATCCCGGTTAGGAGCAGTCTTCCCCATGTTACAGGCTGACAGGGCAGTCATGCAGCGCACTCATCTGTGGCCATCCGAGGGGTGGCCAGCGCTCTCTGGGAAGCATTAAGGGGCTGTTACACAGGGGCAGGAAAGATGCTAAGTGCACCCATGCTAACTTTCATGCCACAGGAGGACCACATCAGGACCATGGGCCCTGGTGACCTAGCTGTATGCCTGATGGCCTACAGAGAGCAGAGAAGTCAAACTGAGGTTTCTGATTGTGCAAAGGCAAGAGCAGCAACCTCAAGGGGCTGCTGGGGCTCCCGCACATGCTGCCCAGGAGTGATAGTGAGCTGTGGCTAGTCAGCACCTAGCGACACTCAGGGTCTATAGACGCCGCCTGTGATTCTGCAGATAACTGAGAACCAGTGTCGCTGACTTCTGTGCATGTTTAAGGACCTGGTGGCTCACATCTGCCACTTACTGCAGGACTTGGCACCAAGGGGACATGGAGGGCATCCACTGCCAGTGGCCGTGAAAGTGACTGCAGCGCTCAATTTCTATACCAGTGACTCCTTTCAGGGCTTCACAGGTGATCTCTGTGGGATATCACAAGCCGCCACCCACAAATGCATCCTTAAGGTCGTGGATGCCATCTTCTCGAAGGCACACAACTTTGTGCATTTTGCCTGGGAACGTGACAGCTAGGATGCAAGGGCCATTGGGTTCTCCTAGATCTTGGGATTCCCACAGTTGCAGGGTGCGATTGACTGCATCCATGTGGCGTTCAGATCTCCTTTGCTACACACGGTGGACTTCAACAACCGCAAAAGATTCCACTCACTTAATGTGCAGCTGCTGGGCGACCACCAGGAACGCATTCTGCAGGGGTGCACATGGTTTCCAGGGAGTGTGCATGATGCCTGCATTCTCAGTCAGTCACAGATCCCTGAAGGCTTTCAGGGTCTACAGGAGTTGCAGAGATGGCTCCTCGGGGACAGGGGCTACCCGCAGAGGCTGTGGCTGATGACAGCGTGCAGCGGCCTCAGACTGCAGCAGAGCAGTGCTATAATGAGGCTCATGCTACAGCTCGCACCCTGGTGGAGCAGACCATCGGG
Organism: Carcharodon carcharias; assembly: GCF_017639515.1. NCBI lineage: Eukaryota > Metazoa > Chordata > Chondrichthyes > Lamniformes > Lamnidae > Carcharodon > Carcharodon carcharias. The sequence continues at coordinate 90,256,493 of NC_054482.1, forward strand.
ATGCTGAAGATGAGGTTCCGGTGCCTGGACTGGTCTGGTGGAGCCCTGCAATACTGTCGCAAAGGATGTCATGCATTGTCATCATCTGCTGCACCTTTTACAACCTGGCGCTGCAAAAGGGAGACAAGTTGGCAGAGGAGAAGCTGCGGCACCTTTTACAACCTGGCGCTGCAACAGGGAGACAAGTTGGCAGAGGAGGAGCTGCGCATCTCCAATGAGGACGCCGCCGACGGGGACTAGACCCTCGCATTGGCTAGACAAGGCAGGTGCGCTCGGGAGGCCCTCACAGCTGCTAGATTTGTGGAGGATGATGATGACATGAAGTCAGGTGACCCCGCAGATCCTCACATTGCATTTGTGAATGTTTGACTCCAGTCTGGCTTATGGCAGTGTGAATACCCTCTGTGAGAATGCTCCTGTCATGGAGATGCGGTGGAGGACCTAGTAGTCACTGGATTGCAGGAGGATGATGATGACATGCATTGAGGACACTCCATAAATGTTCACGTAGCCTCTGAAAATGTCTGACTCTTGAATGGCTAAGGGCAGCTCGTTTGTGCTCCATGATCAGGGTCATATCATAGAGACGGAGCCATGAATCTTCAAAAGCATATGATCATTTGTCTGCTTTCAGCACCTGATCCCTTCAGGAGCTGGAGCACAGCACCACTGGTCACAGCTGCTGAAGAGAGGGGGGCCAGCCCCTCCTTAAAGGTGTTCAGAGCACATTGAGTGAATGAGAGAACTTTGTGCCACCTGCCCACTACATTCTGGCAGCAATGACAAGCACTGCCGAGGTGCAAGCATCAGTAATGTTTTCAGGGAGTGTGAGGTCAGACCATCACTTTGGTCTGAAGGCTGCACAGAGCACAGAGAAGAGGCCCTGGAATGAGACATCTGCCTTCATCTTGTGTAGAAAGGTTTCACATCTGAGTGGCAAGAACACTGCTCATCAGAACAAGGAGCCATAGGCAGGGAGATATTCTTGGGATTTTACTGATAATAGTGAACAGTATGTACAAGTGATTAACACCCATGCCAAGGCTGTGCAACTATGCTCCTTAACTCTTCTAACTCTGTCTTGTTGCTCCCTGAATATCCACAGCAGAGGTGAAGGCAACCTGCTGACTGTGATGACTTTGGTGGGTGTCCTCTGGAGGGCCAAGCCTTGGAGGGCCCCAGCCCGTTTTCAGGGTCATGCTGTGTGGCAGTGTACCCCACTCAGCCTGTGGACCTGGAGCTGCTAAGGTCACAGGAAGAGGGAATTAAGATTGGCTGGACACTTTCAGAGTCACCTGGATGGATGGGCCCAGAGTGTGCATCTGCTGATCCTTCTTCCTATGGGTACCCGGGGGCCCCAGGCTGGCTCCTTGAGGAGCAGGGGTAGCTGGAGTGAGATCGAGCTGGCTGGCACGACTCTTGCATACACAGTGTTGAAGGCCAACTATAGCTTCAGCAATGGAGTAGAGCCCGTGCAGCAGTGCAGAAGTGACGTCCTGGACCAAGGTCTCCATGGCGGCCACCACCCTGCCAGTGTTGACCTCGGTGTGTTGGCGCTATCACCCCAGCCTGAAGACGGACGGACTCCTCCATTGTGCCTTGCAACCTGAGGAATGCAGTGGACATCCGTTCCTGATGCTCCCGGGCTTGCCTTTGCAGCTCCCGCAACTGTGACATGACCGAGTCCAGAGGCTCGTCATCTGACTCGGACTCAGCAATGTTCTGGCCTCCAGCAGCCCTCCGAGTGCCGGACACAAGGGAAGTCCCTGCCGTCGCCTGCTGTGGATCAGACAGTGCGATGTGCTCACCAGATTGTGAGCCTGGGGCTACTGTAAAGCTGGTGGAGGGTGTGGGCGAACGCCGTGACGGGACTTCAGGGAGGGTGCCTCCAGATTACTATCCAGAGGTTCTTCGGGGCTTGATTGGAAACCCCGGGTCATGGGCTCTGTCGGCCGTTTGACAGATGTGCCTGTGAAAGCAAGGAGAGATAATTAGTACAGGGCAATGTCCTGTGAAACAGGACACATTATTCACAGCATGGCTGTCTGATGGATGTTGCACTGCTGGATCCTCACTTGGTAGAGCAGCGCTGACCTCACCGTCAACACAGGACCAGTCTAGATTGTGGCTGGCCAGCTGGATGGCTCTGCTTTCAAAGTCGTGAGGACCTTGATTTCAGGCATTCTGTCAGTGGAACCTCTCTCTCTTGTTGTGTGCCAGCTTGTCCTGCATGGATACAGATGGAGAACGAGTGAGCAAGATGCCTGCTGGACCAGATGAAAAGAATGCCTGGCCTGTGTGAGTGGTCCCATGGATGGGATGAAGACAGTTACGGTGAGTGTGAGAGAGTGAATGGCGTTGTCCCTTGATCTGGCAGTGAGTGACGGCCTTTTGGATATGTGATGGATTTGTGAGTCTGTGAGTTGAGAGTGATAAGAGGTGACTTACTCTGACGGAGTGGAGGAGATCATTCATCCTCTTGTGGCACTGGGTGGCTGTCCTCTTCTGAAGGGCGTTGGCGCTAACCACCGCTGCCACCGCCTCCCAAACTGGATTGGTCACTTGCTGCCCATCCTGCGACCAGAGAGTGGGGGTACAGGACATCCTGGTGCGCCTGCACAGCATCCAGCAGTCGCTTGAGATAGCTGTCGTTGAAGTGGGGGGCTGCGGTCTTTTTTCCTATGTTGGCCATGTCTTCTATGCAGTAGTGGTGAGCTGGAAGCAATGAGCGCTCTGCTTGCGGCTTGACTTTAAACATGGTGCCCGACGTGAAGCAGTGGTGCGGTGATGGCCAGCAAGCGAATGAGAGCTCGCCCACCATGGAAACGGGAGTACATAAACAATGAGGTGGGTTTGGGATGATATGGCATGAAAACTCGTCATCGTGGCCGGCAGGTAAAGTGTCACTTTAACTACCTGCTACTGTGCTTAGTGCAAATCTGGGAAAATTCCATCCATAGACACGTTAAGTGAGTAACCAACAAGGTGACAGAAGAAGTATAATGTGGGGAAGTGTGAGGTTATTCATTTTGGTAGTAAGTATGTAAAATTTTTTTAAATAACATGTGAAACTTATACATGTTGCTGTTTAGAGGGACTTGGGTGTACTCATAGAACAAGCACAAACATAGCATGCAGGTGCAACAAGCAATTAGGAAGGCAAATGACATGTTGGCTTTTATTGCAAGGGGATTGGAGCACAATAATAAAGATGTCTTGCTACAATTGTATCGTGGCTTTGGTGAGACCACATCTGGAATACTGTGTGCAATTTTGGTCTCCACATTTGAGAAAAAATATTCTTGCATTGGAGTGAAAGTTCATTAGATTGTTGCCTGGATTGGCAGGGTTGTCTTATGACAAGAGGCAGAGTAAATTGGGCCTACATTCTCTGGAGTTTAGAAGAATGAAACATACATGATTCTGACAGAAAATGGGGGGCACAGTGTCCGGATAAAGGGCCTATATCTATGGATATGGGAAATACCGCTGCTGAATATATTTAAGGCCGAGACAGACAGGGTTTTGGTCTATCAGGAAATCAAGGGATATGGGGAACGGGTTGGAAAGTGGAGTTAAGGCTGATTATGGTCAGCCATGATTGCACTGAATGGCAGAGCAGGCTTGAGGGGCCATATAGTCTAATCCTGCTTGTTTTTTTACAAGCTCTTATCTATGTGCACAGTGAGTGAAAGACACAAACTAAATGGCTTTTGCTGCTCCAAGTATATATTCCTAAAATGGCAACTAACTGTTGGAATTTGAAATAATAAGGTTGTTCAGTGAAGTGAGTTCTATGATTGGAGTTAAGGGTACACTATTGGGTTTATTCTGCATGTTTTATTCTGCATGTTTTATTCTGCATGTTTTATTCTGTAAGGTATATCTGACATTGACACTCTTGATACCAGAACATATCAAACAAAAAGCAAAAAAAAATGTTGTTTTCCAGCAGTTTCCCTTCTTGCAAGTCAAGAAATTCTTCAAAAATATTAGTGCAATTATTTGAAGTTTGCCAAATTGAACAGGTGCAAATAGTCCACATTAAATACACAGTGGGTTAATCAAAAAAAAGAGGATTAAATTTCAGGTACAGGAGGTTCTAGAACTCTTCCCTTCAGGCTGACATTTCTATTTCCTTTCTTTCCTAATCATAAATTCTCTTTCTCAATTCTGGCTTTAGAAATACACTTTAAAGCCCATCGACTTCCATAACTACCTGAATCTTGCTTCTTCTCACCCGACTTCCAGTAAAGACTCCATGGGATTTCCTGCCCTGCCACCTGAAGAGTTGGCAGGGGACACATCCTGTCTAACGTCAGCTTCCCTTCAGCCATTTAATTGTCTGAGGAGCATTAATTGACTGGATACAGGACTTCTGGTCTTCCCTCAAAAGTCCCGCCTCAAAGCTGCCAGCTAATCTGATTGGCTGGCAGCTCTATAGTCCCAGCAGTGTCACCAGCAGCAGTGGCCACTGCTGGGGCTATGCCTAGTCCCATCATTGTAAGTGCCGGAGCCTATAGGACCAGGTAAATCTGAGATCTTGTGGAGGGGAGGGGAGGGGTAGGAGGGGAGAGATGGGGGCTCTGGTGGCAAGGCCAGGTGATGAGGGAGAAAGTGGGAGAGGGTGGCGGTGTTGGCAATATCTTGGGAGGGGATGCCTGATCTGAAAAGGGAGGGGGGCCAGAGGTGGAGGCGCCCTATCCCACCTCTCCTGCCCAAGGCCTGAGAAGGGTGGCCTGCTGGATTTTCCCTCCTCCATCCCTGAACTCCCAATTGAGGTCTCCAACGGTGAAAATCCCACCTGCCAAGAGCTCCTGGCCAATCAGAGGCTGGCAGCACATCACTACTGTCACATCAGTGGGACCTGTGAATGCTGGTGGCACTGCACTCACCTGAGGGCCAGGATTGCGCAGGGACCCCAGACTGCAGTGAGTTATGGCGGTCTGGGGTCACAGGAGGGGGTGTGAAGGAGGGGGGTGGGTCAGAGCCAAGGGGTAGCTTTTAGTCTGATGCCAGGTCCCTCAATTAGGGTGCAGGAGACCTGTGCAGCCCCCATTTAATCCCTGAGCCACCACTAAATCATGCTGGGTTTAGGAATAATTGGTGTCAATTGTCTCATGAATAAGCCTAATTAATATCCTGCCAGCAGCAGGTGGGAATCCCGCGTCAGTCCTTCCATTCTCTGAATTAATCGGGGGAGGTTTTGCCACCACTGGGAGACTGGCGCAGGGTCTCTCCCATGATTAAGTAGGCCTGGCCACTATGGCTCCTCTCACGATGGGCTGCATAAAATCCAGAGATAAAAACAAAAAACTGCAGATGCTGGAAATCCAAAACAAAAACAGAATTACCTGGAAAAACTCAGCAGGTCTGGCAGCATCAGCGGAGAAGAAAAGAGTTGACGTTTTGAGTCCTCATGACCCTTCAAGAGAATCCAGTTCTGTTGAAGGGTCACGAGGACATGAAACACCAACTCTTTTCTTCTCCGCTGATGCTGCCAGACCTGCTGAGTTTTTCCAGGTAATTCTGTTTTTGTTTTGCATAAAATCCAGCCCATCGTGTCAGTTCAGTGCTAGGTCAGCATCGAGTGCATGAGTTGGACTGTAATATTATTCAGTATATATTCAATGTGAGAGTCGATGTGCACTCAAATCCTGTCATTGGTCGATTTACATAGTACCTTAAAAAGGGTGAACACCAAGTATCAATGTAGAATCAGGATGCATCTGTGTTCCCTGTTGATAGTGTGGTTAATGAACTTAGTTTGATATATGTTACAACAACTAATGTAACTCAGACTCACTGCTGCTTTTTAATATGATCTATTCAGAGTAATGCAGCACCACCTTGTGATACTAGCATACTGTCTACTGAATATTACCTGCTCCTTTTGTCTCCAGACGGAACACAACCAGATGCACAAAAGTACACACCTACTCTACTAGACTTATTAATAGATTTCACCAGGTTAGCCTATAAAAGGATTCTCAGTTAGGCCCAGGGAGAGAGAAGAGGAGAAGTTTTTTTTACACTTATTGGATTGACTAAGTTAACACGAGTGACGTAATCAAGAATGTCGCATTGTGGGGGGAAGAAAAATCATACAAGGCCACAGTAATTATAAAAGCACTGAGAAACCACGTTGCACCAGCACCAACTGACAACTCGATTTATTATGCTGAGAAGTGGCACCGGCCAGAATCTAATAATGCTGTCCCATGTAGGTTGTCATTGTGGCACATTGCTTTGACTCAAATCACTTGGGTAATGAGGCCATTTTAATTTCTGATAACTCTGTTGCTTATTTCCTGTCTCCATTGCCTGTGATGAATATGGAAAGCAGAAGCCTGCTGTTGTCCAGTAACAGCTTGCACAGAATAACAAGCACCCCCACCCCCCGCCCCCCCAAACAAATATCAATGTTAACTTCTGACAAATCAGCACATACTGTCTCCCGAGAGCCATTCAATAAGTGCAATGTGCTGGCCAAGAGGCTAACATCCTTCACACCTCATAAAGCTTTCATATGGCAAGCTTTGAATACATAGCCAGCACATTTGGTCTCTGCCCCACAAACGCAAAATACCGGATGTTTTCCGGACAAACAAAATACAAAAAAAAACCTTAGAAGATATCCCAAGTACTTACAAATGAAGGTGAAACTGAAGTCTAGCCAAAATGATCACAACAGCACTCAGGTGTAACTGACCCACTTCAATTCAACCTGTTCAGTACAATGGAAGTTAAGGAACAAGGGGAGAGCTGACCCACAAAAGACGAAAAGCACATCAGTGTCAAACTTAGCAGTCTGTCATGTGCAGTTGGGTCAAAATTTGTTGGGAATAAACAACCTTGCATCATACTAGGAGTTTTGGAAGGATGATGTTGTTCTTTACTCTTTATCACTGAGTGCTGAGATACTGGTCATCTTTCAAACTGGGCAAGCTGGACTTTATGCCTTACGATGGTGACTGTGCCTCCAGCAGTGGTACACTGTCACATGTGTGTTGTCAGGAAGGATTGAATTTAAACACAAGAATCAATTCCCAGAATCAACTGCTGTCAGCTTAGAAGCAATTGTTCTTGTAATCCTTCTTACTGACAGATGCATTTATTTTACTCTATATTTTCCTCATTGTAGATTTCCTCATGTCACATATCATACAGCTGAAAGGACACAAGGCATACAACTTGCTTGCAGGATTCCGTCAAAGCTGTTTGATAACCAGCTGCTACATAGTGTATGAGGTTGGGATATGATGGTGAAAGAAATGGCTCAGTTGAGAATAGGAACCCATGGGGAAATCATAGCAATTTACGGGGAATCTAGATAAAAACAAGGGAAGAAGGAATAGAAGGATGTATTGGAGGAGTTAGATAAGGGTGGGAGCTCAGATGCGTGGAGAACAAACACATGGGCCTGTTGGGCTAAATGTTCTTTCTCTGTCCTATCCATAATATGTAGTACTATATAATACACCAATGAGCTGTACCATCAGGCTTCCTTTTATAGCTGTGTTTATTTCCAACCCAAGTCAGGGCTTAGATTATTCTCTTGCTACGAACATTTACTTCCTGCTAGAATGTCTGCTTTTAATGCCTGCTCTCAGGAACCTGTGAAACCAAGCTTGTCTTCTGTCAAAAATGTCTGCATTCAAACTCTAACAATCAGCATTAAGAGGCAAATCAAGTCCCCCAGGTCGTGCTTGAACCCGCAACCCTCTGATGCAACTGCTACTGACTGAACCAAGGAACATCTCTCTCTTTTCTCATATGATATTCTGTTAGGTGACAGGATAATCAGTATAGTAATTTACAGATGTATGTGCTTGTTGTAGAATGTATGGAACCACTCAACCGTTCCCTATGAGCAGTAGTATCTGTATAAAATCAAAATACTGCAGATGCTGGAAATCTGAAACATAAACAGAAAATGCTGTAAAAACTCAGCAGGTCTAGCAGCATCTGTGGAGACAGAAACAGAGTTAATGTTTCAAGTCTGTATGACCCATCTTCAGAGCTCTGAAGAAGGGTCATATAGCCTCGAAACGTTAACTCTGTTTCTCTCTCCACAGATGCTGCTAGACCTGCTGAGTATCTATATAAACTTGTTCTCCAAATGAAGCAAAAACCATTGTAGCAGATCACAACTGCTTATTCAAAGGACAAAGCCATTTCCTCAATTATAATCTACAAATTATAGTTTGGTAGTACAGAACTTGAATATTGATGAAAACAAGACTTTTTTTGTTGAAGCTTTTCATCTTGCACTCATCAGGACAATTTGCAAGAAACTGCCAATATCAGGGGAAACAATAAATTTATACTATATGAGAATAGAGTGCTCACGAGTTCGCATGTGGACTCTGATTGGTATAGGCGTTGCCATGGAGAATGCACCTGTTGAGGGTGACTGACAATTAACTGCCAAGCATTGTTTGAAGTTTAAAACAGGCAGCTTGACTCTGATTGGTCAAGCCATTGCCCTGGGGAACGAACCGGCAAATGGGTGTCACTTATTTTCTTTGGCTGAAACAGGTGCAATGTGTGCACATGCTCTTTCAGTTTACAAAGAGCAGCGTCCTCCATATTAATATAGTACTCCAGTACATGCAAATGCACCACACTGTGAGCCTGACTAACAATCTTAAATTGGTTGTCAACGTAATTCTTAGCACACTGAGGATTATTTAGCAAATGTCTAATCGCAGAATCACATCTAATGTTGGAAGCTGTGTTTTGGATTCTGCAGGCACAGGCTGGTTGGATATGGTCTGTCTGTACCTTGCCCGTTGCAAACGGTACAAGGGACATGTTGTTTGATACGATCCACCAGTCTTTGGGTTGTATGACCTACATACCTAGCATCACACTGAAGTTCATATCACATTTGTGTGATGGACAGAACGTTTTTTTGGCATTGGCATTTTCTTGCACATTGTCCTGATGAATGCAAGACGCAAAACTTTGACAAAAAAGTCCTTTTTTTCAGCAATATTAACTATAAATACAAAACCACATAGAGGCAGCCTAGATCAAAGTACTGGCACTTCCTGGGTTATGTCATTGTTTGGATCAAAGGTCTAAGTGATATCTGTATCACTTGATCCAGAAAGGGGACTGATGTCTGTTAGATAGATCATCGACTTGTTAGCTCGGTGATAAATATCCACCTAGCAAGAAGACATTGCAAGAACTAAGAAAGTCCTATAGGAAGATCATGAGCATCTTAGCCCTAAAACAGCCTGACAGAAGAGAGGAATTCCAAACGCAGCTCACAACCAAACTGGAAAATCTTCACACATCCAACTCATTTCAGAACAGTGGGATCAAACAAAGTCAGCTTGCATATTGATAGTAACGCTGTGTCCATGTGCTCATTTGACATTGTCAGCCTATTCACCGATGTTCCATTTAAGCAAGCTATAAATATTTGCACTGCAGCACTCTATCACGGCGATCTAGACCCACCACCAATGCATGAATCAGTATTCATTGAACTTATGAACTCGGCAACTTGCACAGTTGAGTTCAGTTTTAATGACAGCATGTGTGCCCAAATAGATGGTGTTGCCATGGGATACCCCCAAGGCCCAGCTCTCACAAACATCTTTGTTGGGTTCCATGCCTTCGATGGAATGATACCTAACCTCCTACTCTTTGCACATTTCCAAAATGCGGATGATATGTTTGCTATACCTAAATTTGCAGCTGCATGTAAAAATTTCCTTACATGTCTTAATGGGCTCCATCCTGCGCTCAAATTCACCTATGAAATGGAGCAGTCAAATTAACTCCCCTTCCTTGACGTACTAGTTGAGAAATCTGCCTGGGGATTTTCTACCTCAGTCTATCTTCATCAGTCAAAATACACATTGGGATTTTTACAGTTCCAGGTGCTATAAGATTGGTCTTACCGGCAAACTTGTAAATGGAGCCTGAACCATTTGCTCACCATGCAAGCTTGATGCTGAAATAGGATACATCAAAGGCACCCTGCAGGAGCTGTATAATCATGCAAACTCATGAATGGGCCTAAGGCCATTGTTATGACCAAGCAGATGGTAAAACTGAGATATTCAAAATCCCAGGGGGAAACTTTAAACAAATGTCATAACCTATCATTTTAAGTGTTATGTTTGAGATGCGACTCTGATTTCAGGAATCAGACCACCAGTTCTTGAGGTTTTACATTAAACTAAATGAAACATTTTATTAATTTACACAGGTTAAAATATATATACACATGGCTACAAATTACTATCATAACTTATAACAAATTCCCAAACTAATCTCCATTAAGGCAACAGCAACCCATAGACTTAACCAGACACCAGGCAAAGGATTTTCACCTTACAAAATTAAAATGAGGTTCTTTCACTTTGGTTCCTGTGGAGGTTTACAGCTGCTTTTGATCTCATATTGCCTCTGCTCTACACAAGCAACACTGCTGAAGTTATACCTAGCCCACTGAATGTAAATTCTCAGTTGTATCACCAACCTCTAAACTAAACCTCTCTAACAATAAAACCCCTTGCATGGTACAAATTTTATTAGTAATGTAAACATATTGCATAGTATCTGCTAGATAGGTGTCAGTTTTTACCCCACTTCTTGAATGCTCTATTCAAAAAAATGCAATTACACTCCTTCTCTCTTACATATCAAAATTAGTACACATCAAAGCACCCAGACTAGCTAACCTCCTAATTGGCTTTAATCCAATTAAGACACACTGACAGACAAAATCTCTATTTGAAAAGAAAAATATTTACCAATAATATTACATACATTAATAGCTTCATGATATCACCACTTTCGGCCCTGAAAAGTGCCCAGCCTACCCCAGATTACCCTGGAAGGGCAAGGTATCTCAAAAATTTGAGCAACGGGTGAAGCCAGCTGTTTCATGCTGCTACTATGCAGTAGCAACATGAGTGGTATTCGCCACTAACAGGATGCGGCCATTAAGCTAAAAAAGACAGTCTGCCTATCACATAATTGAATAATGTGGTATATGAATTTCAGTGTCAGTGTGATGTTCGGTATGCAGGCCGTACATCCCAGAGACTGGCGGAACATATCAAACAGAATATCCCAGCCATTGTTCACAATAGGCACGGTACAGACTGTACCTAACCAGCCCATGCTTGCAAAACTCAAAATAGGGCAAAGTCAGCACGGTTTCATCAAGGGGAGGTCATGCCTGACAAATCTGTTAGAATTCTTTGAGGAGGTAACAAGTAGATTAGACAAAGGAGAGCCAATGGATGTTATCTACTTGGATTTCCAGAAGGCCTTTGACAAGGTGCCGCACAGGAGGCTGCTCAGTAAGATAAGAGCCCATGGTGTTAGAGGCAAGTTACTAGCATGGATAGAAGATTGGCTGTCTGGTAGGAGGCAGAAAGTGGCAATAAAGGGGTCCTTCTCAGGATGGCAGCCGGTGACTAGTGGAGTTCCGTAGGGGTCAGTGTTGGGACCACAACTATTCACTTTATGCATTAATGATCTGAAGGAACTGAGGGCATTCTGGCTAAGTTTGCAGATGATACAAAGATAGGTGGAGGGACAGGGAGTATTGAGGAGGTGGGGAGGCTGCAGACAGATTTGGACAGGTTAGGAGAATGGGCAAAGAAGTGGCAGATGGAATACAACGTGGCGAAATGTGAGGTCATGCACTTTGGTAGGAAGAATAGAGGCATAGACTATTTTCTAAATGGGGAGAGAATTCAGAAATCTGGAGTGCAAAGGGACTTGGGAGTCCTCGTCCAGGATTCTCTTAAGGTTAACTTGCAGGTTGAGTTGGTAGTTAGGAAGGCAAATGCATTGTTGGCATTTATTTTGAGAGGACTAGAATATAAAAGCAGGGATGTGCTGCTGAGGCTTTATAAGGCTCTTGTCAGACCGCATTTAGAATATTGTGAGTAATTTTGGGCCCCGTATCTCAGGAAGGATGTTCTGGCCCTGGAGAGGGTCCAGAGGAGGTTCACGAGAATGATCCCAGGAATGAAAGGCTTAACATATGAGGAACGTTTGAGGACTCTGGGTTTATACTCGGAGTTTAGAAGGATGAGGGGGGATTTGATTGAAACTTACAGAATACTGAAAGGCCTGGATAGAGTGGATGTGGGGAAGATGTTTCCATTAGTAGGAAAGACTAGGACCCGAAGGCACAGCCTCAGAATAAAGGGAAGACCTTTTAGAACAGAGATGAGGAGAAACTGCTTTTGCCAGAGAGTGGTGAATCTATGGAATTCATTGCCACAGAAGGCTGTGGAGGCCAGGTCATTGAGTGTAATTAAGACCGAGGTAAATAGATTCTTAATTGGTAAGGGGATCAAAGGTTACGGGGTGAAGGCGGGAGAAAGGGGTTGAGAAACTTATCAGCCATGATTGAATGGCGGAGCAGACTTGATGGGCCGAATGGCCTAATTTCTGCTCCTATGTCTTATGGGCTTATAGCGTCCAACATTAGATGTGATTCCATGATTGGACAACATTTGCTAAATAACTCTCAACGTGCTAAGAATTACAGTGACAACCAATATAAGATTGTCAGTTGGGCTCACAATGTGGTGCATTTGCTTGTACTGGAAGTTACCTATATTAATACACGGGGCCCTGTTCTTTGCAGACAGAAAGAACATGTGCGTACACTGAGCCTGTTTCAGCTAAACAAAATAAGTAACAGCCATTCCCCCATCAGGGTAATGCATTGCCCAATCAGGGGCAAGCTGCCTGGTTTAAATTTCAAACAATGCTTGGCAGTTAACTGCCAGTCACCATCAGTGGTGCATTCCCCATGGCAACACCACTTGCCAACCAATCAGCACTTGCTTCACATACAGTATAAATTGTTTTGCCCCTTATATTGCAAGTGTTCTGATGAGTGCAAGCTGTACAGCTTAGACATGTATCCTTTTTCAGCAATACTCAAAAGTCACCTGTACTAGACTGCTGTGCTCAGACCAACGGGCTTGAGCAGTGTTGTCTCCAGGACTGGTTCAACAAAATCAATGCAGAAATATGTGACCTCCAGGAACAAAAACAGCAGGCTTCACTGTCTGGCAGAAAACCCAGCATTGCAAGTCAAGAACGCAGGATTCCAAGGCTGACACGCAAAGACAAATCCAAAAGATAAAAAAGGAAGAGGAAAGAGGAAGCCTGAGAGATCCAACAGTATGCTGACTCATGACATGCACTGCTTTTCTGAAGCTACCAGGGTCATTTATAGACCGATGTCAAATAGACAAAATACCCTTCACTCACAGGGTGGTGTCTCTCTTCTTAAGGATGACAATGCCATTCGTCAATACGAGAAAGAACATTTCCAACAACTCCTCAACTGCGAATCCACAGTGGCAGCTGATACTCTCCAGGCTATCCCCTAGTATTCTGTGGTAGATTTCATGGGTGAACCACCATTATTGGGAGAGCTGCAACAAGCAATCAAACAGATGAAAAATAACAAAGCCTGCAGCCTCAACGGTATTACAGCTGAGGTCTTTAAAGTTGGTCAGCTTTTGCTCACATCAAGACTCCATGCACTCATCCTATGCGTTCAGGAAGAAAAAGGACTCCACCTCCAGCTTCAGGAATGTAACAATTGTAATGATCTTCAAGAGGGAGATAAATTATGCTGTGGAAATGATCGAGGTGTTTCCCTCTTGTCCGTAGCAGGGAAAATCCTGACATGCACTCTGTTGAATCGTTTACTTCCTGTGGCTAAGGAAATCCTCCCAGAGACGCAGTGTGACTTTAGACCTTCCCAGAGGAACCTCTGACATGGTCTTTGTTGCCAGACAAATCTAGGAAAAATGTCGAGAACAACACCTTCACTGCATTCATGGACCTGACCAAAGCATTTGATTCAATAAATCACAAGGCTCTGTGGATTGTGCGCTCCAGAGATTTGGATGTCCAAGAAACTTTACCACAATCCTGCAACTGCTTCATGGTGATATCACTGCAACTGCCCTGAGTGGAAAATCTGAAACACAAGTCTTCAAAATCCAGACTGAGGTCAAGCAAGGCTGTATGATAGTCCCCATACTATTTACAAACTACCTGACAATGGTTATTCACATCATCAAAGGTCAACTGCCCTCTGGTAAGCATCAGTATTAAATTTCGCCTGGATGGAATATTCTTTAACCTCAGTCGTGTCTGTGGCAAAGCTAAATTGACCTCCATAGACATAGGCCAGGATTTTACAGTCCCATCATGGTGTCTCTCTCCCCTGGCGAGCCATTTAAATCTCCATTCAGTTCAGTGGGATCGTAGTATCCTGCCGGGCAGGAGGGGCAGTGAAATCCTGATCTAGAGTTTGTGGATGACTACAGTGTCAGTGCCTACTCTGCCAGATTTTGCAAACCACACTCAAGCTCTTCAATTCTACAGACAAGAGACTCAGCCTATCGTTGAATGTTGCCAAAACAAAACTCATATATCAATCCACACCTGGTCAGCCAAATATTCCACCTTCCATATGTATTGAAGAAGAGATTCTGGAATATGTTGAATACTTCTCTTACCTTGGCAGCCACCTGTCTCAAAATGCCACCATGGATGAGGAAGTTCAACACCTGGTTGGCTGCGCCAGCTCAGACTTCTACAAACTATGGCAGTGAGTGTTTGACAATAAAGGTCTCCACAAGCCAATGAAAGGCCCAGTGTAGAGAGCAGTTGTCGTCACCACACTCCTGTACTGCAGAGAGACCAGAACTGTGTATCAGCAACGCATAAGAGCACTAAAGAAATTCCATCAGCAATGCCTGTGCTGCATTCTCTGGATTCAATCAGAAGACCGTGTTTGCTAGTGTCTTTCTTGAAGCCAGCTCCACAAGCACTCAGGCAAAACTCCCGCAAAATCAGCTACGATAGACTGGACAGTGTGTCCGGAAGGCTAAACCAGGACCCCCACCTGGTCCTGTTATCTCAACTCTCAAACAGCCAGAGAAGGAGAAAGAAAATGCTACAAAGACACTCAAGCTCTCCTTGAAGCTGGCAGCACTGGCATTAATGACTGGGAGGAGCTTGCTACCAACCATTCAAAATGGCACCAATTTGTCCATTAAGCTGCACCACGCTTTCTGTCCAAACACCTTAATGATGAGGCTGAGCAGTGGTAGAGAAAGAAAGAAAAGGAAGCAAATCCTGTACTCCTGATCCCAACACCTCGTGGGACATCCTGCTCCATGTGTACAAGGATATGCTGCTCGAGAATCAGCCTGTTTAGATGCAAGACCACCCATGGCAGAAACTCAGGACCCTGAGTAGATGTCATCTTCAAATCAAGGGATTGCTGACGATGATGTGACAGGATAATCGGTATAGTAATTGACAGCTGTATGTGCTCGTTATAAGAATGTATGGAACCACTCAACCCTTCCCTATGAGCAGTGCTATCTGCATATAATTTCTCTGCAAATAAAACAATAACCAATGTAGCAGATCTCATTGAAAGGACAAAGACAATTCCTCATTTTTTTATTCATTCATTAATTTATTTCATAAATCCAGCATTTACTGCCCATCTCTAGTTGCCCTTGAGAAGGTGATGTTGAGCTGCCTTCTTGAACCGATGCAGTCCATGTGGTGCAGGTCCACCCACAGTGCTGTTAGAGAGTTCCAGGATTTTGACCCAGTGACTGTGAAGGAAAATGGTGATATATTTCCAAGTCAGGATGATGAGTGACTTGGAGGGAACTTCCAGGTGGTGGTGTTCCTATCCAACTGCTGCCCTTGTCCTTCTAGGTAGCAGCAGTCATGGGTTTGGAAGGCTGTATAAGGAGCCTTGGTGAAAACTGCAGTGCATCTTGTAGATGGTACACACTGCTGCGAATGTGCGTCAGTGGTGGAGGGAATGAATGTTTGTGGATGTGGTGTCAATCAAGCGGACTGCTTTGTCCTGGATGGTGACAGTTATAAACTACTTTAAGGCTGCAGTTTCATTGTCACCAATTAATTATAAAGGTATGGAAATTCCTAAATCCCATCTCATCTAGGATCACTGCAGCATAGTGGACTCCCCACCCAGCAATGCCTAAAGCCAGAGACCTCATCTAAAATATCAGGGAAAAGGTAATTTGCTCATGTGGGGCAGACAAGAGTGTGTTAGTCACACATGCTTTGGTCTAATTTGATCCACTCTTTTAAGTTAGAGTAGTGCCTTGCTGCTCCACTTGAAACACCTCTGAGAAGTTTATGGCTCCTGCAGGAGCCACACTAACTAGAAAATGTAATAAAACCTCTCTAGTAACTCATGCCAAATTGTAACAGGTCATAAGTTCCAATGAGGTATTTTGAGGAAGGGATTTCCCAGTAAAGCCTGGAATTTCACTGGCTAATCCCTTTTTGGGCAGACAGAAGATCTACCCATGGTCTTTTCTTTGCACTAAACAGAGTAGAAGCCACGGGGCTGTGATTTCTAGACTCCCTGTGGCAGGAACGGGATGTACAATTCCAGAAATTCTAAGGCCTTTTTTTGAAGTTTGCAACCACAGAAATAAATGTTCCTTGGAATTTTCAGTCTTTGGCTCAAATTATCAGCAGATAATTTGCTAACGTTAATGTTGCAGCTGTAAAACACTTGTTAATATAACTGGCAATGAAAAAAAACTAACATGAAGCTTCACTTGATTGACTGAGTCTTAAATAAAACCGAGGACCCATGAGATGCCTAGAAAAGTACCCATACATATTTACTTAATTCAATTACTATTTAATTGTAAACAGTGTAACAGCAACACCAAAAACTGGGATTTATATAGCACCTTCAAAGTAAAGAATATCCTAAGTCTTTCATAAAAAACATAGGGAAAGTGGATGATTTGGATAGGTGACCAAAAAAAGATCAAAGTGAAGAAATAGGTTTTAAGAAGTTTTAAGAAGGTAAAAGAGTGATAGAGATTTAGGGAGACAGTTCCAGGGAGCAGGACCAAAGTTTCTGAAGGTTCCACCACTAGTGGTAGGGTAGACATGGGGCAGGATGCACAAAAGGCCAGTGACAGAGGAACAAAGCATTTGGTGGGGAGGGGTGGGATACTTAGCCAGAGCAGATTGCAAACAAGCCTATGAAAAAAATTATAGACAGGAGCAAGGCTTTAATTTTGGGAAAAATAAGTCAATTATAACCAGCAAGGGCAGTGGTAATAGATCGAGGACTTGTGTATGTTCTTATGTATACTTTCATGCATTAAGGACATAAGAAAGAGGAGCAGCAGGCCATACAACCCTTGAGCTTGCTCCGCCATTCAATATGATAATGGCTGATCTGGCCTTGGCCTCAACTCCATTTTTCTGCCTGTTCCCCATAATCCTCAACTGCTCTATCGTTAAAAATTTGTTTATCTCAGCCTTGAATATATTCAATGACACAGCATCTGCAGCTCACTGAAACAAAGAATTCCTCATCTGTCTTCAAATGGGAGACTCCTTATTCTGAAATGATGCCCCCTAGTTCTAGATTCCCCCAAAAGGCAAATATCCTCTCAGCATTTACCCTGTCAAGCCCCCTCTTAATCTTATATGTTATAGGGTCACTAGGTTGATTCCTCAAATGCTTGTCTAGCTTCCCCTTAAATGTGATTTCCACATTCTCATCACTCTTTGGGTAAAGAAAGGTAATGAGTATAGGCCTAGCCTATTCAACCCTTTCCTCATAAGACAACTTCTTCATCCAAGCAATCAACCTAGTGACCCTTCTCTGAAACGCCTCCAACGCAATTATATCTTGTTAAATAAGGAGGTCAAAACTGTACAGAGTTCTCGAGGTGTGGCCTCACAATGCCTGTATAGTTGTAGCTGAATTAGACAATTTGGAGTTTATGGAGGATGGAGGTTAGCAAGGAGAGCACTAAAGTAAGTCCAGTCTAAGCCATAAAGGCATGTGCATTCACATCACTAGATGGGGATTGGCTGGCTGAGTTGGCTAGATGGTTAAAGTGTGATGCAAAATGATGCCAATGGCACGGGTTCAATCCCCACACTGGCAGTGGTATATCATAGAAGGCTGCCTCCTTGCCTGCCCCATGCTTGATGCAGAGTGGTACCCCTCAAACTATATAAACACTTGTCTCGAACAGAGAGAAATGCATATGGTCCCTTGAGGAATATGGCTAATTACCTTACCTCAGATCACTGAAATGCTTAAAAAAATTCTTAAACATTGAATAAATTGTAACACTCTGGATCTGTCAAAGAAATTCATTTGGCCAGTGCTTATCTCATGTTAGAATCATAGAATAGTTGCAGGACAGGAGGAGGTCATTCGTGTCTGTGCTGGCCCTCTGAAGGAGCAATTCACCTGGTGCCACTCTCTTGCCTTTTCCCTATAGCCCGGCACATTTTTCCTTTTCAGATAATGATAAAAGTTCCTTTTTGAAAGTCTCAACTGACCATGCCTCCACCTCATGTTGCCATTATTTCTTTTGCCAATTACCTTAAATCTGTGTCCTCTGGTTCTTGATCCTTCTACCAATGGAAACAATTTCTCCCTTTATACACTGTCCAGACCCCTCATGAATTTGAATACCTGTATAAATCCCCACTCAACCTTCGCTCCTCTTAGTTCCAACTTCTCCAATTGATACCTAACTTAAATTCCTCATCCCTGGATTTTGTGAATCTTTTCTGCACCCTCTCTAAACCTTTCTAAAGTGTGATGCCCAGAACTGAATGCAATGTACCAGTTGAGTCCAACCTAGCGTTGTCCCTTCGATCAACCTGTGTTAAGTGAGAAATGCTGTCAGCTTGTTGTAAAACATATTTTGGTTCAAAAATGTATTTATTCTGTTGTCAGAGAGAGCTGCATCTGTCACATAATCAGTCTGTTTTGTTTTCACATTGTGTACTATATCACTGCAAATAAATTTCACTAGGTAACCCAATCCCCTGTGTTCAATGCCTCCTGGGTATCCAGTACAAAAGAAATCTTCATGGTAACTGGAGATTTGGAGAGCAAAGCACTTACTTAGAAATGAAGAATGGGGTCAGTTAAAGAATTATATTTTAACTAAGAGAGGAGAGCGAGCTTTTCAGCGTAAGGGAATGACTACTTCCTCTTAAACTAATCAGATACATTTAGAGATACTCGTACAGGCAAGTAGAAGCTTTTTAATGCAAGGTGCCTCTAGTCTAAGGTCCTTGATAAAGTATCCTGCATTAATGCACATTATATGCACAATGCGAAAGGGAACGGTTGCTGGAACTAAATTCCTAAAGTGCTGTTACACCATTTTCAAAACTCCAACAAGCTTCAGAATTTTCCATTTCCTCACTCTCCAGTGAGATTACATTTGATTTGAATTGTGAAGATAATGGTTACACTCTTGCAAATACCTGGTTCTCTATCCTAATTCAATTCATACCCTAGACACAATACTAAATCAACAGCCAGTTAGATATGATGCCATCACCAAACTCATCTTCCCTTCACCACCCCCCCCGGCGGCATTCCGCAGGGATCGTTCCCTCCGGGACACCCTGGTCTTCTCCTCCATCACCCCCTACATCTCAACCCCCTCCCACAGCACCTTCCATGCAACCGCAGAAGGTGCAACACCTGCCCCTTTACTTACCCTCTCCTCACCGTCTAAGGGCCCTAACACTCCTTTCAAGTGAAGCAGCATTTCACTTGCACTTCCCTCAATTTAGTCTATTGCATTCGCTGCTCCAAATATGGTTTCCTCTACATTGGAGAGACCAAACACACACTGGGTGACCGCTTTGCGGAACACCTTCAGTCTGTCCACAAGCATGACCCAGACCTCCCTGTTGCTTGCCATTTCAACACTCCACCCTGCTCTCATGCCCACATGTCCGTCCTTGGCCTGCTGCATTGTTCCAGTGAAGCTCAACGCAAACTGGAGGAACAGCACCTTATCTTCTGACTAGGCACTTCATAGCCTTCTGGACTGAATATTGAGTTCAACAATTTTAGATCATGAACTTTCTCCTCCATCCCCACTCCCTTTCCGATCCCCCTTTTTTCTAATAATTTATATAGATTTTTCTTTCCCCACCTATTTCCATTACTTTTAAATGTATTTCCATCCTTTGTTTTATCTCTGCCTTTCAGCCTATTTCGATCCCTTCCCCCTACCCCACCCCCACTAGGGCTATCTGTACCTTGCTCATCCTGCTTTCTACCCTTAATGTCACCTATTAGCACATTCCTTAGATAATATCACCACCTTCAACACCTCTTTGTCCTTTTGTCTATGATATCTTTTGGCTTTCTCCACCTATCACTGGTCCTCTGTCCAGCTCTACCTGTCCCACTGCCCCCCCACACCCCCCAACTAAACCAGCTTATATTTCACCTCTTTTCTACTTTTCCTTAGTTCTGTTGAAGAGTCATACGGACACGAAACATTAACTGTGTTCCTCTCAGCAGATGCTGTCAGACCTGCTGAGTTTTTCCAGCTATTTTTATTTCTGTTTTGGATTTCCAGCATCCGCAGTTTTTTTGCTTTTATCTTAGTGTTTAATTGACTGCCACTTCTCTTCAAGGAATGCATACCTTGAAGAAGTATTGTTCTTCTCTCCGACAGGATTTCCGTCTCTCTCTTTTGCCTTGTTCACCTTCATTGCTTTCCATTTCTCTCCTGGTGTTTGACAAGGTATTTACTGAAACTCTCTTTCGCAGCCATATTTCCTTCCTCAGTGACTGTCTCTGTCTCTGACTTACCCCATGTGGATTTCAACTGAAGTTCCATCCCTCATGTTTCGAACCCACCCAGGATTACGGGTATCTCCGGGCCATATAACGCTCCTTGGAGTGCTGTTCTCATCTCATCCTGAGATCCACACTCAGTGCCAGGAACACACTCGACCTCTCCCTCCAGCAGCACCGTCGCACCCTATTTCTAAGTTGCCCGTGCCCCCAGTTTCATTTTATTCTTCGTCTCATCCCACGCCTCAACAAGAAACTTTGTCTCTTTCTTTCAGGTGCAAGGGAAAGCAAACTCCAACAACACATCAACACCAACACCCAACCAGGACCCTCCATTCCTGCCTGTCCCTCTGTCCCCATCCCGTCTTCCAATCCCAGCACTGGCCATGTATTCACCATACCCTCTCCGATGCTGAACATTCGGTGCTCAGCAAAGGACTTAGTTTCATACCCTTGCATCCTCATCTCAATGAATTTCGGGCTCGGCACGATGCTGAACTCTTCTTCCTCCGCCTTCACCTCCATGCTCACTTCTTTGGGCGGGAGTCCTCTCGCTGTTCAACGGATCTTTTTACCCGCCTCCAATATTCTCCCTCCACCTGGACCCTTCCCTTTGAATTCTTACCTTCTCTTGATCTTTTCATTGAGAACTGTCGGCGTGACAACAGTCGTCTCAACTTCTCTGCTCCTGTCTCTCTCTGAACTTGCTGCACTCTGTTCTCTCAGGTCCAACCCTGACATTGTTATCAAACCTACTGACAAGAATGGTGCTGTTGTTGTCTGGCGCACTGACCTCTATCTCGCAGAGGCTGAGCGTCAACTCGCAGACACTTCCTCCTACCTCCCCCAGGACCATGACCCCACCACTGAACATCAAGCCATTGTTTCCAGGACTGTTACTGACCTCATCTCCTCTGGAGATCTTCCTTCCACAGCTTCCAACCTCATAATCTCCCAACCTCAGCATCCCACTTCCACCTCCTACCCAAAATCCACAAACAGGACTGTCCTGGCAGACCGATCGTGTCAGCCTGTTCCTGCCCCATGGAACTCATTTCTTGACTCCATTCTCTCTTTCCTTGTCCAGTCCCTTCCCACCTACATCCGTGATTCCTCTGACACCCTACATCATATCAACAATTTCCAGTTCCCTGGCTCCAACCGCCTCCTCTACACCATGGACGTCCAATCCCTCTACACCTCCATCCCCCACCGGGATGGTCTGAGGGCTCTCAGCTTCTTCCTCAAACAAAGGCCCGAACAATCCCCATCCACCCCTATTTTCCTCCGTCTGGCTGAACTTGTTCTCTCACTGAACAATTTCTCCTTAAACTCCTCTCACTTCCTCCAAATAAAAGGTGTGGCTATGGGTACCCACATGGGCCCCTGTTGCCTGTCTCTTTATGGGTTTTGTGGAACATTCCTTGTTCCAGTCCTACTCCGGCCCCCTCCAACAACTCTTTCTCTGGTTGCTTCGGTGCTGCTTCATGCTCTCGACTGATCCTGGAAAATTTTTATTAATTTTGCTTCCAATTTCCACCCCTCCATCATTTTCACATGGTCCATCTTTGACACTTCCCTTCCCTTCCTTGACCTCTCTGTCTCAATTTCTGATGATAGACTGTCCACCAATATTCATTACAAGCCTACCGACTCACACAGCTACCTTGACTATAGCTCCTCACACCCCACTTCCTGTAAGGACTCCATCCCATTCT
The DNA here is from genome assembly GCF_017639515.1 of Carcharodon carcharias. Classification (NCBI taxonomy): domain Eukaryota; kingdom Metazoa; phylum Chordata; class Chondrichthyes; order Lamniformes; family Lamnidae; genus Carcharodon; species Carcharodon carcharias. The sequence continues at coordinate 90,278,891 of NC_054482.1, forward strand.
CTCAGTTCCTTCACCTCCGTCCCATCTGTTCTGATGATGCCACTTTCAGAAACAGTTCCTCTGACATGTCTTCCTTCTTCCTTAACCAAGGTTTTCCACCCATGGTGGTTGACATTGCCCTCAACCGTGTCCAGCCCATTTCACGCGCATCTGCCCTCACACCTTTCTCTCCCTCCCAGAACCACGATAGGGTCCCCCTTGTCCTCACTTAGCACCCCACCAAGCCTCCGCATTCAAAGGATCATCCTCCACCATTTCCACCAACTCCAGCATTATGCCACCACCAAACACATCTTCCCTTCACCCCCCGGCGGCATTCCGCAGGGATCGTTCCCTCCGAGACACCCTGGTCTTCTCCTCCATCACCCCCTACACCTCAACCCCCTCCCACAGCACTTTCCTATGCAACTGCAGAAGGTGCAACACCTGCCCCTTTACTTCCCCTCTCCTCACCGTCCAAGGGCCCAAACACTCCTTTCAAGTGAAGTAGCATTTCACTTGCACTTCCCTCAATTTAGTCTATTGCATTCGCTGCTCCCAATGCGGTTTCCTCTACATTGGAGAGACCAAACGCAGACTGGGTGACCGCTTTGCGGAACACCTTCAGTCTGCCGGAAGCATGACCTAGACCTCCCTGTTGCTTGCCATTTCAACACTCCACCCTGCTCTCATGCCCACATGTCCGTCCTTGGCCTGCTGCATTGTTCCAGCGAAGCTCAATGCAAACTGGAGGAACAGCACCTCATCTTCCGACTGGGCACTTCACAGCCTTCCGGACTGAATACTGAGTTCAACAATTTTAGATCATGAACTCCCTCCTCCATCCCCACCCCCTTTCCGATCCCCCTTTTTTCTAATAATTTATATAGATTTTTCTTTTCCCACCTATTTCCATTATTTTGAAATGTATTTCCATCCTTAGTTTTATCTCTAACTTTTAGCCTATTTCGATCCCTTCCCCCCACCCCATCCCCACTAGGGCTATCTGTACCTTGCTCGTCCTGCTTTCTACCCTAAATGTCACCTATTAGCACATTCCTTAGATAATATCACCACCTTCAACACCTCTTTGTCCTTTTGTCTATGACATCTTTTGACTATCTCCACCTATCACTGGCCCTCTATCCAGCTCTATCTGTACCCCCCCCGCCAAATCAGCTTATATTTCACCTCTTTTCTATTTTCCCTTAGTTCTGTTGAAGGGTAATATGGACTCGAAACATTAACTGTGTTCTTCTCCGCAGATGCTGCCAGACCTGCTGAGTTTTTCCAGGTATTTTTATTTTTGTTTTGGATTTCCAGCATCCGCAATTTTTTGCTTTTAGCCAGTTAGGTATATTCTCTTCCACACTGCAAGTTTCAAAAATGCATTTAATTAAAAATTCAACATAAAGATCCAGTTTATCATTTTGCTTTGCCTTGCACCTGGCTTTGTATTGCAATTTGCATTTACAGCAGTTTGTTCAGTAGTTTTAGAAATGCAGATTGTGCACAAATGCCTGTCATTTAAAATGTCTGAATTTTTAAGCTTTTCAACTTAATTTTGTCTTACAAATGATCAATTTTCAGGCAAAGTAAGCTTCAGAACCCTTGTACGTTGGAACTAAAACTCTGTTCATTTTAAAGTTATGGATAATTTAGTGCATAGAGTTGGCGTTGGGTTTCCCTCAGGGAAATTGAGACTGATTTCAGTCCCTAAACTGCGCCCCCCACCCCCCACTCCCTCCCCCACCCCCTCCCATCCCCTCCCCCCCTCCCCTCCACCCCAACTTGAGAGGGAATAGTCACTGTTTGGGATTTTCACAGGGGCGGTCCCTTAATTGGCATGGCGAAACGGTTCTCAATGCTGGAGGGCCAATCAGAGGTCTTCCAGCTTGATACGAGCAGCAGGCTGCAATACAGGGTAAAGTAAGGGAGAAGGCACTTCAACATAGAGGTGCTCTATTCTCCAATGTTTTAAAATCTAAGTAAATAATAGCTTAAGCAAACACGCCATCACCGTGTGGGGTAGGGGAAATCCTTTTACAGGGCAGCCTGCGGCTACTCTCACATCCAGGAAGTCAAGGAGGGCCTCTAGACCTCCCTGAGGCACTGGCTCCCTGGCCTGCTACCAGGAGGCCACCTCTTGGCAACTAAACTGGTCCCTGCTGTTGTGGGAAATTCCAGTCAGCCTTCTTTAATTGGATTTAATTAGGTCTTTAATGAGCCTAATTGGCTACCCCCCTTGTGCAGGTGGCTCACCCAGATGGTCCCAATCAGCAAATCGACTGCTGCAATTCAGGAAGGTGGCGCACCATCCCTTCCTCAAGGGCAATGAGGGATGGGCAACAAATGCTGGTCTTGCCAATGATGCCCACATCCCATGAAAGAATAATATCCTGCAGGATCGCACCACGGACTCAGTATGCTGGCCAAGAGGATGAATTATCAGCCTTGCCTGCCTTTGATCCCGGCCGCAGTGTTTTCAACTCGGCACTACTCTTAGAAACATTGCATGTAATCATATAGTCTTGATCGTCTACCGTGTAATAACAAAATTCTTTCTACCAATAGTCAGTTCAAATATAGCATAAAGTAATTAATAGACTTAAGCTGAACATTGTTGTAAGTGCTTCAAGCTTATCTTTTGCACTGATGTGCTGGACTCCCCCATCATTGAGAATGGGGATATCTGTGGAACCTCCTCCGCCAGTGAGTTGTTTAATTGGCCTCACCATTCATGGCTGGATGTGGCAGGGCTGCAGAACTTAGATCTCATCCATTGGTTGTGGAATTGCTTAGCTCTATCGTATGCTGTTTACACTGTTTGGCTTCACCAGGTTGATACCTCATTTTTAGGTATGTCTGGTGCTGCTCATGGCATGCCCTCCTGCACTCTTCATTGAACCTGTGTTGATTCCCTGGCTTGGTGGTAGCGATAGAGTGGGGATATGCCGGACCATGAGGTTACAGATTGTGTTTGAGTACAATTTCAATGATGCTGATGGCCCATGGCGCCTCATGGATGCCCAGTTTTGAGTTGCTAGGTCTGTTCGAAATCTATCCCATTTAGCACGGTGGCAGTGTCACACAATGATGCATGAAATAGTGTCTGTGAGCAAGTGATGGAGTAGCACAGTCACTCTGATTTGTGTATGACAGTTGCTGAAGTGAACATGTTGCTGCAAAGTAACTTGTCCTGACTGGCACTCCAGAACATCCTTTCCAGAAGACAGCATTGCAGTAAACAGTGAACACCATTTACAATACTTACAGTCCCTGAAAACAGAGGTGGGTTACTGCAGTATTCTTTAAGGAATCTGGAAAGTTAAGTCTAACAAACACTGCTCTGGGCCAGGTAGACAGCATGAGCCAATAAAGTTGATGCTAAGATTGCTCACTCATGCCAAGTGTTTACACAACCTTCAAGTTATTTCATCACCACATATGCATACCCAAATAATCAACGGAGTACACAATCAAGATGGATACTATAATAAAAAACATTGCCACACTGACATCTTTAAAGGGCTTCAGTTTGGACACATGGAAACAAACAATGACTCCCTATACTTTGGGAAATGCACCAATATGACAACCTTGGTCATGTGTGTCATGGTGTTCAGGTGAAAGAAAATGAAGTACTATGTTGAGCAATATAAATGTTTCAATGCAGCAGGCAGTTGGCACAGTACCTACTATTGCAATGTTAGCTGGGGCTGAGTCAAAGGTAATGACAACTTGGGACTGTGGCTATCTGGTAAGGCTATCTGGTGTGACCTCTATGTGGCAAGTGTCTGCAGATGTTCTGCTGATCTGCTACAAAAAAAACAATTGTCCTGTGTAACTCGGAAGTCCGTATGCCAAGGGCTAAAGATTGGCCTGAGATTCGCTGATTTTTCATCTTGTACCACTTTCAGCAAAAACGGAAATGCTTCATTAGCAAATATATCATAAGACGTGAATAATTTTTTTTCTGCACTGTCTTTGTTCATAAAGGTTTCAGAAAAATGGATTGAAAAATCTTCTCAAACACTGTTGAATTATTAATTTTGATTACAACTGTTAATATGAACTAATTCATTGTCCATTTATGCAATGGTTATTGCCACATGTACAACAGGGTATCATTTTCAGCATGTATTTTGTTTATATCACCGATCAAGGGAAATATAGCCATATGGCCTACCCCTACTTTTTATGATCTTATGAAAACAAATGGTTTGATTCAATTTGACTTGCATGTGGAATATCACACATATAGGGGAAGATTTCTTCTTTGCACAATGTATAACAAAATCACAGACCAGCTTATAAAGAATGGGTTTAAGATTTTTTTACAGACAGCATACAGAGAAAATATTTCCCATATAGTATGATTTCGTACTCCCTATTAACTCAAATACATTTTACCTCTTTCCAGAGCTGACTGCCTGTTATCTTGAAGATTCCACTTAGTGGCAATGAAGTGTTATATTTCAGTTCCAACCCTCACATCTTTCATGAGTGAGCCAAAGAGTTCAAGTAAATATTGACTTGAAGCAAAGGAAAAAACAAAACACATTGTTGGCAAGTTAGATAATTCTGAATCTTAATTGCTTGCGAATGAATCAGACCAAACCTGTCTAATAATTATTTAAAAATAGGAATGTGCATGAATAGTGGGAAACTAGGATTTAAGGAAAAAGTCAAGTAATTTAGACAAGTGGTAATGCATAATTTGTGACTGACTTTCTTGCCTCCACAACTATTGCCACAAGTACACAGTCACTGACTCAAAAAGGTTTCTGGGCTAGAATGAGGTGGATGACTCTTAATGAATTTACTATTACAAGGACTGCTCAGCATGGGACAGTAAAATGATCAGATGTTTTTGTCTTTTAAACTAAACTAGTAAAATCAATTTAAAATATTTATATACTCCAAAATAAACAACATTCTTATTCCTTAGAAATAATCCCTTGTAGCTTTAACCAGGAAAATGCCTCAAATGCAAATCTCTTGGGCAGCATTTTTTTATAATTGGATGTTGAATAAAAACTACTGCTTCAATTAAGTAGGGTTCTTTAAATCTATTGTAACAAAAGGTAATTCAAAAGGGAGAATTTTTGAGCAAGGGATCGTCTGAAATTACAAAATGCTTTAAAATTACTTATGTCCATATTTGAGAACATTGGTGCCTTACGGTTGCAGTTAATGTGAGTGCAGAGCTGGGAGCCTCAACAGAAAAGGGCTATTTTTGCCTTTGTATTACGAGCAGGGAACCTCACCTGCTGGAGTGCAAATGTTGGCATATGCTTTACATAATTGGACAATGATTGATTGGATAACCATGGCTTTCCAACATACACCCATAGTGGATCAGGCTCCCCAGTGGCAGTGCAACTATTGGAATATTACCCTCAAAGTAATATTGTACTCTAATAATTAGTCATTTAGGAAACATACTCCAGGAACAGCAGACTTTTCAGGCAAATTTTCACTGAGAGCATGCCTATAAATCTTGACTGGATTAAACAGCGGGTTTATGCACATCAATACCCACACCTTTGCACATAATTGACAAGACACCTGATTGTCATTTCACTTGTTCTAAGGGATATTACAACATTACATAAATATTCCAGGATACTCCAGGTAGGATATGCAAGTAGATTTGAACAAGTATACTACAAACTGATACTAACAAATGAGTTGAATTGTCTGTATTATCTGCAATGAGGCTGTTAACTGTGTTTTCTCTTCAGAGGGAACAGTGATGTCTCTTGATATACTCAGATCATTCTGTCCCTTTAAGAGGGAATCTTGACCAGTATTAACTTTTGAAATTGAAGTTTTAATTATGACCAAATTTAATGTACATTGTTCTCATGATCCTTATCTTGTATTTTTGTGTGACTATTATTGTTCGAACAATAAATATTGAAAAAAGCATAGGTAAAAACTGGCTTGGAGTTAGTAAACTGAGAGTATGAGGGAGCTGACTGAACAGCAGTGAGATACCATTGTTCGCATAGTTTTGAATCTGGCCTGACTTCTTGAGATTAAAGCTTTCCCTCTGTAGCAGTTTCCTGTTAATATGGGCAATCTCATCCCTGCGCCTAATGGGTACGAAGCAAAAATATGACCAACAATTTGGCATGTGTCAGCACTAAATTATCAATCTTGCTTTGATAGGTGGTTGCAATGGAAAATGAAAAAGTGTATCTTCGTGCAACAGAGAATGCTCTTCTGCATTTGGGGGTTAATGCACCTTAATGGGCAATGTAAAGGTAGGTTTACTCCAGATCTGGTTTATGTTCACCTCACATGGGCGTACTTGATACTCACATTGTATACCCAAAAGTATAACTACTATGCCAGGAACATCAAATAAACCAAAAGATGTATAAAAAAGGTAATGGAACAGGTGAGTATCCATATTTAGGAGACTCTCAAATAAATCTGTGATCTGCCATTTTACATCAGGATTGTGCCTCTAGATATGTATACAAATTTTTTGTTTAGAGTACATGTCTAAAAAAGCTGGAAAAAATAGTAAATACTACAAATACATAACTGGTTTGTCAGAATCTAAAAAGCAGACAGGTTAACATTTTGATTAGAGAGCATTTGAGAGCTGAAGCACCTCTGGCTCAGAGATATAAAGATAGGAATTTCATACCATCGACAACACCAGTGAAACCCATTCATTAAAATTACAAGATTCCATTTTTAATAATGGGCTTTCACAACGAGCAAGAACAAAGAAAATATTTATAAATTCTAGTCATTTAGGGAGAAGGGAGAAAGAAAAAAGTGAGAAAGAAGAAAAAAGAAATAAAGTTTAGAAAGCAAAGATGAATCACAACTGCACCACTGCTGCTTGGGAAGCCCCTATGGCTAGTGTGATTTGTTAACCATGTTGTGGTCCAAATCAATACCTCAGGCACACAGTATTTGATTAAAAAGGGAAACAAGGTGTGCACTTTTCAAAGAGTTGCTTTGATTTCTAAAACCATAAATAACTTGCACAGAGATTGGGATTGGAGCCATTGTTATTTACAGAGTATATATAAATATACTGAAATTGGAGAAAGAAACAGAGTCATCTATATGTCCAAATAACACAAAATTGATGGATAGATCAAACCATTGGAAGGCAACAAATCAAATACAATGGGGTCTGGATAGACTTGGAAGGTGACTGCATTTAATGTGGACAAGTGCAAGATAATGAAACTGAGAAAGGGAATAATCAGCAGGATTATAAAATAGAAGGATGCATTAGAAAGACACAAAACAAGAGACGGAGCTTGAAGTAAATGTGAATAGCTTACTGAAACCAACAACGAATTGTGTGGCAGCTGTAAGGGCACTTGGAGTACCGTGATTAATTTTGGTCACGCGCGCGAAAGAGCGCACATCTCCCTCAGGCTAAGTGGTGCCTCAGGGAGATTGTTGAAAGGTTGTGAAAGATTAAATATAAAACAATAAGAAAATCATTAACATGTCCCCCTCATGTGAAAATGTCACACGAGATGGGACATGTTATTAAAGTACACAAAAACTTTGTTAAACTTTTCTAAATCTGAAATCAAACCTCATCCTGCCAGTGGATGAGGTTTGCTAAAAAATCATTTACCCGCTTGTCCATTGGGCCCATGCGCCGAGCCGAAGTTTGCACAGGCTCCTCAAAATCGTCGTCAATTGGTGACTTAATGGCCTTAACAAGGCCTTTAATTAATGGCAGGCGTGCGTCATGCTGCATAGCGCGTCCACCGACCTAAACATCGCAATGCCGTGCGTTGACGTCGGGATGCGCATGTGACATTTTAAGCGCTGACGTGCGGGCTCTGCCACCTGCACGTCAGCCAGAAAATTCAGCCCAATGTAACCAAGCTGACCCATAGCTTAACAAATGTGAGATATGAGGAATGGCTGAAGAACCTAGGTTTATTTTACACTCTGAAGAGAAACCTCAAGGGTGATATTGTTCAAGTTCTAATAATTCTTAAAGGAATAGGCAAGTAGAACCCTGTAATATCTACATTTTTAAAAATATTCTTTAATGAGATGTGGGTGCCATTGGCAAGGCCAGCATTTGTTGCCCACCCTCTACTGCCATTGAGAAGGTGGTGATGAGTCACTTCTTGAATTGCAAGACTCCATCTGGTGCAGATACACTTACAATGCTGGTAGAATGGGAGTTCCATGATTTTGATCCAGCAACAGTGAAGGAACTGTGATATAGTTCCGGTCAGGGTGGTGTGGCTTGCAGAAAAAATTGCAGATGGTTGTGTTCCCAGACATCTGTTTCCCTTGTCTTTCTAGGTGCTAGAGGTTGTGGGTTTGGAAGACGCTGTCAAAGGGACCTTGGAGAGTTGCTGCAGTGCATCTTGTAGATGGTATATGTTGTAGTCACTGTGTGCTGGTAGTGGAGTAAGTGAATGTTTAAATTGGAGAATGGGATACTGATCAAGTAGACTGCTTTGTCCTAGATGGTGTTGAGTTTGAGTGTTGTTGGGGCCACACTCATCCAGGGAAGTGGAAAATATCCCATTATACTCCTCACTTGTGCCTTGTAGATGGTGGACAGGCTTTGGGGAGTCAGGAGGTGAGACAATACCTCTTTGTCCTTTTGTCTGTGACATCTTTTGGTTATTTCCACCTATCACTGGCCCTCTATCCAGCTCTTCTTCTTCTCCTCCCCCTCCCTCAAAGCAGCTTATAGTTCACCTCTCTTCTATTTTTACTCAGTTCTGTTGAAGGGTCATTGGACTTGAAACGTTAACTGTGCTCCTATCCGCAGATGCTGCCAGACCTGCTGAGTTTTTCCAGGTATTTTTGTTTTTGTTTGGTGAGATACTTGCCACAGAATTCACAGCCTCTGATCTGCTTTGGTAGCTATAGTATTTATATGGCTGTTCCAGTTCAGTTTCTCGTCAACGGTAAGCTCTAGAATGTTGATAGTGGGAAATTCAGCAATGGTAATGCCATTAATGTCACAGGCATGTGGTTAGATTTTCCTTGGTTGGAGATCGTCATTGACTGGCACTTGTGTATTACATATGTTACTCGCCACTTATCAGCCCAAGCCTGAATGATGCTCACGTCTTACTGTTTAAAGACATGGGGGAGAATTTTCTCCCTGTTGGGCAGGCCGGTCAGGAGCAGGCGCGGGGCCGAATGCCGCCCGCGATTGGCTGCGTGCTTCCATTTTACGTGGGTGGGCCAATTATGGCCCACCCAGTGTGACGCACACCCGGTAGTGCTCAGTGCTACCTGTGCGGGCGGGGGGAGGAGGGAGAGTTGGGGCCTGCAGCAAGCAGAGAAATCCCCCTGAGGCACAGAGCTGCCTCAGGGAGATTAATTTCATAATGAGAATTTTTAGTAAAGAAGGTGAAAAATAATTTACACATGTCCCCTCATGTGACAGTATCACATGAGCTGGGACATGTTTATGAAATGGTTGAAAAATATTTATTAATTTAATAAACCCTTCATGAAATCTCATCCCATTTGTGGATGAGGTTTCATGAAAAATGCGAAGGCCACTTGGGCTCTCGCCTGCTTGCCAACCTTAAGGTTGGATGGGCAGCCCTGTCAATTTGGTTAAATGGCTTATTAATAGCCTTAACAGGCCTTTGACAGTCCGACAGGCACGCAGCCGACTCCGGTACGTGCCCACTGAACAAAAGATTGGAATGATGCAAGGTGACATCGGGCACACGCCCAACGTCACTGCGCATCATTTTACCTGCCAGCATGAGGGGCCTGCACCCCTTCCCACCCCCCACCTCCCCACCAACGAGAAAGTTTTGCCAATGGACTGCTTCAGTATATGAGGAAATTTATCACAAACCAAGAGGAAAAGCTCATGCTCAGAAGTGTACAGCCAATTTAAATTTAACTCATTTACACAGAAGGTGGTGTGCAGGAAAGTAATAGGTTCCTGTACTTCCTACGTTCCTATGAATAGTAAAATCTTTAGAAATAATGTACAATGTTTATGTGACCGCAGAGGTATTAAATATAATTGCATATTTTACAATCGGTTGACAAATTATGTTACAAGCGACTAACAAAGTCAAGAAATTCAGATTATGTCAAACCAAGCAAAGTTCACTTTCAAAACACCACAGCGCATTGACTGTGGAAATAACAATGATGCAAGTGCAAATTTTATAGACTGGTACTGTGGCCCAGTAGGCTTCAATTGCTGCCAGACACAGATGGTGGGAATATATTCAAGAAGATTATAGGAACATTTATATCACAAAGGATGTCTTCTTCCAGACACACAAGGAGGTCATGTGACTTTAAAAGTTTTACAGCAGGGAACATTATTTGCAGGAAGTGCCTCTCTGGAAACTGAGTTACCACCATGATTTTCCACCCACTAAAACTATTAAGAGGAGAACACATTTTTGCACCTGCAATTTCTCAAGATGGGCTCCCTGTAAGTGCCATTTTCTACTGGAAGAACCAAATTGCAGAATCACCGTATATTTTTACAAAAGTTTCAAATGTTGCTGAGTGTTAGAATAAATAGATAAGCGGAATACATTAATATGGATGTAGTCAATTTCAGGTCTGAGCTCGCTGTTTTACTCTGTAGGTGAAAATGCTTCCTGACAAGGAAGAATACTCATTACAATAAATTTGCAGAAAATTCCTGCAGATTGCAAAACAAGTAGCTAGAAAAGTGAAAAATATCCATGCTCAAAGGACTATGAGAAGGGAAACAAATAGTCTGGGCTTTTGAGTGACAGATACTATATGAACATGAAATACTCTTGGCTTTTGGGTTAAGTTCAATATGGTGTAACCTAAGCCAGTGCTGCCTACTTTCCCACAGAGTGTCCTGTGTCAGATGATACTTGGTGAATTCAGTCCTGGCTATGTGAATTAGCAGCACCATAGTGATATGGTTCAGGGTGAAGAAACAGGAGCAGACAAGGCTCAGGTTCAGGATGACTACCCATGAATGCTTTTGAAGCTGTGTTCATTAATTGTGAGCCACTTATTTTTTATTCTGACAGGAGGAGCTTGCAATTTTTATCAGTAGCCTCAATCTCTGGTTGTTGTCACATGAACATTTTGCACAGCCTGCTATTTTGTTAAGATGTCTAGGGTGCACAATTTTTGCTACTTCTCAGCTTTGTTCACTAACACACCAACGTTTATCTGAAATCACAGCAAGCTGCACTGAATCTCTTCCAAACACATTGGATACAGGACAAATAAGCTACAAGGGGAGTTGAGGAGAAATTTTTTCACCCAGAGGGTGGTGGTAGTCTGGGACTCTCTGACTGAAAGGGTGGTTGAGTCAAAAACTCTTGTAATATTTAAAAGTATTTAGATTTCACTTGCATTGCCATAACCTCCAGGGCTATGGGCCAAACGCTGGAAATTGTGATTTGTGTAGTCAAGATTTTCATTGACTGGCGTGGACAAGATGAGCCAAATGGCCTCCTTCTGTGCTGTAAACGTCTGTGAGTCTAATAGATATATCCAAAAACAGATACTGAATATTACAAATGGGGAGAGAAGAGGGGAACCGTACAACAATTTCAATGGCAGCTGGTGGCAAATGAGCTTGGTAGAAGTTTAGACATATGGCAGAAATTTCTGTGCTTGCTGGCATCGGGCATGTTCAGTTGCAGGAGCAGATAATATGGCGAGAAGGCTAAAAATCGGTTTCACAATGTCACGAAACCAGTTTGCGATCGTCCACTTAGCCTGTTGATGGCAGACCCACCATCGGACATCGGGAACCTCATTGTAATACATCAGCATATCAGTATAAGGCTAGTCTGCCAGACTCGTCGCCTTGCCGCTGGATCATCCGCCCACCCTATTACGCTGACGTGATTCATAACAGCATATAAAAGGCATGCACTTGGCGGGCTGCACTTTGAGTGGAACTCAGAGGTGCGTGCACAGTTAAGTTGTGGAGTGCTCGCAAGGGACGCCTGTTGGACTTCAAGGTTGAGGCATGTTGTGGGGGGGGGGGGGTGGGGGGGGAGCAAAGGCTGCCCTTTGGTTGAAGCGAATTTTGGGGAAGTGGGGGCGCAAAGGCTGCCCTGCAGTTGAAGGTAGCGCACAAGCACGTGTGGGTGGGTGGGTGGGGGGGGAGGGGGGGCGGTGGGGTGATGTTGTTTGGGCGAGGGAAGCAGCCACGCCTTAGGATCACCTTGTATAAAGTGACCATTCCTCTGCAGCTGAGACAGTTCAGGCGCAGCCACATTGATATGATTGGAGTCAGGCCTCTAGCTTACTTGCCCACTCAAGCAACACAGAGGCAACAAAGTGCTTCTAAGTGCTCCAGAGCTTTTCGCCCCTCGGGCACAGACTGCAAACTAATGAGCATTTTAGTGGACTGCAGAACAGTTGGACGACTGGGCATGTTGTGCAATCTCCTTGCTAAAGCTGGCTATGGAGCCTTTGCAATGTCAGTATCCCAGTTTGGACCAGTCTCCCCCATGGTTCAAGCTAACAGTGCAGCCTTGCACAGCGGGCTAGGAGAATGCCTGTGCCTGAGCTGACAGCACAGTATGCAGTCCAATGGGCAAAGCTGCCATCAATCGGTCAGGTGGAGTGGGGCGGAGGATGGTGGGGTTTCAGGCAGCCGTGCAACTAATCTCTGACCATCCAAGTGGTGGCCAGCACTCTCTGGATGTGCTAAGGGGCCTTCAGACTTAATGAAAAGAAGTTCTTAGTACACCCATGCTAACCCACGTGTCTCACTTTCATCCTGCAGGAGTACAACATCAGAATCACGGAGTTTGGTGAGCTAGCTGTATGTCTTGTGGCATACACAGATTGAAGATGATGGAGAAGAGAGCAACTGAGGTGCCTGGCTGCACATAGGGAGGATCAGCACTCTCAGGGAGATGGGGCAGCTGGGGCTCCTGCACATGCCGCTGATGAGACACAGCGAGCCATCGCTGACCGACACCTAGCTAGACCCAGGACCTACAGACGCCGCCTTTCATTTTTGCAGATGACTGAGAACCAACGTCACCGAAGGTTGCGCATGTCTAGTGAACTGGTCAGTCACATCTGCGAGCTACTGCAGCATTTTGTGCCGCGTTGATGTGGAGATCATCCACTGCGAGTGGCCACGAAAGTGACAGTGGTGCTCAATTTCTATACCAGTGGATCCTTTCAGGGCTTCACAGGTGACGTCTGTGGGATATCGCAAGCCTCCATCCACAATACATCCATTAGATCATGGATGCCAACTTTGCGAGGCAGACAACTTTGTGCATTTCGTCTGGGACCAGGAAAGTCAGGATGCAAGGGCGATTGGATATGCCCAGATCTCAGGTTTCTCATAGGTACAGGTGTCCTCTGGAGGGCTGAGACCTGGAGGGCCCAGCCTGCTTTTGGGGGTCCTGCAGTGTGGCAGTGACAGCCTTTTTCCCACACACTGCACTCAGGCGGTGTTCAGATCTCTGTCGCAACACGCGGTCAACTATGTCAACCACAAAGGATTCCATTCACTGAAGCTTCAAAAGCATCTGATCATTTATCCACCTTCAGCACTGAGCACTTCAGGAGCACAGCGTCACTGGTCAGCTGAAGAGATGGGGGCCAGTCCCACCTTAAAGGTGCTGAGAGCACAAAGAGAGAATGACAGAACTCTGAGATGCCTGTGCACGACATTCTGGCAGCAATGACAAGCGAGGTGCAGACATCACTAATGTGTCCAGTGAGTGTGAGGCCGGACCATCACTTTGGTCTGAAGTCTGCTCAAAGCACAGGGAAGAGGTCCTGGACTGAGACGCCTGCCTTTGCCTTGTGCAGAAAGGTTTCACATCTGAGTGACACGAACATTGCTCATAAGAATAAGGAGCCATAGGCAGGGAGACATTCTTGGGAGTTTATTGACAATAGTGAACAGTATTTACAAGTGGTTAACACCCATGCCCAGGCTGCGTAATTACATCTTCTTAATCTTCCTAACCCTGCCGCTACATCTTGGTGCTCCCTGGACATCTACAGCAGAGGTGGGGGCAGCCTGCTGACTGCTACACCGTGTCTGTGATGACCTTGGCAGGCTTCCTCTGGAGGGCTGAGACCTGGAGGGCCCCGGCCTGCTTTCGGGGTTCTGCTGTGTGGCAGAGGCACCCTCTTTGGGCTTTGGAGCTGGAGCTTCTGAGGTCACAGGAAGAGGGGATTTGGATGGGCTGGACACTCTTGGAGGAGTCACCTGGATGGATGACTGCCAGAGGTACACCTGCTGATCCTCTTCCTTATGGGTGCCCAAGGGCCCTGGCTGACATCTTGAGGAGAAGGGGTAACTGGAGTGAGATCGGGCTGCCCTGCACCCCTCCCACATACACACTGTTGGAGGCCAACTATGGCGTCAGTGATGGAGTTCAGCCCACACAGCAGTGCAGAAGCGACGACCTGGATCAAGGTCTCCATGGCGGTGGACATCCTACCAGTGTTGACCTCGGTGTGTTGACATGCCGGTGCTATCACCTTAGCCTGAAGGCAGACTGACTCCTCCATTGTGACTTGCAAACTGAGGAGTGCAGTGGATGTTCCTTCCTGATGTTCCTGAGCTTACCTTTGCAGTTCCAACAACTGTGACATGACCGAGTCCAGAGGCTCGTCAACTCACTTGGACTCAGCAAATTTCTGGCTTCCAGCAGTCCTCTGTGTCCCAGACACCTGAGAAGTCCCTGCCGCAGCCTGCTTTGGAGCAGAAAGTGCGATGTGCTCACCAGACTGTGATCCCCACACTACTCTAAAGCTAGGCCCCACTGAGGCGTATGTCTCTGTGCTGGTGGAGGGTGTGAGTGAGCGCTGTGACGGGACATCAAGGAGGGTGCCTCCAGATTCCTCTTCAGTGGTTTTTTTCAGGGGCTTGATTGGAGGTCCTAGGTTGTGGAGGCCCTCAGCTGTTTGGCAGATGTGCCTGCGAAAGCAAGGAGAGATAATTAGTGCATGACACTGGCCTGTGAAACAGGAAACATCATTCACAGCATGGTTGTCTGATGGATGCTGCACTGCTGGATCCTCACTTGGTACAGCACTACTGACCTCATCGTCAGCACAGGAATGGCCCAGGTCCTTGCTGGCCAGCTGGATGGATCTGATTTCAAAGTACGTGAGGACCTTGATTTCAGGCATTCCTCCACCGATCTGTGACCTCTCCCTCTTGTTATATGTCAGCTTGTCCTGCATGAATAGAGGCAGAGAGAGTGTAAGCAGGACGCCTGCCAGGCCAGATGATAAGTATGCCTGGCATATGTGGGTGGTAAGTGGTCCAATGGATGGGATGAGGACAGTGAAGGTGTGTATGAGAGACTGAATGGTGATGTCCCCAGAACTGGCAATGAGTGAGATCCCTGTGGATGTGTGATGGGTTTGTGAGTATGAGTTGAGGGTGATGAGAAAAGTGACTTCCCTGGCGGAGCGGAGGGGATCATTCATCCTCTTGCAGCATTGGGTGGCTGTCATCTTTTGCAGGGCATTAGCACTAAGCACTGCAGCCACCGTCTCTGTAGCCGGGTTGGTGATATTGCTGCCCATCCTGCGACCAAAGTGGGGTAGAGGACATCACGGCAAAGCTCCACTGCGTCCAAAAGGTGCTCGAGGGACGCATCATTGAACATGGGGGCTGCAGTCTTTTTGCCTTTCAGGACAATGTCTTCTTTGCAGCAGTCGTGGGCTGGGAGCACCGAGAGGTGTGCATGCGGCTGCACTTTAAATATGGCGCCCGGCATGAAGAAGCGGCGAGATGATGACGTGGTGGGCGAATGAGACCCCGCCTGCCATAGAAATGCCATGTTTCCCAGGAATGCCTGATTAACGCAGCAGGTTTGGGATGATACGGCGTGAAAGGCCTCCATTGTGGCCGGCATGTAAAAAGGCGTTTTACCTCCCAATTACCCCACTTAGTGCAAATCTGAGACGATTCGCCCATTTAAATTACGTTTGGAGGGAGCATCAGAGGTTTCCAAGCTTCATTTACTTCTAGTTTTAATCTGAAGGATTTAAAAAAAAAAAAATCAGTTTGTCATTTGACAAAACATTTCAGAACTTGTGGGCTGAAGAAAAGGTACGGCTCTGCATCTTTTACATGGTTTCCTCTAATGCAAAGTAACATTTTAAAATTATTCAGGACTCAGGGTGATCTTGTTTGTAGTTGGGTAACCACCTGGTTGGTCTTGTCAATTTTACACAACAATAAAGCACTGGTAATAAGTGATCACACAGCGTCACTGTGAAGCCATGTCCCACCTTCACACTGAGGACATCCTTCGTCGTGCTGTATGGCACTACCACTGTGCTAAGTTGGATAAGTTAAGATATGATACAGTAAGACCTGGACAACATTCAAGCTTGGGTTAATAAGTAGCAAGTAACTTTTGCACCACACAAATGCCAGGCAATAACCATCTCCAACAAGAGAGAATCTAACCATCTTCCCTGGACATTCAATGGCATTCCCATCTGAATTTCCCCAACATCAACATCCTGGAACTTATCATATACTAGAAATTTAATTGGGCAAGCCATATGCAAACTGTGGCTATGAGATCAGGTCAGAGACTGGGAATTTTGCAGCGAGTAACTCACCTCTTGACTCTCAAAAGTCCGTCAACCATCTACAAGGCACAAGTCAGGAATGGATGGAATACTCTCCACTTGCCTGGATGAGCGCAGCTCCAACAACACTCAAGAAGCATGACACAATCCAGGATAAAGCAGCATGCTTGATTCGCATTCCATTCACCACCTTAAACATTCATGCCCTCCACCATTGACACAGAGTAGCAGCAGTGTGCATCATATTCAAGATGCACCATAGTAACTCACTAAGCCTCCCTGCACAGCAATTTTCAAACCCTCAACCTCTACCACCTAGAAGAACAAGGGCAGCAGACACATGGGAACATCGCCACCCCTAAGTTCCTTTCCAAGCCATCCTGCAGCAGTTCAAGGTGGCCACTCATCACCACCCTCTCAAGGGCAATTAGGGATGAGCCAACAATGCTGACCTTACCAGAAATGCTCACATTGAATGAAAAAATAAAAAAGCTCATAACTGGGTATCCATGGGTCACCGCAAGCCAATAGCTACAACAGGATTGCATTCCACCTCAATTTGTAAACTTATGGACCAGCATATCCTTACTCCTCCATCACATTCAAGTTAGCTGACCAACTCTGATTCAAAGGGCAGTGCAGAAGAGCATGCTAATAGCAGCACCATGTCTACTTGAAAATGAGATGCCAACCTGGTGAATACAACAACGCAGGACTATATGTATGCTGAACAGCAGAAGCAGCATGCTAGAAACAGATAAGAGGTCCCACAACTATCATATTAGATCAAAGTTTTGCAACACTGCCAGATGCAGTCATGAATGGTGAGAGACAATTATGCAATCAATGGGAGCAGGAGGCTCTAGGAACATCCATCTTTAATGTTGGCAGAGTCCAGCATGCAAGGGAAAAAGGTCAAGCATTTGCAACTATCATCAGCCAGAAGTGCTGAATGGATGAACTTTCTTTAATTCCTTCTGAGGTCCCCATTATCACAGATGCCAGTCTTCAGCCAATTTGATTCATTCCACATAACATCAAGAAACAGCTGAGTGCACTGGGCACAGTTCAGGTTACAAGCCCCAAAACAGATACAGCGCTGAAGGTCTGTGCTTCAGAACTAGCTATGCCTTTACTTAACTTCCAATACAACTACAATTCTGGCATGTACCAAACATGGAAAATTGTACAAGTATGTCCCCTCCACAAAAAAGCAGGAGCAATTCAACCTAGCCAAGCAACTTATTAACAATCATTGGCAAAGTGATGGAAGGAGTCAACAACAGTGCTATCAAGCAGCACTTACTCAATAAAAACATGCTGAACAATGCTCAGTTTAGGTTTGGCCAATAGTGATTGTGATGATTGGAGGCCAATCATCTCAGCTCCAGAACATCACTGCAGATGCACCTCAAGACAGTGTCTTAGGCCTAATCCCCAGCAACTTCATCAATGAAATTCCCTCCATTATAAACTTGAACTGGGGATATACACTGATGATCGCACACTGCTTAGTTCCATTCATTATCCTTCAGATAACAAAACAGAACATGCCAAAATGCTGCAGAGCCTGGACAACATCCAGACTCGGCCTGATTGAGACAAGTAACATTTTTGTTCATAAGTGACAAAATTCAGGCAATGGCCATCTCCAACAAGACAGAGTCTAGTCATAGGCCCATGACATTCAATGCCTTTACCATCACCAAAGTCCCGCCTATCAATACTTTGCAGATCAACATTGAGCAGAGCTTCAACTGAAACAGCCTCATAAATGCCATAGTCACTAGAACAGGTCAAAGGCCAGGTATACTGTAGCAAGAAGCTCACTCTCTGACTTCCAAAAGCCTCTCCACCGCATACAAAGTAGAAATCAGAAGTATAATGGAATATTCTCTACCTGCCTGGTTGGGGGTAGCTGCAACAACATTCAAGACGCTTCATACCATCCAGAACAAAGCATTCTACTTGACTGCACCCCAAGCACTAGCTTAAATTTCCACTCCCTCCTTGGCTGCAGTGCGTACTATCTACAGAATGCAGTACAGTAAGTGCCAAGGCTTCGTCAGCAACCAATCTACAAGGACAAGCACAGCTGGTGTTTCTCACCAAGTTAGGCACCATCCTGTCTTGGAAATATATTGCCACATTTTGCTGAAGCAGGGCATCGCACAATATGTCCTGTTAATTAGACTTATTCGTTCACACTTAGGTTTTTAAATTTTTTGCCCACAAAGTTGCGTAAAGTGCAAGTTGATAACAGCGCACTGAGTGAAACAGGGCATCTGGGACCAATGGGATAAATACTGTATCTCAAGAATTGAGAAATAAACAAAGGGAAGGTTGAAAAGAAGGGTGAATTAGACTGAATAAATTCAACATAAAATCAGGTACAGAAAGAGGGGAGGGAAAAAAAGATTGGAATGAGAAAAAAAAAGACAGGATGGAAAAGTAAAAAAAATCTTTACATTTTTAAAATCTCCTAAAATAATTTGCAACCTGAAAGAATAATACTCCACATTTATAATTGTTTAGTTTCTGTGCATGAAAGTTGATTGGTAGTCTTTAACAATCATCAAATCTTTGAAAAGATATTTGCACTATGAATTGCAAAACTTAAATTTCTGTGGAGAGTTTAATGAGCCACTTATGTGCAAACAAAGCAACCTCATGAAAATCATGGGGAGCGTAATTGTGAAGTGCCATTTTCATGGCACTACTAATGGAGTGGCAGGAATTAGCCATAACCTTGTGACGATTTGCAATTCATGGTATTTTTTTCCTCACTATAAATTGCTGCTGCATTTGCACATTTTAAAAAAGTGTCTATTATTCAGATGTTGTTATTTTTCAACAAAATCTAGTCCAGTTTTGCTCCCATATCAAAATTTTGACCATTTAGAAGTAGAGAGAAAAGAGCAATAGTCCCAACACTGACCATTGGCAGGCACTGCTGTTGTTATGCCTCCAGTACAAAAAAACATTCATTGACCACTAACGTCTGTTTCCTGTTCGTTAACTAACTCCCTAACCACGCTCTAGTTAACGCTAAGATAAAAGCAAAATACTGCAGATGCTGGAAATCTTAAAGAAAAAGAAAAATAGCTGGAAAAACTCAGCAGGTCTGACAGCATCTGCGGAGAGGAATACAGTTAACTTTTCGAGTCTGTGTTCTGATGAAGAGTCATACAGACTCGAAACGTTAACTGTATTCCTCTCAGCAGATGATGACAGACCTGCTGAGTTTTTCCAGCTATTTTTGTTTTTGTTCCAGTTAATGCCACTTCCTTAAGTTAATCAACAAGCCTCTAATATGGCACCTTATCAAACACTTTCTAAAACAATCTACTGCATTTCCTTTATTAATGCGTTCCCTGTTATAGCTTCAAAAATTGGTAAATTTTCCAAAGATGATTTACCTTTTAAAAATCCATGCTTGCTGTTTTAAGTTAACACATGTACTTATATTGAAAGGCAAAGCCTAGCAACTTTGGAAGTGAAAATTATATGGATTAAATTATGATCATGTATTTTAGATAAGGGCCAAAAAATTGTGCCAGACAATATCATTACCAATATGTTATATTACGAAGATCCTATCTATTTTTGGCAGGAGCTCTTCTGTTTTCATGAATTTTTCTGTTCTATTATGTCCTGTTTGTGCCTGTTTTGCTATCAGATGTTAATCAGCCCTGATGTATCTAATTCTCCAATGATGCTATGATCTACTTTAACATAATTCTGATCAAATTTTTACAAGGTCCAGTTACATACAAAAGGAATGTTTTGTAGAAAATGCTTTCAATAACTGGATAAAATTGACCAGTTCCAGGTCAACACAGCTTTCTCATTGTAAATCAGAGTCTGGATTTTTCTCACCAGAAGTATACGGCACAGCTGGGATTTCTGCCCACTTGATGCACTCAGCACTGAACTCCATTGAAATTTTAGGTAATATTTTCTGTAGATTCCAGCAGTATTGTTATCTGCACTTAGAAACTCACCACTAGGGGAATGGGTGGCAGAAACAACTTCTGTTGCAGGATTTCAAAGACTTCAGTAGCTTAATAGGTCAGATGATGTTCCCAGATGAAGCTCAATCCAATCTTTTAGGCACCATGGAAGAAGAGAGGCATATTCCGAAGTTTCAGTTGTGCCAATTAAAAATATTTTTTTGCATTTTTTAGCCTCTAGCAGCACTGGATGGGTATTTTATACAGGCACAGGTAACATCCAGTGTCAACTGGGGAAGTTGTGGTGTCCCCCCAGGTCTTAGTCACACTGCTGTTCTCGATATAATGACCTGGACATGAGCATAATTTCAAAGTTTGAAGGTGACATAAAATTCAGAAATGCAGTAAACAGCAACAAACTCCAGGAGGACAGATTGGTTGGGCTGAAGGCCTGTTTCTGTACTATTCTATGTAACTCCATTTAATGGAGAAATGGGCTGATGCACGGCAGCTGAAATTTAACACAGAAGTGTGAAGTGATTAATTTTGGTAGGAAGAAGTAGGAGAGACATTATAAAACTAATTTGGTACAATTTTAAAGGAGGTACAGGAACAAAGTGACTAGAAGGTGTATATGTCTTTGAAGGCGGCAGGACAAGTTGAGAAAGCTATTAAAAAGGCTTACGGGTTCAAGGTTTTATAAATAGAGGCAGAGGGCACAGAAGCAAGGATATTGTGCTAAACATTTACAAAGCAATGGTTAGACTGCAGCTGGGGTATTGTGGAGAATTCTGGGCACTACACTTTAGGAAAGATGTCAAGACCCTGAGCACAGATGAGATTTACTAGAATTGTGCCAACTATGTTGAGAAGTAGAGATTACTTTCCTTAGAAAATCCGTGCCACCTGACATTTCAAAAACTGCTTTACAGCCAATAAAGTATTTGAAGTGTATTCACTGTTGTAATATAGGAAATGTGGCAGCCAATTTTTACACAGCATGCTCCCACAAATGGCAATTTGATGACCAAATAATCTGTTTTTATGATGTCGATTGAGGGTTAAATATTAGCCAGGACAGTGGCAATAAGCTGATAAAAACAACACAGAAGAGTATTAAAATTGTAGCATGAATTTTTTTGAACTTTTTAAATACACTTCCACATAAAGTTTAGCACTTAGCAATTCTGTATATCTTTATATACTGGTGTGAACGTTCTCCTCACCTCTCTTAATGCACTGGAATCAAGAAATTAGGTGCACATTGAAATGACATTTGCCTATTGCCTTAGTTCAAACACTATTATGAATGTGGAAAAGTTCATGGTGCACAAATTGGGAATTCAGCTGCTTGTGCCCCACAATTTTTTATAATTAAAATGAATGGACAGAAAATTGTCAGAGATGTGCTCAAACTCTCAATGTGCACTTCTGGTGAGGAAACTGTATTTCAGAAGATGGCTTCCTAAAATCAAACCTATAGTTCCATGAGTATACAATTGAAGAGGGAGATCTAATGAGGTGCAGTGGGGGGCTAAAAGCATTGCAAATCAAATCTAGGACTGTCCTAGGAATTCCATGATTCACTATCTAAATATATTAAAGTTTAAGGTACTTAAAGGTGCCAAAAATATTGGGCAGGATTCTGTGATCAGCAGCCATTTGCCACTGACCTGAAAGAAAGCTATCACAAAGATCTAGCATTCTCAGTGGTATGGAATTCATTTTTCCTGGAATCAGGAAAACCTGACATTAAGTCTGTTGCATCCAGCAACAGACACCAAGTAGTACACAAGCAACCAATCATATCGAAGTATTCTTACAGCGAGCAAACCAAGAAGTAAAAAAGATTGAATTCTTTCACTTCTCATTTTTAAACTTTACAGATAGCAAAATAAGCGATTGGGACATACTCATGGGATTAAGATAGAAGCTAAGATATCAAAGATTTTTTTAAAAAATTAAAATATGTAATTATGAACTGAGCATGCTATTAATAACTCAATTATACCTCATTCAACAACTTTTTTGCGGCTTGTTTTTACAGAAAGACTAATAGCATAAGGATTGAAGTTCTCATTGGTTCTATTATTTCTAATTGATTACATTCTGGGATGACTTCAATAGCCCACCTTCTGCTTCTGGAGCTCTACTTTTAACTGCACATGTGTGGAATCCAGAAGTTGCTGTCAGTTTCAGAGAAGTAATGTTAGCCAACAGTGATGGTTTCACTACCATTTATTGTGAAAAAATTTGGACCAATAATTTTTAGAAAAGAAAATTGGATTCAAGGTGGTTTCTCCTGACCTGGAATCAGGAATTTACAGGTAGATGTCAGCTTGCAAACTTTACCAAACAAGAACAATTTATCTCAGCCTGCCGCTATTCATAGCAGTCAAATTTTGTGGATGTAGAGTACAATAATCTTGTTGCTATAAAACACCACATCTTCTGACTTAACATGAACAGTGTTATGGGAAATCCACGAGTTGGTATTAAACAACCGTCATCCGTGCATAATAAGGAACTCACTTCCCAGACAAATCCAGCCACATACTGCCATACTAATTCACTGGAGAAACATGCCTGGAATGGACTGGTTTATTGGCGCTGATTATAATTCTTGGTCTGTTTACTCTGTTGTGTTATTTATTTTTGCCATTTGTACCCTGTCTGATACTTGACTATGACTCTGCTATTCTGTTTATATTTTGTTTAGTTTACACTGCTGTTAATCCCATCCGTCCTGACCTTCACAGCAAGGCCTCACTATAAACAAGTTGTTCTGGATGAAACTGATTTCTCATGTACAGATCTCAGTTACAAACACCAAATTCCTACTTCTCTTTTGTACCTTGTTTCTTTCTTCATGCACATTGTTTGCTTTCTTTTCAAATATTTTCCACTCTGTTCTAACAATATTTTGCTTCTGTTTCACCTGTGCATGCAAAATGGATCTACCCTGTATCTAAACTCCTCTTATCTCTGTATTTTACTCCTCCTCTCTATTTTGCTTGGCTCTTTACGGGACATTCCCAACCCCTCACCTGCCAGCTCTCACTTTTCCTCACCTTGACCCCCAACCTTTAATTATTCCCTTGATGAAGTCCTAGTCTTTGTCCGACCTTAATACACCCACAGCCTCTCTCCGCTACAGTCTGAGCATTCAATACAGGTACTGAAGCATAGGTTCTTTACTCTAGCAACTATCCAACCAGTCGTACTCCTTTTTATTATTTCACATTCCCACAACGTTCCTTTGGTGTTAAATTTCTTCAAACATGCTCTTTTCTGCTCCTCCATCCTCAGCACCTTCTGTAATTCACCTTCTCTGCCCCCTCAGACAATCCACTGATAACCCTGCCTACAGTTTACATTTGTTCCCTCACAACCAAGTCCTGCATCATTCACAACCTTGCATACATAAGCCAACATTCTAGGCCACACTGAAACTCAGCTTACAAATACAGATTTCTCCCTCCCTCACTGAGGATGCCCTTCCAATTTCTCATTTCACCACCTCACCTGCCCAAGTATCCATGGCTATAAGGAGACTTTCAGGATCACTCCTGCTGAATGTGGGCCAGTAAAGCACTCTGTACGATGCAAAGAATGCTTTTTAACAGATGCAGCTGTGCTACAGCAATTTCTAAACAAATTATTTAAGTCCCCAGCATATTACTTGGTATATGTGCACTCCCATTAAGTGAATAATCACTGTTGGTGGGAGCAGAAGCTCTCTCGATAGCTCAGTAGACAAATTTGTTAACATACACAGGCCTGGCAGGTCCTAACTTTAACCTTTCATCTGTGTTCCTAGCTGCTTTTAGCTAGTTTGGAAGAAGAGGCACTATACATTAGCCTCAACAGCTTTGGATCACAAATAGGAAAACTAAGATCAGCGGCAGTTTCTATTCGTTACTGCTGTCTAATAATCTCTCTTCCAGAAAACATGTGCAGGGACATGTGAAAGAGCTGAGAAACAGACAATTGAAACATTTCTAAATTTTCAGGCTTTCAGGCACTGGGAGGCCATCTAAAAATCTAAAATCAGACCAACACTGGGAAATTCACCATAGTCAGTGCAAGTGCTGTCCTGGCGTAGCTACTGATTTAAATGTCAAAGAGGAAAATTCCTTACCCTTAGTATGACTGAAGTACCTGAAGAGCACTCCAGTCACATAGCATCAATTGCAACAGATTCTCAAAGGAGAAACTGGGATCCACCAAAAAAGTGCAAGGAAGAACCCTTTGCCAACTCTCAGAGATTTGAAAAGTCACCAAAACAAACCAAGGAACATAAAAGACCTTGCATTTATATGGTACATTATCACATCCTTAGGCCATCTCAAAGCACAGAACTTTTAGGTTGGTGTGCGAGTGTGCATCTGACCCGACTGGATGTGAGAATCCCGACGTCATCCTGCACTCGCGCGAATGTCAGAAACACACCTGCCAACAATTAAGAAGGCAATTAAAGTTCCAATTGTCCCTGATTTTTCATGGTCCATCCAACCTTACGGTTGGCGGACAAGCAAATCTGCCAGGCGGGCTTTTAATTTTTGATGAAACCTCATCTAAGGGCAGGATGAGGTTTCCATTATCGAATGAAAGAAAAATAAAAATCTATGGACAGAATTTTTAACATGTATATGTTCAGGCAACTGATTGTGATGCTTGGACATTTGTTTCATGATTTTAAAATCTTTATTTAATTATTTTGAAGTCTTCAGCTGCCTGAGGCAGCTCTCTGCCTTCAGAGAGCTTCCATTTAGTGTCTTACAGACGGAACGAACATGTATGCACATTGCACCTGTTTCAGCTAAACAAAATAATTGACAGCCAATCGTTGACTCATTCCTCAGGGCAATGCCTTGACCAATCAGGGTCTAGCTGCCCAGTTTAAATTTCAAGCAATGCTTGACAGTTAACTGTCAGTCACCATTACTCGTGCATTCTCCATGGCAACGTCACTTGCTAACCAATCAGCACTCTCTTCACATACAGTATAAATTGTTGGTTTCCCCTTATATTAGTATTCTTGCGAAGTGTCCTGATGAATGCAAGGCGAAAAGCTTAGACATGACTCTTATTTCAGGAAAACTTGGATATCACAAAAGTTGTTTTAAAAAATAAATTCAATTATTGGGCTCTACCACCGCAGCTGCGTATAAAGCTCAATTCAATTGTAAGCAGCAGAAATGATGCAGTGGAATGACCAATATAAAGCAACATCATTGAAGTGTATCTACTTCTCAAGGTCATACTTCTAACTCTGTAACTAACCTTCTACCAGATCAATTCTAGCTCTTTAAATCTAAGTTTCCAATCTTCAGTGCAGTAATTATGATTAACAAATTAATCATATGAATGCTTATACTACATTTGCACACACTATTTTTATGCAGACATCATCCCATTTAAAATTAAGAAATGTCTAAAAATATTGCATACAAGAATTTAGCTCAGTTGGAAACATTATCACTTCTAAGGCAGCAAGCTGTGGATTCAAGTCTCATCTACATAATCAGGCACTTCAGTGTAGTAGTGAGGGAGCTCTGTATTGAGAAAGACTGTCTTTTGGATGAACATTAAACCAAGATCCCAACTGCCTATTTAGCTGAACACAAATGACAATACTGCACTATTTGAATTAGAGCAGGGATTTCTTTATGTCTTGGTCAACATTCATCCCTCAGCCAACACACTAAAACAGATTAGCTGGTCATTTATCTTATGTTATTTATGGGACCTTGCTGTGTGAAAGTTGGCTGCTGCAATTGCCCATAAAACAAATCACTACACTTCAAAAGTAATTCACGTTGTGAATTTCTTTGCGCAAAAGATGTTCTATAAATCCAAGTTTTTTCTTAACTTAGTACTAGAATTTCCCTTCAAAGATTTATGGGCACATTCTTTTTCAAGACAGTGATGTACAGTTTTAAGGTTAACCTTATAAAATTTTTAAAGATCTGGTCTCTTTTCAGTTAAATTCAGAACGTAAATCTTGGTGTATATTGCCTGCACTATTCAATTGAGAGGTCACATGTCCCAGCCACTGCCATACTGCTATGCAGTGAAAGTTCCTTACATCTATACATTCTTCATGTTTGACTATTTCGGTGCCCGTCTTGCCCGTGTATAACCACATATGCGCTATACTTGCTTTTCATCAATTAATTTCCCTCTCCGTTTTCCTCAAATAAAAATAATAGTCTCAATAAAAAAATTACAACTGGCCAACTGAAACACTATCCTGTTATTTAACTACAAATGCCCTTTCCTAAAAAAAATTACCTTGAAGCCAGACTGTATGAGTCACTTCTTCTGAGCTTCGAAAATATTTGCCATTTTCCCCTTATGATTTTAAAGTAAAACTATAAAATAATGAGATTTGAAAAAATATATTTTGGCATATTTGGTTCATCAGACCCTTCCCCCCAAAGCAGTCCCTAAGGTTTCAGTGTTATGTTTTACAGTTTTTTTTAAACTGTGTGAAATGGCCCTTATCTAAAATAAAATTATGAAACCTAATTTTCTCTTCTTTGGTTTCCTCACATCATTCAGCATGTTCCACTTGAGAAGGCAGGTGACCTACCCCTAAACTTATGCCACACTGTTTCACCTCAAAAATGATGAGAGTCATGCTCAGACAACCTTTGGTGGCTCTCCAATTTTGCATTTTGTTTTATGCTCATGACTGCTCTCCAATGTGTTATGTTTCATGAAAATAAAAAGATCATGAGTAATGACCAGGATCAGTAACTATGATTTGTACTTAGAAAATATTGCAATACGGTTCACAATTGGAGGTGTGGGAGTAGGAGATAATGGACAGCAAGCAGGAGTTCAAAAAAATGTGGCACGTGACAGAAAGTATAATTAAAGAAATTAGTTCTGAAGAAGCTTTTGAAGGTGGGGAAATGTAACAAAGTAGACAGGTTTATGAAGATAATTTTAGAATACAAAAGCGTGATGATTGAATGTTCTGTAACTGATTACAGAGAGCAGGAAACACACAGCGGAGGAGGCAGGTGAATGCTAGCAGCAGGTTAGAACTCGAGCAACCTGCAGAGATAAGATGGGGTGAGGCTTATCAAGACATTTGCAAACAATGCTGAGGAATTTAAAATCAATGCAATGAGAAATATGGAGCAGAATTTTTGATGTGCGTCAGAAGCAGGAGGGCGGAAAATTGGCCTGAGAATGATGAGCTGGTTAGCTGGCATGTTCCTGCCTCTGGCCATTTTAAATATGGATGGTTGGGGTAGCCAACTGAGGTCCTATAAGGAGGGGCTATTAAGAGCAGTGGGAGATACCATCTGGCAGACTGGGGGGGGTCAATGTTCCAGCTAACCTTCTTCACCCCATCTTCCCCAAAATCATGCCCATGACTCCATGACTATTAGATGGCCACAACTGCAGCCGCAGGCTGCCCTATGGAGGGGATCCTCCTCCAAATTAGTGGTCTTGCTGCTTTGACCAGTATAAATTTAATCTTCAATAAAATGTCTTCAGAGGGTGTCTCCATCTTAAGGTACCCTCCCTCTCTTACCAACATCAGCAGCTCCCACTTTTGATGATGAGGCTAAAATCTATCAGGGCTTGAGAGTCTACTATTGGTCTTCCAGTTGTCACGTACCCTAGCCATTGATTAGCCAGCCAATCAAAAATCACACTGGGCTTCAGGCATTGACATGCTGTGGATTCAGGACCCAGAAATGGTCCAAGTGCTGGGATCCTGGTCCCAAAACAAAAATCCTGCTCAACAGATCCATGGAGATCTGCAAGGATAGGACTGAAAGATAACCAGGAGCTTCTTGGGATAAAATGTTAGCGACTGAATTTTGAGTTGGAGGTTGTGCTGCTTCACTCAAGAGGCCAATGAGATCAATTGCGGACAAAAGTGGGGCTGACAATTAATATGAATATACATAATGAAATCCTGGAATAGCTTTGGTTGACACTTACATGATACATTTATTTTATTCTTAAATTGATAAAAATTTGCTTTGGCAAGTCACGCCAAGAAAGGGTACCGTAGAAAGTATGTGACTTGGTCAGTACCAGACAGAAACTAAGGATTTCCTGGTTTGGGGGGGGGGGGGGCGGGGGATGGTGGCCCACTCGCCATTGCTTAATGTGACGCAGGATGACGTCGGGCAGAATTCCCAACCTCACCCCGCATCATTTTAATTTTCAGGTCAGCAGGGACTCAGCCGATTATGCTGTGTGCCCACCGACCTGTCAATGGCCTATTGAGGCCACTGACAAACTCATTAACATAATTAATGGACCTTAAGGTGGGCGGGCAGGCCGAGAGCCCTGATGGGCTTCAGAGAAAGCATGAAACCTCTTCCACAGGCAGGATGAGGTTTAATGTAGGTTTTAAAAAATTTAATAAAAGTTTAACTAAAAGTGATGGACATGTCCCAACTCATGTGACATGAGGGGACATGTCAGAGAAATTTTATTTTATCATAGCGCTTCCTTGCAGACGTCACGCTGGGCGGGCCTTAATTGGCCTGCCCACGTAAAATGGTGGCGCGCCCCTGATCGGGCGCTGATCAGAGGTGTACCTCCACGTGCCTGCTCATGAACCCCACCCCCCTCCCACCGCAGGGACAGGAAAATGCTGTAAAGGACAGCCATTAAAAGCAGTTAGAGCAATATGAACTCCAGACACACTGTGCTCATGGAATGAAGCAGAAACATTACGTGAATCTGTAAAAATCCAAACAAAGATATTGAGAAATACCTAAATGCATTAAATGCAAATTTACCTTGACTTTCAAACAGTAACCCAATTGGTTAGCACATGAATATAGCACACTATTTTAAAATTATAATTTTATATTTTTAATGAACCTTGTAGTACAGCTCTTAATCTTTCAGTTAGACACTTTACTGCCTTCCAACCCTTCCAACGGGTTGAGTTTTATGGCCCCTGATGGTGGAATGGCAGGCCAGGGGTGTGGGTGTTGGGGGAGGGGGGGGAAAGAGGTGGTCACCCCTGCATTAAATTTAGCCCAACATTGAGCTCAATAATTTCTAATCATAACCTCTGCCCCCATTATTTTTTGGTTCATGACTAGCAGCCGCAGGTGATAATTCTACTATTCTCATTTGCACCTCCTCTGGACCCATCTTCTCTTTCATTACTTGTTTCATCATCATCACCCTTTGCCTCACACCACGATTTCTTTTGTTATTTCATCTCTCCTACCTTCCCCCCATCAGAGACCTGCCCTTTTGTCCTATCCCAACTACCCTCCTCTTACCCGACCTACTTCTCCTGCCTCTGGACTTGCTTAAAAACTGCTATGTCTCTGGCTTCTTCCAGTTCTAATGAAAGGTCACTGACTTGACATGTCAACTCTGTTGCTCTGTCCTCAGAGGCTGCCTGACCTGTGTGTTTCTAGCACCTTCTATTTTTATTTTGGATTTCCAGCATCCACAGTATTTTAGTTTTACATTTTTTACTTTTCCTTCCTTCTTTACCTTCCCTGTTCCCATACCATGCATTATTTTTCCAACTAAAAGGGTAATCAGGAGCAATTTGCTCCCAGGCCTGTTAAAAATACACAATGAAAGTAGGTACAATAAGATAAAAATATGTAAGTTGACTTATAATCAGATTCTCCCTTCCTATAGGGAAATGACTGCCCCCCCCCTCCCCCACCCACTGAATGATGTAGACTGAGAAGTGCCCGAGTGGGAGAAATCGTCTTTCCACTCCATAAGGCATCTTGTCTATTCACTACTACACTGAACTACCTTTAATGTTTATTATTAATGTAAACACTCCCTCCCATATGGTAGCAATCTTTGCTTTAAGGATTTTTGTTCTTAGTGAAGTGTCACGTTCTCTACAGTTCAGAGAAAAATAATCTGCTTTTTTCCCTGATGGAATTGAACAGATGCATATTCCTCGTCACTCAGTAAGCATAAACTTCCAACAAACAGTACATTACAAAACAACAACTTCAAAGCTTTGACAGATTGGTAGATCAGTCCAGTTCAAAGGCAGTTTTATACAAATAAATTATTCATGTTCACTGAATGAACACTGGGGTGGGTTTCAATGACTGAAAACAGCAAAGGTTTGTGGATTTCTATCAGTCATTGTCTCTATTGTTTAAAAAACTACCAGTGAAAACATGTTTACTTTTGTTTTTTAGCAAAGAGATCATAGAATTTTGGTTCAACAAATGTTTGGATTCTTTTAAAGCAATCAACAGCCTTTTTCAAAGATAACAAGCAGGCCAGTGTTAACTGCTTGCGGTATATGAGGTATCAACTGCATATCAGTAAACATGACAGGGGACCATATTCAAGGAATATTGTTAGTTATCTTTATACTTAGCTTATCCTTTCTGCATCACCTCAATTCAAAATATAAACAGGTTGTAGGGCCAGGAGCAAACAACAGAAGAACTCCTTAACCCTTAGTTTCCTGAATGTCCCTAATACCTGAAGAGATGCTAACAGTAATGGTAATGGCATCCCATTACTGTTGGTAATAGTCATGACATCCCCTACAGCAGGCACCTCAAAACACTGCAGGAGAACCACCAATGGTGCCTTTGCAAGATCCTCTGAATCTGACGGCAAGGAAGGCAGTCCAACAGCACTGTCCTCTCCCTAGCCAACATGCCCCAGCATTGAGACACTAATTACTCAAAATTATCTCTGCTGGGAGGGACATGTCATTCGTAAGCCTGACAACAGACTCCTTAAGCAAATGTTCGACTCAGAACTTGGTCAAGGCAGAAGACTCTTCGGAGGACAGCAGAAATGGTTTAGGGATGTCCTCAAAGCATCCCTGAAGAGATCAAACATCCCCATTGATTCATGGGAGTCTCTGGCTTGTGAGCAACCAAAATGGAGGAGGTTTATTCGTGAAGGCAGTAGACATTGAGAGACTTCGTCGGGAGAACGCAGAGGTGAAGTCGAGACATCAGAGAGGGCAGTCAAATTTCCAACCACTTCATCTTCCCAACTCTTCAAACATCACGTGCTCCACATGTGGCAGAGTCTGCAGATCACGCATTGAGTTTATCAGCCATCTCAAAACCCATCAAACCAGAGTGGAAGCAAGTCATCTTTTAATCTGAGGGACTGCCTAAGAAGGAGGAATGGCATCCATGCATAGGAAAGGTGAATTCCTTGCATAAGGATATTTTTCTAAATTAGTTTTGTTCAGAATTTTTCAGCTACAAACAACATAGAAGGCACTATATAATTATTGGTTCTTCCTTCACCAAAAACAATCTTCCTCCTCTTAAGAAAAATGCCAGTTACTCAATCACTAACAAATCTTCAACTTTAAAATATTAGCCTGTCCATTACTGGTACAAACTTTAACCTTCTCAGATATTGGCTCCTCTGTCACCAACACAGCTCGTCTTTCTCTCATATCCCAAAGCCTTCATTGTGGTGGGGGATAACTTACTCATCTTACAACATGTGTTATAATGACATGCCCTAACCTTTGAGCTCAGTGTGCACTATTCGCTCCAATCCTTACACAAGTCTTATTTCACATGTTAGCCTTAAATAGTGACTCCAAGCAAAATACTGAAATCCCCACAATTACAAAATGACTAATGTGAGACATACAAAAGAATGAAAAGACATCATTTACTCTATTCAACCTGCCTCGCTCTTTAGTTTCAAAGACTCACTCAGACCATTTGCATCTCCTTCCTGCCTTGTTGCCAAACCACTCCCCATTTGAACTATCCACGGGTCAATTTAGTTTCTGGAAAGTTGCTTAATATATCTGTTCCAGACAACTTGCATTCATAAGCTTAAAGGAGATGGGAGTCAAAGTTTTAATTAACATTTTTGTTATTTAGTTAACATCAGGAAAGATTACTGAGTACTGGAAAATAGGTAACAAATATATTAATTAAATAGCTGTCAACTAGACCTGTAAGTTAAATAAAGGCAGGAAACTTTCTAAACTCAGCTTGAAAATACAGGTCTGAATCTTCTGGTCAGCATGCGGGGGTGGTGGGCCTCGCTCGCCGCGCGTAAAATGACACACTGTGACGTCAGGCATGCGCCCTGGTGTCACCGCGCGTCATTCCGATCTTCAGTTTGGCAGGAGCGCACCGGAGTCAGCTGTGCACCCACCGAACTGTCAAAGGCCTATTAAGGCCATTTAAATAGCAATTGAAATAATTAACAGGGCTACCCAACCTTAAGGTTGGTGGGCAGGCGAAGAGCCCAGGCAGCTTTCACATTTTTCACGGCACCTCATCCACAGGTGGGATGAGGTTTCATGAAGGTTTTATAGCTTTAATAAAAATTCATAGACACGTCCCAGCTCATGTGACACTGTCACATGAGGGGACATGTCCGAATAATTTTTTAACATCTTTTTTTCAGTTTCTCATAATGAAATTAAACTCCGAGGGAGATTTCTGCGCCCTTTTGTGTATATGCGCGAATGAGCGCAGGCCCCGACTCTCCTCCTCCCCCGCCCACAGAGGTAGCACTAAGTGCTTCCGGATGTACCTTAATTGGCTCGCCCACGCAAAATGGCAGCACGCAGCCAATCGTGGGCGGCGACTGGCTATGTGCCCTCCTGTGTCCACTCACCAACCGCCTGCCCAACGGGGAGTAAGTTCTCCCCACTGTGTTGGAATAACAACTCGAATGAAAACAATCAGCAGGAAATTAAAACTACATACAATATGTGCCATCATATAAATGCTACTATGCTATGCTAAGCTTCTATAGGCAAATAACAATTCATTACAGAGAAATTAAACTTCTGAAAATTTTCCCAGATGCTAAAGGCACACAAATAAAAACTTCAGAAAGTCAATTTAATGTTATTCAAACAGAGCAATTGTGACACTCCTGTTAGAACTGAGCTGGAGCTATATGAGCTTCTGAATTCTGGTAATTAACAAACATCAGTGCTTAAGAACAGACTTTTCTACATTTTGGGCATCCAGGTCAAATGACTCAGAAATAAAATGGAACTTTATTATGTGCCTCTCTCTATCTCGAAGGGTATCTCAATGTAATAGTGCGATATCTTTACCTCCCAAATTTTTTTTTGTTCATGGGATGTGGGTCATCGCTGGCTAGGCCAGCATTTATTTCCCATCCCTAACTGCCCTTGTTCAGAGGGCATTTAAGAGTCAACCGCATTGCTGTGGGTCTGGAGTCACCTGTAGGCCAGACCAGGTAAGGATAGTGGATTTCCTTCCCGAAAGGACATAAGTGAGCCAGATGGGTTTTTACGACAATGGTTTCATGGTGATCATTCGACTTTCTAATTCCAGATTTTTTTTATTGAATTCAAATTCCACCATCTGTCGTGATGGGATTCGAAACCAGCACCCCAGAGCATTATCCTGGGTCTCTGGATTACCACAATGCCATTACCAAATACCAAAGCAAAACTGCCAATGCAGTCCTACTCCATTCTAAACCATGGCCAGTCCCATCCAATGGAAACAAACTGATTCTTCAGAAAGCATTAACAGGTAGAATGTAAAGATGCAAGAAGTCAAAATAAATAAACTGATGATTGTCTAGATCGCTGTTTTCCAACAATTCACACTAAAAATACAAATGATGCTGATGTTGGTATAAATTGCACTCCCATGAACATATCAGGAAACTTTATCAGGTAATTGTCTGAAATTTGTAAAAGTATTTTTATCCTTGTGTGATCTACAATGGCCTGACCTATACATAACTTCTCTTTATAAATGCAAGTGTTGATAGAATGATATCTAAACCCCGACCACAAACTTTTAGCATGTAAGTGCCATGACTTTTTATTTCACTAAGGGAATTTTAGTAAATGGAATGCACGAGCAAGGTGAGGCAGAGGTCCAGTCTATCAAAGGCAGCTAATATTGTACTGACAATCCCAGAGCCAGTGATTTTCAATGGCCAAAACTATTCTGATGGAGGAATCTAAATAAAAGCAATCTGTAATTTTTTAAAAATTCATTTACAGGTTGTGGGCAATTCTGTCAAGACCAGAATTTATTGCCTATCTCTAACTGCGCTTAACTGAGTGGCTTCATTTCAATGGCAGTTAAGTATCAACCACATTGCTGTGTGTCTGAAGTCACATGCAAGCCAGAATGGGTAAGGATGGCTGATTTCTTTCCCTAAAGTACATTAGTGAACAGTTGGGTTTTCACAGCAACCTGGGGCAGAATATTCAGCTCGGCGGGCGAACGCGCGCCCAACCCGACCGAGCGTAAAATGACACGCGATGACGTTAGGCGAGTGTCCCAACGTCATTGTCCTGCGATATTGTATTCGGCAGTCGCGCACCTGAGACGGCAGCGCGCCCGCCGACAATTAAAAGGCCTATGATGGCCCATTAAAAAAGTAATTAATGTCAAATTTACGCTGTCCATCCAACCTAATGATTGGCAGGCAGGTGAAAATGCCAAGCTGTCTTTACGCTTTTTGCACATGGGCGGGATGAGGATTCCTAAAGCAAATCAAAATAAAATAAAAATTTCACACTTGAATTAAGAACATGCTCCTGGATATGTTTTATGACCTTTTTATTTTATTCATTAATTTTTTTCAAAGAGCGCTTCATTTTCCTGAGGCAGCGCCTCAGGCCTCAGGGAGATTGAAGCGCTCTTTCATGCACATACGCTAAGTTTGCGCTAGGCCTGCTCGTCCTCCTTCCCCCGCCCGCACAGGCAGCGCTAAGTGCTGCCACTTGCGTTCCACTCTGGGTAAAATGTGGTGCCGATCGCGGGCGGCTTCCCGACTGCCCCCACCGAGCACCCCCACCAAGGGCAAAATCCTGCCCCTGGTTGTACAGGGTCACTGTTACTATCACTAGCTTTTTATCAATTTAAAATCTTATTTAAAATCTTAATTAAAAATCATTAGATTTTTATTCCAGATTTATTTATTAACTGGATTTAAATTCGCCAGGTACTGTGCTGGATCTAAAGTCATGCCTCCAGATCATTAGTCCAGGCCTCTGCATTATTAGTCCAGTAACATAACCATTAAGCTGCCATTCAATATTGTGGCATTGGTGCATCAAACCAACTGCAACAACACAAGTTATCTGTCAGATCTCATAGAAGCAATTAAGAACTATTTAAAAAAAGGACTACAGAGTAATAAATTAAGGCTACAGAAAAAGACAACTGGAAGCAATACCAGTCAGAAGCTTTTTCTAAAAAAACTAAAAAGTAAAACAATATACTCTCTGTGTTTTACTTTACATGTACACAGAGGCTCGGGCTGATAATATCATGGTTGGCACGTGCTTCCCAGAGAATCGGGCATAGACCCAGGAGGCTGAGAACACGCCTGATGCCTGAAGTGTTTACAGCACCCTAATGTTGGCAGCAACTGTATAAGGGGAATGGGAGCCAGCAGACAAGTTGTGCACTAGGTGCATTAAGTCCAATTTATTGCAGAGAGGGGAAGCTCTGCACAGAGGGAGGAGGGTAAGGATTCTCAACAGAAGGTCTCACCCACCGAGGAGTATTTCTTCTACCTCCACATCAGCTATGAGCAATGCCTGAGAAGCCCGTGATTAAGTAAGTATGTGGCACTGAACTGCTCATGGTTGCTGTCACTCTCATTGCCAATGTTTCCCAGTTCATCACCCGCTGCTGTATCCAAGAGGTGATGGAAGCACTGCACACTAGGACAGGAGGCTTTGTCGCCTTCTCCCTAATTGGATGAGTGGGAATATGATTGCCAACATAGTGAGATTCCCAATGGTCCAGGGAGCTATCAACTGCACAATTGGCGCAATGGGTTCTACTTTAATAACACGTAGTTGGTGTGTGACCATGCCAAAACTATCATGTAGCTGAATGCCCTCTTATCTTGCCTTCAACCTAAGGCAGTCTACAGCTCCTGCTGTCTTTGGGCCACCATGAAGAACCAGAGGCTAGCCGCTTGAAGGTAAGGAATACTCTTTTTACATATGACTCATGACTCTCCTATGGCATCTGATTACATGAGGACATTGCGAGGACCACTCGTACACAATGAGAGACATACCGCCACCAGGAATGCCATGGAGCAGGCCATCGGAATTCCCAAGCAACAGTTCTGTCACCTGAACCACTTGGGAAGGAACCATATAATGCTCACCGGAGCATGTCTCTAAATTTGTGGGTGTCTGCTGCATTCTCTACAACTTCATTATTATGAGGGCACACAGAGGCCTCCTTGGGGTGGAATGTGTGGGCAGGTTGAATTCAGCAAAGTCTGCGCAAGACATTGGGTAAAAAAGGAAAAAAGAAAATAAATAAATAAACCTCCAGGGCCAGATGGTTTCCATCCTAGGGTATTAAAAAAATGGATGAGGACTGGCCGGACGCATTCTTTTTAACATTTTAAACAGCATTCCAGATTCAGGAATTGTGTGTTTTAATTGAAAATTTGTCAGTTTAATATCAACTGTGGGGAACTTACTAAACTGCATCATCAGAGCGACTGAGTATTTGGACCAGAATCAGCTGATCAAGAAGAGTCATTATGAATATGTGAAGGGTTGATCATATCTGACTAGTCTGGTGATTTTTTGAAGAACATAAAAACTCAGGAAATAAGAGAGTAGGCCATTCGGCCCCTCGAGCCTACTTTCCCACATTATCCTGATATCCTTTGATGTCTTTACTATCTAGAAATCAATTGGTCTCTGTCTTGAACAAACTCAATGACTGAGCTTCCACAGCTCTCTGCAGTAGAGAATTCCAAAGATTCACCACCCTCTGAGTGAAGAAATTCTTCCTAATCTCAGTCCTAAATGTCCTACCTCTTATTCTGAGATGGCATCCCCTGGTTCTCGGACTCCCAGCCAGGGGAAACATCTTTTTCTTATCTACCTTGTCGAGCCCTGTAAGGCTTATGTATGTTTCAATGAGATCACCTCTCAATCGTCTAGAGGTCACTAGCATAGTGTATGGAGGAGTTGTTTCACACAAAAGATTATTAGCAAAGGCAAGGTACCCTTGTAATGTGGGTCAGTCATTGATTGGAGGGTAGGAAATAGAGTAGTGATAAAGGGTATGTTCTTTCATTAAAGGGCATGATGCAACAAATGGTGTTTCCTGTGGATTTGTACTGGGGCCTCTGCTCTTTACTGTTTAGTAATGACTTGCAAGAACATAAGAACTAAGAGCAGGAATAGGCAATTCAGCCCCTCGAGCCTGCCCCGCCATTCAATACGATCATGGCTGATCTCATTTCAGCCTCAACTCCAATTTCCCGCCCCCTCCCTACAACCTTTCAACCCGTTACTAATTAAAAATCTGTCTATCTCCTCCTTAAATTTATTCAGTGTCCAGGCATCCACTGCACTCTGAGGTAGTGAATTCCACAGATTCACAAGCCTTTGAGAAAAATAATTCCTCCTCATCTCTGATTTAAATCTACCACCCCTTAGCCTAAAACTATGGCCTCTCATTCTAGAATGCCCCACAAGGGGAAATATCCGCTCCCTGTCTACTTTGTCTATCCCCTTTAGCATCTTATATACCTCAATTAGATCTCCTCTCATCCTTCTAAACTCTAGCAAGTATAGGCCTAAACTGCTCAATCTCTCCTCATAAGACAAGCCCCACATCTCTGGAATCAATCTAGTGAACCTCCTCTGAACCGCCTACAACGTAACTATATCCTTCCTTAAGGGGATCAAAACTGTGCACTGTACTCCAGGTGCGGTCTCACCAATGCCTTGTACAGTTGCAACAACACTTCCCTATTTTTATACTCCATTCCTTTAGCAATAAGTGCCAAAATTCCATTTGCCATCCTTATTACCTGCTGTACCTGTGTACTAGCATTCTGTGATTCATGCACGAGGACACCCAGATCCCTCTGCACTGAAGCATTCTGAAGTTTCTCTCCATTTAAATAATACGTAACCTTTTATTCTTCTGACCAAAATGATAACCTCACACATATCCACATGAAACTTCAACTGCCAAATTTTGGCACATTCACCTAACCTGTCCAAATCCATTTGTAAATTTCTTATTTCTTCATTACAATAGAGAGTTATATATTTAAACTTGCAGAAGACAGTAAGTTAGTAGGCACAGAAAGATATGTGAATGGGAGCAGAAAATTACAAAAGGACACAGATAGACTAGTGAACGAATGGAAATTGGACTACAATTTGAGAAATGTAAGGTCATCCACTTTGGGTCTTGAGAACAACAAATATTCTCTAAATGGCGAAAGACTATGGAGGAGCAAAGGGATCTGGATATCTAGGTACAGTAATCAATATAGGTTACTGCACAGGTGCAAAATATAATCAATAAAACTAATGGAATGTTAGCCTTTATCTCAAGGGGTTGCAATACAAGGTTTTGCTTCAGTTGTACAGAACATTGAAATCCTTCAGGTGGGGTCAGACCATTCAGTCTCGGGTATCAAACCTAAGGAAAGATCTGTTAGGTTTAGAAGGGATTAAACAAGGGTTTAGAGGAAAATTATCAGGACAAATTGAATAAAATTGGCTTGCATTCCCTTGTGTGTGTAAAGTTGAGGTGTTTAAAATGTTAAGAAAATTCAATATTGGATAACAGATCACTGTTTGCTTAAGAATAATTTTGTTTTTGTGCACCTAATGGTAGACAAGTAAAAGCTAAATAACAGTGTACTATATTTATCAAGTTGCATTAAAACACCTTGTACAAGCTACTAGCAATGGACTACACTCTGCAACATTTAGTTCGAAATCCTGTTTACCATTTCATCTGTAATAGAAAATACATATTTAGTAACATGCCCTTTTAGATCAAGATCTGATATGACATATTGCTTTCCACTCCCTTAATTACAAAGGGCCCATACAAAACACCCTCATTACAACATTCTCTGATCCACACATATAAGCTTTACAACTGAACACACGCTCACATAGTGCACATTCTTTAATTCTTCCTCACAAAATGAGAAACTCCATGAAAGGTCTGAGGAGTGGCTTGTTTTTCAAAATGCTTCATTTTGGAGCAGTAAAAGTGTGGATGAAATTATATCGAATGAGCAACGCTTTAAAGG
This sequence comes from Carcharodon carcharias, assembly GCF_017639515.1. NCBI lineage: Eukaryota > Metazoa > Chordata > Chondrichthyes > Lamniformes > Lamnidae > Carcharodon > Carcharodon carcharias. The sequence goes on from NC_054482.1 coordinate 90,318,421, forward strand.
ATTCCAAACAAGAACATCTTGAGCCACTTCTATCCTTTACCAATATGGTTTCTTTGCTTTCCTGAACATACTATGAGCCAGTAGTGTTTCCAGTGTTACAACTGAAGAATGCAGTAACAAAAGGCCATTCCACCACTGTGAATTTTGTGCTATCAATCAATGCTGTCATGGGCTTGACTCCATTTTATTTAATCTCCTGAGGGTAAATATTCTCTGATCCCAAAACTAATAAAACAACGTTTAACAATATTCAGCCAGCCCCACTGTACAATACCATCTTGCTTCACTTTGCAGATACTATCAATCCTTGAAAGAAATAATGGACCTGCAGGGGTGGGTTGGTTAATTGGGGGTGGAGCTACGAACAGGAAACCCAAGTCCAGGTTCCCCCTGTATGTTGTAGAGCTTTAGCAGCACCATGTGCGTTTTTTTATCCATGAGAGATTTCCCATGCAAAAGTCAGCCTGATTGACTGGCTTGGTTTCCAGTCACTCAAAAAAGACTGAAGCAGGTAGGTCTGATTCCCAACCCCAGGGGTCTTAGTATGGGGAGGGGGACGGGGAGGAAGCAGGAAACCTCTTTCTACATAACCACTACATTTTGGAGCAAAAATAAATTTTTAACCTCCTATCTTACTTATTGATTATTCATTTAAATCTGCAAAGTTTAATTCTGTGTTCATAATTGAAGTCAAATAGCAGCTTAAATTTACATCATCCATGTTGTTAAGCGTTTTAAAGATCTGGATTATTTTCATCAATTTGGAGACTGCATGTGGGTCCCAGGAACATTTCAATTTTAACCAATAATAACAAAGCTATACTACAGGAAAAAACTGAAAATCACAAAAACAATATGTGTACAAATCATCAGTGGTGGGGACAACTTTCTAAGAAGTTTCACTGTACCTCTACTCCCACTGAAACATCATTCAGTATATTTGGTATTAGGTACAATAGCTGTTCAACAGAAGTCATTTGAAACAAACAAGTAGAAAAATGTGATTCTGACTATTTATGGAGTGGTAATAAGTAAATTAATAGACTGAGATTTATCATGGGCTCAGAAAAATCAGTTCCAGGGTTCACTTTCAAGCTAGATGGCAAGTCCAAGTTTCATGAAGAGTTTTTTTCCCTGCAATGTCTGCATGTGAACTGCATTCTTCCCTCCCCTGGTGATTCATGGGCTTTCCAGTAAACAAACCATTCCCCTTAGAGAATGGTGAAATCCTTCAGAGTTTAGGTCACTTTTACTGATATTGCTGTGGATCTTCAGCTGTGTCCAGAGGAGGGCCTGCTGCCCCTTCAGCTTGAGGGTGGTGCTCCTCCCTTTGCTAAGCCAGGCACCTCTGTCGCAATCTTCTTCTTCTCTGCTCCCTGTAAGCCATGAGGCACACAGCCAGATCACCAGGGTCTATGATCCTTAAGTTCTCCTCCTGCAGTATCAAAGATAGATCCTCCAGAGTTAGCATACATCTCCTAAGGACCCCCCCCGCCCCCCACCGCCCCAGTTAAGTCTCCGGCTATGGCTGCGTCTCAAGGCCCCTTCACGCACACTAGAGGATGCTGGCCACCACTTGGATGGCCAATGTTTAGCGCACTTCATGGCTGTCCAAAATCCCACCCACCTCTGCCCTACTCCACTTGACAGCTTCAGCCACTCAACTACATTCTGTGCTCTCAGCTAAGCCACAGGCATTATCCTAACCTGTACTGTTAACTTGAACCATGAGGGTCATTGGTCCAAACCTGAATAAATAGCAAGGGGCTCTGAGCGCCTCCATCAGTGACTGTTCCATGCCCACCTTTTGCAAGGGTATTCTACACCCTGCCCAGTCATCTAATTGTTCTGCAGTCCCCTAAAACTCACATTAACTTTCAGTCTGTGACTGAGGGGTGAAAAGCTCTAGAGCATTTGGTGGCACATTCATGTTTTTGCGTTGCTTGAATGGGCAGAAATACTTCAGAGGCCCAATTCCAAGCACATTAATGGAGCTGCTGGTGCATGGTCTCAGCAGTGGAAGAATGCTCACTTTTGACAAGCTTTTCCAAGTGTGTGGCCACTTCCCTCACCCTAGCCCCTGTTCCCAACATGCGCTTGTGTACTTCCATCAGTCTGTGCTGCTTTGCCCCCCACAGCCCCATCTGCACTGCAGCCCTTGCCCCAGCACCACACTGAAAGAAAAAGTGACTTGCCTATGCCCCCCACAAATACATGTGCCTCTTTCTTGATGTTATATAGGTGATCTTCACGAGCGCTGCGCAAGGTTGTATGCACTAACCTCCAAGTTCCCCTCGAAGTTCAGCTCGCCAGGTGAATGCCTTTTAAAGGCAGTCGTAAATCACACCATTCTGAAGTCATGCTTTGTGGGAATTAAATTTGACGGGGGGGGATGATTCCAGCATGCAAGCACAATAATGAGATGCAAGTGGAGTAAAATAAAGTTCCTGAAGTTGGATGGTGGGAAACGAGGCTCGCCATTGATGGGAATGGGGGCAATTGCGTCCTGGATTTACGTCACAGGAAAACACGATTAGGGCCATCTTGCGATATTTTTCACTCATGCCACCAAACACACCCACCACAAACAGGAGCAGAAAATTAGTTTTACCTGTTTTTTCCTCATTAAATTAAGATTCTTACTTTTTTTTTGGAAGCTTTTACTTAAAATAAAATATTGATTACAAATAGTCCCCCATTGTTTCTGCGCTTGTCACTTCAAGAATTGACTTATTGTTTATATGGCCAGAATTTTACATTCAGCGTTCGGGCACTTGCTCGACACGCACAAGCGTAACATGACGCACGATGACAATGGGTATGCGTCCCGATGTCATCGTGCACTCATGCGATATTTCACTCGGTGGGCGCATGCCGGAGTTGGCTATGTGGCCCGCCGAAAATTGAAAGGCCTATTAAGGCCATTAACCAGCTAATTAACTTTAAATTTACGCTGCCTGTCCAACCTAACAGTTGGCGGGCAGGCGAAAAGGCCAAGCAGCCTTTACATTTTTTTAGGAAACCTTATCCACGAGCGGGATGAGGTTTCCTAAAGTTAATGCAAATTAAATAAAAACTTTATGTTGAATTTAAAAACAGTAACATGAGATGGGACATGTTTCATTAAATTTTCATTGTCTTTATTAATTTTTTTAAAAAGCGCTTCAATCTCCCTGAGGCAGCTCTGTTCCTCAGGGAGATGGAAGCACTCTTTCGCATGCATGCGTGAACTGCGCACTAGGCCCGGCTCGCCCGCCCGCACAGGTGGCACTCAGCACTGCCGCTCGTGATCCACGCAGGGTGGGCCTTAATTGGCCTGCCCATGTGAAATCGCGGTGCGGAGCCAGTTGCAGGCGGCGGTTGGCTTCCTGACCGCCCCCCGCCGAGGGAAAAATTCTGGCCCATATGTACATGCGTAGTCTCAACAATAACAATTCTCCCACATAAAGCAGTGCTTGACTTTGCAGATACATCAATTCATCATTCGTTTCACAAACAGGAGCCTTCTTAGTTACCTCAAAACAGATAGCTTGAACAATATATGCACAGAACTATGGGTAGTAGGGATTGTAGAAATAATTAATTAAATAGATAGATTAGTTTTAATTGCCAAGTGATTCATCTTTAAAGTCTTTGTAACAAAATCACTGCTTGTCATTTCTTCATAACTCTGTTATGAGTCAGTTGTTAAAAATGGTCGACTCTTACTCTGCCTTAACTGTTGGATTATTCAAGTCCTTTCACAAGATGGCTGTTGATTCGCTCCATTAATATTTATGGACTGTTTACATTCTGTCTGCGCCACACAACTAGGTTTTTTCATATTCTATGATTGCAGTGTGTTTAAAATATATACATTATTATCTATATACACACACACAATAATGGAATATACATAAATATTACACACTTACTCACAAGGTAAGGGTACAAAGACAGCTGACCTACACTGCTGTCTGCAGCTGGTCATGTTTTTAGATGTTAAATGAGATTGAGACCATATGCTATTGTAATTGTTTCAACTGATGAAACCAAAGGAGATGGGAATAGCACCAATCAGCTGTACAAAAAAACTACAGAAATACCACCACTGCTTCCAGGGGGAGTAGCAGGAGATGATTTACTTCATTAATTAATAGGGATCGGAAGAAAACTTCAGGGCAGAGTAATATACCTCTCAACCATTTTTATCATTCATTCTCAGGATATCAGCATTAACGGACCACCTCAAGTTACCCTGGGAAGCTGATGATGGGCCCTTCCAGATTTGATATAACTGAGTGGCTTTCTGGGGCATTACCAGGGCATTTATGGGCGTAGGACTGGAGTCACACATAGGCCAGACTGGGTAAGGACAGTAAGTTTCCTTCGCTAAAAAACATTAATGTATTCGTTGGGTTTTTACAATTTGATAGCTTCGTGTCATTTTTACTGATAACATCTATTATTTCAGATTTTTTGGGTACAGGCCAAATAGGTCTCAATTTTTACTAAATAAAACTGTTCTATACATTTCCCTGTTCCTGACATAAAAGAAGCGAAATGCTTTCACCTCACTAAAATATCCATGAGTCATACTGAATATTGGACTTCTACAAATTTGAAATTGCTTGCTTTTGCCAAACTCACGACCTCCATTACCTAGAAGAACAAGAACACCAAGTACTTAAGAAAACTATCACCTCCCAGTTCCAAAACAAGTCACAGAATCCTTTCATTAACATATATCACCACTCCTTCAGTGTTACTGCGTCAAAATCTTGGAACTACCCAACACCATTGTGGAAGTACCTTCCCCACACAGGCTGCAGCAGTTCAAAAAGCTGGCTCACCATCACCTCCTCAAGAGGGACTATGGATGGGCAATAAATGTTGGCCTCACCAGTGATGCTCACATTCTGCCAATGATTTTTTAAACAACATTTCCATTCAAATAATGATAATAAAATTGCAAATGAGAATGTTTACACTTTGGTGTCCTATTATACTCACAGCATAATTTCACAGCATAATTTTTAAATTTGTTCTATGTTATGCTAACTCCAAGATTCAGTCATTGTTAGGAAGTTGTTGTTCTCATGATTCAGTAGGTGCACTGCAACGTGACTGTGAAAGAACAGTAACAGGCATGTATTTATATTGCAATTTATTGGAAATATCTGAAAAGTGTTTCCCTTATGTCAAAACTTGGAAGCAAAGTGAACTATGAGGAGGATGGTGATAGACTTACAAGAGGGCATAGACAGGCTTGTGGAATGAGCAGATACGTGACAAATGAAATTCAGTGCAGAGAAGTGCAAATTGATACATTTTGGTTGAAGAATGAGGAGAGGCAAAATAAACTGAAGGGTACAATTCCAAAGGGGTGCAGGAACAGAGAGACCTGGGATATATATGCACAAGTCATTGAAGGTAGCGGAGGTAGGTTGAGAAAAATGGTTAAAAAGTCATATGAGACCCTGGGCTTTATTATCAGAGGCATAGAACACAAAAGCAGAAAGCCAAGATAAGCCTTCATTAAGATACTCGTCCTGCCTCAACTGGAATATTGCATCCAATTCTCGGCACCACGCTTTAAGTAGAACGCAGAAGTTTTAGAAAGGTTGAACAAAAGATTTATGAGAATGGTTCAAGGGATGAGGGACTTCAGTTATGTGGAAAGATTGGAGAGAGTGAGGTTGTTCTCCTTGAAGAAGAGATGGCTGAGAAGAGATTTGAGAGAGGTATTCAAAATCATAAGTGGTCTAATCATGACTAGATAGGGAGATGAGTCAAGAACCAAGGTGACACGAGGAAAAACAATATTATGCAGCAAGTGGTTATAACCTGGAATGCCGTGACTGAGGGGTGGTGGATGCAGATTAAAGCACGGCTTTGAAAAGGGAATTGATAAGCACCTGAAGGGAAGAAAAAATCAGGGCAATGGGAAAACAGCCAGAGAATGGAACTAGTTAGATTGCTCTAGTAGTGTGCCAGGGCAGGTGCGACGGGCCAAATGGCCTCTCTCTATGCTGTAGCCATTCTATGATTCTACATAATGAACCACATTGAAGTGCAGTTAACACTGTGTTGTAGGCTAATATCACATCTTGCCTGTTTGCATGCAGCAACATTCCATCAACAATAAGGTGAATTATCACCTATGTTTTGGTGCTGTATGTTGAGGGAAAGCTTCCTCTCTTCAAATAAGGTCACAAGGTCTTTAAGATCCATCTGAACTTTAATCCCTCAACTGAAGGGCAGCATCTCTGAAAATTAAATGTCAGTTTAGATTATGTTTTAAATTCTGGAGTAGGGCTTGAGCCTACAATCCCTCTGATTTAAAAACAAAAGTGCTTCCAACTAAGTGAGGTCTGCAGTAAGGCATAAGGGCCAGGAAAGACCTAGTTTTAACTGCTGACCTTTGCTGACTTACAGTCAGTACACAAGATGCAGTGTCCGTAGGGGAGGGAATGGTGAAAGATAATTAGTTAGGTTCCATTTGTGACTCATTAACACTTTCTACAGCACAATTACCCACAGAGACATCAGGGGTGTCCAAGCATTAATTATGCTGGAAGAGAAAATCGGAGGTCAAATCTCTGGCCCATTCTATAGTGTTTTGAGACTTCTTGACATTAACTGAGGTATAAAAGCAGGGTGTCTGGAATCTCAGCAGGGGAATTGTGGAAGGGGCAAGGAATGTTTTGAGTGTTTCAGAGAAGGAAGAGGTGGGAGAGATTGAAACATTCAACAATTGCATGCTGAGAAACAGCAAGAGAATAGATATAGGACACAGAGCTGAAAAGTTAACTCTGTTTCTCTCCATACATGCTGCCAGATCTGCTGAGCATTTCCTGAATTTTCTGTTTTTAATGCAGGAAAAGAGATCTTTTCTCAGTGAATGATGCAATTCCAGATTGAGGTTGTGGGTGGCGAGGTGGGAGTAGAGTTATTTTCACATGCTAGTCCTGGATGGACTTAGATAAGCTTTCTTAAGAAAATCATACTGAGAATCAGGGCACCAAATTTTTGAACTTGGTGAGGGGTTTGGTTATTCTTGATGCCAATTAAAACTAACAATATCATAACATAAAAGCAAAATACTGTGGATGCTGGAAATCTGAAACAAAAACAGAAAATGCTGGAAAAACTCAGCAGGTCTGACAGCCCCTGTGGAGAGAGAAACAGAGTTGACACTCCGAATCCGTATGATCCTACTTCAGAGCTAACTAAGAATATTGTCTGTCACTGGTTTTGGAGCAGCAATTGAACAGAAAATGCTATCATACAATCTCCACATTGTGGAAAGATACTGACCGTAATAAATGTAGACTGTCATGAACTGAGTACTAAACCAAACAGTGCATGGTTAGAGTATATAAACCCAATGGTACAGCAGCCTCCTATCTGTGCTAGGAGCAACAGATGAATAATTCACAACTCAGTATTTTGGGCTAAAGTTGCAATATATTAAGAAGTATAATGATTAAAAACTTTATGTTTCCTTTCTCTAACACAGGGTCAGATTCATGTGATGGAAGCACTTTTCCTCTCTTTGAAATCTTGTGAAATGAATTTGAGAATTTCAATTCAATTTCTAGTACATATGGGTTCATGGCACAAAATTTTCCACAATGTGACAGCAACATTTTGATAATTTTCAGTCTTGTTCAGCATAAACATTCATAGCAGAGCAAGATTCAAATCTACTGGGAGAAGACAGAACAATAGAATTAGGTTTGGATTGATCTAGCAACTATCAATGGGCTGAATGGCTTATGTGCTGCGAACCTCTATGGTTCTGTTTTATGGTTCAAGGCTTACAACAATATTGTAAAATGTAGCTAATAATGTAAGTCGAACAACTCTTATTTTATTCCTATGACTTAAATAGCACAAAAGCCTCACTGAAGGAAAAAATAGTACAATATCCTTTTCCCTTGAGTCTCTTTTTAGGTTATAGAATATATAAATATAAAAGCACATTATACCTTGTTTGAGTTTTCCCTAAGGATTTCCTCTTTATCGTTAAAGGAAAGGGTCTTTCCGAAGTCAGAGATACAGCTACATTCACTGACATACCAAACAACTTACTCTGATAGCAGGAACACAGTTTATTTCATGAGTTTAAAAGACCAGTAACTGGTAGGGAGAATCTTCTAAAGCAGTACAAACAAAATAGATTCTGCATTCCTGTATATTGCAATTATATCCGTTTTCTCAGATAATGCACAATGCAGTCTCAAATGGGATTTAAAATTGTGGCAGTACAATATAAATATTCAGAAAACAGTCAATTTTTGTTTTGTTTTCAGGTGTGCTAAAAGAGAACATGAAGGAGACAAGAGAGACAGGCAAAAAAAGACTTCAGACAAAACCTTATCACATCTCTCAGACATGCCTCAAAATGCTTTGATGAATCACTTTGAAGTGCACTAATTTTTAATGTAACCATTTCCCTGAGACACCTGATCATTATTTTTCTTTTATCATTTGCTTTTTAAAAGTATTCATAAACTTGCATAATTCCTCAATGCAACTCTCCATAATCCTTCATTCTGTGAAGTAGATACACTAGAGTGATGTCTCCCCAAGGGAATCTATTTGGAACACATCCACTTGTTACCATCACTGTCAGAGTAATTAGTCCATTTTCAAACAGATTGTAAGCAGCCTTTTTTCCCCTCTCAGTTTACTCCAAGTTTTTGCTAAAAGGCAACACACTCAGCAAGGATGGAAAAAAGCAATACAAAATTATTTTAAACAGCTTATGGACATAAAATAATGTTTATGTGGCACAAGTCTGCAACTCCTGTGTTTATATTTGGCATTTTATTAAATGCTTCAAAGTTGCACCGTACATTTAGGAGACATAAAAACACAAATACAGATATAATTGTAGATGTTACTGTACCTGGGGCATATCTTAGAGTAAACAGTTATTTTTGGGCCACCCTCAGGAGACTAAGTAAAGTTCATGAAAGGGCAATTTTCAAATAGTCTGTGGAAGTAATAGGCTTATTGGTCTGACTTGTCTTTTCTCATTCCATATGTCCATGGATTACATTCTTAACTAAAACATTCAAATCTAATTAGTAGCTCTTCAGGAGTTTTAGACAGGTTCACAGAATTTAAAGGAAAAGATCATCATAAATTAGAGTTATTCAATATAACATGCTCTCATATTTAAAGAATTGTTAAAATGAATCCAGCTATTCCATTTGGTTAAGAGATGTTTTAGTTTGCAACTAAATAGCCTTCCACCATTTCAGGTCTCAATCATCAAAGAGTTGTTCAGCTAACATCTACTAGAAACAGTAGAGATTACCATCTTTCCAGGCCTGGATGCTGATCAAGAGGCATCCAAAACAGGAAAACTGAATAATAGCTAGATGCAGAGTACATGCTCAGTGCTAAATTTTCCTGGCTCACTTACTCCTTTTATTTATATCCTTTCCAGTCCTGGATGCCAATCAGCACTTTATTCAACTGAGCTGCTTTGTGACAATCCCATTATAGATGTCAGTAGAGAAGCTCTCGATGAAGATTGAGATTTGAAAAAAGTGGGCCTCTTGAGCGATTGTAAAGACAAAACTTCAAATATCCCACATTGTATTTTCATATTTCAACTTCTATATTTATGAATTTTGATTTGTGCCCATCAGGTTAAAGGATGATAGGACAGGAAAACCAGATACTTATCATTTTAACAGCCATGGTCAGTACAAAGAATTTCAAAGTCAGTGGGCTGAATCACCCCCGATTTGCACTGTGTGGTTGCAAGTGGGTTTTCACGCTGTATCATCTCAAACTGCTGCATTATTTATGTATTCCGGGGAAACATGCTGTTTTCATGGCAGGTGGGCTGTCATTCACTTGCCACGCCATCACCTCGCCACTTCATTATGCCAGGCATCACATTTAAAGTACTGCTGTGCTCTGCGCTTCCAATCCTGGACTGCAGCAAAGAAGACATGATGCCGAAAGGCAAGAAGACTGCAGCCCTCAAGCGCCTTTTGGGTGTCGTGGAAATCAGCTGCGATGTCCTCTACCCATGTTCTGGCTACAGGAGGGACAGCTACATTACCACTCCAGCTTGGTAGGCGGTGGCAGTGGTGATCAGTGCCAATGTTGCACAGGGGAGGTTGGCCATCCAATGCAGATAGAGGATAAATGATCTCATCCGTGTAGCCAGGGTATGGCAACCATCTCATCACTCTAAACTCACACACTCAAGCCCATCAGCATACACTGGCATCTCATTCATTGCCAGCTCAAGGGCTATCACCACCCATTCTCACACACATACCTTCATGTGTCCATCTGGCCTCATCTTTACTGGAGACTGCCTCCTCAGCCCTCACCATCTTGAGGCCACTTGCACAGATCAACATGCCCCCACAAACACCCTGGGATACCCTCCTTTACCAGTATAGTTCTCGCCCTACAGCCTCTTCCCTTGCCTGAGGCCATTCTCTCCCTTCCCCAAGCAAGATCTTGCCCTGCAGCCATTTAAAAGCCACCCATCAGCACATATGGCTGATCTGGTAGGTGGAGGTCTACCTGTGAGCCATGCTAAAAGTGATGTGGTGCTGTCTGTGAAGCCTGGCGCTGATGATTGCGAGTGCTGACTGAAGCAAGGTAGGCAAAAAAACCTTGAAGTCCTGAACCAAGTGCAGCCCACCAAGTGCACACCTTATATATACTGTTGTGAAACATATCAGCGTGTTTTCCCGCCAACATGGGCAGACGGTCCAGTGGGTGATGAGTCTGGCGTGCTGGACTTATAATGATATGATGTATTACAGTAAGATTCCCGACGTCTGATGGTGGGGAACACGGCCCGTCTTTGGCGGGTGAAGTGGGCAATTGCAAACTGGTTTCATGATGTCGTGAAACCGATTTTTGGCCTTCTCGCCATATTGTCCGCTCACGCCACTGAAAATGCCCAATACTGGTGGGCACGGAAATTCCCAGCAGTATTACCACAGATCACAGATAGGTGCAGAATAAACAGCTCCTTCTTTGCTTCAAAAATGCACGTCCCCTTAAGAGAACACTGCAACAGAAATTCCTTTCCGAGTGTGATTGTTAATTTAACACTAAGTTGTAAGTAATTTTGTCCTGTTTGTCCATATCCACTGGAAGCTGGGTTGAGACTGCCCAGGCTCACCTGTATCATCTAGACCTACATAATAGAGATAATGCCATTTGTTAGCTTGATTAAGATGATGGAGATTCTGCTAACATTCATTCGCTCATTAAGCCTACATGATATTCAAATACAATGGCTGTCTTTTGTTGTAACATCGTTGCAGAAATCCTCAATTCATTCATTTTCAAAATCTTCCTCATTTGTGCATTGTAAATAAAAAAGATTTTCAACAACACTGATCAAGGAGGAATAAATGTGACAGAGAACACAAAATAGACAGGATTCAGTGAAGCCCAAGAACCAGATTAAAAAGGTACTTATTATAAATGTGATCTAATTTCAAAAACAAGCTCACACTAGTTTCCACTGAAGGGGATGAGATGATAATCCTACTGAGGTTTAAGAAGGTGGCTCACCACCTCCTTCACAAGGGCAATTAGGGATGGGCAACAAATGCTGGCCTTGCCAGCGACGCCCACATCCCACGAAAGAATAATTTTAAAAAAATGTGAATCAACCTTGCATTTATATAAGGCTATCAAAAGGACACTCTCTCTTCCAAGTCTTCTCACTGAACTTTGAAATGTCAGCAAGAAGAAGTGTTTTAAGGCCCAGTTTCCTGGAGGATGTTCAATCCTGTGACTCAGGCTAATCTAGCTCAGCACTTAATCCACTGAAGCAAAAGAGTCGAACTGGACAGAGAAGGCTGTGTAATTGGCACCAGGCTTCTAAAGTATAGTTACATGCGTGTTTCTGGGAACAAAGTACTTGGCTGGATGGAGATGGTTAAATATGCAATGGGATCTAAATTTGTATTGAGCATTAGGGCACAAGTGACAATAGTGAATTAGGAACATGTGTGATGTGAGCAGAGATGAAAATTGGGCGAAGTGAAAAATAGATTGCCAATTCATTATCACACATTTTGTGCCATTATCCAAGGTGAATTTATACCCCACAGTATAAACATTTCCTTTCTTCCCTGACATATTGTGCAATTTGAAACATCCCACGGATGTAGAGAATTCTGATTACCGAGCGCACTGCTCTGAAAGGCTACCTATGTCTAGCACAGTTTGGACGAGATGATTTAAGGACACTCTATACCAATTGGTCAGCACAGTATTATACTTAGGCTTGACGGTGAGGGTTAGGACACACAAAGTGACTGCTATCAAACAGTTTAGAAAGCAAATCTTTTAAACTACTTACCACTGTCAATATCAGAAGAAAAGTTTCCCCTAAAGCAATTTCATTATATTTCTCACTGAAATTCTAAACGCTCTGAGTATTTAATTTCTTACAGTTGAAAAAGTTCAAACATACGATGGGAAGGGAGAGAATGCTCCAACCATGAGTTAGTTTATAAAAAATGGGTGCATGCAGAAAATAAGAAAAGCAATATGTGGATCCAGAAGAGTAATTAATGATATAAATTATAATGTGTTTCTCAATGATCCAATTATAGAGGATTATCACCTCCATATAAATAGAATTCAAGCTAATAAATACAAGCAGGGTTTTCCACTGCAAACTCACAATGACCAACAAAGAGGTCTTAATGTACTCATAGCTCGTCAAATGGATTGGAAATCCAGCTGGGATTGAGGAAATAAGTATTTTTAAAAATCATAATGAGAGAATTAACCATTTTTAACAGAATTTTTACAACTAAATTTATGCCATTGACTTCTGGTAAATATATTTTTGCATTGGGGTATCTAGTGTAATTATTCAATATAATTAAATAAAACAAAATCATTTATGCGATGTGGGCATTTATTGCCCATCCCTAATTTCCTTGAGAGGTTGGTGGTGAGCTGCCTTCTTGAACCACTGTAGTCCATGTGGTGTGGGTGCACCTAAACTGCTGTTAGGAAGGAAGTTCCAGGATTTTGACCCAGCAACAATGAAGGAACAGCGATACATTTCCATGTCAGGATGGCGAGTGGCTCGGAGGGGAACTTAAAGGTGGCGGTATTCCCATGCGTCTAATGCTCTTGTCCTTCTAGATGGCAGGGGACGTGGGTTTGGAAGGTGCTGTCTAAGCAGCTTTTGGGAGCTCCTGCAGTGCATCTTGTAGATGGTACACACTGCTGTCACCGTGCGTCAGTGGTGGAGGGAATGAATGTTAGTGGATGGGGTGCCAATCAAGTGAGCTGCTTTGTCCTAGATGGTGTCAAGCTTCTTGAGTATTGATGCAGCTGCACTCATCCATGCAAGCGGAGGATATTCCGTCACACTCCTGACTTGTGCGTTGTACATGGTGGACAGGCTTTCGGGAGTCAGGAGATGAATTACTCACCACAGGATTCCTAGCCTCTGACCTACTCTTGTAGCTACAGTATTTATACGGCTAGTCCAGTTCAGTTTCTGGTCCATGGTATCTCCCACTATCAACATCCTGGGGGTTTCGGTGATGGTAATGCCATTGAATGTCTAGGGGCAATGCTTAGATTCTGTCTTGTTGGATATGGTCATTGCCTGGCGCTTGTGTGGTGCGAATGTTACTTGTCACTTGTGAGCCTAAGCCTGGATATTGTCATGGTTTGTTGCATTTGGATACAGACTGCTTCAGCATCTAAGGAGTCATGGATGGAGCTGAACATTGTGCAATCATCAGCGAACATGCCCACTTCTGGCCTTATGATGGAAGGAAGGTCATTGATGAAACAGCTGGAGATGGTTGGGTCGAGGACACTACCCTGAGGAACTCCTGCAGTGATGTCCTAGAACTGAGATGATTGATGTCCAACTACCACAACCATCTTCCTTTGTGCTAGGTATGACTCCAACCAGCGCAGAGTTTTCCCCTGATTCCCATTGACTTCAGTTTTGCTAGGGTTCCTTGATGTCACTTTCAGTCAAATACTGCCTTGACGTCAAGGGCAGTCACTCACACCTCACCTAGGGAGTTCAGCTCTTTTGTCCATCTTTGAACCAAGGCTGTAATGAGGTCAGGAGCTGAGTGGCCCTGGCGGAAAGCAAACTGAGTGTCAGTGAGCAGGTTACTGCTAAGCAAGTGGTGCTTAATGGCACTGTTGATGACTCCTTCCATCATTTTACTGATGATTGAGAGTAGGCTGATGGGGCAGTAATTGGCCAGGTTGGATTTGTCCTGCTTTTTGTGTACAGGACATAATTGGGAAATTTTCCACATTGCTCGAGAGATGCCAGTGTTGTAGCTCTACTAGAACAGCTTGGCTAGGGGTGTGGCAAGTTCTGGAGCACAAGTTTTCAGTACTATTGCCAGACTACTATCAGGGCCCATAGCCTTTGCAGTATCTAGTGCCTTCAGCTGCTTCTAGATATCACACTGAGTGAACCGAATTGGTTGAAGATTGGCATCTGTGATCATCCACTCTGCACTTCTGGCTGAAGATAGTTGCAAATGCTTCAGCCTTATCTTTTGTACTGATGTGCTGGGCTCCCCCTCATTAAGAATGGGGATATTTGAGTGAGTTGTTTAATTGTCCACTGCCATTCACGATATGGCAAGATTGCAGAGCTTAGATCTAATCCATTGGTTGTGGAATCGCTTGCTGCTTATGTTCTTTGGCACGCAAGTAGTCTTTTGCTGTAGCTTCACTAGTGTTATGCCATGGCAGAGGATGTGTGCCAGGCGGACTAAATCCACGAGGAAAGCTTGGACATGCTATCACAACGGTTTGTAATTTGTATTTACTAAGAGAAGATTTGTGCACTGAAATCAGAAGTAACACCTTTAGAGATCTTAAAAACTAAATTAAAATGTTTATTAACAAAAGAAAAGATTTCAAGCACATACTTAAGATTACAGTTGCTTAATACTATAACAAATCCTAAACTCCCAACTACATACCCACTTTAAGGCAACAGTCCAAAATAGATTTTAAATTTACATAGGCAAGCCAGCAAGTTTACCACAGCACCCACTCGACAGATGAATTCCAAAGGCTTTCCTCCACCCTTGGTTACTGGACACAGCAGATTTCTGCAAAAGTGGCTGCAGGCGTCCCCAAGGCTGTTTTACACAATCCTTTTAGTTCTTACATGGCCCCCCAACATAGCCTTCCATTCTCTTTATATACGTTTCTCCTCCTTTAACTATAGATTTCATTGATCTATATGTCTTTGGAAATTTACTTTTCCCATAATATAAACAGCTTTTATGTTGCCAATATGGTCGGTACCTTTGGGAAAAATAAACACAATGCATGGCCTTATCTTTTTAGTTGTAAACATCCATCATCTGTTTGAAACCTAAACAACCCCTTCACATATCTAAAAATGCAAATTACCGTCACACCCTACATGCTAAGCCCTCATCCATGTTTACTCATTCGCATTTCAAATGCTTTTTACCCCTAACTTCCTTTAATAATTTCATGCTTGCAGTCCATCTGATTCTAATTCAATTAAATCTCACAGACAGAACCATCTACACGCACATCCATAAACTTACTTTACAATAAACCACAATATAATGAAATAATATATTAGTTTCATGACGCCAGATTGACACCTCATTTTTAGTATGCCTGGTGCTGCTCCTGGCACATCCTCCTACACCCTTCATTGAACCAGGGTTGAACCCCTGGCTTGGTGGTAATGGTAGAGTGACGGATATGCTGGGCCATGAGGATAGAGATTGTGATTGAGTGCAATTATGCTGCTGCTGATGCCCCACAGCACTACATGGATGCCCAGTCTTGAGTTGCTAGATCTGTTCAAAATCTATCCCATTCAGCATGGCAGTAGTGTCACACATGATGGAGGTTATCCTTTTTATGAAGGGAGAAATTCATCTCCACAAGGACTGTGCAGTGGTCACTCCTCCCGAAACTGTCATGGACAGATGCATCTGTGGCAGGCGAGTTGGTGAGTATGTTTTTCCCCCTTGTTGGTTCCCTCATCACATGCCCAGACCCAGTCTAGCAGCTATGTCCGTAAGTACTCAGCCAGCTTAGTCTGTACTGGTGCTGCTGAGCCACTCTTGGTGATGGACATTGAAGTCCCCCACCCAGACTACATTCTGCGCCCTTGCCACACTCGGTGCTTCCTTCCAATGTTGTTCAACATGTACATATACTGATTTGTCAGCTGAGGGTGGATGGTAATGAGCAGTAGGTTTCCTTGCCCGTGTTTGACCTGATGAGACTTGATGGGGTCCGGAGTCAATGTTGAGGACTCCCAGGGCAACTCCCTTCTGGCTGTTTACCACACTACTGCCGCCTTTGTAGGGATGGTGATGGTGGTGTCTGGGACATTATTTGTAAGATATGATTCCATGAGTATGACTATTTCCAGCTGTTGCTTGACTAGTCTGTGAGACAGCTCTCCCAATTTTGGCACAAGCCCCAAGATGTTAGTAAGGAGGACTTTGCAGGGTCAACAGGGCTGAGTTTGCCGGCGTCATTTCCAGTGCCTAGTTCAATGACGGGTGGTCTTTCCGGCTTCATTCCTTTTAGACTTTTTAATGGCTAGATACAACTGAATGGCTTGCTAGGCTATTTCAGGGTGCACATGTAGGCCAGACCAGGTAAGGATGGCAGATTTTCCTTCCCTAAAGGGCATTAGTGAATCAGGTGGGTTTTTTTCTACAATTGACAACGGTTTCATGGCCACCATTAGGACTTTTATTTCCAGATTTTTATCGAATTCAAATTCCTTCATGGTGGTATTCAAACTCGATTCCCCAGAGCATTACCCTGGGTCTTGGATTACTAGTCTGGTGATAATTACACTATGCCACTGCCTCCCAACAGCTAAAATAGGTGAGAAAAGGCACACAGCCCAGAATAGTTAATTGCTAGGAATCCACCGTTCGGTGGAGACAATCTCTCAGAATTTGAGTCAAATAATTGCTGCTTAATCACCTGAGTGAATATAATGAGTATTAAAACAACAATGTCCATTCCTCTTGAGGCCAGGCTAACAGACGAAAGAGACTAAATGAAGATCGGGGAGAAATTTAAGAGAAATGTGCCTTCTTCAAGTCAACCACTTAGTTACTCACCTCCGTTAGAGAATTAAAGTACTTTGGTGCAGTCTACAAGTCAAATTGTATATAATTTGTGAAGGGGTGATCAGAAACGCAATTTCTAAATTGCAGATGACACCAATTTGGGGGCAATAGTCAAAACTGAGGACGACTACAACAAATTACAGGAGGACATTAATAAACTTAAAGAATGTGCAAATAATGTCAAATGAAGTTCAAAACAGATAAATGTGAGTTACTACATTTCAGTAGCGAGAATAGGGAGGTCACTTTTTACCTAGAAGGTACAAGCCTAGGTGGGGTAAAGGTATAAAATGTTTTTGAAGTACAAATACATTAATTATTAAAAGTTGCACCACAGGTTAGAAGGCCATAGAAAAAAAGAAACAAGCATTTATTTCTGGAGGGGGTTAGAATTGAAAATTTTGGAGTTTATGCTAAAAATGTATCGAACCTTGGTTAGACCACATTTAGGAGTATCTGTGCAATTCTGGTCACTATATTATAAAAAGGATATAAAATCACTGGAGAGAGTACAGAGAAAATTTACAAGGAATGCATTGGTATACAATCATGAAAGGATTGATAGGCTGGATCTCTTTTTTATTTCTATTTTAATGACGCTGAGTTATCTCCATTTTAGCTTTAACCCTGGTAGCTGGATTTTTCTGACAGCTAACGGGAGGGGAGGGCTGCCATTCCATCAATGCTTGTGTGCCAGGAAGAGGAGGAGTATTTTCTTCTGATCCCCCAAGTTAACCTGCTTCTCCCCTCCCTGATTCTGCCCTCGCCCTCAGCCATTCCTCTGCCCACAGCCTCCATCAACCCACCCTTTCCAAACTCCCGCCCACCTAGTTCTTTCTGATCCTACCCGCCCTGCTCTACATTCCCCAATTGCATTCTCTAATATTCCCCTCCGATCTTTCCAATTTATCCCCCTTGATTCTTCCAATGTCCTCCGCCCCATTCATTGACCATTCCAAACTCCCATCGACCCTTCTCATCCCCTCTACCCCCACAGTATCCCAAACCTTCTCATCTCCCCCCAAACTTTCTAATCAATCCCCCCATGCCAGTCAGTCTCTAAATCTGGTTGGCTGGCTGCAGCTGTGAAATTGAGAGAATGTTTTAATCAGGTCCTGCCATTAAATCTTTCCCAAATGCAAAACTGCTCCCTACCACCCACTCCCTCCCTGGTAAATATCAGGGCATTATGTCTGGTCCTGTAAAAGGAGGTCATTCTATCAGGCTGGGCCAAATTGTCAGTATTAAAAAGAATGGGCAAAGTTAAAGTATTTGTCAGCATTAAGGCCTCACTGGGAATGGTTGACCTACTGCTCATAATCTGCACAAACAAATTGTGCCCTGCAGAAAAGAGAAATTATTTGTTATAACCTGATGATTTTTGAAGGTAGACAGACCTAATATTTGACCAAGAAACAGAATGGAAAATTTGGGAAATTTGTGTGTCAAATCCTTTATGTTTTTCCATTGGCTTCTTACTATTTGTTCAGTGCAGTATTTCAAAAATATCAATATAGGACTGTCTTTCCATAGTTAAGTTTGACACTAATCTATAGCTTACAATAGAAGTGTACATTACATGTCTGTCACTTTCAGTAAGATACAGATTTAACCTTTCACTGGAATTTTACTGATGGTCAAATTACCTGCACTAATGTGCTAATGACAGATGAGGAGGGAACATGAACCCCACAAGTACTAGGTCCCATTTTCAGAAAGAAACTTAATGAAACAAGAGTTGTTTGGTACTTTATCAAGTTCCACAGTTTTTGAGCTCACAATTTCACAGAAAACATTTAAAATTTTATAATTATTAAATGCTTATACATAGGTACAGTGACTGGCTTGCAACATAAATTTAATCAGCTCTGATACTATAAATTAATTGGCATAAATCTTGTCATCTATGGATTTAAAAAAAAATTCATTCTAGTGATGTGGTGCCAGAGGCAAGGCTGGCATTTATTGCTCATCCTAGTTGCTAAGGCCTTGGGTGGCCTTTTTCTCAAACCGTTGCAGTCCGTACGATGAATGCTTTGCAGACTGTTCTAGGATTTTGCCCCTGTCATAATGAAGGAATGGCAACATGTCCAAATCAAGCTTGTATATGACTTGTAGGGGAACCTGAAGGTGATAGTTTTCCAATGCATCTGATACCCTTCACCAAAAGGACAAGTGTATGTGTTTGGAAGGTGCTGTGAAAGAAATTTTTGCAACTTGCGGCAGTGCAACTACTAGCTGCCACAGTACAGTGGAGGTGAAGTGGGTAGACGTTTAGGCTTGTGGATAAGATGCTGGTCAAAGTTGCACCTTTAAGTCACCTGTTTTGTCCTGGATAATGTCATAGCATGTTGTTGCAGCTGCAATGATGGACAAATCAATTCCGTCACACTCCAGGACTTGTGGCTCGTGGGCAGTAGTCAACTACTCATCACTTAAAATGCTTCCTCCTCTGTAGCTATGGCAATCGTATGGCTACAGCTGAGTTTTTTCTCAATGTTGACTCTCATGATATCAATGATGGAAGACTTGGCATTTGTAATGGCACTGAATATCAAAGGGTGATGGCTAGGTACACATGCATTGGAGGCAGTCTTTTCCTGGCACTTGTGCAGAGCGAATGTCACTTACCACTCATTTGCTAAGTCTGGATGTTTTCTAAGTCTTGCTGCATGCAGGTATTTCCAAGTTTTGATTATGTAGCTTGTGTTCAATGTTCCCTCCAAGCTATGCAGCCACTCAGCAATCCAAAAGTTTCCATGCAGGTTGTGCACAAGTCAGTTCCTTTAAGTTACAGTGCATGCATGGCCATGCAAAAATTTTAAAGAGGCTGTACACTTAAATGAATTGATTGCACATTCTAGCACAAAAAAATTAGAGGGTGTGTTGCTAATGCCAAATCAGAAAACTGAGAACTACATGGTGCATGGAACTCGTAACAGTATTTTCCAAGGTTTAATTGGTCCCGGGGAAGAACAAAATAAAAAATCCAACTTGTATTCATCAATGTAAAATACAGGAAACACGTATGGTGCAATTCCTCCAGTTGCATGTCACAAATCTGGGTGTACTTATTATGTGGCAGAATTTTTCTGAGTGCAAAAACGGGTAGGAATGCAGCATAATGGATTCCTACCACTATTTTGCATCCCTGTATGCCAAGGTTACAAAGCTGCCTCAGTGCAACAGAGGATATTCAAGGTCATGAAATCTAACCCACTTTTTATATTGAAAGTGACGCCACAAAAGACCACTAAAAATACAACAGCATGTATAGCCATGGTGTTAGATCTCACTGGTGGACTTGAAACCACAGCAAGGAGGATTGCATACAAAAATGACTATCATTAAATAAAACTGATACATTTTCATGATCATGTTGGGTCTTGTTATGCCATCAATCTATAAATACAACTGTTGAAATTTACCAATGTAAGGCAGACAGTTCTCATTATTATTGCAAAAAAAGGATAAGTGAGTGCCCCTGAGAAATTTCAACACATTTTATTACATAAATAGCATATCTAATGGGTACTGCTATGTTACACCGATACTTCTCATTGATCTATTTTTTCTCCTCACATTTTGTATCCCATAAAACATCAGCTAACCCAAGAATGGCATGTTATCTGAAAGGAAGAATGTGCAGGATCATGAGGAGAAGGTGCAGACACAATGGGCTGAATGGCTTCCTTCTGTATTGTGACAATTCTGTGCTTCTGTGCTGTGCTCAACTATTAACTCAGCTTTAAGCTCATTTTACAGAAGCAAATGTTTAATATGCTCTATTTCATTGCCAACATAACCAGGATCGGCATGGGTCCGGAAGCAATTTCAAAATGGTGCTGTAAATCAAATGCATAGTCACTAATGGGACAGTTAAGTCTTCTACACACAGTTTATAGTGGGTAAGTCAGAACAATTTGCTCAAAACTACTGGACACTACTATCATTCAGATTATTATTGCCTGCTGTGTTTTCTGATTTAGGATTAATGCTTATCGATGCCACTACTGATGAAACTTGGCCTCTGTTCTCACTCCCAATGAAGACTACTGCTTCTTGTGATGCTCACTAAAGTCTAGTTCCCTATTGTGATCATTCAAGATTGTAGTTTATTCACATTAATTCATCAGAGAACAATAAAAAATCTATTTCCTAATGGACATGTTATTCAATGAATCATATTTTACATTTCGCTCCAAAGGTAGAATTGAACTTGAAGATTTACAACATTGGATATTTAATAGGCCAGTATCACTAAACAAAAGGATCTAATCTGTTGTGTCTTTAATTATCCAGACAACATCCCACTACTAAACAGAAAGGACAATTCTTACCACTCTTTCTTTGTAAACAATGTATTTCAACCATTTGAAATCTTGGGGTTTGAATCCAGCAAACACAAAGAGTGAGTCCTTCTCGTACCGCGCTGGTTTCTGTATGGCACCTTCAGGATACGTGATTCGAAGAGTTGTCTTTGCGCCAACATCTTTCTCAAAACCTTTCACAGGAGCTTCATTCAATCTGCAGGAGAAATCAACAAGAATTCAGTAATTTAAGGATAGGCAGTGGTGTAGTGGTAATGTCACTGCATGATATCTAGAGGCCCAGGCTAATGCTTTGGGGACAGGCTCAAATCCCACCATGGCTGACCACATTTAATAATTCTGGAATTGAAAGCTAGTCTCAGTAAAGGTGACCATGAAACCATTGTCGATTGGCGTAAAAACTCATATGGTTCACACATGTCCTTTAAGGAGAAATCTGCCATTTTTACTTGGTCTAGCCTACATGACTCCAGATCCACAGCAATGTGGTTGACTCTGAATTGCCCTATCAAACCACTCAGTGGTATCAAACCACTACAAAGTCTACAAGGAATGAAACCAGACAGACCTAGGCACTGGAAATGACAACGGCACACACAGCCCTGTTGACCCTGCAAAGTCCTCCTTGTGCTTGTGCCAAAATTGCAAGACTATCCCACGTCTTACTGAATGATACCTTACAGACAATGTCAGACACCACCATCACTCATCTTTGGGTATGCCCTGTTCCACTGGCAGGGCAGACCTATCAGAGATGGCAACACAGTGGTACACACTTGGGGTGCAGGGAGGGGGAGTCGCCGTGGGAGTCTCAAACATTGACTCCAGATACCCTGAAGTCTCATGTCACCAAGTCAAACATGAGCAAGGAAACCTCCTGCTGAATATCATCTACTGCACCACATCCCACCCAATCCTTTCAATTGATGAATCAGTACTCTTCCATATTGAATATCAACTGGAAGAAGCAATGTGGATGACAAGAGCACAGAATGTATCCTGAGTGGGGGACTTTAATGGCTTCAAGAGTGGCTCAGTAGCACCACTACTGACCGAGCTGGCCGAATCCTGAAGGACATAGCTTCCAGGCTAGGTTTGCTGCAGGTGGTGAGGGAACTAACAAGAGGGAAAACTTACTTGATCTCGTCTTCACCAATCTCCCTATTAAAGATGCATCTGTCCGTGATAGCATTGGTAGGAATGATCACCGCACAGTCCTTGTGGAGATAAAATCCTGTCTTCACATTGATTAAACCCTCCATCGTGTTATGTGGCTCTACCACTGTGCTAACTGGGATAGATTTTGAACAGATATAGCAATTCAAAACTGTCATCCATGAGGTGCTGTGGGCCATCACAGCCCGGCATATTCCCCACTCCACCATTACCATCAATCCAGGGGTTCAATGAAGAACGCAGGAAGGTACGCTAGGAACAGCACCAGGTATACCTAAAAATGACATGTCAGCCTGGTGAAGCTACAGCACAGGACTACTTGCATGCTAAACATCGAATGTAGCATGTGATAGACAGAGCTAAGAAATCCCACAACCAACAGATCAGATCTAAACTCTGCAGTCCTGCCACATCCAGTCATGAATGGTGATGGACAATCAAACAACTAAGTGGGGGAGGAGGCTCCACAAATATCGTCATCTTCAATGATGGGGGAGCCCGGCACATCAGTGCAACCATCTTAAGCCAGAAGTGCCAAGTGGATGATCTATCTTGGCCTCCTCCTGAGGTCCCCAGCATCACAGATGCCAGTATTCAGCCAAAATGATTCCCTCCACATGGTGCCAAGAAATGGCTGGAGGTATTTGTTACTGCAAAGGCTATGAGCCCTGACAACATTCCAACAATAGTACTGAAGATTTGTGCTCCAGAACTAGCCATGCCCCTAGCCAAGTTGTTCCACTACAGTTGCAACACTGGCATCTATATTTTTGTCCTGCCCACAAAAAATAGGACAAATCCAATCTGACGAATTACCGCCCTATCAGCCTGCTCTCGATCATCAGCGAAGTGATGGAAGAGGTCATGACAATGCTATCAAGCGGCACTCACTCAACAATAACCTGTTCCTTGACGCTGTATGGGTTCTGTCAGGGTCACCTAGCTCCTGACCACATTACAGGCTTGGCCTAAACATGGACAAAAGAACTGAAAACTCCAGAGGTGAGGTGAGAGTGGCTGCCCTTGATGTCAAAGCAACATTTGACCGTGTGGCAATCAAGGAGCGCTAGCAAAACTGATGTCTAAGGAAATCAGGGGAAAACTCTCCACTGGTTGGGGTCATATCTAGTGCATATCTAGGTTGTTGAATGCCAATCGTCTCAGCCCCATGACATCTGCAGGAGTTTGTCATGGTAGTGCCCTAGGCCCAATCATCTTCAGTAGCTTCATCGATGACCTTCCCTCCATCATAAAGTCAGAAGTGGGGATGTTCGCTGATGATTGCACATGTTCAGTTCCATTCATGACTACTCAGATACTGTTCATGTACACATGCAGCAAGACCTAGACAATCTTCAGGCTTTGGTTGATAAATGGCAAGAAACAATTATGCCACACAAGCATCAGGTAATGACCATCTCCAACAAGAGAATCTAACCATCTCCCCATGACATTCAATGGCATTACCATCATTGAATCTCTCACTATCAACATCCCAGGGGTTACCATTGACCATAAACTGAACTGGACCAGCAATATAAATACTGTGGCTACAACAGCAGGTCCAGAGGCTGGGACTTCTGTGGCAGGTAACTTACCTCCAGGTTCCCCAAAGCCATCTACAAGGCATGAGTTAAGAGTGTGATGGAATAAGCCCCACTTGCCTGGTTGAGTGCAGCTCCAACAACACTTGTGAAGCTTGAAACTGTCCAAGACAAAGCAGTCTGCCTTCAAAGCCACCACCTTCAATATTCACTCACTCCACCAATGACACACAGTGACAGCATTGTGTATCATCTACAACATGCACTGCAGGAACTCACCAAGGCTTCTTCGACAGCACCTTCCAAACCTGCGACCGCTATCACATAATAGGACTAGGGCAGCAGATGCATGGGAACACCATCACTTGCAAGCTTTCCTCCAAGCCACACACCATCCTGACTTAGAATTAGATCACTGTTCCTTCATTATCACTGGGTCAAAATCCTGGAACTCACGTCCTAACAGCACTGTGGGTGTATCTGTACCACATGGACTGCAGTGGTTCACGAAGGTGGCTCACTACCACCTTCTGAAGGGCAATAAATGCTGGCCTAGCCAATGACATCCACATCTTATGAAAGAATAAATTAAGAAAAATATAATGAAAAGGTTTCATTTAATTGTTTGCTCAATGTATGCTCCCGATGCTTTACAGGAACAGGATTGATCTGAATGGGATAATCACTCCACCCCTGTCTCCAACTAAGGTTGCTGCTCTCTTCCATGTAGCTATGATTATGACAATCACTGGATATGATGTTATGACGTGGCAAAGGGTGTGTGCCAGGCAGAACAAATACAAAAGGAAAAATTGGCCACGTTATCACAACGATTTTGCAATTTGTAGTTATTACTAGAAAATGTGTGCACTGATTTCAGAAGTAATGATACCCCTGAGGCCTTTAGAGATTTTAAAAATTAAATTAAAATACTAACAAAAGATAAGATTTCAAGCACATACATAAGACTACAATTACTTAATTGTATAACAAATCCTAACATTCCTAACTAACCTGACTCTAAGTTACACACCCCCTTTAAGGCAACAGTCCAAAATAGATTTTAGATTAAAAAAAAACAAGCCAGCAAGACACCACGGTACCCACTTGAAAGTGCAATTCCAAAAGCTTGTTTCCAACTTTAGTTACTAGACACAGCAGACTCTTGCAAACATAAAAACAAAAAACTGCGGATGCTGGAAATCCAAAACAAAAACAGAATTGCCTGGAAAAAATCAGCAGGTCTGGCAGCATCGGTGGAGAAGAAAAGAGTTGACAAGAGTCGAAACATGGCTGAGGCTTCTGAAGTCTGTTATACATGGCCCCCTATCAATGCCTTTCATTCTCCTTTATATATGTTTCTCTTTCTTTAATATGTAAATTCTATTGTTCTATATGTCTTTGGAACTTTACCTTTCCCATAATATAAAAATCTTTCATGTTGCCAATATTGTCCATAACCTTTGGGAAAAATAAACACATTGCTTTGCCTTGCTTACCTGGCGAGTTGTAAACATCCTAACATCCCTTTAAAATCCAAACAACCCCTTCACTTATCTAAAAATGCAAATTCCCTTTGCACCTTACATGGTAAGACTTCACCGATGTTTACTCATTGGCGTTTCAAGTACATTTCTACACCTAACTTCTTTTGATAATTTCAAGCTTACAGTCTACCTGACTCCAAGGACAGAATTTTCCATGTGTCAGGCGATCGGCTCTGCCGCCAGCAATCGGGGCCGCACATGCACACAAAAGAGCACACTTATCTCCCTGCGGCTAAGTGCAGCCTCAGGGAGATTGCCTCGACTTTTAAAAATATTAAAAATAGAACAAAAAATTCCCTTACATGTTCCCTCATATGACAATGTCACATGAGTTGGGACATGTTCATAATTTACATAACAACTTTATTACAATTTTTAAAACTCTACATGAAACCTCATCTTGCCGCTGGATGAAGTTTCATGTTTTTTCTAGTTGCCGCCGGGGCTCCTGGCCGACTCACCAGCCTTAAGGTTGGACGGGCAGGTCCTTCAATTGCCTAATTGATACTGTTAATGGCCTTACATGGCCATTGACAGCTTGGTGGGCCCACAGCTGATTTTGCTGCGCCCCCGCCTTCCTGAAAATTTAAAGGGGGCAGGGTGATGTCGGGGGTTCCACCTGACGTCATCCCGCCTCGGCGAGTGGGCCCCGCCCCGCCCCCACTCACCGATGGCAAAATTCTGCCCCAAATGTAATTAAATTACACACACAGAACCATCTACACTCAGACCCATAAACCTACTTTACAATAAACCAGAATATTATGAAAATTATTATACTTTCATAACAATAATATTCCCATTTTTCATCGTCCATGCCTGTATTCCTCGTCTCCATCTTAATATGCTACTTGAACCTCTCTCTAATCTGGCCAATAATTGAGGTATCTGGAAATGCAAACTTTGCTTTGTCCTTGAATAACTTTGCATTCATGCCTGAAGTATACCTCAATTATGCATTTATACTGGATCCTTGTTCCTCAACAAATCTTTGTCCTTGTCCTCAAATTTATCCATGGCATCATCCTACTTTTATCTTCATCTTCTTTCAGCTTTACTCCTGTCTCAGCTTTTGGTCTTCTAACTCACGCCTTTTGTGCATTCCCTCTTACTGTGCCTTACTATTTTTGTCAAGAGTCGTCAACTGTAATTCAGCTATACTAGAACTTCATAACCCCCACCCCCAGCTCTCAACTAATCTCTGCTTTAATAAAAACCATAAGATGTACTCTGCAACCTTTTTGTCACATTTCCTTCTGCTCCCTCAGTAAATGATTTTCATACCTGGAAACTTTCAGATTAGTTGCTGATTGATTGCTGCTGGCTGTTTCTCAGTTAGAAACATTTGGTGATTTGTACCACTATTTAAAATTTAAGAAATTTACAGGTGCTGAAGTGGCACGTAGTGAAGGCCTTGGTTCTCACTTCAAGGCTCTGCTCATAAAACATGCTCCCAGTCACATGTGATGTGGCTTCTTTCCCTTTACTTTGCAGCATGACAGGGAGAATAAGTAGAAGTGACACAGAGAAGAATAAGCTGCTTGAAGGAGGAGGGAATGTTTCTCAGCATGATACCATATCCACTCAGAGTCTGCAGCGAGGATTTCTCCAAGTACAACCTCAGCAGGGTACAGTGTGTGTGACACCTCTGCTTCACTAAGGAGGTGCTTACTGAAAAACGCCACCTGTTGCAGATAGCAGCTCAAAGCAGGGCAAGGATGGCATTTCCAGCAGCTATAAAAATGATCATGGCCATCAACTCCTTTGCTTTGGGCTCCTTCCAGGTGCCAATATCTCACAGTTTGCTGTCCACTACAGTAAAAGGGAGGGCACTGCCACTCTGTAAGCAAAGAGGGGGAAGTAAATTGCTTTCTCTCTTTCCAGAAAGGAGCAGGCAGAAATAGCACATGGCTTTGCCAGGATAGCAAGTGCCCCAAGGGTGCAGGGTGCAGTAGATCGATGCACATTGAATTATGCCCTTCATGCACAAAGCAAAGATGTACTGCAACCACAAAGGATTCCACTCCCTCAATGTCTAGCTGGTAGGCATACTCATACTCAGAACATCATGCAGGTCAATGCCCAGTATCCCAACAGCAGTCATGATGCATTATTGTGCACCAATCTGCTGTATCACTAGCATTTGACCACTATGAGAAACCAGAGGCTAGCTACTGAGCAACAAGATCTATCCACTGATCACAGGGCTCATGATTCCGGTGCACACATGAGCAGCTTTCAGAGCCATGCTGCCACGTGAAATGTCATTGCGCAGGCGTTGAGGTGCTTAAGCAATGCTTTTGCAGCCTAGGTCACGCTGCAGTAATCCTGTAGAACTCTCCAGATCACGTCACAATTTATCTTGGTCTCCTGCAACCTGCACAATCTTGCCATCATGAGAGCATAGCCCTTGTCATCAGGAATAAGATGAGCAGTAGAGGAGGAAGAGGAAGCTGAGGAGGGGGAAGAGGAGGAAGAAGCAACAACTAGCTGGGCTGTCCAGGGTTGGCTCATCCAACTCCAGTTTTAGTGAATGCAACCTCAATTCCCCATTTATCAACATTTTGACATTTTAGTTCCTCTTTACTACTGACCATCATAACACCCTCTTGGCCATAATACTGAAATATAACTGTTATGTCAATAAGATATGAAAAGAAATCCAAAACTGTATATATCAAAACTTCAGATTTTCTGCTGAACCAAAAAGATGGCTGTTGCAAGTCACATGACCACAGGATTGGCCCTTTGCTCTGGAAGCTAACAACAGGAGTTACAAAAACAAAAGAATCCTCCTCCCGTCATCTTGGAATCTCACACCCTATTGTAAGAGCATTATAAGCACAAAAACAGGGGACTCGCAGATCAAAACTTGCTTTTCCGCAGAGTTATTAACAGACTCATCTCACGCCTGGGACTGATCAGGTCCATTTTAAAAGGGGACCATTGAGGGGACAATGGACATCGCCATTTGCATCTTGATAAGTTTACCCCACAAGGGGAGCCAGAGGGTCTGCCTAGAAAATGGCTTCCCGCCAAAGAACCTCAATATGGATGGTAACTTTTACAAAGCTAATGGTTGGGACATTATCAGTTCTGAAACCAAAGACAGTCCCAGGCAATAGATAAACATCCCTTTTGATATCATTGTGGAGAAAGAAGGTCCCATGACTCGAGTGACTATTTTGAAATCTCTATATTCCTTTGTGAACTGAGAAACCCTGAGACTGCTGCTTTAACAACAACCGGAAAAAACTCCAGCAGCTCCCAGCTGAGCAAGCAGCCACCTAACATGTCTCAACTCCTTAAAGCCTGTTTGATTTTAAAAGTCTCTGATCATTGCCTCCCAAGCCATAAAAGCACAGAAACCCCATTGTACCATATTCATTTCAAGGACTCTCATGTTGTTGTCTCCAACCAGAAATTCATCTGAACTGAATTCCACCACAAAGGAAACACTCTCTAGACTTAGACTTCTCTGAATTTGGAAATCATGTGAGCTAATATTCATTTCTGTAGTTCTTTTAATGTTGTTGCCCATAGTTGTAAAACTTCCTCTTTTCTATCCCCCCTTAATGTGTGTGTGCGTGTGCGAGGTTGTAAACTCTCCCCCGCCACATCACCCATGATCCCCACCCACGCCCCTCAGAGTTTGAATGTGAATAAACTAACCTTCTGAGTTAATCATGAGAGTGCTGCGAGTGATTATTAAATTGGGTCACACAAACTGAGGGATTGGAGAAAAACACCACAGCCTACTTTAAAAAATAATTCAAAGCAGTTTTGCTTACAGACAGATGGGGAGAGGATAAAGAAGTTCAGTTTCTCTCCAGTCTGCAACTTAAAATATAAAATTCTTAAGCACCAGCTGAGAGCTCTTCTCCCTCTTCCAGCAGCTTATCCTCTTCTGTGAAAGTAGTACTGCGGGTGTACTTACATCAGATGGAATGCAGGGCAGTTAACCACAACCTTCTCAAGGGAAATTAGGGATCAGCAACAAATGCTGGCCTTGCCAGAGATGCTCATATCCCATGTAATAAAATTCCTCTAGCTGGAGTAATTAGAACATGGGGTCACAGTCGCAGAATAAAGGGTCAACCATTTAGGACTGAGACGAGGGGAAATTTTTACACTCAAATGATTGGAAATATTTGTAATTTTCTACCCCAGAGAGCTGCAGATGCTCAGTTGTTGAGTACGTTCAAGAAGAGGTCAATAGATGTTTTTGGTATGAAGGAAATTAAGAGATATGGAGATACTGTGGGAAGGTAGAAGATCAGCCATGATCTCACTGAATAGCACAGCAAGTGCAAGGGGCCAAATGACCTAATCCTGCTCCTATATCTTGTGCTCGTATGACAGAAAAGCCAACAGAAAACAAACATTTCAAATCAACATTAAATAACAAACCATGCAATATCCCATACAAAAGTCACTTAACCACCTTGTATGTTCCCCTAATACCATCTTTTTCTGTACCTTTGCCTATCCTCATGACAGGGGTCAACTTTTTTTCAGGGTACTTTTTGAGGTTTTCTCAAGGGCTACTTTTTGACTTTTGTCGGTTATTTTTTAATTTTCAGGGTCTCCTTTTTCCTCACCAACTCCTTTATAAGGTGACATTACCTAATGTATTTGGTGTTAAATTTTTTTCCAGGTTTCCTTCTTTAGATAGGCACGGTAGCACAAATACCAAACGGTAAGACTCAATACTAAATAGCAGCCCATCCAATCTCAAGCCAAGGGTTAATCCGATCAAAATAGTATTCTAATCATGTGCCAATGCCATTTAAAAAAAATATATTTTACTAAAGTAATGCCTTTATTTGGCAACACATGGCTTGTACAATGGTGGTTCAAAACCAGAACAGAGAAAAAATATGGAAAATGGGTAACAGCAGTTTTGACTGAAATGAAAGTTTCCATTAATATCAAAAGGAGCAAATACTTATCTATAGAGACCATATATATTACGAAATCTTTTATTCCTCATGAAAAATTCAAGTTGTTCACAATAATTGTGTTAACTGTTCTCACTTTCTCAGTGTCCGTTATTACATCTCTCCTCAACTTCCATGTCTTCTTCAAAATCACTTCTTCCCTTTGGTTACCTTCCAACACCATCAAGACAATTGACCAGTGCATGTGTATAAGAATCAGCAAAGTGACCTCAGCATTTCAGCTTTTCATGCACTTAGTACTTGTAATACAGGATGAAGTCCACACTGACCTTGTCAGATTATGTACACCATGCTTCAGTAAAAAGAGGAACGATGCCACCACCCATGAGCTAAGGTTGCCTGCCCTACCATCATCACCTAAATACAATTCGCAATTTACATTAATAAATTAAGATCACATTCACCTCCAATTCCAACCATTTAATGCACTGAAACAAAAATCAGACAGGCATAAGCAGTTTAGGTAAGATAGTAAAGCGTCAAATGAATCTGCATGGTACGTCATTTCTCTTCTCTGTACCTCCCCAGTCCCAACGCACCAGCACCATCAAACAAAATTAAAATATGACGGGCCTGCTCTCCGCTGGCTGCTGCCCTAGTTCTTGGTACAGGCAGTTCCACCAGGTCTGCTCTTGGTCTTGTTTCTGAGTTTTCGGCTATTTTAAAAGATTTTTGGTGTACATCATGCTTCAGTAAAAAGAGGAAAGGTGCCAACACCCATTAGCTAAGATTGCCTGCCCAACCATCATCACCTAAATATGATTCTCAATTTACATTAATAAATTAAGATCAGATTCACTTCCATTTTTTTCTCTAAATTTTTTGTCTAGGCCTCATCCCAGTCCCAGAGGATCTTGAAAGCTCCAATTGAACAGGTTAATCTAGGATAATTGCTCCAGCTCTGCCAGTGATAGATTCCCTACCTTTTGCCTTTGCTGCTCCTTCAACCATAGCTTCTGATTCTGAAAGAGCAGCAAGACCATGAAAGAGGGAACCTATCATTGGAGGAGCTGAAGCAGCAGCATGGGAAAGACATAATCTGTGATTGGAGGAGCAGCTCCTCACAGATTCTGTCCCCCGCACTCTCTTGCTGTTCCTCCAATCGAACTGCATGTTTTGAAGGCCAGATGGCTGGACTGCTGTGAGATCCTGCAAATTCCCTTTAAACACTGATAGCAGTCTGAGCGTTCCTGACAACCAGCTGAACTTGCAAGACTTCTGTCTCCGAGTTCCGGCTGTGAACCACTCCTGCTCAGTGTCTCAGCATCTGCAAATCCCATCATTAAGCTAGTTCTTAAAGTATGCATTGTTTCAGTATCTGAGCTGGTGGCTCCAAGTGAGAGAGGAACTGAGGGGTGTTTTCATCATCCAATTCTATTTCCACATCTTGCTCCTGCAACACTGCCTGCCCAGGTAGAAATGCTTATTCTTGGGTATCTGAAAAGAGAAAGACACAAGGGTAGGGTTTCAGTGAAGGAGTTGGGGTGGGGGGGAGAAACCAAGTGGTGCATTCTTACACCATCTTTCAGCACCTGTAAATCAAAAGAGGATGAGGGGGAGGTGGAATGTGACAAAGGGGAATAGGTAAAAGGATACCATCATCTTTAATACTTTCAGCCCTGCTGCTGGCCACACCCTCAGTGATGATGGTTCCAATGATGGCAAGTACCATAGCTGCCATCAAGGTGCGAATATGCAGCTTGCTCATCTTCCACTGGTTAGGCAATGCTGCTTGTGGTTTTGTGCCACCTTGTCCTGCAAGACAGAGGGATGTGCATCAATGAATGTGGTGCAATGTGTTTGAGTAATGTGGCTGTCATGTTGAATAGGTGGCGAAGTGCTCAGGCTCTGAGATGCAGGTTTGAGGCTCCAGCAGTGCTAAATGTGAAAGAGTGAGGTAAAGCTTTGAATGTGAGATATGAGTCATAATTGATAGAGGCTGTTGATAGGCAAGTGATGAGAATGTGTTACAATGAGCAGAGTGTCAGACTAATGGGCGCAATTGCTGGGGTATGGCATTTGAAGATGCATTTGTTGACCATGACCACTTGTGCGAGGTCACTGAACTTCTTGCGTGCATCCAAGTCCTTGGGGCTAGACCGCAACGGCCATCTGCTGCCCCTGCCTTTGCCAGGCCTTGAACGCTGTGTCAGAGAACCTTGGAGCCCACACCCACTCTGTTGCACATAGTCACTCTTCTTGCCTGTCCTCTTACCCAGCCTCTTCCAGCAGCTGTTGCAGTCACAAATCTTTTAAGAGATGTAGGCTGGCTTTAAGTAGTACAGGCTAGCTTATCAAGATTTTGTGCTTCTGGCTAAGGCAGCCACTCAACAATGCACTTTGTGTTGCTATCATGTAAATGGGCTGGCAGCATGAAGTTTGCATGCTACCTGCATAGGTAGCAGTGGGTATGGTTTGATCACACATGGCAAATACCCATACCCATTTTCCATAGAAAAGTTACAGCACAGAAGAAGGCCATTCAGCCCATCTTGTCCATGCCAGCCCAAGGACACCCAGGTGCACTTTCTAATCCCACCTTCCTGCACCCGGCCCATAGCCCTGCTGCTTACAGCACTTAAGGTGCAGATCCAGTTTAAAAGAGTTTAGAGTTTCTGCCTCTACCAACTTGGGCAGCGAATTCCAGACACCCACTACCCTCTGTGTAAAAAAGTTCTTCCTCATGTCCCACCTACATCTTCTGCCATATATCTTGAATCTATGTCCCCTGGTTCTACAATTCTCCACCAAGGGAAATAATTTTATCCTGTCCACTCTATCTATTCCCCTCATAATTTTGTACACCTCAATCAAGTCACCTCTGTCTTCTTTGTTCTAAGGAAAATAACCCCAACCTATCCGATCTCTCCTCGTAGCTACACCTTTCTAACCCTGGCAACATTCTTGTAAACTTCCTCTGTACTCTCTCCAGAGCTATTACGTCCTTCCTGTAATGTGGTGACCAGAACTGCACACAATACTCCAGTTGTGGCCTCACCAGTGTTTTGTACAATTCCAACATTATATCCTTACTTTTATATTCTATACCTCTGCCAATGAAGGAGAGCATTCCATATGCCTTCTTTACAACCCTGTCTACTTGAACTGCTGCCTTCAGGGACCTATGTACTTGTATCCCATGTTCTCTCACTTCATCTACACCTCTTAGTATATTCCCATTTATTGTGTAATCCCTGTAACAGTTTGACCTCCCTAAATGTATGACCTCACACTTCTCTATGTTAAAATCCATCTGCCACTTCATCTACACCACAAAAAAGCTTTGATTACATGGTACATTGGACATAAAAACATACGGTTATTCCTTATGCCCGACATTTATTTGCAACATCGACCCACTCCACCAACCCATCTATATCGTTTTGGAGATTAAGGCTATCCTCTACACTATCCACTGCTCGGCCAATCTTTGTGTCATCTGCAAATTTCCCAATCGTGCCCCTCGCATTCATGTCCAAATCGTTAATATATAACACAAACAGCAAGGGTCCCAACACCGAACCCTGTGGAACACCACTTGAGACAACTTACCATTCGCAAGGGCATCCATCGACCATTACCCTTTGTTTCCTGTTACAAAGCCAACCTTTTATCCAGTTTGCCACATTACCCTGAATCCCATGGGCTTTTACTTTCCTGACCAATATCCCATGTGGGACCATGTCAAATGCCTTGCTAAAATCCATGTACACAACATCCACTGCACTACCTTCATCAATCCTTCTTGTCACTTCCTCAAAGAATTCAATCAA
This sequence comes from Carcharodon carcharias, assembly GCF_017639515.1. Taxonomy (NCBI): domain Eukaryota; kingdom Metazoa; phylum Chordata; class Chondrichthyes; order Lamniformes; family Lamnidae; genus Carcharodon; species Carcharodon carcharias. Next base: position 90,352,897 of record NC_054482.1, read on the forward strand.
ATTTGTGAGGCAAGACTTTCCTTTAACAAATCCATGCTGACCATCCCTGACTAGTCCATGCCTTTCCACATGACAGTTAATCCTATCTTTCAGGGTTGATTCTACTAATGTGCTCACCACCAATGTAAGACTAACTGACCTGTAACTGTTTGGTATTTTCTTTGGTTCCTTTTAAAACAATGGAACTATGTTTGCATTTCTCCAGTCTTCCGGTACCTCCCCTGTATCTAGTGAAGATTGGAAAATCATCCTCAGAGCATCTGCTATCTCCTCCCTGACTTACTTCAGTAGCCTCGGAAACAATCCATCTGGCCCTCGTGACTTATCAACTTTCAAGGATTTCAACCCTTCAAGTACTTCCTCTCTCTTTATGACTTTCATAGCAACATAGAAAATAGGGGCAGGAGTAGGTCATTCAATCCTGCTCCACTATTCAATATATTCGCAGCTGATCCTCAACACCATACTTCTGTGCTCTCTCTATGTCCCTCCACACTTTTAGAAACCAGAAATCTATTTCCTTCTTAAATATATTCAGTGACTTGGCTTCCACAGCTTTCTGTGGTAGAGAATTGCATAGGGTCACCACCCTCTGACTGAAGGAGTTTCTCCTCATCTCAGTCCTAAATGGTCTACCCCATATTCTGCGACTGTGACCGCTTGTTCTAGATCCCCCCAGCCAGAGGAAATATCATCCCTGTATCCAGTCTGTCCATCCTTGTCAGAATTTTATATGTTTCAACGAGGTCTCCAATCATTCTTCTAAACTCCAGTGAAGACAGGCATAGTTGGCCCAATCTCTCCTCATATGACAATCCTGCCATCCCAGGAATCACTCTGGTGAACCTTCACTGCACTCCCTCTATGGCAAGTATATTCTTTCTTAAGTAAGGAGACCAAACTGCACGCAATACTCTAGATGTGGTCTCATCAAGGCCCTGTACAGCTGAAGAAAGACATCCTTCCTCCTGTACTCAAATCCTCTTGCAATGAAGGCTAACATGCCATTTGCCTTCTTAACTGCTTGCTGCATCTTCATGCTTGCTTTCAGTGATTGGTGTACAAGGACACCCAGATCCCTCTGTACATCAACATTTCCCAATCTATCACCATTTAAATAATACTCTGCTATTCTGTTTTCCCTACCAAAGTGGATAGCTTCACACTTATTCACGTTACACTGCATTGCCATGTATTTGCCCACTCACTCAACTTGCCTAAATTGCCCTGAAGCCTGTTAACATCCTCATTGCTCGCATTCCTACTAAGTTTCATGTTGACAGCAAATTTGGAAATATTACATTTGGTTCCCTCATCCAAATCATTGATATATATTGTGAATAGCTGGGACCCAAGCACTGGTCCCTGTGGTATCTCACCAGTCACCGCCTGCCACTCTGAAAAAGACCCATTTATTCCTACTCTGTTTCCTGTCTGCTAACCAATTCTCAATCCATGCTAATAAATTACCCCCAATCCCATGTGTTTTAATTTTACACGCTAACCTCTTACGAGGGACTTTATCAAAAGCTTCCTGAAAATCCAAATACACCACGCCTACTGGTTCTCCCTTATCTATTCTGTTAGTTACACCCTCAAAGAACTCCAATAGGTTTGTCAAACATGATTTCCCTTTCATAAATCCATGCTGACTTTGTCCAATCGCGTTGATATTTTCTAAATGTCTTGTTATCACATCCCTTATAATAGACTAACATTTTCCCTACTACTGAGGTTAGGCTAACCGGTCTGTAATTCACTGTTTTCTCCCTCCCTCCTTTCTAAATAGTGGGGTTACATTTGCCACTCTCCAATCTGCCGGGACCATTTCAGAATCTCCAGGATTTTGAAAGACGACAACCAACATATCCACTATTTCCATGGCCACCTCCTTTAGTACCCTGGGATGTAGATTATCGGGCCCTGGGGATTTTTCGGTTTTCAGTTCCATTAATTTCTCCAGCACTATTGTTTTCGAAATACTAATTTCCTTCAATTCCTCCTTTTCACTAGACTCTTGGTTCTCTAGTATTTCTGGGAAAGTATTTGCGTATTCCTCCACGAAGACAGAACTAAAGTAGTTGTTTAATTGCTCTGCCATTTCCTTGCTATTATAAATTCTCCCGTTTCAGACTGTAAGGGACCTACATTTGTTTTCACTGATCTTTTTCTTGTTACATACTTATAGAAGCTTTTGCAGTCTGCTTTTATACTCCTTGCAGATTTACTCTCAAACTCTATTTTTCCCCTCTTAATCAAACTCTTGGTCCTCCTTTGCTGAATTCTAAACTGCTCCCAATCCTCAGGCTTGCTACTTTTTCTAGCAACTTTATATGACTCCTCTTTGGATCTAATATTATCCTTCATTTCTTTTGTTAGCCATGGTTGGGCTGCTTCTCCTGTTATGTTTTTGCGCCAGAAAGGAATGTATAACTGTTGCAATGCATACATTTGTTGCTTAAATATTAACCATTGTCAATCCACCATCATGTTTTTTAATGAAGTTCTCCAATCTATCTTAGGCAACTCAACTCATACCTTTATAGTTTCCTTTATTAAGTTTTAAGGCCCTAGTTTCAGATTGGACTACTTCACTTTCAATCCTAATGAAGAATTCTATCATGTCATGGTCACTGTTCCCTAAAGAACCCGCACAAGATTATTAATTAAACCCTTCTCATTGCACAATACTAAATCTAGGATAGCCTGTTCTCTAGTTGGACACTTGACGTGCTGGTCTAAAAAAAAATCTCGTACACACTCCAGGAATTCATTCATGACAGTTTTATTGCTAATTTGGTTTGCCCAGTTTATATGTAGATCAAAGTCACCCATGATTACTGTAGCACCCTTGTTACATGCATCTCTAACTTCCTGTTGTTTGGAGACCTATAGACAAATCCCACTAATGTTTTCTACCCTTTGTTGCTTCTTAGCTCCATCTAGACTGATTCTATATTCAGATTTTCTGAGCCAATCTCCTCTCTCACTAGCGCACTGATTTCATCCTTAACTAACAGTGCCACGCCACCTCCTTTTCATTTTTGCCTGTCAGTCCTAAATATCAAGCACCCTTGGAGATTCAGTTCCCAGCCTTGGTCACCCTGCAGCCATGTCTCCATAATCGCAATCATATCGTACCCATTTGCTATATTTGCGCTATTAATTCTTCTACTTTATTGTAAATACATTGTGCATTCAGATACAGTGCCATTAGGCTTATCTTTCTAACATTTTGACAAGCCTTTTTTGTACTATGGCCCTATTTGCTGCTAGCTCTCATTTCCTCAGCCTTCCACGTTTGCGTTCTACTTTTCTGTCTTTAATTCCTATCTTTGTTTCTCTTTCTTGTGTCTTCCTGCTCATGTTCTTATCATCCTGCCAATCCAGTTTAAACCCTCCCCCACAGTACTAGTGAATATCCCTGCAAGGATATTGGTCCTGGTCCTGCCGGGGTGCAACATGTCCAGTTTGTGTAGGTCCCATCTTCCCCAGAATTGGTCCCAATGTCTCAGGAATCTAAATCCCTCCCTCCTACACCACCTCTCCAGTTGTGCATTTATCTGGTCTATTCTCCTATTCCTGATCTTGCTAGCACATGGCACTGGGAGTAATCCTGAGATTACTACCCTTGGGTCTTGCTCTTTTATTTCCTAACTCCCTATATTCTGCTTTCAGACCGCATCCCTCTTTTTACCAATGTCGTTGGAACTGATTCGGACTACAACCTCTGGCTGTTTACCCTCCCCCTTCAGAATATCCCGCAGCTGCTCAGTGACATATTTGACACTGGCACCAGGGAGGCAACATACCCTCTTGGTATCACATCTGTGGCTGCAGAAACATCTATCAGTTCTCCTTATGATAGAATCCCCTATCACTATTGCCCTCCCAATCTTTTCTCCCCCACTCTGTGCAGCTGAGCCACTCATGGTGCCATGGATTTGGCTCTTGCTGCATTCCCCTGAGAAATCATCCCTCCCACCAGAATCCAAACTGGAAAATCTGTTAGAGAGGGAGATGGACCCAGAGGAATCCTGCATTACCTGCTTAGTGCTTTTACTCTGACTGGCGGTCACCCATCCCCTTTCTGCCTGTGCACTCTTTACCTGCAGTGTGACCATCTCACTGTACGTGCTATCCACGAAGATCTCATTCTTGCGGATGCTCCACAGTGACTCCAGGTGTAGTTCCAGCTCTGAAACATGGATTTCAGGTAGCTGCAGCTGGACCTCCTGCTCACATGGTCGCTCTGGACACTGGAAGTGTCCTTGACTTCCCATATCTCACAGGAGGAGCATTCCACTTGGCCAAGCTGCCCACCATTAGTCACCCTTAAATTACTCCCTTTACTTTTCCTTCCTCTAGTTTGGAGAATATTAAGGACAGAAGAAATACTTGCCAGGTCCTACTTACCAAGGCCGCTACTCTTCTTACTGAGGAAAGGTAGAAAATGAAAGGATCACCTCCTTCCCTCTTCAGCAAACTCCCTCTCTCACCAAATTCCAACTGAAACACTCTAATGCAGCCCAAAACAGCACTGTAGATGGCTTGCTTTTATACTGGCTGGGTCTAGCTTCTGAAAAACTGTTTAAGGCAGTTAACTAACTTACTAGCTGCAGCTGCAAGCACAGCCTATTTAACTTCTGTTTTAAAGCTGGACTAAAACTTACCTTCTTCCAACCCAAAGAGCAACTTTTAGTTAGTTGCTAAATTAAAAAGATTAGACTTTAAATAGAAATTAACTCGTAAAAGTCCCTCTTTCATCAAACTTCAACTGAAGCACTGTAATGCAGCCCAAAGCAGCACTCCAGTCCAGACTTTTGAGCCTTTTGTTGCCTTGGTAACAGTTGAAAAATCTGCCTTGGTCAGAGACTTGGGGTGGGGGAGGGGGAAGGAAATGTGGAGGTGTATTATTTAATACATGCACATCCATACACATACAGATCTGCTCAACATTTGCAAACACAAGAATAAACAGATCACAAAGATAAACATTAATTTCAGAATTTCAGGAAGACCTTCATGTCTGCGTCACTGATCGGTCTTTTAAAAAAAATGAACCAAATAAATTAATTATGATCTACATGACAGGTTTCAATTAAAGTTCCATCCATCCTCTAAAGATAGATAACAATGTCTAAGGGGTTTTAAGGCCACTCATAAGTTGTACTTCTTTCAGTCTAATATACTATATTCATTGCTTACATGTGGTATCCTCTATTGGAGTTTGAACATATATTGAATAGTCCAAACATACAATGGTGATTGCTTTGCAAGGACACTTCTATTCAGTCTGCAAGTGTGAGTCCATGCTTCCGTCACCTGTCATTTTAATTCTCTGTCCCACATCGGCCGCTCTATCCTTGGCCTCCTACATTGTGCTTTTTAAAATTCATTCATGGGATGTTGATGTCGCTGGCGAGGCCAGCATTTATTGCTTATCCCTAATTGCCCTTGAGAAGGTGGTGATGTGCTGCCGTCTTTAACTGCTGGAGTCCATGTGGTATAGGTACACCCACAGCGCTGTTGGGGAGGGAGTTTTAGGATTTTGACCCAGTGACAGTGAAGGAACAACAATATATTTCCGTCAGGAAGGTGAGTGGTTCGGGGGGAATTTTCAGGTGGTGTTGTTCCTTAGTGTCTGCTGCCCTTGTCCTTCTCCATGATAGTAGTCGTGGGTTTGGAAACCACCTTATAATTTGTGAGTTCCTGCAGTGCATCGAAGATAGTACACACTGCTGCCACTGGTAGAGAGTGTGAATGATTGTAGATGGGGTGCCAATCAAGCAGGATGCTTTGTCCCAGATGTTGAGCGTTGTTGGAGCTGATGTTGGATCCAGGCAAGTGAAGAGTGTTTCATCATATTCCTGGCTTGTGCCTTGTAGATGGTGGACAAGCTTCAGGAAGTCAGGAGGTGAGTTACTCTCTGCAGGCTTCCAAGACCCTGACCAGCTCTTGTAACCTCAGTGTTTTTATATGGCTCGTTCAGTTCAATTTCTGGTCAATGGTAACTCCCAGGATGTTGATAATGGAGGATTCAGTGATGGTAATGCCATTGAACGTCAAAAGGCAATGGTTAGGTTCTCTCATGTTGGAGATGGTCATTGCCTGGCACTTGTGTGGCATGAATGTTACTTGCCACTTGTCAGCCCAAGCCTGGATGTTGTCCAGGTCTTGCTGTATATGGACATGGACTGCTTCAGTATCTGAGGAGTCACGAATGGTACTGAACATTGTGCAATCATCAGCAAACATCCCAACTTCTGACCTTATGATGGAAGGAAGGTCATTGATGAAGCAGATGACGGTTGTTGGGCCTAGGTCACTACCCTGAGGAACTCTTGCAGTGATATACTGGAACTGCAATATTGACCTCCAACAACCACGATCTTTGTGCTAGGTATGACTCCAACCCGCGAGGACTTTCTCTGTTGATTCCCATTAACTCCATTTTTGCTAGGGCTCCTTGATGCCACATTCAGTCAAATGTTTCCTTGATGTCAAGGACAGTCACTCCCACCTCAATTCTGGAGTTCATCTCTTTTGTCCATCTTTGCACCAAGACTGTAATGAGGTCAGGAGCTGAGTGACCCTGGCAGAACCCAAACTGAGTGTCAGTAAGCAGGTTATTGCTGAGCAAGTGCCACTTGACAGCAACACTGATGACCCCTGCCATCACTTTACTGATGATTGAGAGTAAACTGATGGGGCGGTAATTGGTCAGGTTGGATTTGTCCTGCTTTTTGTGTACAGGACGTGCCTGGGCAATTTTCCTCATTGCCAGGTAGATACCAGTGTTGTAGTTGTACTGGAACAGCTTGGTTAGGGGCGCAGCAAGCTCTGGAGCACAAGTCATCAGTAGTATTGCCGGAATACTGTCAGGGCCCATAACCTTTGCAGTGTTCAGTGCCTTCAGCTGTTTCTTGATATCAAGTGGAGTGAAATAGATTGGCTCAAGACTTGATTCTGTGATGCTGGGGAGCTCTGGAGTATGCCAAGATGGATCATCCTCTTGGCACTATTGGCTAAAGATTGTTGCAAATGCGTCAGCCTTATCTTTTGCACTGATCTGCTGGGCTCCCCCATCATTGAGGATGGGGATATTTGTGGAGCCTGCTCCTCCAGTGAGTTGTTGAATTGTCCACCACCATTCATGACTGGATGTGGCAGGACTGCAGAGTTTACATTTACAAAGAACAAAGAAAAGTACAGCACAGGAACAGGCCCTTCAAGCCTGCGCCGATCATATTGCCCGTCAACTAAAACATTTTGCACTTCTGGGGTCCGTATCCCTCTATTCCTATTCATGTATTTGTCAAGCTGCATCTTAAACACCACTATCGTACCTGCTTCCACCACCTCCTCTGGCAGCGAATTCCAGACACTCACTACCCTCTGCATAAAAAACTTGCCTCGCACATCTCTGCTATAGTTTTCTCCTCTCACCTTAAATCTATGTCCCCTAGTAATTGACTCTTCCACCCTGGGAAATAGCTTATGACTATCTACTCTGTCCATGCCACTCATAATATTGTAAACTTCTATCAAGTCGCCCTCAATCTCCGTCGATCTAGTGAGAACAATCCGAGTTTCTCCAATCTCTCCTCATAGCTAATAACCTCCAGACCAGGCAGCATCCTGGTAAACCTCCTCTGCATCCTCTCCAACATCTCCATATCCTTCTGGTAATGTGGCCACCAGAATTGCATGCAATATTCCAAGTGTGGCCTAACCAAGGTTCTATACAGCTGCAGAATGACTTACCATCTTTTACACTCAATACCCCTGCCAATGAAGGCAAGCATGCCATATGCCTTCCTGACTACCTTATCCACCTGCGTTGCCACTTTCAGTGACCTGTGGACCTGTACACCCAGATTCCTCTGCCTGTCGATGCACTTAAGGGTTCTGCCATTTACTGTATAATTCCTGCCTGTATTAGACCTTCCAAAATGCATTACCTCGCATTTGTCCGGATTAAACTCCATCTGCCATTTCTCCGCCCAAGTCTCCGACCGATCTATATCCCGTTGTATCCTTTGACAATCCTCTTCGCTATTTGCAACTCCCCCAACCTTAGTGTCGTCTGCAAACTTACTAATTAGCCCAGTTACATTTTCCTCCAAATCATTTATGTATATTACAAACAGCAAAGGTCCCAGCACTGATCCCTGCGGAACTCCACTAGTCACAGCTCTCCATTCAGAAAAGCACCCTTCCACTGCTACCCTTTGTCTTCTATGAACAAGCCAATTCTGTATCCATCTTGCCAGCTCACCTCTGATCCCATGCAACTTCACTTTCTGTACTAGTCTGCCATGAGGTACCTTGTCAAAGGCCTTACTGAAATCCATGTATATAACATCCACTGCCCTTCCATCGTCAATCATCTTTGTCATTTCCTCGAAAAAAACGCTCAAGTTAGTGAGACACAAACTCCCCTTCACAAAATCATGCTGCCTCTCACTAATACGCCCATTTGCTTCCAAATGGGAGTAAATCCTGTCACGAAGAATCTTCTCCAATAATTTGCCTACCACTGACGTAAGGCTCACCGGCCTGCAATTTCCTGGATTATCCCTGCTACCTTTCTTAAACAATGGAACAACATTGGCCATTCTCCAGTCCTCTGGGACCTCAACCATAGCCAGTGAGGATACAAAGATTTCTGTCAAGGCCCCAGCAATCTCCTCCCTTGCCTCCCTCAGTACTCTGGGGTAGAACCCATCTGGCCCTGGGGACTTATCCACCTTAATATTCTTCAAGACGCCTATCACCTCCTCTTTTTTGATCTCAACATGATCCACTCTTCCCTAGACAAATCGACCGTTAAGTCCTTCTCTTTGGTGAATACTGATGAGAAGTATTCATTTAGTATCTTTCCCATTTCCTCTGGCTCTACACACAGATTCCCACCTCTGTCCCTGAGTTGCCTACCCTTTCCCTAGCTACCCTCTTGCTTTTCACATATGTATAAAAGGCCTTGGGATTTTCCTTAATCCTGGTTGCCAGTGGCTTTTCATGACCCCTTTTAGCCCTCCTGACTCCTTGCTTAAGTTTCTTCCTACTTTCTTTATATTCTCCAGGGACTTCATCTGTTCCCAGTCTTCTAGCCCTTACAAATGCTTCCCTTTTCTTTTTGACTAATCTCACAATATCTTTTCTTTTTGACTAATCTCACAATATCTTTTCTTTTTGACTAATCTCACAATTGATCCATTGGTTGTGGGATCGCTTAGCTCTGTCTATCGCTAACTGCTTATGATGTTTGGCACGCAAGTAGTCCTGTGTTGTAGCTTCACCAGGTTGACCCTTCATTTTTATGCACACCTGGTGCTGCTCCTGGCATGCCCCCCTGCACTCCTCATTGAACCAGCATTGATCCCTGATTTTGTGGTAATGTTAGAGTGGAGGATATGCCAGGCCATGAGGTTACAGATTGTGGTTGAGTGCAATTATGGTGCTGCTGATGTCCCACAGTGCCTCATGGTTGCCCAGTCTTGAGTTGTTAGATCTGTTCAAAATCTATCCCGTTTAGCATGATTGTGGTGCCACACAACACAACGGAGGGAATCCTCAATTTGAAGATAGGACTTCATCTTCACAAGGACTGTGTGGTGATCTTTCCTATTGATACTGACAAATGCAATTGCGGCAGGCAAGATGGTGAGGAGTCAAGTATGTTTTTCCTTCTTGTTGGTTCCCTCACCACTTGCCACAGGCCCAATCTAACAGTTATGTCCTTTAGGACTCAGCCAGCTCAATCTGTTGTGGTGCTATCAAGCCAATCTTCATAATGGACACTGAAGTCCCCGACTAGATTACATTCTGTCACCCTCAGGGCTTCATCCCAAGTGGTGTTCAACATGGAGGAGTACTGATTCATCAGAAAAGGGAGGGGGGTCAGTACATGGCAGTCAGCAGGAGTTTTCCTTGCCCCACGTTTGACCTGATGTCATGAGATTTCAAGGGTCCGGAGTCAATGCTGTGGACTCCCAGGGTAATTCTTGCCTGACTATATGCCACTATGCCACCACCTCTGCTGAGATCTCTGCCAGTGGGACAGGACATACCCAGGGATGGTGATGGCGGTGTCTGGGACATTATCTGTTAGGTATAATTCCAGGAGTATGATTATGTCAGGCTGTTGCTTGACTAGTCTGTGAGACAGCTCTCCTAATTTTGGCACTAGCCCCCAGATGTTAGTATGTAGGACTTTGCAGGATCAACAGGGCTGAATTTCCTGTTGTTGTTTCCAATGCCTAAGTCATGCCGGGTGGTCGGTCCAGTTTCATTTTTTTTTTTCAATTTTCTGTGGGGTTTGATACAGCTGAGTGGCTTTCTAGGCCACTTCAGAGGGCAGTTAAGAGTCAACCCAACTGCTGTGGGTCCCGAGTCACATGTAGCCCAGACCAGGAAAGGACAGCAGATTTCCTTCCGTAAGGGACCTTAGTGAACCAGATGGATTTTTACAACAATTGCCAATGGCTTCATGGTCATTAGACTTTTACTTCAAGATTTGTATTGAATTGCCATGGTGGGATTCGAACCCAGGTCCCAAGAGCATTAATTCAGGTCTCTGGATTACTAGTCCTGTGACAATACCACTATGCCACCACCTCCCCCACTAATGAATTTGAACGCAAGCTCAAGGAACAGCACTTCATTTTTTTGATGAGGCACTTCACAGCTTTGTGAACTCAACAATTTCAGATCATAACTTTTGCCCTCAACATTTCCAGATGACAGCTGAGTGATTATTCCATTTTCAGTTCTACCTTCTCTGACCCCACCTTTTGTTTCTTTACTTGTCCCATTCCCACAATCTTTTGCCTGTACCATCATCCCTTTTGTTATACATCTTATCTGCCTTCCACACAATCACAGACCTTCCCTTTTTCTTTTGTCCTTTCCCCGCCTCTATACTTGCTTAAAACTTGTTACATCTCTAAAACATTTTCCAGTTTTGGCACTAGGTCCATCTGAAATGTCAACTCCGTTTCTCTCTCCACAAATGCTCCCTGACCTGCTGAGTATTTCCAGAAGTTTCTGCTTTTAATGATAAATGCTAACCTAGACAGTTTTTGTATGAGCTGCAGGGAAGCAAAGTGCACTATGGTCTTTCTTGTCTTTTTTGAAAAGCAGAGCAGCCCCAAAGCAGTTTAAATTTGTGACTGTAAAATATATGTCCAAGCAGCTCCCTTTCAAGTATCAGCACATCACTGAATATGTTTAAAGCCAAGTTAGACAGATTTTTGATTGACATAGGAGTCAAGGGCTTTGGAGGGCAGGCAAGAAAGTGGAATTAAGTCCACAATCAATTCAGCCATTATCTTATTGAGTGGCGGAGCAGGTTCAAGGGGTCCAATGACCTACCCCTGCTTTTATCTCTTATGTTCTTATACAAGACAAATGCAAACTTAGGAACTCAGACAAAAGGGACTTAGACTCAATTTGGAAGCTACAACTAAGCACCAAGGCTCCATAAATGCTTTTCTCAGGACCAAAACTTTATTTTTCCTTATATTAGGAACAAATTTCATTCCTGACTATTCCACTGTTGCACAGTTGGGAAATAATGGCAGGAAAAACTTACAAATATTTTTAGTGAAGTTGGATCAAACTTTAGGAACTGAACAAAAGTAATAATTATGGGTTCGTTAATAATAGTTTATTCAGCTTAAAAGACATTTCACATAGGGGAACCGAAAGAGGTCTTTAAAACCAGTTCTTACAATCACAATAGTTTAGGAAGGCAAGCAAACAAAATCTTTCAGTATGTATTTATTTAGTGCAAGTAAGGGTTTTTTCTGTGCAAGCAGCATCCTACTGACTGAGTAACTTATTTACTACTTGAGCATCTCACTCGGGTAATATACAACCTATCACTTAATGATTTTATTCACTACAAGAAACATTTTTCAGAGCAAATCATTAACTTAGTGTCTCTCCAAAGCAGTAGGTTATTCAGTACAAGGAGCATCTCCCTGATTGAAGACTTTATTCAGTATAAGGTGTATTATGCAGACTGAGTTTACTATACAATAGCTCCCAGATAAAGCTAAGTTTCAGCCTTTGCAGATTTTTCTCTATACAAGGCGTATGCAAAGGTAAAAGAAAAGAATATGCAGAGAACATTTTTACTGCAATCATACATTTTAGTGAAAAATTACTGCCTACAGGATTAAAGGGGTGACAGACAAGGTTATGTGGATCTGACAGATGTTGTTGTGTTATCAACATATACAGTCTTTTTAGTGCGACTTAGAATGAGTCAGTTAATTAGTATATTGGGGAATACCAGTCTTTACCCACATCTCAAATATTAATTCAGAATTAAGCAGCCTCTAACCACTGCTATTAGTGGCAAGACTGTGCATGTCCTGTAAAGTCTACCAGGAACAAAAAAAAACTGCATATCACAACTGCAAGATGTTTTTGTGATTACTTTTGTGTTAACTGCAGCTATTGGCTGGAAATTAAAGACACTGACAAGATTTGGAAGTGGTGTTGAATAGCCTTTGGTAGCAGACTTTCATCCAGTTAATATGCACTACTTTTATCAATATTCAGCAACTGCTCCAAAGACTCCATTGTGATGTAATTACGAGACATTATTCAATATATCAAAAGATTAAGAGTATAGAATAAATAAGACCAGTTCAAAATTATTGCACTTCATTCCAAGGCACTGATTAATCACAATGTCAACAGCAGTGGTGTCAGTTTGTAGCCATGTGCACAATTCTTCACCCAAGGTTTAGCAGCCTTAATACAAATATTCAATATATTGAAATATGAGCATACTTTGAAACATTTATTTTGGAAAGAATGAAACTTTCCTCCCAAGAAAAGTGCCTTGCTGTTCAGCAATGTTACTGAAATAATGCATTTCAAAAACTCCTATCTCAATTTTTGGGCTCTTATCTCAAAGCAGTGAAGAACTCATTTCTCTTGTTGAAAATTAACTATGATTCAGGCTGAACCCACAGATAAAATTTAAGCAATATCCTGTTTAATTGTACCTTTGGTATATCTTAAGGCCGGTAGGGATAAGTATGGTGTCCTGCCTGGTTTGAACTGGCACACTTCTCTGCAGGCAGTACACTAACAGATTAGCACCTTTGCCTATCTGAAGAAAGAAGCATGAAAACCCAAAAACTATGAGAATGTGAGCAAAATCAATTTTGAATTTAGTATGAAACTGTAAACATATCTATATAGAGAGGTGAAACTTTCTCTCTGCAATTCCATGTATTTGATCCATGGTAGATATTTTGATTTGAGTCACGCAGGCTAGAGAACCTTCAGCTTTTGGTTTCTTTTCATTGTAAACTAAGCACGAATATATTAGTCACACATGTGAACAATGAAGGCATCGATTAAAAGAGACTTATAAATATCATTCATGCAGCAGCGTGTCTGAGGTGTAATATAGAGTAATCAGGACTCCACCAAGCTATGTGCACATTGTACAAACATGCATGTAGGGTTTTTAATAGAAGTCATCCTAATTACACATTTAACCATTAATCTGATGTCGTGAGTAGTTACAGCAAAGTCTAATTACAACTGAACCTTTGATTCTTCGCCTCCTAATCCATACCTACAAAAAATGGATGTTTCCTTCTGAAATTCAAGTAGTTAGTATTGTTACCCAGACTAGAGAGCATGGTATAGCCTTTAGTACATTTCAAATACTGCAACTTAGTAATAGATCTATTCTGGTGTTACACTTAGGTAATCTTTCTGAAGCTTCCAATCTGCTCAGTCACACCTTCACCTCCACCTTTGATGTCCTCGACTCCATTAAAACCATTATTCTCTCTGATCCTTATCTTTCCCCTTCGTAAGGCCCTCATCCCTAATTCCTTAAATTTTACGGATGCCGACATGAATGTATAGGAAGGATAAGTGGTTTAACAAATGACCACATAAAACACTATCCGGTCCCTCTCTCTTCTGCCAAAACTGCCGAACACAAACAAAACTCTAGGCTTTTTTTCTCTACCACAAATGGCCTTCTTAAACCTCTCTCCTCTGCCTCCTCCACCCTCACCTGCAACAATAAGTATGATGAGCACTCTCTCTTTCACTAAGATTGAGACCATCCATTTAGCTGCTTTTGCAGATTCCCTCTCTTCCCAGCCCAGCAGATCAAGCTTCCTCTAGGGTTCCTCATTGCTTTAGCCTTGAACTTGTATCTTTATTTTCTCTGCTTTATCCCCTCCTGCCCTCTCTGAGCTCAACTTATCTCTGAGATTCACCTCCTGCTCCCTTGGCCCTATTCCCACTAAACTGCTGGCTGTAGTACTCTTGATAGCCAGTTGAAGGAAGAAACCAGAGCCAGTCTTTACTTGGCAAGTAACTCAGCTCCTGAATCCCCAAGTCCAGTCCACCATCTACAAGGCACAAGTCAGGAGTATGATGGATTACTCTCCCCTTGCCTGGATGAGTGCAGCTTTAACAACATTCAAGGAGCTTGACACTACTCAGAACAAAGCAACCCGCTTGATTGGGACCCCTTCCAGAAACAGTCATTCCCTCCACCACCGATAAACAGTGACAGCAGTGTGTACCATCTACAAGATGCACTGCAGAGACTCACCAAGGCCCCTTAGACAGCCCCTTCCAAACCCACGCCTGCTACCATCTAGAAGACAAGGGCAATAGAAACATGGGAACACCACCACCTGGAAGTTCCCCTCCAAGCCACTCACCATCCTGACATGGAAATATATCATAATTTCTTCACTGTCACTGGGTCAAAATCCTGGAACTCCCTCCTAACAGCACTATGGGTGCACCTACACCACAGGGGTTGCAGCAGTTCAAGAAGGCTTCTTGAGGGCAATTAGGGATGGGCAATAAATGCTGGCCGAGCCAGCAATGCCCACATCCTGTAAATACATTTTTAAAATGTGCCTGTGTCTATCCATATATGCTCAAGTAATGCCTCCATCTGTATGTACTTAACCTTAATTGATACAGTTAACATTGGATCACCCAAGTTCCACTCCTGCCCCCCATGTTAGCTAATATTGTAAATGGTTCTCTCTCCTCTGGTACTATACCCCTCTCCTCTTTAATCTGCCATTACCATCCCTCTCCTTAAAAAAAAATCTTGACCCCTCTGTCCTTGCAAACTACTGCCCAATCTCCAACCTCCTTTTCCACTCCAAATACCTTTAACATCCTGTCACCTCCCAAATCCATACCATTCCCATAACTCCATGTTTGAATCCCTCCAATCAGGTTTCCACTCTGCTACAGAATCGAAAGGGCTCTTAACAAAGTCACAATTTATATCCTATGTCATTGCGACCAGTGTAAATTGTCGCTCCTTGTCCTTCTCAACAGATTTGCAGCCTTTTCCTGATCACACCATCCTCCTCCAGTGCCTCTCTACCATCCTGCTAGGTGGCACTGCACTGGCCAGAATCCATTTTTATCTATGTAAACATTCACAGAGAATGGCCTGCAATAGCTTCTCTTGCCACTCCCGTATCATTACCTCTCCTAAGGATCTAGCCTTGGTCCCTGCCTATTTCTCATTTACTTGCTGTCCCTTGATCACATCACCTAAAAACAGTGTGTTCAGTTCCATACGTACACAGACAATACCCAGCTTTACCACACCAACATCTCTCGATCCCTCCAGTGTCTCTAAATTGTCAGGATGTTTGTTCAATATCCAATACTGGATGAGAAGGAATTTCCTCCAACTAAACATTGGGAAGACTACAGCCATGTTCTTTGGGCCCTGTCACAAACACCATTCATTCACCATTGACTCTATCCGTCTCTCTGGCTACTAGCCAAGGTCAAACCAGGTTGGTTGCAACCTTGGTGTTCTATTTGATGTCAAGAGAGATCACATATGTGCGCCATCACTAAGACCACTTACTTCCACCTCTGTGGCGGCTATGTTTTCAGCTGCCGAGGCCTTAAACTTTGGAATTCTCTTCCTAAACATCTCTCCCTTCTTCTTTTAGATACTCCTTAAAACCTACATCATTGACTAAGCTTTTGGTCACCTGCCCCAATATCTCCTCAGTGTTAATATTTTTGTTAACACTGCTGTGAAGCCCCTTTGGGCACTTTACTACCTTACTGGCACAATATAAATGCAAGTTTTGTTGTTGTGCCAAGACCATCTTCAAATATCATCTTCAGGTGAAACAGGATTAATGGCCATGAGTTAAACGGACCATGGTGACAAAAGTTATTTAGTCCCAATATTGAAGTCCTCAATAATGTCATTATTTTTTGATGCCTTAATATTATTTATAATTAAGGAACAAAAGTTATAGAAGTTTAGGAAGCAGAGTATCAGTTTCTCTGCAGTACAAAGTGAACAACTGGGGATGCAAAACAGGTGCTAAAGTACTTCCACTGGCAGGAAGTAATTACAGTGTGACAAGTTTACATAGGAAGTTTTGTAATTTCGCAACAATCCCACTGCTTTTAGCTCTAGTTTTCTGTGACATTCCAGTATTAAGTAACTACATTGGGCATTTTATGCTGTGACAACAGGCCACAGGCTTAGTGGTATCAGATGACAGAAAAAAAGTCTTTATGGAGCAATAATACATTCTGACTTATATAGATTGAAAGTCTTGAAAAATAAAATTGCTGGTCTAAATAATGTACCTGAGTCTACTTTAACCTTCCTGCTCTTGGTGGATTTTGAGCAACAGCCTAATTGTAAGCATTGATGGACTGCCCCAGCACTGTTATATTGTACTCAATCTTCTAGAGTGAGTTAAGAAGAATTTCACTCCAATAAAGTTTTCTGACAGACAAAAACAGCAGCAGAAACTTAAACACAGGAAACAAGGGTAGAAAGGAAAAATAATTCATTTGGGTAACATATGGATTTTTAAAAATGCAGCCATTCTGATGTAACATTTTCAGTTAGGTTAGCACATGGTCAAGTTCTGGCCATTAATCAAAGTGAAGTGGTTAAAGGAGTTTGAGTATGCAGCAAGCAAATGGAAAGTGTGTATGTGTCTGTGTATATCTGTATGTTAGCTGGCAGGTCACCTCCAATACCAAACAAGGGTGACTGCAAAGAAGTAGTAACAGATGTAAAAGATGGAGCTTCACACATGAGTAAATGAGAAAGTTCAAAGGAAAAAATTGCTTGCTTATCCACAAGAAAAATAAAATGATATTGTGGCTAGCTCTCATTTCTGAATCGCTGATACTGATAAAAAAAAAAGGATAATGAGTATCCAAGGCATATCATTATCCTTTGAGTTGTTTCCATTCGGAGCCAATGCGGTATGTGAAAATATACTCACCTTATTACAACATCATATTCATCAATCCTTGATCCAAGGGATTTGTTGGCCACTATTCCTCCATTGCCCATTATAATGCATCGCTTGCAGCTTAAACTGAAAGAGACAAAGGACTGTTCCTGAAGGTTTCTAAAGAAAGATTGCATTTCAATTTCAAACTTAAATTTGCACAATTCTGATGTTTACCACACATTGTTAATAAAGGAATAATACAAAATTCCACTGACTCCACTGACAGTGGTTATGGAGGCCCCACACTGGAGCCATAACTTAAAGGAATGTACTATTTTTTGTATATTAAAGGCAGGAAAGGAAACAGACTCTATTTCGCCTTTTGAAGTGCAGTTGTCTTATCCCAATAGAGAGGTGAACCCTCATGCTGCAGCATCATCAGTGTTAGAGAACAAACGTGGTGACGAGCCATTTAAAACTTAACCTACTGAATAATGAAATTGCATAACGGTTGCATTGCATTGAAAAATCTGTAAATTTGAAACCAATCTAAACGTACAATGGTAATGCAAACAGGGTTACGTCTGGTGCATAATATTTGTACAGATTGAAACAGCTCCCAAATATACTGTAAGCCTCCATGCTTGGTGCAATTTCACATATTAATCTAGAAAGAAGTGCAAACATTTTGATAGGTTGAACAGTGATCGTTTTTAATATAGGAGAGTTCTCTGACAGAAGATTTTATCTACTCATTGGCAAAGGAGAAACAGGACACCCAAATATGACTCATTTTTTCCTTAGAACAGGGAACCATGACCTGGTAATTAGAAGAACATTAGTTTGACAGATAGGGTAGGAAAATAAAGTTTATTATACAGGAACCAAATCAAAAGCACCAAGGGAGACCAAAGGAAATAAATATGAACCAACACGGAATTATAAAAAACAGGTTGTTCCCAATAGATTTATTAAAATCTTTAAGGCTGTATCATTGTTGCTGGATGAAGGCAAATGGGTGGATGTCATGCATCTTGACTCCAGAAAACAGTTGATATGGTCTTTTACATGAAACTAATGGTAAAGTGAAATCTCATGGGATCATGAAGGAAATTTAGAATTGGAATATTAACTTGCTAGATAATAGGAAACAGAGAGGAGTTATCAATGGCAATAATTCTAACTGAGCAGCTGTGACCATCAAAGTCCCCTAGGGATATAACCAAGAATTCCTTCCATTCACTATATTTATTAAAGCTCTCAATGAAGGTTCTGTGAATATAAGATATGAGAGAAGAAAGTTTGTCATATATAATCAATTATCCAATGAATCACAAGACATATACTAAATCCCTCAAATAAATTTGAGAATGAATGCATGAGTGACGAACTGAGAACCTAGAAGAGGGCAAACATGTGTTAGGTTATCAGCTGATATCCCTCCTGAAGATGGGAGTTACAATTTTGGCATGGGCCTGGCCTGACATGGAGAGATTAATGACGTTAATCAAAATCATGTGGACTTCATTAAAAGACAGTGTGCAATTGATGATGTCCAACACATGATGTCATTTTTTTTAATTAAAAGAACAGGTGGTCACAATGGCCTAACAATTTTCAAGATGCAAAAATGCCTTTGAGAAGATGGAATTGACAATATTTTTGTGCTGTGGAGAAATCTGGTCGTGGACCAGACTATTTGGGGTGCATTCAAACACCTACTCTTTACAGATGGTAAAGAGTCTGCCCTATATTGTCTCCTTTCAGTCTACTAAATATTCTTTGAAAAATCATTACAATCTCCAGGAAGATTGCTCTCAAACATGGTGTCATCGAATTCATTGTTATCTAGCAATGTTGCTTGCAAGATGATACAGTGCCATTTGATAGTTATTGAACATTACATGTTTTGGTTACTGCTAAAGGATACACCTCAATCAACTTAATTTTTTTCCATATAATATTAATGGATCTCTCATGACATTGTTCAATGTGTCATGTTTGAAGTAGGGTCATGTTAGGAACAAAAAGGAAGTCTCAAGTGACACTCAGTACTCTACTTGGGAAAACCTACAAGTCAAAATTAGTCGTTGTTGCGCAGTGTTTTGTGATCAGGTGATTGATTGAAGAGATAGTACCAAACCAGTGATAATCAACATTAAAATTTAATGTACAACATTTCAAAATTTGTCAATTATAAGGTGTAAAGTAATTTTTAAATGAAAATAGATTTCTATCCTGCTATAAAAAATAGAAGTATAGATTACTATACTGTTCTTTGTATATAGGACATTCCAAACAGCTTCATAGTGAGGTGTGCAACAGGAGAGAGAAAGGGAAAAGATGGATGGAGAGGTAAAAGAACAGTTGAGGAAGCTTTTGAAAGCATGAGGGAAGGGAAGGACAAAGATGCCAAGAAAGGCATTCTAGAGGGTTAGGGAGACTGGGTGAAGCGGCTGTTACTGATGGTAGGACGGAAAATGTATTCTAATGTTTTGGAGAAAAGGAGGGTGCATATAAGAATATAATGCTGGAGGAGTGATTGCAGAGGTAGTGAGGAATGACCCGCAAAGGAATTCAGAGAAAATAATGACTATCTTAAAATCAACTCTTTCAGCCAGAGAGAGAGCTTTGCAAGGATAGGTGTGCGTGATGTAGTACAGGTGGAAATGCAGCGATTACATTCTGAATGTGTCATAGCTTTTGGAACACAGTCAGCAGTTTATTCCATGAACACCAATACAAATTATACATTTCCTGATACACAATACTTGATAAAAGAATAATGCCGGCAACATCCCTGGAGCCATCCTTTAACCCTTTAACATATCTCGCTACAAATGGTGGGATTTACGATTTCCAGAGCCCACAAAAAAACATTTATTTTAGCATTCCTGAATACCAATCTCAAACTTATAGTGAGTTTCCCAATTCAGACCATGCATAAAGAAACAACCACTGTCATATTAGAGGGAGAAACTTATTGTCATCCTCAGAACCCTATCCAATATCTGAAGGCAAAATACAACTGAAAGATCAAGCCTGGTTGACAGCTGTTTATTCCACATGGTCACCACTCAACGTGAATGATCTTGGGCATGATACTTGTCAGCACTGGGAAAAAATGTCACCTATTGAGATCAAACTAACAGATGCCTTAGGCTGTTAATGGAACACCTAGATTGTTTCAAATCAGTAATAATTTCAAAACATTGTCAACTAGAACCACCTCCTCTTGCCAAGAATTAACATTCCCCTTAAATTCAAAATTACACTATTCCTTCTTATTTCCTTGTGTGTTGCACTATACCTACCTATCCAGGTATGAAGTCAAGGTATAGTGTTTAGTTATCCCCAGAATCTTCTGTATAACTGCTTCTGCAAAAAAAAACAAAAATGACATAAAAATTGTATTCAGTAAACAAGTGGCTGTTATTATGTATACTGTCTATCCCTCTCTAAATACCTTATGATTTCTTTCTTCTTCTAACTATGCTTCTTTTCCCTCATTGATGACAACATAATGCTGCAGTGTTTCTATTTACCATCATGTTATACAAGCCAATACTGGTCACCAAATCTCAAATAATGACAGCTGCATAAGTTGTTGCTGCTGCCGCTGATTCTGCATGGACTAGTTTCAAAACTTATCAAAACACTACTACAAAAGATACCTCCAGGCTAGAATAAATTGGGAAGACAGTTATTTCACACCTCTGATTATATGGCAGAACATACCAACTTTTGAGATTAACAGATAGCATTTTGCTGGGTGAGAGTGCAGAAAGGCAGGTGACCTGCTTCAAGGATTCTTCATTCTTGGGATGAAGAGGATATTTGAACAGGTTGAACTTATCTATACCCAGTGAAGTTTGGAAGAATGAGAGGTGATCTCACTGAAACTGA
Source organism: Carcharodon carcharias (assembly GCF_017639515.1). Lineage (NCBI taxonomy): Eukaryota > Metazoa > Chordata > Chondrichthyes > Lamniformes > Lamnidae > Carcharodon > Carcharodon carcharias. The sequence goes on from NC_054482.1 coordinate 90,374,064, forward strand.
GGGGACTTGATAGGGAGGATGTTTTCTATTGTGGCGGAGACTAGAACTAAGGAACAGAGTTTAAAAATAAGATGCCTCCCTTTTAAGATGCAGATGAGGAGAAATTTTTTCTCACAGTGTGGTTAATCTGTGGAGTTTTCTTTCCCAGAAAATAGTGGAGACTGAGTTATTGAATTTATTCAAGGCTGAGTTGGATAGAGTTGAATAGATTTTTGATAGACAAGAGAATATGGGAGGTAGCCAGGAAAGTGCAGTTGACACCACCATCAAATCAGCCATCATCTCATGATTGGCACAGCAGGCTTGCAGGGTTAAATTGCCTACTCCTGCTCCCAAGTTCTATGTTCCTATGATTCCAAAGAGTTCTCTTGTCTAGCTGCTATTTTGTTGACCATGAAACATATCAAAATAGTCTCCTATTATTTCAATTATAAGACTGGGTTAAACTTTAACAATCAATATCCCAATACTCAAAACTAGACTAATAAGCTAGTTTTCAGCACCAGCATTACAATGGCCAAGACTTTTACACTCAGTGGCCAAGCAATGGCATTCGCTGCTGAGCTTAAAGATACCCACAAAAACTGTGATTTCCGTGGCATGTATTACAATTTTCCTGACATTAGCTTGAAATCTGGCACCCTGTCAAGGGAATCTTGAAGCAGCCAGCAACTGTGGTGACATTAAACAGAATAAGCAGCCAGTCACATTAGCATATCCTCACAGGCAGCAAACCAGGAGTAAAATGAACTGATTATCCTTCACTTTTTATCATATGTTATAGAGAGCGAAATAAATGTTGGGACAACACAAACTTCAAAAAATATTTTCAAAGCTTGCAATTATCAAAGTAAACAAAAGCAGTGAATTTATATCTTATATAACATAAATCGTGACAAATAAGTTTCAAGGGTAATTAGGGATGGGCAATAAATGCTGGCATAGCAAGCAATGCCCACATGCCATGAAAGAATGAAGTTTTTAGAAGCTGACCTGGTATATAAGAGGACCCTATTTTGCCAGCCCCAAAAATCATGTCTTTGCATATACTCAGCGTATAAATTTCTGCCACAATATGCTTTGCTCACATTCGTAGTTAGTCTCAATTTTTCACCCCACACATGACTGCTTTACTTACTGCTACCATACATCAAAGTATGAGGGATCAAGCAGGTGACATGGGCTGAGTTACAGAGATGTACGGGAGTGTAAGCCGCAACCTCTTTGCTTTGGATGCAGATGACATTTCAAAATGGAGACCATCCATGCCAGCGGTTCACTTTTATACTTGGGGGTATAAGTCAACCCCTGTTTTTGGGGAGATCTTTGAAGGCTTCAAAGGTCAAATTATACACTGACATTTACAGTATTACATCACAAGTTCAATGATTTTTAATTGATTGCAGTCTGCAGAGGCTTTACCAGTGCACCATAGAATCGTAGAGGCACCAACAGCAACTTCTGGTTTTCCACATTTAGCTGCACCAGTGCAGACTCCAGTAATTGCTATCAGTTTCAGAGGTGTTATGGCAATAAATGCGGACAGTTCCACTATTATGACTGCAAAAAAATACCAATATTACAGTTAATTAAAACGATTACTGTAGGTGGTCCTGAACCAGGGCAGAAGTTGCTTTTATATTGTACTAGACCTATACCAGTGGCACCAGCTTCAAACATGTGGGTCTTATGAAGGTGGCTTTTGGAACTTAACAACTTTGTAGCTTTTGAGCTGCAATTAGCCATGCAAAACTAATGCATTGGCAATCAGCATCATAAATATGGGGCTTCTACAATTTAATAACTGCTGGACCACGGGCTGAAATCCCATTTTTAAAAAAATGTCCTGCACAAAGGAACAAAATTCCTTAGAATGTCAAAACTTTAAAGATAAAAAGAAATTCCGCAAATTATGAACCAAAATCAAGTTACAATGTAACAAATGCACTGTCAAAACACGAATCTCAGTTTGGCAGAACAAGGAGTGCTTCACTATATTATGCTTAAATACTATTTGGACATGCTCAAGTGGATTTAGGCATTTTACACTGAATAGAAAAAGAATCTGAAAACTGGTAGTTGCTATCTATAAAATCAAAATGTCCATGAACTTTAAAGTTAAAAACAATACCATAACCAGTTTTAACTTCTGAATTTCCATCATACGTGTATTATATGCAACAGCGTTTCCGTTATTGATCCACTTTTACCCTGCATCTCATTTTTAGTTGAACTTACGTAAACTAAACAAAAATTAAGATTTCTGTAAAAATCTAAAAGCTCTGCTGTTTTCAAACCAGGAGCATATGTGATGCACCCAGAAGGAACTGAGAATGGAAATTGCAGAGGCACTGGTCGTAATTTTCTAGCTTTCCTTAGACTCACAGGTGGTGCCAGAGGACTGGAGAATTGCAAATGTTATACCCTTGTTCAAAACGGTATGTAAAGATATGTCCAGCAACTACTGGCCAGTCAGTTTTCCCTCATTTCCCTCAGTATCTTTGGATGCATCGCATCTGGCCCTGGTTTGGAAACAGCAGAGCTTTTAGATTTTTATAGAAATCTTAATTTTTGTTTAGTTTACTAAGTTCAACTAAAGATGAAGTGCAGTGTGAAAGTGGATCCATAACCGAAGCACTCTTGCACAGAATACATGTATAATGGAAATTCAACAGTTAAAACCAGTTATGGTATGGTTTTGACTTTAAAGTTCATGGATATTTTGGTTTTACAGATGGCAACTAATTAAGAACAAAATTAATAGTCACACGAACAAATGAAGGTTAATCAAGGAAAGCCAGCATGGATTTGTTAAGGGAAAATCATGTTTAACTTGCTAGACTTTTTTGAAGAGGTAAGAGAGAGGGTTGATGAGGGCGTGCTGTTGATGTAGTGTACACGGAATTTCCAAAGGTATTTGATAGAGTGCCGTAGGTCAGACTTGTGCGCAAAGTTATAATTCAGGGAATAAAAGGGACAAAAGCAACATGGATACAAAATTGGATGAGTGACAGGAAAGAGAGAGTAGTGGTTAATGAGTGTTTTTAGACCGGAGAAAGGTTTGTAGCGGAGTTCCCCAGAGTTCAGTGTTGGGACCCTTGCTCTTCCTGACATAAATTTATGACCTAGACCTTGGTGTATAAGGCACAATTTCAAAATTTGTGAATGATGCAAAACTTGGAAATATTATGAATTGTGAGGAGTGTAAAACTTCAAAAGGGCATAGACAAGTTGGTGGAATGGGCAGGCAAGTGGCAGATGAAATTCAATGCAGAAAAATGCGATTCATTTTGTAGGAAAAACATGGAGACAATATAACATAGGGGTACAACTCTAAAGGCAGGAGCAGAAGGACCTCAGTGCATATGAGCATAAATCATTGAAAGTGGCAGAACAGGTTGAGAGTGCAGTTAATAAGGCATACAGTATCCTAGGATTTAATAATAGGGCCATTAAAGCAAGGAGTTTATGTTCATCTGGTTTAAGACACTAGATCAGCCTCAACTGGAGTATTGCTCCAGTTCGGGTGCCACACTTTAGGAAAGGTAAGAAGACATTAAAGAGAGGGCACAAATTATTTCATAAGAACGGTTCCAGAGATGAGAAACTTCAGTTATGAAGATAGATTGGAGAAATTGGGACTGTTTTCCTTGGAGAAGAAAGGTTGAGAGGAGATACGATAGAGTTATTCAAAATCATGAGGGGTCTGGACAGAGTAGATAAGAAGAAACAGTTCTCATTCATGAAAGGATCGAGAACATGAAAGCACAGATTTAAAGTAAGTTGCAAAAGAAGCAAAAGCAACATAAGAAAAAATTAACAAAAACAGAATTAGCTGGAAAAACTCAGCAGGTCTGGCAGCATCGGTGGAGAAGAAAAGAACTGATGTTTCGAGTCCTCATGAGCCTTCAACAGAACTAGGTGAATCCAAGGAAGGGGTGAAACATAAACTGGTTTAAGATGTGTGTGTGTCTGGGCGGGGGAGGGGTCGAAGTGGAGGGGGGTGGTGCCTCCACTTCTCTCCCCCTACCCAACCGCCCCCCCCGGCGCGCGCGCATGCGCGCGCGCACACACACACACACACACATACACACACACACACACACACACACACACCTTAAATCAGCTTATAGTTCACCCCTCTTCTAACATTCAATCAGTTCTGTTGAAGGGTCATGAGGACTCGAAACGTCAACTCTTTTCTTCTCCGCCGATGCTGCCAGACCTGCTGAGTTTTTCCAGGTAATTCTGTTTTTGTTTTGGATTTCCAGCATCTGCAGTTTTTTGTTTTTATAAGAAAAAACTTTTTCACACAGTGAGTGGTTAACGCCTGGAATGTACTGCCATAGTATGGTGGAGGCAGGTTCAATTAAAGCATTCAAAAAGGGAATTAGACTGTTATCTGAAAAGGAAGAATGTGCAGGGTTACAGGGAGAAGGCAGGGGAATGGCGCTCAGTGAATTGCTCATTCAGAGAGCTGGTGCAGACACGGTGGGCGGAATGGTCTTCTTCTATACTGTAACAATTCTGTGAAAAGTTTTGACTGCAATTGTAGACCTTGATGCTGGAAGGGAGAGAAGAACCTGAACAATATGTAATGGGACCTGTAGGGTAAAAATGTGTTTATCACATCGAAAATATTGAGAGCAAAAAGTCCAACAATCTCCACAAAAAATCATGGCTATTCACCCAGTTTAACTCAAAGCTTTAACATTTAATTTGTGTTATGTGTTACATGGTATTATGTATATTCACAACGTGCAAACCAATGCTGGATCAGGAAGAGATATAATGAAACTTGTCAAAAAATAGCTCTCATAAATATCCAGTTAATATCCCACAACAGATCATTCAGATGCCCAGATCCACCCACATTCCCATAAAAGCACAAGAAATGCAAATCCTGCCCTTTCAGTTCCACTCGTCACTGTTCAAGGTCCCAACACTCCTTCTAGATGGAACAGTGATTTACATGCACTTCTTTCAATTTAGTATACTTTATTCACTGGTCATAATGCAGTTTGCTCTACACTGGGGAGACCAAACATGCATTGGGTGACTGCATTGCAGGAAACTTCCATTCAGTTCACAAGCATAACCCTGAGCTTCGGGTGGCCTGCCATTTTAATTCTCCATCTTGCACTCATGCTGACCTTTCTGTCCTTGGCCTACTGCAGTGTTCCATTGAAGCTCAACGCAAGCTCTAGGAACAGCACCTCATCTTTCAACTAGACACTTTTGCAGCCATCTGGACTCAACATGGAGTTTGACAATTTTAGACCATAATCTCTGCCCATTTTGTTTCCTTTTCTTTGCATGCATCAGTCTTAATCTTGTTTTTCTCTTGACTTTGCTTTCAGATGACAGCTGTTCATTATTCTGCCAGTCACACGCCCTCTAGGAACACCTTTACTTGTCCCATTACCACTCTCTTTTGCCTTGCACCACCAACCTTTGTCACTTAACATCTCCCAAATTCCGCTATATCATGGGCCTTTCCTTGTGTACCTTTTGTCAACTTCCCCCGCCTTCATTTGCTTAAAACTATTACAATTCTAATGTTTTCCCAGTTCTGATGAAAGGTCAGTGACCTTAAACATTAATTCTGTTTTCTCCACAGAGATGCTGCCTAACCTGCTGAGTATTTCCAGTATTTTCAGTTTTTTATTTATTATAAACATGCATTATGCGTTCAGTAAATCTTTGACATCTGCAGAGGAAAAAGCCAAATTCCAACCCCTCATCGAGAAGATGCAGCCAGGACTCAACCCTTCTTCCAGCAGGCAGACTCTAGGAAAATTATATTACTGCATGATGGTTAACATAGTGTTTTTCAGATGCGAAGAACTACTGAAATTTACAAAAAACAGATCCTTTTGGGTTACTGCAGCACAGAATTTCATTTATATCCTAGTTTCCTGCATGCACTTGCATAAATGCAAAAGCCAGACAAATGTTTTGCTTTCCAATGACAGTGAAAGCCAAGGATTCACTACAAGAGGTGCTACTGTATACCTTCTGAGATCCAGCTTCATTGCAGCATTAGCAAAGCTCTTGACGGATTTAAGCTAAGTGGTTGATCAAACATGCAGTTTAAATGGAGGATAACTTAATGACCCTAAAACAAAAACAATTTATTTTATTAGATGTTGTCAGGGACACCGTATCCGCAGGCACAAAATGTACACAATAATATGAATCCTTATTTGGTAAAGACAATGAACTACTTTATTTCAGTTAATCCCAACCAAGAACAGATCATTAATTTTATTAAGTTAGTGACAAATAGTAATATGGAACTTCTGTATTTATTTATACTTAGAGCTAGGATTAGTCTCTATTCTGACAACAGCTTGTGCTAATATAGATAAATATAAACAAATATTGGAAATTCCATGACGGGAGGAAAAAGAACAGGTAGAATTTATTTTAAATCTTACAATCCCACATGTTGATATACAATCAAAGGTATGAGAAATTCTCACCATCAGTACCTCAAAACTATAGTCTTTCCTGCACTGCCATAACAGTGCCATAATAGATGCCACTGTGATAGATTAGAAATCTTTTCAGATGTTCAACCTTAACTCAGTGGTAGCACAATTGTTTCGGAGGCAGAAGATTGCACACTATAATGCTGTATTGAAGGAGTGCTACATGGTTGGATGACTAAGGCCCCACCCTATCCATCCTCTCACATTGATATAAAAGCTATTGTGACACTAGTTGACAAAAAGAATTGAGTTTTTTCAGTGTCCTTACCAAATCCAACATCACTAAGGTTTGTGAGAGTCTTACTCCGTGTATATTGGCTGTTACGTCTGCCTAAATTACAAGTGACTACACTTCAGAAGTGCTTTAATGGCTGCAAAATGCTTTGGGACGTGCTATGGTCATGATAGACACTGTATAAATGCAACAGAGGATAGCTGTGGTTGTTGGAGGTCAATAAGCTCATTCCCAGGACAACACTGCAGGAGTTCCTCCAGGCTATTGTCATAGGCTTAACCATTTTCAGCTCCTTCATCAATGACCTTCCTTTCATCATAAGTTCAGAAGTGGGAGTGTTCACTGATCATTGCACAATGTTCAGTACAATCTGCAATTTGTCAAATACTGAAGCAGTTCATGCCAATATGCAGCAAGATCTGGATGACATTTAGGTTTAGGTTGATAGATAGCTAGTAACATTCGTGCCACACAAGTGCCAGGCAATGACCATTTCTAACATGACAGAATCCGACCATCTTTCCTTGATACTCAATGGCATTACTATCACTGAATTCCCAACCACCAAACTCCTGGAGGTTACCATTGACAAGAAACTGAACTGGACCAGCCACATAAATACTATGGCTACAAGAACAGATTAAAGGCTGGAATTCTGCCACAAGCAACTCACCTTCTGACTCCCCAACGCATGGCCACCAAAGCACATGTCAGGAGTGTGAGGGAATAATCACCACTTGCCTAGATGAGTGCGGCTCCAGCAGCACTCAAGAAGCTTGACACTATCCAGGATAAAGCAGCCCACTTGACTGGCACCCCATCCACCAACATTCACTCTCCCCACCACTGACACACAGTGACAGCAGTAGGTACTACATACAAGATGCACTACAACAACTTACCAAGGCTTCTTTGACAGCATCTTCCAATCCTACAACCTCTACCACCTGGGTCAAGGGTAAGTGAACAGCACAATCTACAATAAGATAAAAGCAAAATACTGCAGATGCTGGAAATCTGAAACAAAAACAAAAATTGCTGGAAAAACTCAGCAGGTCTGACAGCATCTGTGGAGAGAAAGACAGAGTTAACATTTCGTTAATCTACAATTTCCCCTCCAAGCCACATACCTTCACAACTTTAATCTAGAAAGTGGCGGGGAGGGAGGGAAGGGTAAAACTCCAAGAAGTATGATTGAGGGGAAACAAAGCAGCAGGTTAGCGTGCTGGGAGGGGTGGATTCAACTTCATGGAAAATTATGAAGAAAATGAAAAGAAAGGAGAGCCCAGAAGAGGCTATTAAAGTCCCCAGAACACAAAATAGGACAGAGTGTTTGGAAAGGGCTAGGAATCTAACTTCAAGCACATCAGATAAAGGGACGACAATGAGAAAGGGGACAGGAAATACAGGACTGAAGGTGTTGTGTCTGAATGCACGCAGTATATGAAATAAGGTAAATGAGCTTGTGACGCAGATTAATATTGGCAGATATGATGTGGTGGGCATCACGGAGACATGGCTGCAAGGGGATCAGGACTGGGAGCTAAATATACAAGGATATACATCCTATCGAAAAAATAGGCAGGTTGGCAGAGAGGCTGGGGTTGCTTTGTGAGTAAGAAATGAAATTAAATCGATAGCAAGAAATGACATAGAGTCAGATGATGTAGAATCTTTGTGGGTAGAAATGAGGAACTGCAAAGGTACAAAAACCATAATGGGAGTTATATACAGGCCTCCGAACAGTAGTCAAGATGTGGGGCACAAGATACACCAGGAGATAGAAAAGGCGTGGAAGAAAGGCAAGGTTTCAGTGATCATGGGGGATTTAAATATGCAGGTAGACTGGGAAAATCAGGTTGGTAGTGGATCCCAAGAAAATGAATTTGTGGAATGTCTACGAGATGGCTTTTTGGAGCAGCTTGTGGTGGAGCCCACTAGGGAACAGGCAATTCTAGATTTAGTGATGTGTAATGAGGCAGATTTGATAAGGGAGCTTAAGGTGAAGGAACCCTTAGGAGCAAGTGACCATAATATGATAGAATTTACCCTGCAATTTGAGAGGAAAATGCTGGAATCAGATGTAACGGTATTACAGTTGAATAAAGGCAACTACAGAGGCATGAGGGAGGAGCTGGCCAGAATTGACTGGGAGATGAGCCTAGCAGGAAAGACAGTGGAACAGCAATGGCAGGAGTTTCTGGGAGTAATTTGGGAGACACAACAAAAATTCATCCCCAGGAAGAAGAAGCATACTAAAGGGAGGACGAGGCAACCATAGCTGACAAGGGAAGTCAGGGACAGCAAAAAGCTAAAGAGAAAGCATACAATGCAGCGAAGAGGAGTGGGAAACCAGGGGATTGGGAAGCCTACGAAGACCAACAGAGGACAACTAAAAAAGAAATAAGGAGGGAGAAAATTAAATATGAGGGTAAACTAGCCAGTAATATAAAAGAAGATTGCAAGAGTTTTTTTTAGATATTTATAAGGGGTAAGAGAGAGGCAAAAGTGGACACTGGGCCACTGGAAAATGACGCTGGAGAAATAGTACTGGGGAACAAAGAAATGGCGGAAGAACTGAATAGGTACTTTGCGTCAGTCTTCACGATGGAAGACACAAGTATCCCCAAAGTTCAAGAGAGTCGGGGGGCAGAGGTGAGTATGTTGGCCATTACCAAGAAGGTGCTAGGAAAACTGAAAGGTCTGAAGGTGGATAAATCACCTGGACCAGATGGATTACACCCCAGAGTTCTGAAGGAGATAGCTGAAGAGAAAGTGAAGGCGTGAGTTGTGATCTTTCAGGAATCACTGGAACCAGGGAGGGTCCCAGAGGACTGGAAAATCGCTAATGTAACCCCCCCGTTTAAGAAGGGAGTGAGGCAAAAGACGGGAAATTACAGGCCGATTAGCCTGACCTCAGTCGTTGGTAGGTTTTGAGTCCATTATTAAGGATGAGATTTTAGAATACTTGGAAGTGCATGGTAAAATAGGACAAAGTCAGCATGGTTTCATCAAGGGGAGGTCACGCCTGACAAATCTGTTAGAATTCTTTGAGGAGGTAATGAGTAGGTTAGACAAAGGAGAGCCAATGGATGTTATCTACTTGGACTTCCAGAAGGCCTTTGACAAGGTGCCGCACAGGAGGCTGCTCAGTAAGATAAGAGCCCATGGTGTTAGAGGCAAGATTCTAGTATGGATAGAAGATTGGCTGCCTGGCAGGAGGCAGAGAGTGGGGATAAGGGAGTCCTTCTCAGGATGGCGGCCGGTGACTAGTGAAGTTCTGCTGGGGTCAGTGTTGGGACCACAACTTTTCACTTTATACATTAATGATCTAGATGAAGGAACTGAGGGCATCCTGGCTAAGTTTGCAGATGATACAAAGATAGGTAGAGGGACAGGTAGTATTGAGGAGGTGGGGAGGCTGCAGAAGGATTTGGACAGGTTAGGAGAATGAGCAAAGAAGTGGCAGATGGAATACAATGTGGGGAAGTGTGAGGTCATGCACTTTGGTAGGAAGAATAGAGGCATAGACTATTTTCTAAATGGGGAAAGAATTCAGAAATCTGGAGTGCAAAGGGACTTGGGAGTCCTCGTCCAGGATTCTCTTAAGGTTAACTTGCAGGTTGAGTCGGTAGTTAGGAAGGCAAACGCAATGTTGGCACTTATTTCGAAAGGACTAGAATATAAAAGCAGGGATGTGCTGCTGAGGCTTTATAAGGCTCTGGTCAGACCACATTTAGAATATTGTGAGCAATTTTGGGCCCCGTATCTCAGAAAAGATGTTTTGGCCCTGGAGAGGGTTCAGAGAGGTTCACGAGAACAATCCCAGGAATGAAAGGCTTAACATATGAGGAACGTTTGAGGACTCTGGGTCTATACTCGATGGAGTTTAGAAGGATGCGGGGGGTTCTGATTGAAACTTACAGAATACTGGAAGGCCTGGATAGAGTGCTCATGGGGAAGATGTTTCCATTAGTAGGAGAGACTAGGACCCGAGGGCACAGCCTCAGAGTAAAGGGAAGACCTTTTAGAAAAGAGATGAGGAGAAACTTCTTTTGCCAGAGAGTGGTGAATCTATGGAATTCATTGCCACAGAAGGCTATGGAGGCCAGGCCATTGAGTGTATTTAAGACCGAGATAGATAGGTTCTTGATTGGTAAGGGGATCAAAGGTTACGGGGAGAAGGCGGGAGAGTGGGGTTGAGAAACTTATCAGCCATGATTGAATGGCGGAGCAGACTTGATGAACCGAATGGCCTAATTTCTGCTCCTATGTCTTATGATCTTACGGTCTAACTTGCAATTATAGCCGAAATTTCACTGACGTGGGATCAAAATCCTGGAACTTCCTTTCCAACCACACTGTGGGTGTACTTGCACTAGGTGGACTGCAGCAGTTCAAGAGGGTAGCTCACTACCACGTTCCCAAGGGCAATTAGATATGGGCAACAAACATTGCCCACATCCCATGAAAGAATAAAAATAAATTCTGTCTTTCTTTTCGTGGTACACCTTAAATTGATTTCTGCAGATTTAGTCACTTGGCATTGAGAACAAAATTTACATTCACATGTATGGCTCAGATTTAAAAGGCAATATTGGGGACCTCAATTACTTGCCGAGGAAATTGGCTATTTTAGTCATTTTGCAGTGGGTCCTGCTAGGTTAAGCACAAGTGGCATCAGATGGCATCAATTGCCATTCATAGACTTAGGGACAAGTTGCTTGTTGCTTTTTGTTTGAGGAGTCGGAATCTCAAATGCCTGCAAAACCTCTATTTAGGTAACTAGGTTCTCACGCCACTGGGTATTCTACAAATAGTTGAAAAGTGAAGGAGGTTTAATTCACAGTTCCAAATCCAAAGAGAAAAATACAGTCCTCAACTTCTGCAAAATTAAGTAGTTCCTTCTGTTTTATCAATAAAGATATCAACACATGAAACACAGGACAGTCTCAAAGTCACACAAGTTTAGGATTCATTCAGCAAATTCATGATTATAGCCGAAGGCACATCATCTAAAGCAATGGTTCTTCTTCGATTTTGCATCGTTGTTAATAATGTACATACACTGGTAATCTGTTGAGAGTCTTCAATTGTGAATACAGTCCTATTTAAGCCAGGTGTTGTCGGTTGCAGTGCAGGCAGTGTGGGTTGTCATTCACTGATGCAGCAGCTTACTGCTGCATGCTCCTGACTTCGATGCCGCTTTTCTGTGCAATCTGAAGACATAGCTCTTCAAATTTTTATGCTCCAGTGTGCAGGGTTCAGGGCCATGTGCTTTAGTCAGGTACAGATTGTTCCCAGTTACTGAAGTGAATCTGATATGAAATGACACCTCACTTGCATGAATTCCTGTATCTTAGTCTGACCACCCAATAGGTCTATTGATACCATCAATCTCTCCATATTATGCATCTTTTGATAGGCAACCCTACCAATGTGGCCTAGCCATTTGTAGTTGGCATTGCTTGAGCTTTGTCATAATACATTGAGTTAGAGAACTGCAGTACTTCTGTGTTGGGGACTCTATTCTGCCAATGGATCTCAACGATATTTCTCAAGCAGAATACGTGAAAGGAGTTTAGTCTGCACTCCTGCTTTTGATATGTATTCCAAGTTACTTGATATATGAACTCCTGTTTGATGATGATGCAGCTTCTGTGGCTCATTCAGTTGTAGGCATGCAGTCAATTCTAAGTGCCCTTTCAACTGCTGCAGAGAAATCTGGGGTCATGGTCAGCCCACAAAAGGCAGTGACAATGACTCAAGGTGGTCAGTCCTAGGCAATACTACAACTAAAGAACTGAAAAATGTAGACAAATTCTGCTACCTCGGGTCAATGGCCTGAAATGAAATGAAGCATGATGAAGAGGTATCAGCTTGTATTGGTATGTATTGCCAAAGCATTTGGAAAGCTTCATGCAAGAGTCTGGAAAAATCCCAAATTCAACTGCCACATGACCAAGAATTTATAATACCTGCATATTAATTAGGCTGCTGTATGCTGTTGAAAGGGTGACTAGTTTTCCAATGTTTGAAAATTAGCCAAATATGAGAGTGCTTCAGAATGTAAATTCTAGTCAGTTTTACTGTGGGCAATTCCACCAGCTACTGTGTGTATTAGGTCTTATTTGGTTAATATAAATTAGGGTTCGCTTATGGAAGTATTCCTTGGTGGAAAGGATAAGATAAATAGCAGCCCAAAAACTGTAATAGTGACATTATAGTACCAGCATTTATGTATACAGATGCAGAAAGCAGTATTTTTGTTTTATAACCAGATGCAAAATAACTGACAGAGTGATGGAATGATATGGTAAAATATTCGGTTGGGCCTCATGAATTCACAAGATGTTGTCATCCAACATCATTCAGCAAAGTACTTCAGTACAACTCCTTGGTAATCATTCAGTTAATAGGTTCCTTTGATATTTACAGAATATGTCCTTTCTGTTCTCTGCATTGTATTTTATTTCTGAGTTTGTGACAAGTTTTGCACCCATTATGTCATTCAATTGAAAAACTTATACAAAAACAGCGCTGCAACATTATTAAAAAGAATAAATGTAAGGTGCAAATTTAGAATTTACGAATTGCATATTTCCCCTGAACAGATGATCTTCTCCATTTTTTTCTTCTTTACCTTTCTAAAGCTGTTAATTGCTTGTTAGGAGACATTTTTGTGGGCAGCAGCTGCCCTCCAACACTCCATCCACATGGCTATTGTTTAAGTAAAAGCCGTGGCAGTGAACACTAGGGAACTACTTAACTGTAGGAGGCGTTACTGGTTGTTTCTTCAATCATCAATATTCACACAATGACCACCCTTGCAAAAGTTACTGGATTGTGATCAAGAGCAAGGATTCTCACTCTCCAATCAAAGGCCAAGTGTAGAAACCAAAAACTATTCAGCTAATTCAACAGAGTTGGGTGTTATATTCTATAAAGCCAGTTGGTGAAGGATGATACTACAGCAATCTTTACAGTCTTATTACAAGCATATACCTCCTAATTCAATCAGAACACCACAGGCTGATGGCCTCCTTCTGTGCTGTAACCATTCTATGATTTCATGATTCTAATGCTCTCCACCTGCATATACTTATACACAATTGATATATAATTAACCATTGAATCATCTTGGTCTCCATTACTCAGCTGAATTAACTTGCTGAACTAAAAAGAGAACCAAAGAATGAATCTTAAGAGACTTATTAACCCAGCATCATGCTGTTAGTCAAAAGCTAACTTTAAACATCCCTATAAAGTTCAACAGGAGGTGGAAAAAGTTAAAAGTTCCATTCATCATTATTTTTATGGTCCTTACATGCATCCTGAATAAATCAGGACCTGATCTGACAGAAGAGCAAGTCTCATATGGGATAAGAAATCTCACTCCACTTTGAATTCACATTGGGCCTTCAGAGTCAAGTTACACTGCATAAATTTAGCATTGGTGTGAAGCTAATAGTATTGTAAACTGGTGCTAAATTTGGGACAGGTTTTCTTTTAACCCCTCGAGTGATGCATGACTTCTGCTTACTTCGGTCAGACTCCAACTGAAATACTGCATTCAGTTTCAGGCATCACACCTCAGGAACAAAAGAAATAGAAGCAAAAGTAGATCACACAGCCCCTTGGGCCTGTTCAGCCATTTAATGCAATCATGGTTGATCCTCTGCCTTAATCACATTTTCCTGCCCACTCTGCATATCCCTTGATTCCCAGAGACACCAAAAATCTGTCCATCTCAACTTTAACTGACACTCAATGACAAAGCATCCACAACCCCCTGTGGTGGACAAGTCCAAAGACTCTCAACCCCCTGAGGGAAGAAATATCTCATTATCTCAGTTCTAAATGATTAAACTCTTATCCTGAGATTATGCTCCCATATTCATGATTCCCCATGGGGGAAACAACCTCACAGTGTATACCCTGTCAAGCCCCTTCAAAATCAAATATGCTTCAATGAGATTACCTATCATCTTCTAAACTCCAAACAGCATAGGCCCAATTTACTCAGCCTTTCATCATAAGACAACCCTCTCTTCCCAGGAGCCAATCTAGTGAACCTATACTGTAACATCTCCAATAAAAGTTGATCTTTCCTGAGATATGCAGATGAAAACTGCGCAGAGTACTTCAGGTGCGGTCTCACTAAAGCACTATACAATTATACCAAGGCTCGTTCTTGTACTCCAACCCTCCTTGCAATAAAGGCCAACATGCCATTTGCCTTCTTCATTGCTTGCTGCATCTGTATGCTGATTTTCTGTGTTCCATTAAGAGTAAACCCAAGTTTCTCTGAACATCAACATTTAAGTTTTACACTTTTTAAAAAATATTCTGCTTTTCTATTCTTAGTACCAAAGTAAATAACCTACCCTACATTGCACTCAATCGCTACATTGTTGCTCACTCACTTAACCTATTTATGTCTCTTGCAGCCTCTTTGTGTCCTCCTCAGGGCTTACATTCCCACCTAGCTTTGTATCATCAGCAAACTTATATTACTCTCGGCTTCTTCATCTGAGTCAGTAATATAGATTCTAAATAGCCAAGGACCCAGCACTGGTCCTTAAGACACTCCACTAAGTACAATCTGCCAACTTGAAAATGCCCCGTTAATGCCTTCTCTCTGTTTCCCATCCGTTAAAATAAAATTTCCATACGTGTTGATATGTTACCTTCAATTCCATGAGCTGTTATCTTACATATTAACTTTGTGTGGCACCTTGTTGAATGTCTTCGGAAAATCCACACTTACCGATACTCATTATCTATGCTATTTGTTACACCTCTCAAAAAATTCCAATAAATTTGTCAAAACTCATTTTCTCTTTTGTAAAACCATGTTGGCTAGGTCTGATCATAATGTGATTCTTTTTTAAAAGTGCATTATGACCTCCTTAAAACAGATTCCAGCATCTTCCTGACAGCTGATATCGAGCTAATTGGCATGTGGTTCCCTCTTTTCTCTCTCACTCTCTCTCTCCTTTCTGGAATTACATTTGCTAACTTCCACTCCTCAGGGATCATTCTAGAATTTATCTCTGCAGCTACCTCTTTTTGAGCCCTAGGACGTAGGACACCAGGTCCTGGTGATTTGTCAGCTTTTAGTTCCTTACATTTCTCCAATACTTTTTCTTTGCCTGAATTAATTACTTTAAGTTCCTCACTTTCCTTAGTTCTAGGTTGCCCTCTATTTCTGGTACATAATTTGCACTGCCACTGTGATGGCTGACATAAAATATTTGCTCAACATTTTGGCTACTTCCTCATTCTCCATAATTTCTCCTCTCTCTGCTTCTAAGAGACCAAAGTTTACTTTAGCTACTCTCTTATCCTTTGGAATGAATCAGCCAGCTTCACTTCTGAAGAAATCAAATGTGGTGCAGAATGGCTGCCCCTCTCATTTTGATTGCATAACAACAGAGTTTAAAAAAAACTACCTTGCAATTTATTCTTCCTGACAAATGCTCTTCTCCACTTGCCATGGAATTGAAACATCAGTGAAATGTACTAACAAGCTTCAGGCTGGCTGGGCCTGGCTTTTACTGTACACAATCAATCCAAGTTAATTCAAGCATGCACAACATGATTAAACAGCACAGTTAATTTCAGACTTCATTCACACAGCTCATCAAAGATTGGCTGTTATGTCACACCTGATTTCATAACTAGTCGAATAGCCAACAGAGTCAAGTCCAATTTTCTAGTTCAAGGAGGGCTCCTATTTACTACGTTTAATGTTTTAAGCCAAGTTTCAATAATATGTCAGGATTCTGATGTGGCATAATCACCTCTGAAATACGGTCATGGTTTGAGGGATAGAACAAGGGTGGTAGTAGATGCAAACATCAGTGATGATCTTTGAAAAGCAATTCAGCAGTTTGGGGATATGCTGAAGAAATGTAAGGAGCTACATAAATGTAAGCCTTCTTTATCTGATCAATGCATACATACTTAATTCATTCTAAGCTCTGCTACTGACCACATCATGATTTTTGCTCTGTTGGGGGTAGGGAGGGAAGCTGGCTGTTGAAATAAGACATTTACAATACGACAGCTTGTTTTTGATTTAGAGGGAAAAAGCAGATTTACAGATGAATGGAAAACATGTTGCTGTCCAGCTGGTTGATCTAAAAAGCTAAAATTCCTGAATTATTCATTCCTTTAGAATAGTTATATAATCCCCCCCAAATTTTCTCCATAATATACCTTTCTGAGCAGTCCAGTCACCAAATTCACTACTCTGCACAAAGCAGTTAAATCTAGGCTTTTAGTATATCTTCCTTCTTCAAGCTTTAGCCCACATCTCAGATTTAGGGCTGGCAGCAGGACTAATGATCTCACCACTTGAAGATCCCTACACTAAAATAGATTTTTAGATGCAAGATTCTACTACAGATTAATGCCTATCGTCTCGCCTAGTTAGAGTATCCTTTAGCCTGTTCAAATAAATAAAACAGAAAAAGCTGAAAATACTCAGCAAAGCTCGGCAGTATCTGTGGAGAGAGAAACAGCATAAATGTTTTAGGTCAGTTTCCTCTGTGTCTCTCTCCACGGTGCTGGCAGACCTGTTGAGTATTGAGTAAATTCTGTAATCTATTGTGTCAGTTACGCCAATTTTGGGTGAACTACATTGAAACAAAAGTACAACCAACTGGAACCTTTACCCTCATGGCCACAAAAACAGAGCAGAAGTTGGATATTCTGGAACAAGTGTTACAGCTTCCATAGGGAATCAGAACAGGAGATCATTCCATTCAGTATGACTGTATAGCGGCTCATTGAAAAAGCTATCTGATTAGTCCCACTGCAGTGGCCTGAAATTTTCTCCACTTCAAGTATTTATCAAATTGCTAATCTAAGGATATTATATAAAATCCGATACAGTATTATTTCAGGTTTAGTTACCTGCTCATCTTTCTTCATACTCTCTTTTGACTTGCTGATCTTTTTCTTAAACTTCCCCTCTAGCTGTTGCATATTTGTAGATTTACACACATATACACACATCAAGCTTTCGCTGCATCATCTTAACTTCTCGTAGACCATCTCCCACTGTATTGTCAATATTTTTTCTAGTTTATCCAAGCTAGTTCACCTTTTTGTTCAATTAACTTTTTTCTAGTCAAGTCTCCTCAAATTTGTCTATTCCTTCAGGCAGGTTTGTTATGATATGGTAGGTGGTATTTGCCAGGCTGACCAAATCCACAAGGGAAACTTGGCCACGCTATCACAATGATTTTGCAATTTGTATTTACTACGAGAAGGCTTTGCACTGAAGTCAGAAGCAATTGAGTCCACTACCATCTTTACAGATTTTAAAGATTAAATCAAAACATTAACAAAAGAAGAAAAAACTTAAACACACACAGTATTACAGTTACAAAAAATTTCTACTTCGCCAGGCTCCCAACTACACACCTCCTTTAAGGCAACAGTCCAAATAGATTTCAAATTTATTAAGTCATCCAGCAACATTAACACTGGTACCCAATGGACAACAGCAAACTTCTTCAGGGTAGCTAGAGGCTTTTCCCAAAATCTGTTTCACACAGTGCACTTTTCAAGATTTCACATGGCCACACTTCACACAACCTTCTATTCTTCTTTAAATATATTTCTCCCTTTTTGATCTGCAAATTCCATTGTTTTAACTTGTCTTTAGAAGCTACTTTTCCCAGAATATAACAATCTGTCATGTCATTTTTATGGCCAGCACTTTTGAGAAAAACCAACATAATAACCTTGCCAGTTGTAAACATTTTCCATGTACATTTGAAAATCAAACACTTCTCCACTTATCTAAAAATACAAATTTCATTCACACCATCTCTGCCGAGACCTCACTAGAGTTTACTCATCTTCATTTCAAATGCCTGCTTTACACCTAACTCCTTTGATAATTTAAACCTTGCAGTCTAATCGGCTCTAGTTTACTTAAATTAGCCACGCACACAGAACCACACACACACACAAACATAAGCCTGCTTTAAAGTATCCCACAGTAATATTAGGAAAAATATGATAATTCTTTGACAAATTTTTATGCTGGACCTCATTGCCTATTTCATATCATTTCCAAATCATTTTCTGAAACAAGATCCAACATTGCCTCTTTCCTTCTTTGACTAGAAACATACCGATCCAGAAAGTGCTCTTGGGAAGACTGTAGAAGCCCCTACCTTCTTTTTACTTACATTACATTGATCTCAGTATACCTCTAAATAATTCAAGTCACTCATGACGAGAGCTGCATCTGCATTTTTTTTCTAATTTGTCTGCACATCTCTTCCTCTAGTTCTTTGCTACCCTTTCATGATTCTATAAACACTAACAGTTCCCTTGTATTCCTCAACTCTAAACAAACATATTTAGTTTTTGTACTATCCTCACTGAAATCATTTGTTCTTGTTCTGTAGTGGAATCTTTGGCTAACACCCCTTTTTTCTTTTTTCTTACTCTAACCCTTCTGAATATTTTGTAAGCAAGGATCTTCAGCTACAGCCACATCTCTGCGTATGCAGTTCTATCAAATCCTCACTGCAATTTGGGCTTTTGGTTCAACAATTTTATTCACAATACTTTGCCAAAAATCTGTATATAAATGCACAATCTCACCTGTTACAGAACCAGAGAGGCTGAGGTCATCTTGGAATTTAAATATGAGGATCAGAATTTTAAATCGGGGGACCAGGAGTCAATATAGGTCATCAAAGTCAGGAATGTTACAATATGATACAGGGAACAGAATTTTGGATGATCTTAAATTTAAAGAAAGTGGGGAATGGGAGGTTTGCCAAGATTGGAACACAGTAGAGTCTGGCATGGGCGAAAGCTTCAGGTGCAGATGGACTGAGATGAGTGACGTTAGATGGAGAAATAGGTGTGATGTAGAATATATGGAATCTAAAGCATTCTGCAAGTTAGGTACTGCTGGTCTCGGTAGGTCTCTGCTTCTTTGTAATGATCTATTGAATATCCAGAGTGTAACAATCTTACAATATAGTATGTTCGTAACAAAGACTTAGAGGGAAAAACTGAATTTTCCCACTGATAATCAAAATCCCTCTTTGAACACTATAAGAAGGACAAAAATTAAGATCTAATAGATCATAAATAGTCTCTCAGAAAGAAGAACTTGCATTTACATTGTGTCTTTCATAACTTCAGGTCCTCCCAAAGTGCTTTACTGTCATTAAGTGCACTAGCGCTCATCAATGGACTCCAAAATCAACAGATTAACAAATCAGATTTGACTGAAATCAACATAATGTAAGTATCAAAGGGAGGGGCTTCTATAGACTGTCCAATGATGCCTGCTTAAAAGACAATCTGCGTTCATTTTGTCAGAGCTGTAAAAGGCATTGTAATAGTGTGACTCAGTTCCATCATGTGATTTCCTTGTTTATTTACCAACTGAGAACCCATTCAGGAAATGCTGTCGGCGTCTGGGAGAGCGGGACAAGTAATTGCTATTATTTGATGAGCCACTTACACTCCACTGAAAATGATAACTACAGATGTTTCCTGCGCTAGAGTAGTACATTGCGGAATATCACTTGAATGTGTGAGCTGAGAAACACTGACAAGAGGAAGCCAACGACAATATTGTAAATACATTGCAAGATTAATTGCTCTAGATTTTAATCAGTGTGCCATAAGCTGTTCTTCTTGGCTGTGCTATGCTGACAAAACGACTTGACGCACTTGCCACTATTTATGTATCTGATCATTAGAAAGCTCAGGTAAAAATGGAAATTGAAGAAGAAATTCAACATGTTTCAAAGATAAGGGAAGCTCAGAGATTTTCCAAATAAAACGAAACTTTCCAAAGCCAGAAACCTGCATTACATGTAAATCTTCTGATTCTTTGAATAAAACTCTGTTCCATTTCTGTGCATCGATTATTTTAGGAGGCAGTATAAACTCAAGAAAAGAAAGATACTTCAATCTTATTAGAATAATTTCTGTCTTTTCCTAATTGCACTTTTAATTTTGGACTGCTCCGGTTTCCTGCTAGTAATCAATAACTAAATGTTTCAAAAAAACTTGGTTAAATTTCTGTAATCAATAAGAATTCTTTTTCATACTTTTATAACTGTTGCTCTGGGAGGATGAAACCTTCAATATGATTCAAGTACACTCTTGAAACACCACAACATCAACATAGCTCCTGGTAGGCAAGACGGCACAGCACAAAGCTGCACCCAACTTGGTGCCAATTAGCAAGCTTGTTCTAAGAAGTCACAGGATGACTGCGGTGGGGTCACAATATATTGGTGTACTAAAGGAAATAATTTTGAGATTCAGGTGCTTTTCCAAGATTGAAGCTGAAGAACACTGGTTCTTCAGAGTGCAGAGAGGTTCAGTCTACATGCAATTAGATGACACCTGACCTAGGAGAGTTCCATTTCCCAGCAACAGCATCCATCAAAATAAATACTGCAGATTCTGGAAATCATCCATCACCTGAGGTCATGACTATAAAACCATTTAAAAAAATTCTACCAAAACATTTTCTAATATTCTGATTATTATCAAAGTTACACAATGATCAACAGCATTGTCAATAATTATGGTGCAACACCAATAATAAAGTTAACCATTACTTCTTTGTTTTTATTCCTTTTATAGTTTGTCTCTTCCCTCATTTATTACACATATTGTCAGAAGTTCTGAGACATGAAAAATGCAAATATTACTTGATAACTTCTTTGAGGTAAGCAAAAATGGCCTAAAATCCGCACCGCTAAGCTGGTTCAATGTGGCCAATAATCAGCAGTCTACATTACAATGCACTATTGCCAACACCAATGGGCACCAGTCTGGTAGTTAGGGATTACAGGGTCAAAATTTTGATGCTCCACACTAATTTCTTGCAATTGCTGTGGTTCTGTGTCATGATTTTCTTCTGAACCTTCCCCAACAAAAACCTCCAAAAAATGTCCTTTGACTCAGAGGTGTTTTCATGGGCACTCACAAGATCATTACAAAACCAGACAACATGATCTACACTTTACATAAGTTGTTGTGATAACAGGTTAACCAATCCTTCTGCCACCCTCCACAATAATGAAGTACTACATTATAATGACTACTTCAACCTCACAACCACGCTTCAAGAATAAACGAGTCATTACAAACTTGTCACAAGAATGCAATCAGCAGCCTGAGAATCACCAATCAGATAGGTGCTACAAAACCAAACCCTACATAAGCTAAAATAATAAATTAATCATTATTACGGATCTAATGTTGTGAAATATAATGGCATCAACATTGTACATGCAGCCCTCTCTTCTGTGTCCCAATATTTTGCTGTATCCTCTCAAGGAATTTATTATAAAAAAACTTTTGCAGGGTGATTCACAGAGGTATTAGGAAATGAATACTTGCACCATATGAAGAATGAAGAAATTAAGAGTGGTTATAGAGTTTTAAAGTATGGTATAGAGGTGGAGGGATTTTGTGGCAGAGTTCTGAGCTGATGAAGGCACGGCCATCAATGGTAAATTGAAGTAAGAAGGGATGCACAACAGGCCATAGTCAGAGGGACAGAGTTAAGAGGGATGGGGGCTTCTGTGGAAGGATAATGTTATGGAAATAGGAGGATTTTTAAGACACAAAATATTAATTTGAGGAGGTAGTGGAATTGAACTTAGGTTAGTGAGAATGGAGTGATGAATGAGTGAGACTTGGTGAGAGATACGATACTGAACTGGCCAATAGGTCAAAAACCTTGAAGCAGAATAATGTGATTGACTTAGTCAAAAGTTGCAGTGCGGTTGAGGACTATAAGAAAGGAGAATGCACCACAGTCACAGCCACAGCGACAGCCATTTGTGATTTTGGTTAAGACTATTCTGGTACAGTAGGAGAGGGGAAAGCCTGATTGGAGGGATTCAAAATGAGATTTTCCAGAGAAATGGCCACGATTCTGGCAAGGAATGAGCTCAAGAGCCTCAAAGGAGGGAGTGATGACTGT
Organism: Carcharodon carcharias; assembly: GCF_017639515.1. Taxonomy (NCBI): domain Eukaryota; kingdom Metazoa; phylum Chordata; class Chondrichthyes; order Lamniformes; family Lamnidae; genus Carcharodon; species Carcharodon carcharias. Next base: position 90,396,793 of record NC_054482.1, read on the forward strand.
GGTTTTGAAAAGGTGAAGCAAGTACTGTAAAAGAGGAATTACATTGCCAGTTTGTATAGAGGTCAGGAAAGGGAGACAGATGTTCAGGGACTCAGTGAGATGAGCTCAAGGAAGCAGGAAGTATATCTCATAGACAAAACATGTCTGGAGATGGCAGGGATGGATGGTGGAGAAACTAGAGAGAGGGGGGAGAGAGGTGGGGATGTGCAACTGAGTAATGATCTCCATTGTGGAGACAAAAAATCTCCATGAGCACCTTGCGCCTACTTTAGGGCAGATGGAGCAGAGGGGAGAGGTTTAAGGAGGTGGTTGGCAGTAAAAAAAAGTCCAGAGACAGAATCATTTTTTTTAACATAGAAAATATGTATTTTGCTTTCTTGCATTTTGTATTGAGTGTGCTGAGCACTGTAACCTCTCCAGTCTGGAATGCTTGTGACTAAGTCATTTCTGTATTTCAAAATCTTCTGGATTATGGATGTTAGAATGCTCAATCACAAGTGTATGAACTGGAAAACACTGTAGATGTAAGTATTTACCTGAAACATATAACTATGATGAAACATTATAAAGCTGTAATAAAAATTGTTTTACTTACCCAAATATTCTATCTTCCACGTTTTCACTCCCAAAAGAACTGCACTAAAATGATGTTGATAATGTTGACGTAATATTTGAGTCTGCTCAAAAAAATTTCCAGACAACTGGCATTGCCTAACATTAGTTTCTGGGCTGGAAAGGTTACAGTGTACTTAGATATTATGGTATATGTAAGATTTAAGGCATAAGCTACAGAGTGTCATAATGATATTGCAATGTTTTTATATTTGAGAGCTATTTTTGATTCAATATATGTTTAATCTGGCCAATAGCTAGTCGGCTAACAGAAAAACTCCAAGCAACAGTATCTAGATAGAATGTCTTTGCTTCTTCTGCTTATTACCTATTCTAAACAAAATTTTTATACTTTATCCACCTGCTTATTGATAAGCCCACATAATGTATATTTCTTATCTGGCAAACTAAGAGTGATAAAAGAATGTCATAATAAGTTGGCGTTATGTACAATACAGCTGCATTTCAGACCTGCTGTCTTCAAATGCAGTGCAGGCTCCTCACTTCTTCTGACCCTTGAAACACACAATATTAGGTTCTGTCCATGAATCTACTCAAGATTCAATCATTTGTCTTCACTTACATGTAGGGAACAACAAGACAAACACACCTGAAAGACTGTCAGCAAATTACATTTCACAAGTTATTTGTGGGAGCAGGCAGCATTATGGGACCTGTAGTTTTTTTGTTTGCAGTTTTTGAATTGCAGAATAACAACTATGAGATAAAGCAACACAAACAAAATCCAAAGAGAAAAAATAAAAACATGCCAAGGTACAGGACACCAACTAAATGACATTAAATACCTGGAATTTGCAATGAGGAAAAAGATTAGTGCTCACCATTATACTGGAGGGGTGCAAATGCGTCAACTTTTGGAGTAAGCACATGTGCAGTTAAATATGGTAATCCAGAAATTACTATCTGGGATGCCCTGATCCTCCATAAGATACGGTGCTGCAGTCCTCACTGATGCACTAGGCATTGAAATGACTGCAATCATGTGAACTTGCTGTACATGCCCACTCATTCTGCACTAAAAATGTTTCAAAAGATTTTGGCTGGTGCATTGAGGAGTGAATTTTTAGTGGTGTGATAAGTAATAATTACTCCTGAACTCCTCTGTTGCCCTGAAAAAATAATTTTGCAATTGTGGAGTTTCATTCACTCAAGAAAATTAAGATTGGAGATTTTCAAAAAGATAAAAATTAATATAATTCTTATTTTAATTTTTCAGTTTCTTTTATTTCACTTGTTATGATTCCAGCCAATGTTACTACTGACAAGCTTGATCCCAGGGTGGAACCTGGCTTGATTGACCCTAACTTTTATTTTTTGTTTAGATACGTGGTGAGTAGCTGTTGAACAGTCACAGAGGTCAGCTACTGAACTTTTAACATAAGGATAAAACATTTATTTAACGAGGAAAAATGAACTATATTACAATACTCCTTCACCCACAACTATACTTTTACAGATATATACAGATTTGTAAGGGTAACATAAGTTACAAAGCTATCTTATACTCTAATGTTCACAGTAAGTACACAGTCCATGCAAACCAATTGGTGACTTGTGATCAGGCAAACCACACTCTGAAGCCAAGTGATAGATGCCGCCCCAAACAGATGCTATGGAAGGTCTCATCAACTCCCCCACCCACCCCAGACGCTTGTCACACCGTGCCCCAACCAGTCTCACTGAGCTCCGTCTTTCACACGAGGGTTTCCAATCTCCACTCCCCAAAAACTTGCTTTGGAATTTTCTCCCAAACCGAAGCTTTCTCTCAGATGCCTTCTACGAGGATCCAGGGTTTTGAACTCTCCTTCTGATGTTCCTCTCCCCCGGGCCTCCACATGCATTCAAACTTCCTTCCATGCACTCCCTCTCAAATGCTCAGCCATGCCAACAGTACACCACTGCTTCACATGCTCATATAAAAGCGTTACAGACCTTCAGCTGTCTCTTTGGACCATCTGACTTCTCACAAGCCATTTTCACTTTAAATCTGCTTCCTGCAGCTTTTCTTCCTTTAAGCGTGAAGCCTTCCTCTGCTCCTCACTCTTAACTTCACTTAACAGGACCTTTTCCAGGTTCCTGTCTTTCCTTAGGCTAAAAGGTCTTCTTGGGACTTTCTCCTGTTTCTGTCTCACTCCTTGGCCTTGGGATCTTTCAGTTCTTTTGGGAAATCTGCTGTCGCTCTGCAGCTCCCTCTCCCAGGGTCCAGTCTCTCTGGAGTCCTGGCTTCAAATTCAGTTTGGGACTTGCTATCTGCCTCTCTGCTCCAGTCTCTCCCTGGCAGCTGCTTTCAAATGAACTCAAGTTGCTTTCTCTTTAGATTTTTGGTGTGTGGGGAGGGGGGTGGAGCCTGCCTCTCTGGACCCCTGTTGCTAGACAACAGCACAATTTTTTTCTACTTCTGTGTTTGCTTTAGCTTCTCTTAGAGTCATAAAACTCATTAGAAATGCAGGCACCTTTTTAAAGTGAAACTAAAACTCAACTTGACCTTTTCTTAACACACAAATAGAGAAATACAAATCAAACTTAAACTTTAAAGCTAAAACTCATTCCTAACACCCTCAAATACAAATTACTTAAACTATCTCTATTTCCTAACACATTCCCTTAGTCCCGTCTGTATTTCCTAATCTTCATTTAGCTTTCTGTATGTCATTTAAATCTAAAAACTGTTTCTTGTTTTATATGTCCAGGTTTGGACTCAACACATCACAGTAATTCAAGAGCCTCACAATTTCTTTCCCTCTTCAGAGACATTAATCTGGTGTCTTTTCCAGCACAGGTAGAGGAAATCATCACTGACAAACCCACAAAGCCTCAGAGCAGTTGTTGGCAAGGTTAACAAGCGCTGTTCAATTCGCTACTGAAAGCAAAATCCGTGTTATTATGGGAGTAATTTTGACCTAACACTCTGGCCTAAAAAATGGCCAGATTGGGTAGAATACAGGTTTTAAATGCCTGCTATACAATTCGATGGACAGTAAAATTGGGTGACGTTGAAAAAACAGCGGGCAGGATTTTTCAGTAGGTGTGTCGGGGTGGGTCTGACATGCCAATGCATAAAATGACACATGATGATGTCCTGCATGCATCCCAACGTCATCGCGCAGTCCTGCGATATTTTGCTCGGCAGGCATGCGCTAGAATTGGCTGTGTGCCTGCCAATATGTAAGTGGCTTATTAGGGCCATTACAGAAGTGATTAAGGAACTGTTAACACTGCCCATCCAACCTTACGTATCTTAGGAAACCTCATCCATGAGTGGGATGAGGTTTCCTAAAGCTTTTACTAATTAAATGAAAATTTTTTTCCAAAATATAAAAACATGTTCCATCTCATGTGACACAGTCACATTGAATCGCTACTGAAATTATTAAATAAATGGTTTAAAAATGTAATTAAAAATGTAATTAAACATGTCCCCTCATGTGGCAGCTCCATGTCTCAGGGAGATTGAAGCGCTCTTTCGCGCACATGCACGAAAGAGCGCTGGCCCTGACTCTCCCTCCTACCCCTGCCCACACAGGTGAGCGCCACGGCTTGCGTTTACACTGGCCGGACCTTAATTGGCCTACCCGCGTAAAATGGCAATTACCCAACTGGCAGGTTAATTCAAAGCTCCTCTCTAGTAGTCTGACAACAAAAGCTAGCTCCCAGAGCTAGGTAGAGAAGTTTTATGTCTACTCTGCACCTGATGTGATCAGCACAGGAAAATGCAGATAGCAAGCTTAACAAAGATACATTGATCCAGTAACTAAGCTAAGAATTCAGATATCATGAGTTCAAATCTCACCATGGCAAATTGTGAAACTGAATTCGACAAATCTGGTAACTTGAGGGTTAGCACCAGAAAATTACCACGAATGCACCGTCATAAAAACCCAACGATTTCATCAATGCCCTCCAGGAAAGGGTCCTGCCACTAGTACCTTGATTTGCATACATGTAACTCCAGTCCCACACTATTCTTCCTTTATGCGTGAAGCCTTCCTCTGCTCCTCTCTCTTAACTTCACTTAACAGGACCTTTTCCAGGTTCTTGTCCTTCCTTGGACTAGAAGGTCTTCTTGGGGATGGTTGGAAGTTAACACCCTCAGAGCAACCAAAGATGGGCAATAACTATTGCCTTGCTAGAGTCACCCACATAGATTGAACAAAAGAAGTCTGCATATCCACTATGTGCAAAGCTCATTAAATCCCTATATATGATGAAAATTACTGGGTATTCCCAATAATGCAAGTGTCTGGAGAGGATTCTAGACTCTGAGTTCCTATTTCAATGAGCATTTATTGGGAGGGCCTCTTTATTGCATTGAAATTGAATGGTTCCAATGTTTTTGCTTCCATTATACAATATATATTATCTTCTTCCAGTTATTAATCACACTTTCTTCAAGATGTATATCTTTACATTGGATCTGAACTTGTCTTTTACATGATTCATCTTTTAAATTCCACTTATCCACACAACTGAGGTCCCTTCTCATATGTCTCCTTCCAAGCCTGAAGAGTCACAGTTATTTTTTCACTTTTCCTCATAATTCTGTCCTCTACGTCAGGGTAGTTTATTTTAATTGCGCCCTCCCTCAACACTGGGGCTCCATGGCTGCAATATGCATGATCTACACAGTGCACTACAGAAAATTGAACATCATCTCCTTTCTTTGTAACCTCCTGCAATGAGAAGGACAAAAACAGCAAGGACTTAGGAATACCAGCACCTTCAAGTCACACACCGTGCAAACTGAACATATATATCCTGCATAGCTAATGAGTAAAGTCCTGGAATTTGTATCTTAATCTATCATAAGATCAGCATCACCACAAGAACTGCAGTGATTCAAAGTGGTCCATCATCCCCTTCGCAGAGCAACTGGGAATGAACAATAAATGCAGCCATGGAAGTGTTGGTCATAGCCTAAGAACAATTACTTTTTAAAAAATCCTAACAATCTGACTGCTGCAAGTCAGTGATTTCACAGATATTAATAGATGCAACTTTTGGTTGTCAGATATTCCAATTAGCTCACTGCAAGCTGATATTGACATCATGCTTCATACATACAGGCCAGGGGGTGTTGCTTTCCAAAACTGTTGCATGTATAGCATAAGACATGTACCCTTAAAGTAAACTGGATTGGACTGACATTAATGCTAGAAAGCATTCTCATGAAGCAAGTTAAAAATATTTTAATGCAGTCATCTTGGGGTGAATTACAGATGCAAAATGAGGAAACAGGGAAAATTTAAATGAATAATGATAGTTGTAACACAGTGATACAGTACCATTCCTGAAAAGTTGGCTGTTGCTACTATCTGAATTATTTAGCACAAAGAAGCTAAATCCTGGTGATAACTTAAGTGCATACTTCTACTTCTTCTGTAGTCATTAAGACAAGTACAATTTATCATCTAATAGTTTGGCTATCATAAAATGCAATACATTTCCAAAGTATTCCAGCAGGCAACTTGAAATTGTACAAGGAAGGCATTTTTTGTCAAAACAAAATATTTAAAAATACTTGTGGTGCTCTGGAATCTAGAAGCTTATTCATAAAGTGATGAGGAGGTCATCAAGTAACTGTCAAGTATACACAACTATTAGAAGGAAAGTTTCAACATTTTACAATAGTGGTCTGCATTATACCTTTCCTCTGACATTCTAAATTTGCCAATTTCCAGTCACAATTCCTCAATTTGAGACCAACCTATTCTGTCAATCAGACACAGTTAGTACTCACTTCAGGGTCGACAAGGTTGGGGGTTTGAACCTCATCTTGGGGCCTGAGCACATAATCTTGACTGGCATTCTAGTGAATGACTGAAGGAGTGCTATCAGCCAATCCGCAATTGTGGCATAATGCTAACTGCCTACACCCTTTGCCATTTAAATAGTTTCCAATTTCCTGGCTACAACTGTCTTCTTTCAACTATGGGACTTCCAAACCCTCTGTACTCCCATTGCCAACAGAATAGTCTGAGAGCTTTGGGTTTTTTTTTTTCCTCCTGAAAATAACCCAGTCCCCTTTCACCACTACCCTCCTCAGTCTGGCTGAACATTTTCTCACACTGAACGAATTATGCTTTGACTCCACTTACTTCCTCTAAATAAAAGCTGTTGCTATAGGATCCTATACACTTGCCTTTTTGTGAGATGTGTGGTCATTCGTTGTTCCAATCTTAGTCAGGTCCCCTCCTTCACCTCTTTTTCCAGCACACTGATGATTATATTGATGCTCTCATCAAGAATTGGAGCATTTCATCAACTTTGCTTCCTAACTCTTTCCTCACCTTCCCATGGTTCAAATCTGGCTCTTCCCTTCCCTGACTTCTCTTAGAAGAAGGTACAGAGATTTATGGGGATGTTGCCACGATTGCAGAATTTTAGCTGCAAGGAAAGATTGGATAGGCTAGTTTCTTTGGAACTGAGGAATCGAAGGGGTAATTTTCTTGGTGTATAAAATTATGAGGCGCCTAGGTGGAGCAGATAGGAATGACCTTTTTCCATTATTAGAGAGTTGAACAGCCTGGAGGTACAGGGTTAGACTAACTGGTGGAAGGATTGGAGAGGCATTGAGATGTAATTTTTCACCAAAGGATAACAGGGGTCTGGACTCACTGCCTAAAAGGGTGGTAGAGGCAGAAACCATTATCACATTTAAAAACACTTAGGCATGCAGTTAAAGTGCCATAACTTACAGGTCTACAGAGCAAGAGCTGAAAGGTGGGGTTAGGCCGGATAGCTTATTTTATAAAACTGCCAAAGACATGATGGGCTGAAGAGTTTACTATTATGCCATAAATCCTTCGAGATTTCTATGTTCTCCAGGCTGTCCCTTGCCTCGTTTCTCCCCCCGAAATGTATTATCACATACTTTTCTGCACTGAATTGCATTTGCTACTATACCGCCAACCTGACCAGTCTGCTGATATCCTCCTACATTCTACAGCTTTCTTCCTCAGCATCAACTACCTTAAGATGACTATGGCATAGTTGAGAGCTTTTGTAAACAAAATTGCAAATTTGCAATTGTTGGAGATAAGGTTGGGAATGGGGGTGGAGTGAAGAGGGGAAGGAGCTGGTTTGTCATTTAAAAAAATAAATGAGCTGTCATTGCTCTCCATAAAGATCCAGGCTGTCCTCTCACCCTCTACCCTCCATAAGCATCACTTTATCCAAAGCTCTGCCCATATTCTCATCTGCACAAATTCCTGCTCACCCATCAGCTTACTGAACTGCATTAGCTTTAGTCCCCAATGTTCCTTTAAAACTTGCATTATGTTCAAACCCCGCTATGGCCCTGCCCCTTCCTTTCTCTTTAACCTCTCCAGCCCTGTGACACTGGCCTCCTGTGCATCTTCCATTTCTTTGGACACCTTCAGCCGTCTAGGCCCCAAGCTCTTGAATTTCCTCCATAATCTCTACCTCCTTTAAGACCCTCTTTAAAATCCAACTCTTTGACTCAGCTCTTCAGTTTGCAATATTTCCTCCTCTTTGGCTTTCTGTCAAATTAAGGATATTTTTCGAAAAGCTTTTTGTATATATGCAAGGTGTTGTTGTAGTTTCCTCACCTCTTGTCAACATAATAACGTTAGTAAAGCAAATCCCTTTACAACAATCTAAAACAGGAAATTGTTCTCATTGTACATTTTAAGTACAAAAACAGAAAATTTTATTGCAAATTTTACTGAGGAATTGGAAAGCAGTGGGTAATAAGCCAATGCAACAATAGTTGGGTTTGTATGTTTGTAAAGAATAGAAGAGGAAAATGGTAGATTGACCAGGGAAGTAAGACGAGGCCCACTTGTGGTGTTTATTCCTCTGTCAGTTAAGTGAGCGTATCATATAAAAATAGCATAAAGCATATAATCATAATTAACATGCTTCTAATAAGATATTCTCCAACTGTTGCAAATAAAGTCATCTTTATATGACTGTAACAATTGTGTACATAAAAGGCATGATCAAACTAGTAAAATGAAACAACAGTAAACTTTTAAATTAAAGAATAAAATTTTTCAGCATCTGAATGAGAAAAGTGTCTCTGGCTCAGTGAAGTTATTCTTTCCAATGGATTACACAATTTGCAGAATCATGAGCTCTTGCCAGCTTATTTCATCTTTCCAGGGAGATAAATTGTTGCTGGTAGAATTTTCAACAATAATCCCTGAGGTACCAAGCCATTGTTATTATTCATAGCTTGTATTCTATAAGTAAAATATATTCAATAAAATACAAGCATAAAACTTCAGCAACATAAATTGGCATGTGTATGACATCTTCAGCAAACAATGCCTTGGAGAAGTGAAAATCTACTAATCTATTAGGGTACGACCACTAAACATGTGCCTTATATAAATATGGTCACAGTAAATGGTAGGTAATGATCAGAACAGAAGGAATATCAAAAATATCAAACCACTCTGCTATGTTACAGGGAATGCAGTTTATCTTTCTTTCATGCGCAACACTCATTACAGCAGTTCCTGGGGCCTGTCTCCTTGCCTTGCCTCATGGTGTTATCATGGCATGAGCCATGATTAGCAACCCTCAGACAACAAGAATGCTACTTAGAGAGAGAGAGAAATCCAAATTAAAATAACTTCAGTTAGCTGTGTGACAGGTAAATCTGCAAGAATGACTTTGTTCTGTTGATTTCAAAAGGGGATAGTGAGGGAGGAGGAAATAACAAAATAAGATGTTAGGTCAAACTCCTCCCCATTATTTACACAAATAGTTTATGTCAAAATTCAAATCCAGGGTTCCAAACCTTTTGCTGCAACAGTACCTTGCCCTTTGATTCCAAATGGAGGAACAAATTCTTTGAGTTTCGACCATCTCTTATAGGTGTTATCAAGAAACATTGGTGCTGGTTTTGAGAATCTGAAACACAAAACAGAAGAAAAAAATCAAAACTGCAACAATGATTAAATACTTTCTGATGTACTATTTGCATTACCGCAGTACAGCTTATATCAAAACAAGATTTGTAAGACTGCAGTTTTTTTAATGCACTCCAGTCTTGGTGCTGAAAGCTGACTCCACCACAAAAAGGTTAAAAATAATAACCGACAGCATGCATAATTATTATGAATGGCTGAATCAAGCTCAGTTCAAAAATTGGCTGCTGTATTTGCCAACTAAGCATTGTAACACTTCAGAAATAATTAACCAGTTGTGAAGAACTTTGGAATGTTCTGAAAACATAAACAGTTTATAAAGAAAACACTTGCATTTGTGTTTTGGTTTCTGATGTAATTTTAATCAATAAATTAAATTTTAATTTTGTAACACATTACTAATATCTATGTAACACATCTGTAATAACTAGCAGGTGAACAACAATGACACGTGCTGGCTCAGCCACATTTATCAGACCTCTGGAGGCTGACAGTTTGGCAGGGCTTTGGAAGAGGTGAGCAGAAACGGAAAGCTCAGTTGGCCAAGAAGAGGGTCCAACAAAAACAGAAGCCAATAAATTGTGCACCTTCTCAGTCCACTGTCTTCTTCTGCAGAAAAATGCAGCACAGGCTGCTATACCAGAGTGGGGCTCCTGAGCCACACCAATTTGACTGCAGCGGCGGAAACTATCGTCTTATGAGACGGAAGGCTTTCAAAGCATTGGTGCATTTACACAAGATTGGTGATGGGCAAGGTTAGCTATGATGGGGCAACATCGGAACTCAGATCCACAGTGGGGTCAAACAGGGTTGTGTTTTGGCACTGAAAGTCTTTGGCATATTGCCTTTGCTGCTGTCATATGCTATCAGATCATCTACAAAGGGTGTCTACTTACATACCAGAACTGATTGAAAGCTGTTCAATCTTGCTCGACTGAGATTCAAGATAAAGGTACACCAATGCTTCATCAGGATATTGCTCTATGCTAACGATGCCACACTAGCATTCCATACTAAGGAACACCTTTAGCAGCAAATAAGCAGACTCTTTCATACCTGGTTTGACCATCAGCATCATGAAGAAAAATGTTATGGTCCAGGATATTGCCATGCCACCATCTATCAGCACTGAATGTGGTGCTAGAGATTGTTGATAGCTTCACAAATCTAGGCTTTACAATCACTAGTAAGCTGTCACTTGATGCTGAAATCCATGTACGTATTGCAAAAGCTGCAGCTGTCCAATCTGAGTGAGAGTGTAGGATAACAGTAACCTAGCTGAGAACATCAAACTGCGAGTCTACCAAGCCTGTATCCTCAGTGACTCCTCTAAGGTGGTGAGATCTGGGCAACATATGCTAGGCAGGAGAAGAGGCTGAACAGTTTCCACTTTTGCTGCCTCAGACTTATCCTCGGCATCTCTTGGCAGGACAGGTCACTAGTTCAGAGGTCCTGGAGCACTCCAATTCCATCAGCATTCACTCATTGCTAAGCCAACGAACTCTGCACTGGCTTGACCACGTTCATCAGATGGATGATGGCCATATACCCAAAGGCCATCGGTACAGTGAATCAGCCACTGGATCACAACCTCCGAGGTGTCCATACCTCCCCTGCAAGTGAGATATGAACATGGCGGACAATGACACTGACAACTGGGAGACAGTCACTGGCAGCCATGACCTTCCGAGGCTGACTGTTTGGAAAGACTTTGGAAGAGGCAAGCAGATACAAAAAACTCAGCTGGCCACGAAGAGGGCCCAGAGAAGACAAAGGCCAGCAAATCATTCACCTTCTCAGCCCACTGTCTTTCTCTGCAGCAAATGCAGCAGAGATTGCTGTTACGACTATAGCCAATGTTATTAGCTGAGCAAGCCAAATCCCAGAGGGAAACTTGTCCTACTGATCATAACTTTTTTTTTTGTATTTTGAGAGTATGGGGAAAAATACTGATTCCAGAAATTTAGAATCCTAGTAACACTTTTAGGATTTTAAAATTAAAAGATTATTAACAAGAAGGAAAAAAAAACTTAAGCACACAAGATTAAAGTTAAAACAGTCTTATAAAACATTTCCCAAAAAGCCTACTTGACAACAGCTCACTTATAGATTTTTAACCATAAAAATCCAGTAATATTATGCAAGGCAAAGCAGCTGTCACTTTAGTAAAGGTATACCACGCGACTTCTCACTCTCTTTCATTCTGCTGTGCAAGTCCCAGAAAGAAAGGTTCAGAAACAGACTACTTTCTGAAAACAGAGACTTCTCTGGTTTGAAACTGGATGGCTGCTTCAAATTCACAACCTCTAAGCACAGAGCTGGTCTTAGGACATCTCCCCCCACACAGCCAATATAGAATGCTTTATTAACTGCTCTCTCAACATGCCCTGCCATCTTCAATGACTTATGTACCTATAAACTGAGGTCCCTCTGTTCCTACACCTCGCTAGAGTTTCTCCCTTTATTTTATACCGTCTCTCCATATTCTTCCCGCTGGAGTGAACTTCATCTGCCACTTGTCTGCCCAATCCACCAACATCCTTTTTAAGTTCAAGACTATCCTCATCAGAGTTGAGAACATTTCCAAACTTTGCATCATCTGCAAATTTTGAAATCATGTTCTGACCACCTCAGTCCTGATTTTTTTATTATTCACTGGCTTGGCCAGCATTTATTGCCCATCCCTAATTGCTCTTATTTAGAGGGCATCTAAGAGAAAACCACATTGCTGTGCCTCTGGAGTCACATGTAGGCCAGGCCAGGTATGGACAACAGATTTCCTTCCCTAAAGGACATCAGTGAATCAGATGGGTTTTTACAACAATCGGCTATGGTTTTGTGGTCATCTTCAGACTTTTAATGCCAGATTTTCATTGAATTCAAATTTCACCATTTGCCGTGATAGGATTCGACCCGGGTCCCCAGAGCGTTATCTTGGGTCTCTTGGGTCTGTTGGCGATGCCACCGCCTCCCCAGTAGTCCAGGTCATTAATATATATCAGGAAGAGCAAAGATCCCAACACTGACCCCTAGGGAACACCACTACAGACCTTCCTCCAATCTGAAAAACAACCATTTATCATTACCCTCTGTTTCCTGTCATTCATCCAATTTCTTATCCAAGTGCCTACTTTCCCTTTTATTCCATGAGCTAAAATTCTGCTCACAAGTTTGTTGTGTGGCATGTGTGAAATGCATTTTGAAAATCCATATATACCTTAGCAACAGCATTGCCTTGTCAGCCTTCTCTGTTGCCTCCTCAAAAAACTCCAGCAAGTTAGCTAAACATGATTTTCTCTTAATAAATCCATGCTGGCTTTCCTTAATTATCCTGCCCTTGTCTAAGTGACGATTGATTTTGTCCCGAACTATAGTTTCCCTACTACTGAAGTCAAACTGACCGGTCTGTAGTTGCCTGCTTTATCCTTGCACCCATTTTTGAACAAGGGAGTAACATTAACAATTTTCCAGTCCTCTGGCACCACTCCTATATCTAAAGAGGACTGGAAGATTACTACTAGTGCCTCTGCAATTTCCACTCTCACTTCCCTCAGTACCCTTGGATGCATCTCATCCAGTCCTGGTACCTTATTTATTTTACGTAAAGATAGCCTTTCTAACACCTGCTCCTTCTCAACTGTAAACTCTTCGTGTACCAGTTGCCTCCTCTCTCACCTCAGCCTGGGTAGCATCTTCTTTCTTTGTAAGGACAGGTGCAAAGTACTCGCTTGATACCTCTGCTATTTCTCCTGCCCCAACATGCAAGTCCCCTTTATTATCCCTAATCGGCCCTACTCTCTCTCTCTTTTACCATCCTTTTATTATTTACAGCTCAACTAAACATCTTTCCTTAAATATCCTTTTCCCCTTTGATCTTAGACTCCATTGTCCTAAGCACCTCTTTGAACTCAATTTTTCCAAAATATAAAAATCTTTCATGTCTTCCTTTTTCCTCCATTTTTGGGTAAAATAAAAATTTAATAACTTTCCCTTGTTTACCTATGAAACCTTTGTAAGTTGTAAAAGTCCCTTGTCACTTCTAAACTCTCTTTGAAATTGAACAGCTGAAAAGTCAAGTCCTTATCTATCACCTAATACAAATTTTAAAAGCCAACCTATTTACTCGTACATTCAACTTTACCATAGCCTCTCATTACAAATGCATGCATCTATCCCTGCTCCAATAGACAAGCTGTCTTTACTAACCTTCCCCCAGTTTATTTACACACATTCACAGCCTTCTTTACATATTCCCAAAAATCTTTTTTAAAAAAATCTATCTTCACACTGCCATGCCAGAGTAGGGCTCCTGAGCCATACCAGGCAATGCTTAACAGAAAGTTCACCACCGCAGCACAAATCATTGTCTTACGAGATGGAGGGCTGCCATGAATGTATTCATTAATATAAATCAGCTTCACTTTGTAGTTTCCCAAGATGGAAGAGTTCAACTTTGTTTCATTCCAGAGCCAGGCTCCAAGCCATTCCAAAACAAAAACAAAAATACCTGGAAAAACTCAGCAGGTCTGGCAGCATCTGCGGAGAGGTGCATAGTTAACGTTTCGAGTCCGAATGACCCTTCAACAGAACTAAGTAAAAATAGAAAAGAGGTGAAATATAAGCTTGTTTGGGGGGAGGGGTGGGGGGGGGGGTGGGCAGGGGGGAGGTAGAGCTGGATAGAGGGCCAGTGATAGGTGGAGAAAGCCAAAAGATGTCACAGACAAAAGGACAAAGAGGTGTTGAAGGTGGTGATATTATCTGAGGAATGTGCTAATTAAGGGTAGAAAGCAGGACAAGCAAGGTACGGACAGCCCTAGTGGGGGTGGGGTGGCGTGATGGAATCAAAAAAGGCTAAAAGGTAGAGATAAAACAATGCACGGAAATACATTTAAAAATAATGGAAATAGGTGGGAAAAGAAAAATCTATATAACTTATTGGAAGAAAAGGAGGGGGGGAAATCAGAAAGGGGGTGGGGATGGAGGAGAGTGTTCATTATCTAAAATTGTTGAACTCAGTATTCAGTCCAAAAGGCTGTAAAGTGCTTAGTCGGAAGATCAGGTGCTGTTCCACCAGTTTGTGTTGAGCTTCACTGGAACAATGCAGCAAGCCAAGGACGGACATGTGGACGTGAGAGCAGGGTGGAGTGTTGAAATGGCAAGCGACAGGGAGGTCTGGGTCATGCTTGTGGACAGACCGAAGGTGTTCCGCAAAGCGGTCACCCAGTCTGCGTTTGGTCTCTCCAATGTAGAGGAAACCGCATTGGGAGCAACGAATGCAGTAGACTAAATTAAGGAAAGTGCAAGTGAAATGCTGCTTCACTTGAAAGGAGTATTTGGGCCCTTGGACAGTGAGGAGAGGGGAAGTAAAGGGGCAAGTGTTGCACCTTCTGCGGTTGCATGGGAAGGTACCATGGGAGGGGGTTGAGGTGTACGGGGTGATGGAGGAATGGACCAGGGTGTCCTGGAGGGAACGATCCCTGCAGAATGCCGCCGAGGGGGTGAAGGGAAGTTGTGTTTGGTGGTGGCATCATGCTGGAGTTGGCGGAAATGGTGGAGGATGAACCTTTGAATGTGGAGGCTGGTGGGGTGTTAAGTGAGGACGAGGGGGACCCTAACATGTTTCTGGGAGGGAGAGGAAGGTGTGAGGGTGGATGTGTGCGAGATGGGCCGGACATGGTTAAGGGCCCTGTCAACCAAAGTGGGTGGAAAACCTCGGTTAAGGAAGAAGAAGGACATGTCAGAGGAACTGTTTTTGAGGCGACGGTTGGGGCCAGGGAACTGTAAATTGTTGATATGATGTAGGGTATCAGAAGAATCACAAACGTAGGTGGGAAGGGACTGGACAAGGGGAGAGAGAATCGAGTCAAGATAGCAAGAACTGAATTCCATGGGACAGGAACAGACTGATAGTCCTGTTTGTGGATTTTGGGTAGGAGATAGAAGCGGGCCGTCCAAGGTTGGGAGACTATCAGGTTGGAAGCTGTGGAAGGAAGATCTCCAGAGGAGATGAGGTCAGTAACAGTCCTGGAAACTATGGCTTGATGTTCAGTGGTGGGGTCATAGTCCAAGGGGAGGTAGGAGGAAGTGTCTACAAGTTGACGCTCAGCCTCTGCGAGGTAGGGGTCAGTGCACCAGACAACAACAGCACCACCCTTGTCAGCGGGTTGGATGACAATGTCAGGGTTGGACCTGAGAGAACAGAGTGCAGTAAGTTCAGAGAGAGACAGGTTAGAGTGGGTGAGAGGAGCAGAGAAATTGAGACGACTAATGTCACACCGACAGTTCTCAATGAAAAGATTAAGAGAAGGTAAGAATCCAGAGGGAGGGGTCCAGGTGGAAGGAGAATATTGGGGGTGGGTAAAGGATCTGTTGAACGGGGAGAGGACTCCTGCCCAAAGAAGTGAGTACGGAGACGAAGGCGGCAGAAGAAGAGTTCAGCATTGTGCCGAGCTCAAAATTCATTGAGATGATGGCGTAAGGGTATGAAATTAAGTCCTTTGTTGAGCGCTGAACATTCAGCGTTGGAGAGGGGAAGGTCAGAAGGTATGGTGAATACACGGCCGGGACTGAGATTGGAAGATGGGATTGGAACAGAGGGACAGGCGGGGTGGAGGGTCCTGGATGGGTGTTGGTGTTGATGAGTTGTTGGAGCTTGCGTTCCTTTGCACCTAAAAGAGACAAAGTTTCTTGTTGAGGTGTCGAATGAGACGAAGAATAAAATGAAACTGGGGGGACGCACAGCTTTGAAAAAGGGTGCGGTGGTATTGCCATTCCAGACTTGCACTAAAACATTTTAGGATAGGTACACCTTGATCATGAATTTAAAGAGAAAGGATTTGATATAAATACTGTTCAAAAGCAGTCCTATTACAAAGCAGATATATCTAGTTCCAAAAAATGATGAGAAAGATGTATTACTTTCCAGTATATCAGTTGGTTACCTAGATGGCATTTGTTTTGTTTCATTGGAGGCTCTAAAAGTGTTGTACTGCATTTCCACAACACTTTACAATAAGGTGAGCTCAGCAGCAAAGACAACAGAGCCTCCATTTCCCAACCAGAGTTGTCCTTGCAGAACTGTCTTTGTTTATGGGCAGCAACCAAGCACCTAGGTTAGACATGCGCACTCAATTATAACAAAAGACCTTAAGTTAAAATTGTAGATATCAAACAACAGTGTGCCACCCTCCTGCCAAGCTGGGGCTTGAAGTTAATGGCCGGAATTTTATCAGCCCTCTGAAGATAGGTTAGAAGGCAGGAGGGCTGATAAAAAGGCAGTAGAAATCAACGGGGGAGAATGGCATATTCACAGAAGTGAGAAAAGCAGCAGCATGGCTACCCACCAGCATCGGGACTGGCCCCCACAGAACGGGTAGACTGGCAGATATATAGAGGTGGCCTCCCAGCAAGCTGCTGGGAGCGGGGAGCCTTCCTTTATGACCAAAGAAAGATGGGGAGATAAGCTGTAAGGAAGTCATTAAGAGGCTGCAAAGAGATGTAGACAGGTTAAAATGAGAGGGCAATAAGGTGGTGGATAGAGTAAAAGATGAGAAAGTGTGAAGCTATTCATTGAGGGAGGAGGAATAAAATAGCAAGATTTTTTTAGAAGGCTGGAAATTTGTAAATGTTAGTAAATGAGAGACTTGGGTGTACTCGTACAAGGAACACAGAAGTTAGCATGCAGGTTACAGCATGCAATTAAGAAAAGCAAATGGAGTGTTGGCCTTTATTGCAAGAGAATTGGAGAACAAAGAAATCTTGCTACAATTGCAAGGGTGGGGGGGTTGTGCTTTAGTGAAACCATACCCTAGAGTACTGTGTGAAATTTGGTCTCCCTATCTAAGAATATACCTGCATTGGAGGCAGTACAGTGAAGGTTCACTCGATTGGTCCCTGGGTTGAGATGGTTGTCCTATGATGAGAGGCAGAGTAAATTGGGTCTATATTCGCTCGAGTTTAGAAGAATGAGGTGATCGTATTGAAACAATCAAGATTGTGAAGGCAACTGACACAGCAGACACTCAGAGGTCATTTCCCCTGGTTGGGGAATCGAGAACAAGGGGGCACTGTTTCAGGATAAGAGGCTGATCATTTAAGACTGAGATGAGGGGCAATTTCTTCATTCCAAGGGTTATGAATGTTTGGAATTCTCTAGCCCAGAGGGTTGTGGATGCCCTATTATTGATTATAGTTAATGCTGAGATAGATTTTAGGTCTCTCCAGGAATCTGGGAAGCGGGCAGAAAAGTGGAGTTGAAGCCCAAAATCAGCCATGATCATAATGAATGGCAGGGGAGGCTCGAAGGGCTATGTGGTCATCTCTCATCCCTATTTCTTATATTCTTAACAACATGATTACACTTGAGGGAGCACCATGACAATCCCAGAAATAATGTGAGGCCATGAGACCTATGCAACTGCATGTGGCTTGAGGTAGTCAGGGTTCTTAAGCTTATCTGGTGATAGAACACCTAATCCCTTGGGAAAACCTGATGAGCAATGTAGCAGATTGCTGAGCGCAATCAGTGCCTTTAACTGACAGCTAACAAAACTAAAAGCATTCATGTCTCAGACCTTTACAGCAATTTTTATTTCTGTAGAAATTCACACCCTAATGGTCTAATGAGGAAAGCGGTATTATTGCAAGAAAATTGGAGAAAAAAGAAGTCTTGCTGCAATTGTAGGGGTTTGCTTTGGTGCTAAATCATAAAGACGAGAGTTCCAAATTAAATTCCTACTACGCACTGAGTTAGCTAATATCTTGGAGAGCTGTGGGGTAGTAGGGGATTACAGAGGTAGCAAGTGGCAAGGCCATGGAGGTATTTGAAATCAAAGATAAGAATTTTAAAATCATGGCTAATTGGGAGCCACCGTAGGCCAGCAAGTACAGGAATGCTGGGTGATCAGGAGTTTGTGCGAGTTAGGGCATAAACAGCAGAGTTTTGGATAACCTCAAGTTTATGGAGGGTAGAACACGGAATGCCAGCCAGGAGTGCCTTGGAATAGTCAAGTCTAGAGTACTGATGAGCACATCAGCAGCAGATAAGCTAAGGTGTGGCAGAGTCAGACGATGTTACAGCAGTGGAAATAGGCGGTCTTAGTGATGGCACGAATAAGCCATTGGAAGTTCATCTCTGCATCAAGTTATACCAAAGTTGCCGACAGCTGAGTTTAGCCTCAATCAAAAGAATGGAATCGATGACTAGGGGCAGCATTTTCCCCTCATCGGGCGGGCGCGATAGGCAGGCCCGGGAACGGTTGCGACACCGACCGCCGCCCGTGATCAGGCTCAAACTGCAATTTCACGCTGCCTGCCCAATTAATGGCCAGCCAGCGTGAAAGGTGTGTTAAGATCCTCAGTGCTGCCGGTGAGAAGGAGTGCAAGCGCTGAAGTGAGCGCATGTGCGGTGGGAGCACGCACCGAAAGCTCCCTGAAGGCACAGAGCTGTCTCAGGGAGGTGAAGAATTTTAAGTACAAAACTAAACTTTTTACAAATGATAAAAACATGTCCCCACATGTGACTCAGTTACATGAAGAGGAACATGTAAAAAAGGATGTTACAAAATTTTTATTGCTTTTTTAGTAACTGTTGGAAACCTCATCCCACCTGTGGATGAGGTTTCGTGAAAAATGCGAAGGCCACCTGGCCTATTTGCCTGCCTGCCAACCAAACGGTTGAGCAGGCAGCAAAAAATACAACTTATTTGCTTGCTTAAGGCCTTAATAGGCCTCTTAACTGTTGGCGGGCATGCTGCCACCTCTCACACCTGCCGGCTGAAAGGTCATGAGAGTGTGTGATGACGTCGGGATGCCCTATCATGACACACTATTTCACTTCGGTTTGGGTCGGGCGCATACCCACCCACGGGACGAAAAATTCTGCCCTAGGCAACAGGGTCCACTGAAAATGGGCTCAGCCTTCCCAATAATTGGAGGAAATTTCAGGCCTGGATGTGGTATGAGCAGTTTGACAAATTAGAGAAAGTGGAAGTGTTGAAAAAGGTATGGTTGAGCCATCTTTCCTCTAAATTTTCTTTTTACTGGTTGGGCTAAAATCTCCAGGGGGATAATTTTCCAGTCGGGTGAGCAGGGATGGGGCCTGCTCGCCAATGCGTAAAACGACGGGCGGTGACGTTGGGTGGGCGTCTCGACGTCGCCACGAGTCATTTAGATTGTCAGTTCAGCAGGCGCGCCACCGAACTGTCAAATGCCTATTAAGGCCATTAAGAAAGTAAGTAAAGTTGTTAAGAATGCTGCCTGTCCAACCTTAAGGTTGGCGGCAGGCGAAGAGCCCAGGTGGCCTTCACATTTTTCATGAAACCTCATCCACGGGTGGGATGAGGTTTCATGTAGGGTTTATTAATTAAATAAAAAATTTTGGAAAAATTAATGGACATGTCCCAGCTTATGTGACAGTTTCACATGGGACATGTCCTTAAAAATTTTTTTTCTTTAATTAAATTTTTCATAAATTAAACTAATCGCCTTGAGGCACCTCAATGCCTCAGGGAGATTTCAATGCTAGACCCAGACTCAGGGAAATCCACCCCCCACCCCCGCATAGGGAGAGCACAGCACTTCCGGGTGTGCATCATGCTGGGCGGGCCTTAATTGGCTTGCCCACGTAAAATGGCAGCATTCAGCCGATCGGGGGCACCGGTTGGGTTCACATTCACTCCCGCCTGCCCCCGCTCAACCACCCCAACGGGGGAAAATGCAGCCCCATGTATATGATGGCATCAAGGAGTCTTCAGCAAAGCTGAAGTTAATGGAAATCAGGAAGAAAATTTTCCACAGTACTTACTGTTACAATTATGAGGTTTATAAGATCATTATATTTTGGGACTTTATCTTTAAAGTTAGGATAAATAAAGGGGGTTATGAAGTCTGCCCGGCAGTAATCCTGGGTGGTTTAATTGTTAGAGATCAAAGGAAGGCGTAGATAGTTTTACTGAGAAGAAGGTGCAAGGTATTTTTGCTTGCAGACATATGGCAGCAGTCTCTGTGTTTGCAATGAGTAGACTCTTGAGTCTTCCAAAATCCTAGAAAGGTATAGCTGGTATTGGGTTGTAAACAGTTGTGATGCACTTCTAAGTTCACTTCTAAGATGAAAGGGAGTTCGGATCAACGACAGATAATTAACATTGCTACTTGGATGCAAGGTTAATGTGTTTCAGGTTTCCATGGGGAAGAGGGCAGAGGTAGCCATTTTTGAAATCAGGTTACAGTCTTCCCTAAAAATCAATGAATAACACAGGCAGACAGCAGAGGTTTTGTGAGGTCAGCAGAAAGAGGAGGCTTCTTTGCCTTGCAAGCTATCACAGTCGATGCAGGAGAGAGAGATAATCTCTAGTAGAAGAGATGCATCCTGCAACTATCTAAGGATTCTGGGAGATTCATCCTGGCATAGCCATGGAGAAGAAGAATCACCAGAAAAAGCTTTACCACTGGTGGTGGATTTAAGAAACTTTCTGAAAACTGAGGAAAATGCCTGAAGACAGTCACTCGAAGTTATTACTCGCGAAACAGGGAAACCTATTGGAAGCTGGCAGCAACTGCGACTGTTTGCTAAAGGGACTGTAATTCCATGGAGAGAGCAAATAGGTCATTAGTCTACATGGGGAACATCACTTTTTGTCATTTAAAGTATAAGTTGCCAACAAAAAGAAAATAGTGAAGCTATTTTTAGTCATTTATTATAGCAAAATAATAAAATTCTTACCATGTCATGTTTCCAGCTAGAAATGGCAAGTTCAAAACTCTTCTTAAAAGTTACCAATCTTGACAGAGAGTGTAACACTAGCACAAAGATTGCAGTTGTTGGAGGCCAATCTTCTCAGCCCCAAAACATCATTGCATGATGTCACGACCTCAGGGTGGTGTCCTAAGTCAAAGCATTTTCAGCTACTTAATTAATGACCTGCAGGTCACCATTGACCACAAAGTTAACTGGACTAGTCATATATACAAGAGCAGGTCAGAGGCTGGATATTATGTGGTGAGTAATTCGCCTCCTGACTCTCCAAAGCTGTCCACCATCTGCAAGTCAGGAGTATGATGGAATGCTCTCCATTTGCATGAGTGCAGCTCCAACAACACCCCAGAGGCTCGACACCATGAAGGACACCGCTTGATTTGCACCCGATCCACCACTGGCGTATAATGGCAGCAGTGTGTACCATCTACAAGATGCAATACAGCAACTCACCAAGGCTCCTTTAACAGCACCTTCTAATCCCTCAATCTCTACATCCTAGAAGGACAAGGACAGCAGATCCTTGGTAACACCACCACCTGAAAGATCCCCACCCCAGTTCACACAATATCTTGAATTGGAACTATAACATCACTCCTTCACCGTCGCTGGAACTCTCTCCCTAACAACACTCTGGGCGAACTTACATTACATGGACTGCAGCGGCTCATCATACCTTCTTAAGAGTAATTAAGGATGGGCAACATATGCTGGTCTTGGCAGCAACCCTCACATCCCACAATTGAATAATGAAAACACTTTCAAGAGCAATATTGATAAATACTTGAAGGGGGAAAATTTGCAGGGCAATGGGGAAAGAGCTGGAGAGTGGGACTAAATGAATGATTCTTTCAAAAAGCTTGCACAAGCATGGTGGTAATGTCACTGGAGCAGTAATCCACAGGCCCAGGCTAATGCCCTGGGGGCATTGGTTCAAATCCCACCACAGCAGCTGGTGGAATTTAAATTCAGTTAATAAAAGCTGGAATTGAAAGCTAGTCTCAGTATTGATGACTATGAAACTATCATCGATTATCCAAAAAAAACCCATCTGGTTCACTAATTTCCTTTAGGGAAGGAAACTGCCATCCTTACCTAGTCTGGCCTATATGTGACTCCAGACCCACAGCAGTGTGGATGACTCTTAACTGACTTCTGAAATGGTCTAGCAAAACACTTAGTTCAAAGGCAATTAGGGATGGGCAACAAATGCTGACTTTCCCACTATTCCTTCATGGGATGTGGGCATCAAAGATATAATTCCATGGTCAGGGCTTCTAGCGCTCATAGGGCCATATGCCAGTGAGAATCAGTGCAGGCAGGCAAGAAAAAAAAGGGAAAAATTTGGCACAAAGATGAAAACATTCCTTAGACAGAATGTTGACCCAATTTTAACTCACTGAAAGCCCACTCACTTTTACCCAGAATTAAAATCAGGCCCGCTGTCTCTCTGAGGGTTAATACAGTGTTTCTTGCCATTGTAAAATGGTTGTTACTCTCCTTCGACAATTTCACTGCCGCAGTTCTTAGCATCAAAAATTAGTTCAAAAGGTGCCCTCTGTTTGGTCACTTCACTGACCCCCTATATTACCTGTTAATCAGATCTCACGCCATGTGCCAAAGCAATCAAAATCCTTCTGGAACAACTGGTTTATGCAAAAGCTAATATTACAGCATTGCTATATTACTACATTCATTGTGCATCAGATATAGTGATACAAAAGACTATAAAATTGCACTATATTGTCCTTTTATTACTACTTTCCCATTCACCAGTTCCATTTATGGCCATATTTTGACATTAATCCTACTCCTTGTGTAATTTCTCTCAAACATGCATTTCTCACTACTGGTAAGATCTTTCAGTCACTACTGTCCAAATACAATTTCTGCAGTCACTTTTCTTTCTGTTCAAAAATGTTATCAATTGTTGCATCATTTAGCTGTTGTGGTATGATGGGATACATACTTAGATGGTTTGAGAATCAATGAAGACAGTGGCAGTGTATGGTGAACTTGTAAATTTGTGCAGAAATACCATCCTGTGCTGTGGCCTTGCCAGTCTTTATTGTGTCAATGGTTTCAATTATCTTGACAATCATTTGCCTTGAATTCAATATTATGCTGTTGTAGCTGTATGGCCCTGTTAAAAATTCCACCAGTAATGATGGATGGGCTATTCAACAGTTTCAAATTGCTTGCACCATCTCTGTACAATTTCAGTCTTGAAGTGACAAAAATGACACCATCTTCAGTGGTGCAGCACTGGTATACTTAAGATTGTACATACCCTGCAACACACTGTAGAATGCCTTTAATCATTCTTGTCTGCTTAAGATTGGACGTCATTAGTTTAGTTTGGTTCACCAATAGTCGTTCATTTGCTGCAACTTAGTTCAAACTAAAGCAACATTTTTGTGGTTTATTTTCCTTGCTGTAGAATTGGAATCAGAAAATTCTGTGACCTTTATTTCTTAGAGTGTCAATATTTGGCAAACTCAATTGTACAGCAGCGGTTGTGTCATTTAATTTCACCACAAAAATACTCCCATGAGTACTTTTCAATCACCTTTTTGAAAATATCACAACTGAATCAGTCCTCCCTCAGGCCTAATGTGACTTCAAAGCAAATTACAGCACTAATGACATGGTTTCAATTACTTTGCAGTTTTACTTTTTAAAATGTAAATATGGATATTTGAGGGGAACAAATAAATTAATTCACTTGATATGAGTATTTATCAAGGAGACAACCAAGAAATGACTTAATCCATTGTTTTAAATGATCTTTTAGCGGTTTCTTTCCAACTCTTCTCAGTGGAAGTGCTCCTCCAGTTCATCACTCCAGCATTCTGTCCACCCTTGCACAGCATAACATCTGATTTACTGTGAGCAATGCCAGGAGAAAAAACACATGTTGTAATATCTAGTTAAAACATACTTTAAAATAATGGGACAAAATGTTAAACATTGGTTCATGTTTAATTGGTACTTCACTTCTTGCTTGCCATCCACACAGACTGAACCTTCATTCATTTTGTGACATGATTTGTCTTAAATGAAGCTGATTTTATAAAAATGACTCATTCAAGATGACACTGAAGGTTAGTATACAGAGTAAAAACTTCTGAAGTTCCAAATTCTGAATCTCAAAAGGTTGAATGTTTGGTAATAAATTGTGCCTGAAATCACTACGAGATAGCGTGACAGAGCTGAATAAAGCAGCTGTATAAGCACTTTGTTAGTACAGCTTAAAAGGCAAAGGTTCCACTTCAGTAAACAGGCCTATGCCACATAGTGTAAATACTTCTGACAGCACTAACATCAAAACAATTCAAATATTCCAGACAAAAAGACAGACAAAGATCCAAGTGTCAGAGTTTGAACTTTACACAACACCTATTTTTCGGGGTAACGGCTTCAGAACAGTTTTCTTAAGTACGTGTTTCTATGAACCAAAACCAGTGAGTTAACTCTCCCAAACTGAAACAACTGCAGCCCAGGGAACAAACTTACAGCTCACATCCATTCAGTTGTTAATTGGAAAAACATATATGGCAGGATTTTTACCTCGTAGGGCGGATGCGGTGGGCACTCCCGGGAGTGGTCACAAAGCCGTCTGCAATCGGGCCCCAACACCGATTTTCACGCTGGCTGGCCAATTAACGGCCAGCAAATGTGAAACATACGCTACAATGCTGAGCTCTGCCAGGGTGGGGGCCGGAAGGAGGGCGAGCACAGGAGTTTGTGTATGCGCATGTGTGCATGCAATGAAAGCTCCCTGAGACACAGAGCTGCCTCAGGGAGCTGAAGATTTTTAAAATCAACAATAATAAAACTTACAAATGTTAAAACCACGTCCCCTCATGCGACTCTGTCACATGATCAGGGACATATTATAAATGACACTTAAACATTTGAAAAAATTTCTAATTCCTATTGGAAACCTCATCCCGCCCATGGATAAGGTTTCATAAAAAATCCAAAGGCCGCCTGGCCAATTCGCCTGCCCACTAACCGTAATGTTGGACAGGCAGCGAAAAATTGAGTTCAATTAATACTTTAATGGCCTTAAAAAGCCTAATTGTCAGTGGGTGCGCTGCTGACTCCCGCACGCACCCACTGTGCGAGTATGGCGATGACATCAGGACACTCGCCCGACGTCATCGCACATTATTTTACACTCGAGCAAGTCAGGCATGCGCCCGCCCACTCACTCAGTGAAAAATTCAGCCCTTACAGTGCATTTAAGTTTCCTGTCAATTAAAACAATGGAAAGAAACGATACACCATCTTGTAGCAGCTGGGCTACTGTCTTAGCTGTGGCTCACTTGGTAGCACTCTCGCCACTGAGTCAGAAGGTTCAAGTCCAGAAGGATTTGAACACAAAAATCTAGGCCAAAAATTCAGTACTTGAGGGAATGCTGCATTGTCAAGGGTGCAGACTTTTGAATGGGACATTAAGCCGAGGCCCAATCTACCTTCTCATGCGGACATAAAAGATCCTGTAGCATTATTCAAAGAGCAAAGGAGCTATCCCTGGGATCCTTGCCAACATTTTTCCCTCAATCCAATTGTGCAGGATGCCATTGACATGTACTGGAATTATCCATGATGTTCAATCTCATTAACAACTCCTCAGATAGCAAGGCAGTCCGTGCCCGCATGTAGGAAGACTGGGCTGATAAGTGACAAGTAACACCTGCACCACACAAGTGGCAGGCAATGACCATCTCCGACAAGAGAGAATCTAACCATCTCCCTCCTTAACACTCAGTAGCATAGCCATCGCTGAATCCACCACTAATAAGATCCAACTGGGCCAGCCATATAAAAACTGTGAATACAAGAGCAGATCAGAGGCTAGGAGCTCTGCAGCAAGTACCTCACCTCTTGACACCCCAAAGTCTGTCCACCAACTAAAAGGCATGACCTGTGATAGAATGCACCCCACTTGCCTGGATGAGCAAAGCTCCAATAATACTCAGAACTAAGCAACCTGTTGGTAAGAACCCCATCCACCTTCTCAAACATTCACTTTCTCCACTGCTGCACTGTCACAGCAGTAGGTACCATCTACAGATGCATTTCAGCAACTCACCAAGGGTCCTTTGACAGAAATTTCCAAAACCATAACATCTCCTACCAGCAAGGACAAGAGCAGCAGGTACAAAGGAGTACCACCACCTGCAATTTCCCCTCCAATGCATGCACCATCCTGACTCGGAAATATATCACTGTGCCATCACTGTCCCTAGGTCAATATCCTGGAGCTCCCACACAAACAGTACCTGCATTACGTGGACTGCAGCTCACCTTTGCAAGAGCAATAAATGCCTTGTCAGCAATGCGCACATCCAATGAGCAAATTAAAAAAAGTCCAGCTGCTATGTGACCATAGGCAGTGCATCACGCTCAATGTCCTGGTAGTTATAGTGCCTTCATTCTATGGTCGTCCATTCTGCCAGCTGTATTTTAGCCATCACAGCAAATTAGAAAGTAGGTAATGAGCAACTAAGGTTATTCACTGATGACATATGACTTTGGTTGGCAACGCATGCACATCTATACAGCATGCTTATCATGAGAGCCATTTTGCCACAAAAAGTCTGACAGAGCAGACTAATGGTGTGCTGAAGCAACAATTCCACTGCAGTACTTGGCTGCACAGGTCTCAAAATTTGTGGTGAACGGGGCATGCAGCACAACTTTGCCATCATGAGGAGACACCAGGCAAGAAGTTGAGGAGTAGGAGGACTGCTAGCCATCCTCCTCTACACACCAGCACCTAGTCCTGCTTCTCACAGCTTCTGGACCTTGGCCTCTAGCCTCTGACTGCACCCACTCTCAACCGACTTCAGGTCTAGCCCACTCAAAACCCTTTATCTCGCATAAGAACTGTTATTTGTTTTAAGGCCCTTAAAGAGTTCATTCCATACAAGTGCTTATACTGCATTTCTAAGTTTCTTTACAAAAAATTGCGTTTCCCAGCTGAGTTTTGAGAAGGAAGGTTCAGAGAAAAACAGGGGAAAAGAGATGGGAACGGAGAGCGAGGCATAGAGGAGCTGTATCATCAGTGTGACTGCCTTCATAAACAGGTAGCCTCCCCACCTTTCAATGTTGATGCAGGGAAGTCACTGCTGTTCTAGTGAGAAACAAAGGGTATACGATAATGGGGAGGAGAAAACTGCAGCAGTCATTTTGACAGGCAAGGGTGGGAGTCACGGGGAAACAGTGGGCATATGGGGCAACGAGAGGGGACATGAGTCCAGATAGGGGATGGTGGTGGCCAAATAAAAAGGATCAAGACAAAGCAGCACAATGGAAGATGGGTTATCACTCACATACAAAACAGGGCAGAAACTGTAGACTGGAAAGTTGCAATAAGGTGCAGAGTGATCACACAAACTTTAAAAACAATCTAAGTGCTTCACCTCCCTATTGATGAATGCGCACCTCTTTTTCAAAATAACAGAAGAAACAGGATGTCCAAAACAACAAACAGATACAGAACAGAACATAAAAACCGATATAAAGAAGTACCATACAAAGACAACAGAAACAGCTAAGACAAACATTTCTGAGACTCACTGTGGACAATGCCATTGGAGATTCACTGCTTTTTGTGTTAAGAAACTACTTCTACAGTTCCGATGAAGAGTCCTATTGGATTCGAAATGTTAACACTGTTTCTCTCTCCAGAGATGCAGCCAGACCTGCTGAGTTTTTCCAGTACTTTGTTTTCTTTTCAGACCTCCAGCATCCACAGTATTTTGCTTTACTGCAACAACTGTATTTGGTTCGGATAATGGATTAGAAAATAGTGATTCTTTTGAAGTGCTCTCTTTTGAAGAGTTTTCTACAGTAACCCCAACACATGCTGGTCTCTCTTGTGTAAAGCATGGGGGTGTTTGTGTGTGAGAGACTAGGTATGTATACAAGAAAGTGTGTGTGTGTGTCTGTGTGTGCGCGCGCGCATGTATGTGTGAGTGGGGGTGTTATCTCATGAATTATGTGTATCTATTTCTATCTATGATCACAGTGTACTGATGGAGGAAGGAACAACTATTCAGAAGAAATACCAAAGTGCTTAGAACCATACAACAGCAGTTTTGCATTATGTCAGATTCTTCTTTCAAATCTGAACTAAGAATACATTACTTATAGCCTTTCCATGATGACTTCACATGAATAAATGCATGCACTTTATGTTAAGAGTTATTAATAATCAAAATACTAGGAGTATTAATGAGCACATGTATGCAATTATATTACTTTTGTAACATCTGTTGCTTGGCTGCTGTTGAATCAGTTTGTTAGCGCACTGGTCTTGGTTTTAGAATTTTTTCAGTTCAAAGGGTTCACTTTCATTTGTCACTATCATGGTAGCGTTCACCTTCTTGTTACAATCCCTGACAAGAGCCACAATCTTTTTTACAATCCATTGAGGGACCAGTAACTTTTGTTGTAGACAAAATTTGAAATCCCAGTAATTTACTAAGAGAATAAAGCCATAAGATTCCATGTTTTTAAACAAACAAACAAAATACTATATAAGAATCAACAAAGCAAACAGTCAATACTTTCTACCTTATACTCTAACATAGAGAATTACTATTATGTAAACATGTGCTAACAGGTAAACTATAGTTGAACACATCACAAACTGCACATTAAATGACAGACATAACCAATACAGATCCCACGAATTTTCTCAGCAACCCACCCAGCTGTCAGTGATCACTGTGAGTCACAAAAATCCTGGAAACTCTGTCTTCCTCATGAGAGATTTCAGCTCCACTCCTTCAAGGATATAGCCTCTGATTTCCTTCAACGGGCACTCCAGCTCAGCCTGGAAGCCCTTTTGCTTTTCTACCTACAATGAGTTGTCACGCTGAATTGGCCAGGCTGCACTGTAGCACCTAACCACCTGTATAATTCCCGCAGACAACCATTGCTCACCACAGGCTTCTCTTTGCCCCAGCTGCTAGCTTCACAGAGCAAACAGCTCCACTTCAACTTTACTGAGCTGACAACTGCTCTAGGGCTTCTCTGAGCCCCAATTCCTCAGCAGCACAGAGATACCATTGCTCCAAGGCTTCTCTGAGCCTCAGCTCCTCAGTAGCATGGAGCTACCAACTGCTCTTGGGCTTCTCTGAGCCCCAGCTGCATAGAGATAGCGACCTTCTGCCGCCTCTTCAGCTCCCGACTAACCATGTCATGTGAGCTAATTAATTTATGCCAAAATCCTGGTTACCCTACTCAGGCACACTGCCGATCCGTCTCCCCTCTTGTCATAGTTCACGAAGTAGATTACTGGTCTCATAAAGCATATCCTGCATTGCAGTCAGGACACCATCTAGTTGCTTAACTAGAACCACTTTGTCTGCTGGCTGCTGAACAGCCTCCTTCAATTGTTCCATTGTAGCCTGCTGACAAAGAGAATCCGGAAACTGAGCATACACAGCCTGCCCCCCTGCTGACCTCTGCACTTGCCCCAGAGTTCCAAGCATGCCGCGAGTTGTAGTCCTTGGCTTCCACCCCAAAATCACGCAATGCAAACCCAAAAATACAGATTCCCTTAAATTCTCTTTTCACTTATATTGGGCTCTGATCTGCCCAACCTAAAATTACCAACATGTGTTTTTAGCGCAGTCAGAAAAGAATTGAAAGACAGGTTTTCTGATCCACTGAAAACATTTTGTTGCTTCTTTAATCTTATCATTCAAGGAAACAAAACACTAGAATTAAGACTAAAATAAACTAATAAATAAATAGAATTAAGCTGTGTTGTACATAGTCAAGCTATGTCGCTCATTCTCAATTTTGTTACTCATGAACTATAACACTCAATTAACATGTGAAAATCTCTATTGATATTTTATATAATTTCTACATTCCTTTATAAGTCTATCATTTATCCCAAACTCTGCCAGACAATAAAGGGTGTAATTAGCTATGTTTACAGTACCTCCAAACACCTTCAACAGAATTATATTGTTTGGTCCTACTGGTTATTGAAACAAGGCTTTTGCCCTGATGGTACTGACTTTTTCCCAATGGTCTCAAACGCAATATCTTTTGTAAGAGCCTCCAGTAATTCAAAGAACTTCCAATTCAATATAATGAATGGAACATGAAGGAGCTGGAAAATCCTTCAAAACACCTGTGAATAAGTGGTACTGGGTATAGTTAAATACTTTAGCAGGCTTTTTTTCCCTTGGCCCAGACCTCTCCACAGTACACAGAGGCTGCCCATTAAAACTGTTCTGCACTCATTTTTAAGGAGAGTAATTGATTTATCTTCTTTTAACTGACCAGAGGTATCCTTATCTTCAGAAACCAATTAGCCTCCTCAGATCCAAAGGCTGTCACTGAATGCACCTGGAGTGAATTATGCATTTATTCTGCCTCAAATAGGCAAAGGTAATGTTCCCCCCAGCCCCTTTCCAGGAATAATGTTCCATTAGTATCTGTTCATGGAATCCCATTACCTGAGTGGTAAAATTAACTGTGCGGCAGATCAAGAAGGTTGCTTTGATCACTGTACTTTGTTGTGAGTTATCTCTGCTGTGGCCATAGTGGATGTACTCCAACTGATCTGAGCATCCACAGGCTAAAATTATTCCACTCAAAGGAGCACTGACAAAGTCATGGAATAGATCATCCTCTCAGTTGTAGTTGCTGCATGTGGGAGAGAAAATTAAGGGAAAAAAAGCCTCAAAATACAAAATAACAAATCACAACATAAATAACAACACTCTGCACTATGGTGCACACTAGATTCTCCAAATGGTCCATTCAGATTATCATGCCCAATACTACTAGGACTTTCTTGGTTTGTATTCAGGTACCCAAAAGATAAACTTGCTGAGCTACCAAGTAGTCATAATTACAGAGGCCAAAAACTTGCATCAACTGATCCAAAAGTCTATTAAATCTATTATTTTGATAATCACCTCATCAAAATACAATGGTCTGTAAATAATTATCAGATGTAATTAGATTTGCCATGACTTTTATTAATTCCTTGCTTTTTCTCTTTAGTGATGATCAAATTATAAACTGATTTTATTGAAATTCTCCCAGGTTTTGAGGGTTTTTTGTCCTGATTGTTCCCCAGATTGTAATGCTAAATGTCGAATCAAAAAAAAATCCTAAATTTATCTGTCAGATATAAATGGTGAATATATCAGCTCTGTAATCTGAGCTAGCTCCCTTACTGCTGAATTTGTCCCATTTATGTTGTGATCCAGATACACCAACAACGGAACAGCTGCACATGCACAAAGTCCCAAAGTGGCCGTAAAGCATCCATGCATATACAGAATTGGTATCACTGCAGATGTTCCCCAAATGTGAGGAAAGGTTCTAGCAATCAGCAGTGACAAAGACACATTGCTGGCCACTTCAGGCTCTCAGCTTATCCAAGTCAGAATCAAAAAATAAACTGACAGCAAATTCCTTCACTTAAAGCCAACGCCATTTTGCCAGCAAAGACTGGAAGCAAAACTATCTTCCTGAGTATTGGGACAGTCATAGCTACAGTCAGGTTAATCTTTGATGTCAAGCCAGGAAAGCCGGATGGATAATTTCATCTATACTGTCAGTGCCCTGGTCATGTCCAAAGATAACAATTTATTCACAGTATCCAAAATTCTAAATTTGTAATTTAAAAATAATGAAATCAACCACCACCCTTAATTATGAGCAGTGTTTGACCCTGTTGTAGAAAATCTATGACATTAAGTTATTCTCATACTAACAAGATAACATATTTTCTCATCAAATCTTGTTGCATTTGGGTAGAATGGCATCACTGTGGTCAAGTATGTATTCTCTGGTCATGCTGTTTACAAAGAGCTTTGCAAACAAATATTTTTTAAAAATCTATCCAATGTTTGAAAGTTATAATCTGGATGCAATGTTGCAACAGAAAGGAAGCAAGGGACGTGCTTTATAAAGCTCTTTTTTGCAACCTCCGTGCATCTATTGAAGTACTTTTGAAATGTAGTCATTGTTGTAATATGGGGAAAAGCGGCAGCCAATTTTGCACACAGTAGCGTCCCACAAACACAATGAAGTAAATGACCAAGCAATTTATTTTATTCATGTTGATCCAGAGATAAATGTTGGCCAGGAGATGAGAAGAATTTCCCTGCTCTTCTTTAAATAGTGCACTGGAATCTTTTATGTCCACTTCAGGGGACAGACAGGACCTGATTTCATGTTATCCGAAAGCTTGAATTATTTGCTCAAGTCTCTGGAGTGGGGTTGAATTCAGAAAATACTGCCTTAGAGGCAACTGTGTTACCACTGAGCCAAGGTCGAACACAGCTGAAGCAACATAATTACAGTTACAGGGTATTTACCATAGCTTTTTTTCCACAGCAAATGTAGCCAAGAAATTCTCCTTTTAAACAGATGACAGATCACATACTGATGTGAAATTATCATAAAGGCATTGAATTGTCTAATGGCATAGAATATATCATATTTTATGAGATTGGAAATACACCACCATGCTAGCCTAGATTAGCCTGAAAAAGAATTCAATAGGTATGGAAAATGACCAACTCGATAACATCAATTCAAGATGGTCAATCTGATATCCAAAAGGTTGTTAGGCATGAAGTATACCAATGTCATTGGTCTGGATGGAAATATTGTCCTAGGCAGCACCTATTATGGCATCATCTTTGTTGATTTCTTAAAAACTATTCTGTGGAATTCATTACATTGGCATGTTTGAATTTGCAGGAATTTTATCAGTAGTGGCTGGTCTTTTTAATAGGTGAGGTAATGTAACCAAATCAATGTGTTACCACAGCAATGGGTTATTTGTGCATGCATTTTATTGTCGACTGCTATCTTTCATTATAAAGAAAGCAAGGTCATAGAAAAGAGTAAGGGGGAATCAGTAAACAGATGCAAAGAGAGGTGGCCAATCAACTGGGTGATAAAGTCAGCTCAACTTCTGAATTCATTCTTTCATATTTATACATCATAAGTCTCCCTCTGCTTCTCCAAACATTCCCCACACTGGCACTCAGCCCTCTCATGGAAACCCACCATCATGATGTCGAGCATGAGCCCACTTGGTTCCAATCTGCTCACCCAGGACTCAAGTTACTGCTGTGTGTGCCAATGGCTCCCCATTCAGGTGACTACACATGAAATTCTGGATAAACAATGTCTCAATTGCTTCACTTAATAATCTATCTCTGAATTTTGTAGTTACACACTTTACAAATTATTATAACCATCAGGCCACTGGCAGCTGCAGGAAAATGACCATCACATAGTACAATACTGGAAGAAACATTAACAATAAAGTAATAAAATTGCATAAATGCGAGAGCACTTTTAATGCTGCTATATTAATGCAATATAGCTTTATATAAAACAATTAAACAGTCATATAGATTATCAAGTTTATCCCTTCTGACAGACCATGTAAAGCCTGAACTGTCATATCATTTAACCAATTTATTTTATCTGAGGGAAGTGAATAACAAAAAGTAGAAGTTCCAAGAATAAACTGAAATTTCTCCCTAAAGCTTTTGAAGGTAACTAAGTAAATCTCCAGGATATGTCTAATATTAGTTTATTTAATTCAACCATTGCCAAATTAATATACCTGTGATCCAATATGGTTGGAATTGGTTTTCTGTCAAGTGCCTTATCATCTATCCTCTACATCTGCATTCATCCCAATTACCTTCCAGCAAGCAGAGTCTGGAGCAAGAAGGGGTCATTTCACATACTGAATTAAGAATCCACGTATAAATAATCTAATATGGAGTTTTTAATCACCCAACTTGTCGACCCTCAAGCCATCCTGTTAATATCATGTGACCTCTCAATTCTCCCTCTCAACCAATATCAAGGTAAGTCACTTTTAAAGAATTTTTATCTTTTTTACGTTCACTCTGATCTCCTGATTAAACCACTTGGGTCTAGGTCTTGCTGTGGGTACATATAACATGAGACCCATTATCTTGAATCCATGGGAGTAATTTAATGCCCTCCCCTGAGGCGAGTTTGGAGGTGCAGGGCATTTAATAGGGTAGGAGGGTTCCCGGTGGGGACACTGCCATCTTCCTGCCTCTGCCCTATTTAATTCCGGGGTGGGTAGGCTTGTGGACAGCCTTCCCACCCCGACGCCAAATGAGACTCTTAAGTGGGTAATTAATGCTTCATCACACCTGCCGCTGGTATTGAACCAGTAGTAGGTGGGGCAGTCAACATGTGAGAAGCCCAAAAACTAAAAACCGCCAAGCATACTTTCAGGCTCCCTCTTCAGGCTCTTGGTGCCTGATTGAGGGACCAAGCATCAGGAAAGAGCTGGCCTTCTGAAAGCCAGACCCCCCGCCCATTATTCAGACCCTCTGCTGCACACCACACCAGCCAGTGAACGCTCTCCCCTCAACCCCATCCTGCCCTCTCTCACCTGTGTCCTGGGTCCCTTGCTGATCCTGGGTCACCAGCTCCCCCAGTGGCACTGACAGCACTATGGAGCTGCCAGCCGGTCATCTGCGGAAGTGGGGATGGGGCAGGATTCAACCCCTGGGGTCCTTGATCCCTGGGAAGGCCAGCCACTGGCTACTTAAGTGTCTGACTGGCACTTAATATAGTGGGTCTTCCCAATAGGAGACAACACAGGGCTTCCATTGCCTGGATTAAATTCTACCCTATATTTCTGTTCTTGCAATGAAATACATTATTTTGTTCACAGTTCTGCCTTGTTTTATTATATATATAGGATTAAAACCAGGGAAACCCGTGTTGGAGAGGGAGGGGGGAGCGCAGGAGCAGGTGCGCCTTCGATTGGCGCCCCCGATTGGGGGCATGCCGCCATTTTACATGTGCGGGCCAATTAAGGCCCGCCCAGCGTGACGTCCGCCAGGAAGCACTATGCGTTCCCTGTGCGGGTGAGGGGGAATTCCCTCAGCTGAGAGTGCGCAATTTCACGCATGCACACAAAAGAGTGCACTGATCTCCCTGAGGCTACATGCTGCCTCAGGGAAATTGGCTCCAAATTAAAATTTGTAATACAAATGATAGAAAAATTTCCCTGACATGTCCCCTTATGTGACACTCATCCCACTCGTGGGTTAGGTTTCATACTTTTTCTGAAGCTCGCCGGAGCTCCCGGCCTGCCCGCCAACCTTAAGGTTGGATGGGCAAGTCCATTAATGGTTTTAATTACTTTCTCAATGGCCTCAATAGGCCATTGACAGGTTGGCAGGCACGCAGCTGACTCGGCTGCGCCCTCGCCGGCCTGAAAATGGAAATGACGCGGGGTGATGTCAGGAGTTCCGCCCGGCGTCATCCTGTATCATTTTACGCATCGGTAAATGGGCCCCACCCCCATTTGTCTACTGGATGATCCTGCCCTAGGTTTACTTGTAGGATAATCCTGCTGGGTTGATGGACAACTGCTCAGGAACAGCAATATGAAACTCATTCAGAATGAGAATGGCAATAAAATACAAATGGTCTGGATTTTGTGCATGGTAATGAAGCAACAACACTCATCGTTGACCATGAAGAAAGTTGCCCACAAAGATCCAGCAATTTCAGTGATATAGGCCAGGATTTCCCGGTTGGCTAGCGGGGGGGGGGCGGGGCCTGCTCGCCAATGCGTAAAATGATGCATGATGATGTCGGGCGGAACTCCCGACGTCACCCCGCCTCATTTCAATTTTCAGGTCAGCGGGGGCTCAGCCGAATCAGCTGTGCGCCCTCCAACCTGTCAATGGCTTCAAACTCATTAACGTAATTAGTGGACCTGCCCATCCAACCGTAAAGTTTTTTTTCTCTGTTTTTAACATTTCTTATTGTGGAGCCAATCTCCCTGAGGCAGCACTTAGCCTCAAGGAGATGAGTGCGCTCTTTGAGCGCACTCTTGGCTCAGGGAATCCGCCCCGCCCACACAGGGAGCGTATAGCGCTTCCTTGCGGACGTCATGCTGGGCGGGCCTTAATTGGCCCACCCATGTAAAATGGCAGCCTGCCCCCAATTGGGGGCGTCGATTGGAGGCGCACCTCCACGCACCCGCTCTTGAACATCCCCCCCCCCCCCGATGGGGGGGAATATTCTGCCCATCAAGTTCCCCTTCCCCAGTATTAGTTTGAAGCTGGCATCAAGTCAAGTGGGTCGCCAAACGTCCAGCAACAGTGATGTCATCAAGCACGGAAAACAGCCAATATGCTGTACAGTGTTGTCTGGATACTATTCTGAGATCACAGTGAAATATTCTCACAGGCAGCAAGCCAGGAAATAAATGCATTGATTAGCCTTCAATTTACAGACAGCAAAATAAATGCATACATACAGAAGCTGAAATATCAGAAACAACTTATTATAAAGATTCAAATGCACAATTTATCATAATGGAGAGGTCTGACATTCCACAAATATAAAAACAACTTTTTAGTGACAGAAAGGTTTTTCAACAGTAATTATGAACTTTGCATGCTGTTAAAAAAGCCCAGTTACACATTCAACTTGTGTAACTTTCTGAGAGGTTTTTATAGTGAGACTAATAGCATAAAAGGCAAATTCTCATCAATGATTTCTAATTGATTGCAGTACGGGGGTACTTAACTGCACACCCTATGGATAAGCATAGAATCACCAACAGCAACTTCCAGATCTTTGCGTTTAACTGCATGTGCAGACTCCAGAAGTTGTCATGAGTTGCCATCATTATTACTACTGTATAAACCGGGCCAGTGTTAACTGCAATACTGCTTACCTGTTCCAAAAATATGCACAAGGCTCTGTAGCTGTGAACCCTGTATAAAGTTATAGTCACAGGACCTATCACATGTCCAATTTTTACACTGAATTTTCAAGCAGGGGCTGTTTCGCATTTTCTAGAAGGCAACTATTGGTAAAGGGGACTTTGACATCTTGCCCACAGTTTTCAATTGAGACCATCTAAATACTTACAAGTTGACAGAGCTGTTGAGAAGTATATAGTAGCTTTGCTCCTGAGGAGTGGGGATTTGGATGGTGTACACACATGAAATTTTTTTGCAATACAGTTCTTCTGTTGAACAAACATATTTTGAATGCAGTTTATTAAAGTTAAAGTATTTTTGCAGTTTATTAAAGTATTTTTAGTGAGCATGAGGTTGTACAGCAAAGGGAAATTACATAACTCAGTCTGCTTTTATCTGACTCAGTGCAGTAAAATCAGTATATTTTATTAATCCTTGTGGAGTAAATTGAAATAAAATGCAGCAATCAAAACACTACAGCATCTATATTATCACCATGAGAAATTTTTATTTCCACAGCTTATTAGGGGCCTCTAGTGATGAGAAAACAGTACTGCAGCATTGTAATTAATACAAGAAACAACCTTGAAAAAAGGTGATTTATACAAGATACTGGTTGCTATTTATCAACCCTTGGTACCTAATGTCTCCTTTGATTCAATGCACTTTGGAAAGCTGTAGAATCCCCAGCTCAGGTACTGCGCAAAGTAGGAATGACAAGTCTCTGCAATGAAGAGTACTGGGTGTCATCCAAGTGCCAAATGGAGTATGGAGACACAGATTAGCCCTGATGGAACACTAACGAGAA
This sequence comes from Carcharodon carcharias, assembly GCF_017639515.1. Lineage (NCBI taxonomy): Eukaryota > Metazoa > Chordata > Chondrichthyes > Lamniformes > Lamnidae > Carcharodon > Carcharodon carcharias. The sequence goes on from NC_054482.1 coordinate 90,434,677, forward strand.
AGTAATTCTAAGTGCCACACAGCATTAAATATGGCTCTAGCTGTCATCTGCCAGTGACAAAGTTTCACTCAATCCAACTGAGGCCAAACCAATGAGTTGACTGGTGTAGAAATTTGGCAGTGGCAATAACAATAATTTATATTGCTAGCTCATTTAATGTAGTAAAATATCCCAAGCACTTCACAGCAGTATCAGAAAGCAAAATAAGCATTCTAAAGATGGAAGGAGAGGTAGAGAGGTGAAAAGGTTTAGGAAGGGAATTCCAGCATTTCGAGCTTTGGCAGCTGAAGGCATGGCCACCAATGGTACACCAACTAAAATCGGAGATGCTCACAAGAGGCCAGAATTAGAGTGCAAATATCTAAGGGCTGTGGGGCTGGATGAGATTATGGAGATAGAGAATGGTGAGGGCTTGGAAGGATTTGAAAACAAGAGTCAGAGTTTTAACATCGAGGTTCCATTTAACCGGGTGCCAATGTAGGTCAGAAAGCACAAGGTGATGGGTAAATGGGGCTTCGTGCAGATATGGACATGAACAGCAGAGTTTTAGATGGCCTCAAGTTTATGGTGGGCAGAATGTGGGAAGCCAGCCAGGAGTACGTTGGAATAGTCAAGTCTAGAAGTGACAAAGGCATGAGTTAGGGTTTCAGAAGCAAATAAGCTGAGGCAGGGTCAGGATCAGGCAGTCTTGGTGATGAATATATGGTCAGAAGCTTACCCCAGGGTCAAGTATTGACACAAATCGTTCAACCTTAAGCAGTTGCCAAGGAAAGGGAGGGAGTCAATGCTGGGAAAGGAGTTTGTAGCAGAGACTGAAGTTAGTGGCTTCAGAGTTCCCAATATTTAACTGGAGGAAACTACTGCTTATCTAGATGTTGAACATGGGGTTTATTTAATTGGGGCCAGTGGAGATGTTGAGAAGGTACTGAGTTAGAGCTGGGAGGCATCAGAGTACATGTGAAAACTGATGCTACATTTTTAGATGATGTTGCTGAAGGGCAGCAAGTATAAGAAATAGGAGGTTGCAAAGGATAGATCCTTGGCGACAAGAGGTAACTGTGCAGAAGTGGGAAGATAAGCTGTTGCACATGATTCCCTGGCTATGATTAGATAAATAAGAATGAAACCAGGCAAGTAAATTCCTATCCAGCAGGACAATGATGAACAGGTGTTGATGTACCTTGGTGTGGTCAGTATGGCGAGGAATAATTTAATTGAGGTGTATAAAATTATGAGGAACCTAGGTAGAGTGGATGGGAAAGACCTTTTTTCACTTTGTAAAGATGCCAATAACCAGGTGGTGCAGATTTAAAGTAATTGTGGAAGGATTAGAGGGGAATTCAGGATTTCTTTTCACCTAGAGGAGGTTGGGGAGTCTGGAACTCACTGCCCCTGTACAGAAAGAAACCCACACTTTTAAAAATAATTGGATATGTACTTGAAGAGTTGTAACCTACAGGACTTCTGACCAAGAGCTGGAAAATGGGATTAGGCTCAATAGCTCTTTTTCAGCTAGCACAAACATGACAACCTCCTTCTGTGGCATAAGTTTTCTTTATTTCTGTGTTTCAGTGGCCTGAATCTTTGGCTCGGCGAGCTGGGGCGGGGCCTGCTTGCCGAGGCATAAAATGATGCACGCTGATGTCAGGCAGGCGTCCCGATGTCACCGCGCATCATTTAGATTTTCAGTTTGGCAGGTGCGCAGCCAAGTCAGCTGCGCACCCATCGAACTGTCAAAGGCCTATTAAGGCAATTTAAATATCAATGAAACTAATAAACTGAGCTGCCCGTCCAACCTTAAGGTTGATGGGCAGGCAAAGAGTCCAGGTGGCCTTCACATTTTTCATGGAACCTCATCCACGGGTGGGATGAGGTTTCATGAAGTGTTTATAAATTGAAGGAAAAATTTTATAAAAATTCATTGACATATCCCAGCTCATGTGACACTGTCACATGAGGGGACGTCTTAAAATTCTTTTCTTTATTAAAACTTTGGGAACTGGTGCGCTCGAAAGAGCGCAGGCGCCAACTCAGAGAACCCCGCCCGCAATTGGCCTACCCATGTAAAATGGCGGCGTGGACCGGGAAGGGGGGAAAATTTTCCCCCGTATGTCAAAGGCTGCAGACAGGTCAAGAAGGACAAGGACCTTTGTCAGTCAATCAGTATATCATTTGTAACTTTGATAAATGCTGTTTCCGATCTAAGGCAGGAGGAGGATACCCGATTGGAGGGATTCAAACATGGAGTTCCAGGAAAGATGGGCATCGATGTAGAACCAGTGATACGCTCATGGACTTTGGAGAGGAAAGACAAGTTGTAAATGTGGTGGTAGTTTCCATTGAGTGGGGACAAGCGTTATTTTTTGGGAGCAGGTGATGACAGCAGGTTTGAAAGAGTGACATTACCTGAAAAGAGAGAACACAATATTAATATTAGCTAAAATGGGGACCAGGAACAGAAGCTGAGGGGTCAGCTGTTTAGTAGGAATAGGGTTGAGGGGGCAGGAGATGTGTCTCATGGACAAGGTGAGTTCGGAGGGGGAATAAGCAGAAAATAAAAGAGAAACTAGGGAACAGCTTTGGGCTGAATTGATGGGCGGGCAGCCGATCCCCACCGCCGAAACGGGCTGCGCCACCATTTTGCACGGGCAGGCCAATTAAAACCTGCCCAGCAGGCTTCTGGCTCCTGTGTTCATCAGGAAAATTAAATCGGCGACGGGCGTGTTCAGACCGCCGGTTCCAATGGGGAACCAGCAGTCTGTATAAAGAGCAGCCAGGCGGCCTCCTTTAGGCTGTTCACCATGGCCAGTCATTGGGCAGCACAAGAGGTGAGGGCAGAGGAGGAGGAGGGGGGCAGGGTAGGCCAGCAGGGGGGGCCACTGTGCCCCTCGGATCTCAGATGCCTGCCTTGCTGTCCTCCTCCAAGAGGTGTCCAACCATCAGGAGGTCTTGTTTCTGAAGGATGGAAGGAGGATGGTCCCCCACGTCACCAGGCAGGTGTGGCAGGAGGTGGCGGAGGCTGTTAGCTCTCATGATGCTGTGTGGCACACCGGAACGCAGTGCCGCAAGCGCTTCAATGATTTGCTGCGCTCTGGAAGGGTGAGTACCATGTCAGCCTTGGCCATTTGACCCAGCAGGTAGCCTTAGCCTTTGAAGACCCCCCAACACCCCCACCCCCATGTCTTAGTGTCATTACTGAATTGGGCATTTGGCGCACGCTGGGTGGGCAAACAGATAGTGACCATGCTTACATCAACCTTAGTGGTTGAGGAGAAGATGGGTTCTCCCTGCAGCATATGTTGGTGTTTGTCACATTTGAGTAGCCTGGGGGCAACCTGCAGGGAAGGCCGCTAGACACATACTCAGAACTCCAACACATGTCTTATTGACGGTGATGAGATGGTGGAAGGGGACCCTCAAGGTGTCGTGGCCAAGAGCCATCTGCTGGCTTCCTTGCTATGGGTGCTAAGACCCGTGTGTTATTCAAAGTGATGGATGCCGAATGTGTCCAAGGTGTTCGTTGGGGGAGAGGGTTGGGACGAGCCATACTATCTTCTGGGGACTGATCACCAATAGTGTGGACAGGAGCTGCTGGAGGCCTCAGATGGGCCACTGTGGTTGGGGTGCGGTGTGCGCATGCAGAATACATGAGCAATCAGCCCCAATAAATGCTCTTCTATATTCTGCAAGCAAAAGCTGAGAGCAATATGCGGGAGTGGCAGCAGACTGGTGGTGGGCACGCGGTGCTGCAGCGCCTCACCACGTATGAGGAGCAGGCCATGGAGCTGGGGAGGAGGCAGGCAGCCAGGTCGGCAGGTGTCAGCGAGGCTGGGGTGCAGCAGCCAGGTACTTGAGGGCCACAGTCCCATCCACTCTGTCTCCCCAGCATCCAAAGCACTGATGGTTGCTGCAATCGTTAATGCAACAACATTGCTTATTCACAGACTGATACAGTCAGACGTGTGAGTCATACACAAAGGTCCCTTGGCCCCTTGAGGATACGTGTCTCTAGCACCTTCCAAAGTCACCTTATCCCATTTGTTACCACTATCCCCATGGCCTAACATGCCATGGCATTGATGCTGCAAATCCAAAGACTTATTGCATCTTAGGAGGGTTTGTACCTCCACCACCCTTTCAGCCAGTGCGTCCCATATTACTCTGTCCAAAAGGTTCTCAGCACCTCACCTGTCAACCTCATGGCACTCAACTTAAATAAGTGCCACCACGTTAGTCATCCCTGTGCCAAGGGGAAATGTTGCCTTCTGTCCACCCGTTCTATGCCCCTCAATGGTATGAAGGTCAATAATGTGACCTCTCAATCTCCTCTGCTCCACGGCAAATGTCGCAAGTGTATGCAATGTTTCCTCATCACTCCAACTCTCCAGGCCAGCATGCATCCAGATCAGGAGTTCTGCACTCTCCCCACACCAATGCCATCCCTCCCATGAAGCGCAGGTCACAACTGAATGAAGAAGTGTAGATGTAGCCTCGACAGTGTTTTCTGCACTTGCAACACGACCTCCCTTTTCCTACATTCTATTCCTCAGCTAATAAAGGTACTTCAATCTTGTTAAACGCCTTATGTTCCTATTCTGCCCAGCAAGGTCCCTGTAATCGTTGTGACTTCCCATGGTTCTACCATTACTCATGTATTCCCGTACCTTGCTTGTCTTGCCCAAGTGCTTAACCGAACACTTATCCACATAACATTCCGTGTGGCATTCCTTAGGCCATCTGACCAGCCTGTCTGTATTCACGTGTAACGTTTGGGTCTCCTCTTGGCTATTTACCACCCCACCAATGTTCGTCTCCACCTTGAAGGGTGAGTGACTTATGAGGCTTGGGGGGGAAAGGGATGAAAGGTATTAACGAATGCTAACTGATGCACTGTCCTTGTTGTTCATTTCAGCATCACCACCACATGACGCCACCAACACGTCCAGAGCCCCCACCCCCCGAAGGGCCAAGACTTGCAACTTACGTTACATCCTTTCAGCAAGCCAGGCACCAGCGCAGCAACAAACACTTTGGTGGGGATTATGACGTCGGCTAGTGTCCCGGGGCAGTGGAGAGGGCACTTCACAATTGCTGGAGGAGATGGCACGGACAGAGACTGCCAATGGCGCCAGCAGCTGGAGGATTGCAGGGGACCAGGCACATGCTGAGTCCGGCAATGATGATGTGCCTCTGGAGATGTCAGCCATGCAGCAGCTGCAGGACAAGCGGCAGGGTGCGTGTGAGCATCTGGCAGGGTTGCATGAAGGTGTGTTTCAGTTGGTCTCTGTGGTGGAGGAGTCCAGGCAGAGGGTCAATGAAGGCATGAACCTCAGGGCAGAGCTTCAGGCTTCCTCCATTGAGAAATCGGCGACTCTCATGGAGAGGGGTTTCAATCGGATTGAGAATCTTTTGATTGGATTATGCTCTGACCTGCAAGCCCTCAGAGCGGTAATGGCCACAGGTGGTCATTCGCAATGTGGGAGATGTTCTGGGCACCAAGTGTCGCCGCTCGGTGTCCATCCATCTACGGTGAGCAGGGAGGTCCAATGTGACCTCACAGTGGCGCAGCAACCGCCTGTCGTCGCTGCGAGCTCCTTTCAGGGTGCTCCGAATGAGGGCAGCAGCTCCTCCGCCCCTCTGCCAGTGACCGTTACATCCATTGAGGCTGCAACCACTGGGGAGGTGCCAGTTCTGGAACTGGCCACGCTCTCCCAGGCGGGGCCAGCACAGGCTCCACGGGCCAGAGGATGGCCGTCAAGGTCATCGAGGCCAACAGGACAGCAGAGTCAGCAGGCTGTCTCACAAGCCACTCTGTGCGATGGGGCGGCACCTAGACGTAGCACCTGCAAACGTAAGCATAAGACACATTAGGCACTCCACGGGTTTGTCACTGGTGATTTTGTGTTGGCCCTAGATTAGGGAATATATCATTATGTACGTCTGAGCGACGTTTGTGGTTTAGTTTAGTGGGAATTAAGTCCACTTTTCTGACCATGGCTGAGGGTGTTTCCTTTGTGCTGCATTTGTATGTTTCACAGACATCTCATGAGTGCTTGAGTGGACTTTGATGTTTCTGTACAAAGCCCTTAGTTGCAGCTGATGAGGTGGAGGATGTAGCACCTAAGTGCCACATGTGGAAGCGCCAGGCAATACTGGTCCTGCTGATCCATGTGTGCGGAGCTAGTTGAAGGTTCATTGGATTAAAGTGTCCCAGGTGTCCGTGCCTCCTTGGTGTAGTAGCGGGTCGAAGTGCTGCCCCTCAACATTGCCCTGTGCTTCCTCATCCTCTGAGCCACTGCTGGATTCATCATGTGCAGCCTCATCCACTGTGTCAAGGTCTTCATTGTCAACTGCATCCCCCCACTTTCCAATGCAAGATTGTGCAGAGCGCAGCATACTACCACTATCACCGAGACGCGATCTGGGGGTACTGAAGTGCGCCCCGAGTGGTCCAGGCAACAGAAGCGCATCTTGAGAAGACCAATGGCTCTCTCCACCACAGCCCTTGTGGTGCCGTGGCTCCTATTGTAGTGCGCCTCAGCTTCTGTTCTTGGATGGTGGAGAGGTGTCATGAGCCACCTTCTGATGGGATAGCCCTTATCACCCACCAGCCGACCATCTAGCCGAGTCAGAGCCACTGAAGATCGCCAGCACCTGGGAGTATCCAAGGATGTAGGCATCATGGGAGCTGCCTGGGTACCTTGCACAGACTTGTAGAATCAGCATCCTGTGATCACACACAAGCTGCACATTCATGGAGTGGAAGCCCTTCCTGTTGACAAAGGCACCGGGCTCACCTGCTGGCGCCTTGATGGCTACATGTATTCAATCTATTGCACCCTGGACGTGGGGGAAACCAGCAATGGACGCGAAGCCTCTGGCTCGCTGCGCCTGGCTTGCTTGGTTGCAGCGGAAGTGGATGAAGGTCAATGCCCATCTGAACAGAGCGTCTGTAACTTGCTTGACACAAGTGTGGACAGCTGATTGGGAGACACCGCAAAGATCACCCACCAAGCCCTGGAAGGAGCCAGATGCATAGAAGTGGAGGGCAACTGTGACCTTGAGAGCCACTGGCATGGGGTGTCCACCCACACAGTTAGGGGAGATCTCAGGGCCAATCATCTGACTGATATAGTTGACTATCTCCCTTGACAGACGGAGGCTCCTTCGGCACTGCACCTCAGTCATATTAAGATAGCTGCTTCACCATCTGTATACCCTGGCAGTAGGGTAGTGGTGTCTTCTGCGGCCCCCTTCTACCTTGGACAACCTCTTCGCCCTGCACCCCTTGTGCCTGCGCCTGGCCTCCCAAAGGTAGCCTGGAGGCTGATTGTGCACTCCTGGCCTCCTCCTTATTCTATCCCTCCCTTCCTCCTCAGAGGAGCTGTCTCCAGTGGAGATGTCAGAACCCATATCCAGGCTAAATGGAGGCTTCTGGAAAGCTGCAGGCCCGATAAAGATTACTGCCTGCAGATTGCTGAGCTGAAGCTTCAAAGTACAGAGAAAGCTATTGGAAATCGATCTGAACTGCTAACAATCACACAGGCAAGCTTAAAACACTTTCTGCATTAAATACTTCAGAAAAAACATGAACAACCCCTCTGAGCCCACAAATCCCATCCGTGGATGAGGTTTGTTAAAAAAGCCGAGGCGAAGATCGCCTCAAAATCGGCTTCAATTGCCAAGTTAAGGGCCTTAACAAGGACTTTAATTAATGGCGGGCACGTGACACGTTTCATAGCGCGCCCACGCACCTAAATATTGCGATGCCGCACGATGTCAGTGCGTGGCATTTTAAGCGCTGATGTGCAGGCTCTGCCACCCACATGTCAGCCATAAAATTCTGCCCCTTGAGTTCAGGACAGTGTGAATTTAAGAGGAAGACTGGCCTGGTGAGCTAGGGAAGGTGGAGTTGAAGGCAGAGGGGACTGGGTGTGTGTGTGTGTGTGTGTGTGTGTGTGTGTGTGTGTATGTGTGGGGGGGGTGTGTGTGTGGAGGTTTTAAAAAGATGGCTTGTTGTAGAGAAAAGCAGCTAGGGGTTATTCTAGGATCATCTTGGAACAGTGAACAATTTTGGAAAAGGAGGCCAGGGCCCAGTTGTGGGCTGTCCAGATCTGGCAGTGAGTTATGCCATATTCATTCAAGTCTCTGTCCCTTGAACTTAAGGGATCAGAGATACCCATACCAGGGGAATGGATAGGGTGTGAGAGAATAAAGGTTTCAGCAGGGATTTTGACTATAAAGATGGAGGTGAGGGTGTTGTTGAGCAAATTCGTAGTAGCAGGTTGGACCTGTATCCATTGGAGGTTAGGAGAATGAGAGGTGGTCTGTTGAAATATATAAGATCCTGAGAGGACTTGATAGGGTGGATGCTGAAAGGATGTGTCCCAATGTGCGAGAGACTAGAGCTAGGGGACATTGTTAAAAAATAAAGGGTCTCCCATCTAAGACGGACAGCGATGAGGAGAAACCTTTTCTCACAGAGGGTCGTGAGTCTGGGGTACTCTCTTCCCCAAAAAGCGGTGGAGGCAGGGTCAGAAATAGGTAGATTCTTGACTAACAAGAGAGTCAAAGGTTATCAGGGGTAGGCAGGAAAGTGGAGTTGAGACAACAAGGGCCACAATCAGACCAACCATGATCTTATTGAATGGTGGAGCAGACTTGAGAGGCTGAATGGCCCACTCCTGCTCCCAATTCATATGTTCATATGTTTACCTGGAACTTGATGCCTAAGAGGCTGGTGAAAATGGAGATGAACAAAGATTTTAAAAGGAAATTGGATAGGGAGTTGAAGGAAATAAACTTGCCGGGGTATGAGGATATATCCAGATTGTGACTGGATTGCCACACAGGGAGCCGGCATTGACTCGATGGGCTGAATGGCCTCCTTCTGTGCCATAATGACTGCATAGAAATTGTGGCAACAGAGAACAAAGGCTGGTCAGGGTGCTTTTGAAAATGCAGTTACAAGAATTTGGGGGCAATTTTTTCCAAGGGATGACAAATACGAAAGTCATGTTGGAAGAAGGGGATGCGAGCGGAGAGTGATACTTTTCTGTGATTAATACAAGAGAAGTAGCCAGGCCGCTTGAGATGGCCAGGTCAAGAGGTGATCATGAATATTTCATGGAGAGAGAGTTTAAGGGAACGCAAGAGGGCAGTGAACATAGAGGAGCGAGAAGATGATGAGTTGAGATGGAGGTTAAAATCACCAAGGATGAGAAATCACTTGGTGCAGAGGCTGAGGGAGGCAAACAGTGAATATAGCTCAGTGAAAATTTTTTTGAAGTACTTTACTTGAGTAAGTGGTAACAAGCTAACAGGAAGCCAAGCATGGGAGAATGGCGCGAAAGTAGGAAGGTCAGGGAGTAACTGAGGGTTGGGGTTGGAATCTGGGAAGTGAGAAAACCTGACAGAGAAGAAATGAATGGATGCCTGATGACAGGAGAGAGGGGTTTAGGAGCTCTAAAAGAAAAAAAGAGTTAAGTGAAAATAGAAGTGATGGGCTCAGATTCAGTGCGGCAACCATAATGTGCGCATAATTGGACACAGAGAAAAGTCAAGTTGCATAGGTCTGGCTACAAAGCAATTATTAGAATACGTAAACTAGTAATAATATTTACGCTCTTTAAAAGCTTTTTGAAGGTTTAAAGGACTGTGTCACATGATTGATGGAGCCAATGATTTTGTGCCAGCAGCACAAGCAGTTACAGAGTTGGGTGGCCAACTGAACATATGATTTTACTTTAGTCTTTTGTGAAGTCAATGAATTTGGTTCTGATGGGTGCAAGCTAATTATCCCAGATAGATGTTTCAGAATTTGGTATTACGCTAGAAAGACAGACATACTAAACACTTGGCACAGTTTCCAGTGATGTTAAACTTCTAACTTCAGTTTAAATAGTGCATGAAATCAAATACATAGACGATGGTAAAAACCTAGTTTCAAGTGAAAAGAATGTGAAATGATGGCATCTCCAATACAACCTATGTAATAGTAAAATGGTACCAAAATCCATTGAGGCAATACTCGCTTTACAAGACCGAGAAAGTAAAAAGCAATATATATCCAAAAATTTTTTACAACTCCAATCCTATTTCAGAAGGTAGCACAATTTTAAATATCTACTGTACTTTACACCATTTTTCACTCCAATCATTTTTTCCTCAGATTCTAAGTGTATGCAATGTATTGTATCCAAAATTGACATCATTCATATTAGGGCCTAGTATTTATTCCTTCCCTCTTCTAAACTATCCCCACCTCATCATTGTTCTGCAGTCTTTCGGATCTTTCCCAGCCTTCACCAAACGTATCCGTGAAGCCTATCAACTTCTTCAATAACTTCCCTCTTTGCTCATCACTCTCCTTAGCTCTTTGCTTGCTCACACTATCAACTCATCACTATCTTCCAGTGTTGTCCTTGTATCATTCAAAGTAGTTATCATCACATCCCCCTCCAATTAAATCCCTGCACTCTCTCCAATTACCAATCCATCTCAAATCATGTATCTACTTCTCCCATGAATTTGTTTGAAACCCTTCAATTTGGCTGTCATCCTATCCAAGCTGTCCAAAGCTGCTCTAGTCATAGTCAGAAATGAATCTCATCCTTCTGTGACGATGACCACACTTGGCTGTTCCTCCTTATCCTTTACCTCTTGTTGCCTTTGGCATTACTGATGCTCTTTTCTTACATCTCACAGCATATTTTTATGGTACTTGCCTTGTCCCGGGTCTATTCCTAGTGTTGAAGTTACATATCCTCCAGCATTTTCTACTTTATTCCCCCCACGCCAACCAGATGACAAAAACTTCCTGGGTGCAATTTTTTCAACAGCATTTGGAATTGATGTACCACACTGGTTAACGTATTCACCCACAGACAATTTCACAAACAAGTCAACAAAGGTTAATGGCTAAAACAATTAACTGGGATTATAATCCAATCCAGGAAGGAAGTTATGGTGAATCTTTTTTAAAAAAAACACTAGTTACAGGGGAGGCAGAGATGTAATGGTATTGTCACTGAACTAATAATCCAGAGACCCAGGGCAACATTCTGGAGATCAGGATTCGAATCCCATCATGGCAGATGGTGAAATTTGAATTCAATAAAAAAATATGGAATTAAAAGTCTAATGAAATTATGCCAATCGTCATAAAAATCCATCTGGTTCACTAATGTCCTTTAGGGAAGGAAATCTGCTGTCCTTACCTGGTCTGGCCTACATATAAATCTAGACCCACAGCAATGTGGTTGACTCTTAAATGCCCTCTGAACTGGCCTAGCAAGCCATTCAGTTCTCAAGGGCAATTAGGAATGGGCAATAAATGCTGGCCCAGCCAGCAACGCCTCCATCCCATGAACGAAGAAAAAAAAAAGTTTGGCTTCAATTGAAGTCCAGTTCTGGGCACCCAATTTTTAGAAAGCATACGAAGGTGTTAGAGAAGGTCCAAAGATTTATAAGAATGGCTCCAGGGATGTGACTCTATAGGTTGGACTTGCGTTGCCAAGGCAGATTAAAAGGCCCCATTAAATTCAATTTTCACTCCAGGAAGGCAGGGCAGGATCAGGTTGCGCCTGATGACCCCAGAAGCTGATTCTAGGCAGCCAAGGGGGCAGGCGAGTGCTAAGGCAGGATGCTTTGAAGTCCCGATTTAGGTTTCTGGGACTTCTTCCCAGTTGTTATAGAAGCTGTTAGGTCCTCTGGCCCACACCCCCCACACCACCTCATTTTTTTCCAGAATTGACCCCCATGCCACTCGTGCCCCCTACCCACCCTCAAGTCCCCTCACACTGGTGCATGCCACCTCCAAAGCCACACAACTAGTATCCACATGGGCAGACCTCAGGAGCCATCTGGAGATGAAAAAAATAAACTTCTAACAGTCTTACAGAGCTCTCACTCATACACACTTGATAGTGAAAAAACTATTCATGGAAGCCATTCAAATCTTTTAAATCTCATGGTTAATCGCTTTGAAAAACAAACTTATATTCAGACTCTACATCAAAGACAGCGAATCCTTTAACAGCCTCTTTAAACTATCAAACTGCGAAACCAGAGTCCCCTGTTGAGATAGTTGTAGCTTTTGAAACTCAGTCAAGCATTCATAATGACATACTACTAGCCCTTGGGCAAATGTCAACACATACCTCTATTGAAACTGCATGTCCAGATGGTAATTTTTACAATCTACACCAGGTGGCCTGTCAATCAAAGCAGTTTAGCAGGGGGGGTTTGTAACTCTGACAGCTGCTGCCTGTTTTCTTTCCATGTTCAAAGAGCAGGGAATTTAAAAATCTTCAGATTTTGAAACTTAAAAATATTTTATTTTGCCTTTCAAGAACAATTAGGTCTACTCCAATAGTCAAAATGCTCAAGAGTGTGATGGGGGCAGATTCAATTGTGGCTTTCGAAAGGGAATTTTCCTAAACCCAAATAAACAAAGCAACAGCAGCAGCACTAAACTTTGTCTTTTCTAAGCTTTTGCCTTTTACCAAATGAATATAGAGTGAATAAAGAATTTGTAAAAATATGATTCCCACCCTATTCAACTAAGGGAATGTCTTATGGCAAGTTAAAATGGAAAGAAAAACTTCTATGCATAGTGAACACTAATCACAAAGTCTGTTTGCAAATCAGTCCCATTACTTATTTAATAAGAAAAAAAATTGCCTAAAAGAAAAGCATGATGTTATTCCTGGATGATGCGCTGATCAGAGCAAGTGTCGCTTTAGACTGGAAAGACTGAAAATGAGAAAGTCATGTTAATTGACACATGTTCAAAAAGGTAACAGAAAAACAGTTAGAAATCATCAATATACTGCAATGCTTAACCTTATCTGATGATGGACTGACTCAGATTTCAGCTAACTGCTTTTTAAATCATTCACAGGATGTGGACTTCACTGGCTGGGCCAGCATTTATTGCCCTTGCTGGAACAAATGATTTGGAAGTACTGAGAATAATTAGCAATGGATGGCCTAGCGCAATTGTACTGCCATCCCTAAGTGCCTTGCATCTTAGCATCAGAAAGGATGACAGTACACAGGATGGGTTGAAATTGAAGGTCAATCATGTAGGTCACACTATATGAGAGAATAGTCAAGTGCAGAAGTGATTAAAGCCACGTCGTAACCTAAAGTTGTTTCTGGAGATCTAAACGAGTTTATGATAAGCAAGGATTTACATACATACAATTATGTCTTCATATGGAAGCATTACATATGCAAGCATTTCAAGCCAAACAGCAAAAACTGTAAAGACACTGGGTGTAAATAGGTGCAATCAGTTTTTTCTTTTTGCTTTGAACACTTACGTTGATTCTTTGAAATAGAGGCTGATAAAAAGAGAAAGAAGTCATAGCTACGATGGAAGTTCATCTTGCATGTCACTACTAAAAATGAAGTTAATATCAGAAAATAGCTAACATTTAACTCAAGGAGATTCCAACAGTCTGTAGAACAATATGAGTTTAATAAAATCATGAATTCACCAAGGTATCTACAGTTAAATGGCAAGGAAGGAGATGCTGTTAAAATCACAAAGATATCTCCAACAAAAATATAGGAATCTGTCCCAGACCTTTAATCCATTTTTTGATTAGTACAACGCATAAATCTGGACAGATCACCAGCTCAAAGTCCTAATTGGTTAACAAAAACCAAAACACTCCTCTCCACAGCAGGATGAATTCTGAAACTGAGTTTTAGCTCAGAAAAGTCAAACAGGTGTTGATTTATAATAACGATACTGAAGAGCCCGGAGAAGTTACAGAAAATGGGTCATTGAAATTCTGACAATAGAAGTGAAATGGAAAATTACAACAGCAAGCAATTGTACAATCCTAAATGATAAACTGGAAGATATTTAGAAGGGACCAGAGATACATGCAAAATATGCAGAATCACAATGTTATAAGCCAGGAAAATAACAAAGCACAAGAGATAAAAACACTGATCAATAATCAACTAAACCGATAAATAACTAGTTACTACTGCAAGTTAAACCTCTGATGGAAAATGCACCCATTAACAACTTGAATTTATATAACATCTTTTATGTATTAAATCAATTCAATGCACTTCACAGGGACATAATCAGACAAAAGTAGATACCAAGTCAAAAAAGGAGACATTAGGTCAGCTGGAGGTAGGTTTTAAGTAGCATTAAAAATATATGGAGCACTATGAATGGGAAGCCTGCTGGTTTAACAGCAAGGACTGGTAGAGCGGTACGACAATAACTTGAATCATTGTTTAACATGAACCACTGAGCTTCCTAAATGAAATAGATTTTATTATTGTGGTTCATGAGGTGTTCTTAGTTAGAAGATTATTTGCTTTGGAGAGACATATTGATATTGAAACTTTATAGTTTTAATCAAATACAGAAAAGCTCCTTGTTACTTCAAACCTGTAACTGTGTAATTTACAGCTGCATGTAGTTAGTTGAAAATAGTTAATCAGATAAGAGCATGTTTAAGTTTATTTCCAATCTAATACCAACTGAGCATAACCAAAAATGCAACTATCACTTGTGCAAAGCATGTATGTTGAGTAAATGAGATACACTACTTCAAGAATATGTAAATCACCACCAACAATTATGTAATATATATATTCTAAATACTATGAATACAAGCATAAAAAAATATATTAAAGCTTCTAAAATTGCTTAGGATATAAATTTACATCAGCAGGTCTTTGCTACTATTGTATCCTCTTTTGGCTCAGTACCAACTTTTATTTGATTATGTCCCTGTGAAGCACCTGAGAATGTTATACTTTGTTAAGGCACTTTATAAATTCAAGTTGTTGCTGTTGTTGATGGGAGCCTTTTCCATCAGAGTTTCAACTTGTTGTACTGGTCCACAGTTGCTTATACTTGATTACTGATCACTGTTGTTCATTTTCTGTGCTCTGTTGCTATTTTTCTGGCTGAAGTGAATCAACTCAAGCTACCTTTCCATATTTCCTACTTAGTAGCTCAAGCGTGAACTGCCCATCAGTAAATTATCAAAACACTTTTTCATTCAGGAAATGATTTTATGGTATAATAAAAACTGAAAAGAAATACCATTCTCTCAAAGCCACATTCAGTAATTACAACAAGGGTGTGTGCTGCTCTATCAACTAGCAAACAGCTTAAATTTTATTTTCTAATTCATTCACGGGATGTGCGCTTCACTGGTTGGGCCAACGTTTACTGCCCATCCCTAGTAGCCCTTGAGATGGTGGTGATGAGCTGCCTTCTTGAACCGCTGCAGCCCATATAAATCACTTGGATGTTACAAAGCTGTTCTGTTAGTCTACTGGGCAGACAGTCACAATGATAATAATTAAAAGGCTATAGTTGAAATACTAGTGTGTGATGAGTTTCATTGCTTTTGATTAGATTGCCTGAGGAGACAAGAAATACAAGTGGGCAGGACAAATCTTTGAAAGGCAAATACTTCAGCTTCTGGCAAATAAATATCATGGGCATACATGTAGAAGTCACCAAGGTAGAATATACCACTCACACCCACCACCCAACCACCCCCTTCCAAGACATTGAATAATGTAATACAGCAAGAATTTTTTAAAAAATCACCAAAAGATTCTGCTCAAACAAGATGCAAACATGCAAGTGACACAGTGAAAAGACCACAGTAAAACTTCAATTTAATATCAGTTCGTGGAATATATAATTCCGAAGACCTTTAAAGTAAATAGCAGGCTCTGAGAAAGCACAAAACATGCCCTGACCTAACCTATGATTTGTCAAGATGAAAAATAGTGAATATTTTCTGGTACAGTAACTTGCATACTCGAACTTTCCCATAACAAACGAAACGAGTCAAAATTATGACCTTCAGTGGCCTTAACCGCCAACATTCACATGAAAACACAGCTCTGGATAGTTTTTCCAAGTGATAGATCCCTATGTCATTTCTCATGGGGAGTCTAGGGTAGAAGTGCAGTTTCTGGTGTTTACCAAAGTTCACAGTAACCTAAACACAGCACCAGTCTGCCCATCGCTGTAATACAGAGCTTCTTTTTATTCTTTCACAGGATGTGGGCGTCGCTGGCTAGGCCAGCATTTATTGCCTATCCCTAAGTGCCTTCGAGAAGGGTGGTATTGAGCTGCCCTTTTGAACCACTGCAGTCCATGTGATTTAGGTACACCCACAGTGCTGTTAGGAGGGGAGTTCCAGGGTTTTGACCCAGTAACACTGAAGAGGCAGTGATCTAGTTCCAAGTCAGGATGGTGTGTGGCTTGGAGGAGAATTTGCAGGTGGTGGTGTTCCCTGCTGGCCTTCTAGGTATTAGAGGTCACAGGTTTGGAAGATGCTGTCCAAGGAGTCTTGCAGGGTTGCTGCATTTCATCTTGTAGATGATACACACTGCTGTGGAGGGAGTGAATGTTCAAGGTGGTGGATGGAGCACCAATCAAGTGGAGTGCTTTATCCTGGGTGGTGTCAAGTGTCTTGAGTGTTGTTGGAGCCGCACTCATCCAGGCAAGTATTCCATCACACTCCTGACTTGTGGCTTGTAGATGATGGACAGGTTTTGGGTAATCAGGAGGTGAGTTATTATCCACAGGGTTTTCAGCCTCTGACCTGCTCTTGTACCCACAGTATTTATATGACAGGTCCAGTTCAGTTTCTGTTCAATGAAAACCCCTAGGATATTGATCGTGGGGGATCGTGTGATGGTAATGGCATTGAATGACAAAAGGAGATGGCTGGATTCTCTCTTGTTGGAGATGGTCATTGCCTGAAACTGGTGAGGCGCAAGTGTTACTTGCCACTTACCAGCCCAAGCTTGACACAGTCACATGAGGGGGCATGTTTAAATAAATTTTTAAACCACTTATTCATTAATTACAATAGTGATTCAATCTCCCTGAGGCAACTCCGTGCCTCAGGGAGATTGAAGCGCTCTTTCGCATGCATGCGCGGAAGAACACTGGCCCCAAATCTCTCTCGTCCCCCCACCCACACAGGTAGCGCTGACGGCTACGGCTTGCATCTTATGCTGGGCAAGCCTTAATTGGCCCACCCACGTAAAATGGCGGCGCAGAGCCAATCGCGGGCGGCAATCGACTCTATGACCGCCCCCTCCCACTCCCACCGAGTTCGCCCACTGCCTGAAAAATTCAGGCCTATATATTCCATGTGCATTTGCAATATTTGCTTAAAATGAACATATTTGATTTGCTCTTACCAAGTACTTCCTAAATTAGTCCTCCTTCTGTTATTTCCCAACTGTTTTTTCCCCTTCCCCTTACTATTCCCACAGAAATTTGAGATCATATCGAAGCTGTCAGTGGCACAGCACTGCACCAGAAAGGTTTTTCCAACTATCAAGTCTTCACTGATAGTCAATCACCATGCTCAGGACCAAGCTGAGTACCAAACCAACCACTTGGAGTCTATTCCTGAACATTCCCAACTGGCTTCAATGAAAATATCAGTGCTCTGCAACGACACAAAAATTGCCTCATTCCTAACAGTAGTGAAGAATTTCCTTAAGTGAAATATCATTCTAAATGGAATGGGATTCGGAGATGCTCAGCCTCTACCTTGAAGAAAGTCAGGAATTTTCCACTGAAGGTGGAGATTCCCCACCCCTTTCCACCAATAATGGCCTCACATTCGCAAGCAGTGAGGCCAGGAGGGTGTCATAACTGATCGCAAATTTTTGCCACTCTTGCCTCTTTTGCATGAAGCATCCTGGACAAGGGCCAGGTCTACGTTAACTGAAGAAATGGGACTTTAATGGTCTCCCAATCAAGATCATGGCCTGAAAGGCCTAAAACTACTCAGCATACCTTTTTCAAAAAACAAAACTCTCTAATCAGAGGCTAATTAGCTGTAGTCCTATATTTTTTAAGCCAAGCCCACTAGGTGTATCCATGTGTAGTGCCATATCTTTCTCTCCCCTCCCATCCACCAACCGCTTCCCTCCCCCAACTAAACAGGCACCTGTCGCCATTAGTTCAAATGCATTACTTCCTTGGAATTCCAAGGAAACAGATTTGACGAAAAATTCCTGGTTTGTTATCCACCCCACCCACTCTTACCTCTTACCAGCAAAGAAAGAGAAGACAATCACAGACAAAAGACTAATTGGCTCCTCATGTCTTAAGAAACAGAAATAGCTTTCATTTCCAGAAGCTTTCATATTGCATTCTGCAACAAGAACTTACATTTATATAGCGATTTTAATGTAAAAATAGATTTACAAATTATGTAGCAGTCTTCTTAATCACTAGACAGAACCTTCCAGCCAATGAAGTACTTTTGAATTGTTGTCATTGTAATATAGGAAATGCAGCAGCCAATATGGCACAGCAAACTCCCATAAATAGCAATGTGATAATGATCAGATAATCTGTTTTCTGTGATGTTAACCAAGGGAAAATATTGGCCAGAACACTAGGGATAACTCTCCTGCTCTACTTTAAAATAGTGTTATGGGTTCTTTTACATTCACTTGAGCAGGTAGATGGGGCCTCAGTTTAATGTCTCATCCAAAAGATGGCATCGCCAATATTGCAGCACACCCTCAGTACTGCATTGGAGTGTCAGCCTCGATTTTTGTGCTCAATTGTGGAATGGGATTTGAACCTGGAACCTTGTGTCTCAGAAGCGAGAGTGCTACCAATTGAGCTGGCTGATAATATAATGTCTTTTAGGGAAGGAAATCTGATGTTCTTACCTGGTCTGGCCTACATGTGACCACAGTCCCACAGCAATGTGGTTGATTCTTAAATTCCCTCTGAATAAGTGCAATGCAGGATGGGTAATAAATGCTGACCTAGCCAGCAATGCCCACATCCCAGAAATGAATTTTTAAAATATGTAATAAAGCATTCTAAGACACTTCGGGTAAATTACAAAACAAACTATGACGCCATGGCTCATAAGCAGATATGAGGTCAGATGATCTAAAGTATGGTCAAAGAGGAGGAAAGCAAGGTAGTGAGTTGGAAAGGTTTAGTAATGATGAACTTCCACAGCTTAGCACTGAGACAACTGAAGGCACAGCCACCAATGGTGGAGCAATTAAAATCAGGGATGTTCATGAGGCCAGAATTAAATGAGTGCAGATAACTCAGAGTTGTGAGGCTAGAGGAGATACCAGAGAAAGGAAGGAGCGAGGCCAAGGAGGGATTCAAAACAAGGGTTAGAATTTTAATCTCAAGATGTCTTTTGGCTGGGGGCCATTATAGGTCAGCAAGCACAGGACTGATGGAAGAAGGGGACTTGGAAATTAATAATGCTCAAAATAAAAGTGGAAACTTTATTCACACGCAGCTTCTTTCAGGCTCAAGTGACATCGGGAGCCTGTGTTTGTGCAGGAGGCCAGGCTGGTTTGAGCTGACACTGGATCCAAGCGCCGCTCAACTCGCTGCACGTTCTCTGCTTGGCACAGGTATCAGAGTTTGGGATAACCCCAAATTTACAGAGGGTAGAATGTGGGAGACCAGCCAGGAATGCATTGGAATAGTCAAGCCTAGAGCTAACAAAAGCATAGGTGAGTCTTTCAGTAGCAGATGAACTACGATGGGGCGAAATCGAGCAATGTTATAGAGGTGGAAGGTTCAGGGCTAGGGCAGGGGAAACTTTTAAGTTTGGCTCAGTGGACTAGTGAAAGGAAAGGACATGGCAGAAGCAGCTAATCAGATGGTTTCAATCCTAATGACAATAACATCCTTCAGTTCCTCGGACATTATTGAGATGGAATGGACAGGTGTTTAAGATGACAGTTTGCAATAGAGAAAAGAAGCTGGGGTTATCTTTGCATTCCAGTTTGATCCTGGAATAGTTAGCAGTTTTAGCAGACAACAGCAGGATCCAACAATGTTTAATGTGGTCCTGTCAGAGCTGGCAATGGATAGCTAAACCAACTCCATACATCCTTTCCGGGCTGTAGCCCAGAATTAAGGGAGCGGAGATGAGGGCTGTACTAGGGGGAATGGCCTGGGTGAGACAGAGTAATGAGTAGTTTACTGGGGGCTAAAGCATTAAAGAGTAAAGAGAAGATGCAGTTGAGCAAATCAGTAGTTGCAGAAATGCTGTGGCAAAAGGACCAAAGATTAGACAGTGAGATTTTGCAAGAACATTGTAAGAAAACTGGGGGAGTTTTTTTTGCAGAGACAGATTGAGAAAGAGATACAGTTGAAGCTTGGAAGGGGTATGTGGGTGAAGATTGATACGAGGAAGTGATCAGAGATGGCCTTATCTATGGTTGATACGAGGGAATTAGCAATGAGGTGGCAAGGTCAAGGGCTTGGCATGAATATGAGCTTCTACTTCAAACTTACTGAAAGATGCACAATTGTGGTTCAGCTAGTAAACATTATTTCCTTAGCAGATACAGCTACCTGGTTTTAATAAATAGATCATTCCATCTGCCACATCATGGTCTACTTTTCCATTATTCTAAACACCCACTCCCCTTCACCCAGCACCTTATTATACAAACGCACCATCCATGAACCTCAAAACACTCCTTCCAAATGAAAGTGATTTACTTGTAATTCTTCCAACTTAGTATACTGTATTTTCTGCTCACAATGCAGCTTCCTATGTGTTGAGGAGACCCAATGCTGTTTAGATGATTGTTTTGCTGAACACCCCCATTCAATAAGTGTGACTTTTAACTTCTAATTGCCTGCTACTTTAATTTTCCAACTCACTCGCATTTTTGTCCTTGGCTTCCTTCATGATTCAGATGCAAACTTGAGGAAAGCACATTATCTTTCAATGAGGCACTTTATGGCCTTCCAGGCTCAGGTTTGAGTTAAGCAACTTCACCTTAAATAACTGCTCCCATTTTCTCACTAGCAACAAGTGTTGGTAATAGCTCCTGCTGTTACCCTTTGTGCCTCTTTTGGTCCCAACACTTATCCCATTACCATCTACTTTTATCTGCCCATTGACTCTCTGAATGAAAAGTCGGGAAACCCCACCATCTGAAAAATCCTGCCCAAGGTGATTACCAAGGAACTGACAGTGACATGAGGAAAAATAAGGTGTTGGAATCTGGAATGTACTGCCCATGGCTGAAACAAGGAGGCTTGCAGGGCTACGGGAAAAAGACAGGGGAGTGGGACTAGCTGAGTTGCTCTTGCAGAGAGATGGCACGGTCATGACGGGCCAATTGGCGTCCTTCTGTGCTATAACCATTCTATGATTCTAATTCTTTCTGAAATCAGAAGCGGGAGAAAATAGAGGCTTCATGCTAAGGAATCATTGAAAATAATAACTATCCAACAAGTGAATCTAGCCAAATAGAACAATTACTTACTTGTGTCATGCACTGGTTAACTACCATATGCATTAAATACCAGATGTGTGTTCTGATCGCACCTGAAGCAATCACTTAGTAAGATAAAAATAAAAGCAAATTAAAATTATGCATAAAAATAGAATGGCATGCAAACCTTGAAGGTGTTTTATGTCAATGCTCATCCAGTTTCATCTCGGAGCCAGAAACTCCAAAGGTTTAATTGCATAATCTAGGCTTTCACCTCAGTGCAGACTGTGGAGGTATTGGCTTTCAGGTACCATCTATCCCCTCAGCCAATATCCCCTCAGCCAATATTTAAAGAGCAAGGAAGTTATACTGGTTAATACTTTATCCTTCAATCAACATCAGTGCATACCAGTCATTCGTCTCTTCATTGTTTGTGCAAATTGTCTGCCATTCTTGCCAACATTAAAAAAGTTTGTAAAGTGCATTGGAAAAGCACTGTATAAACATAAACCCATTTCTTTCTTTCCTTAAAGTTTGCAGAGGTAGAGGAGAATTGACTTGTCTGTTATTGTTATGCTTATTCTAGGAGGGAGTGATTCCACTGGTGCTTTCTGGCCACTATGTTTTTCACTTGTTGTGTAAGCGACCTAATGCTATAATCTAGAGCGCCCAATTCTGATAAATAATAAGAGAAAAAGGTGATCGAAAAAAAACATCCAATGGGCTAAAATAATGAAAGCAAAGACCCCTCCAAATTCTCCAAACATCATGTGTCTCCATAATTTAGTTTATATGATGGGAGTGAATAATCTAAAGTCATTATCTAAATTCTAAAATACTGTATGCAGTTGTTTGCTATGCCACGATGATTTATTAGTATATATTTTTGCTCTGGGTAATGAGAATATTTTTTATTCCCACAGAAAACGTTTACAGCAATTCAAATCTGAGTTTTAAAAACAGCAACTGTAGGATATCGGAGGATGACTGAATAAACTTCATTAGGTATTACTGAATGGAATTCTTTTTGTTCAAAATCCCCATACTTCATCTTCAAGAATCAAACTAGCCACAGTTGCTGAGTCCATTTGCTAAAGAATACTTTGCTCTTGTGAGATTAAGAGCTAAAATGACCCAGACCTGACCAACTAAACCACTGGGAACAAGAATTCAAGACACAAACAAAGCTAAATTTCATTATTAGGGAGTCTTATATCTTCACGTTTCCCCATTGGGAAGCAGTTCCTTGGGGAATATCGTGACAAGGGTAGAACTCATTTTAAAAAGGGTATTTAATCCGGGGGGAGGTTCTGAAAAATTATCTCCCTTGCGCTCTGCAGATGAAATTAAATGGTCAGGGTTTCAATAAAGATTTTGTTACAGAAACTGTGTTTTATCTTTGAAAAGTAGTGTGAAGAAGCTACCAACCTTATTTAAACCTTACCTTTCTTCACCACTGAACCATCCACCCCCACCCACCCCAACCTCCTCCATCCTTTGTGATTTTCCTGCACTCTGTATTTATTCTTTGGGGCCAAGAGATTTTGCTCATGAAAGGTTTCTGGACCTTGTCAATACTACTTAAATTGATACAAAAAGTGCACTGAAGTAGCCTAGTCCATCCTCTTCCTTTCCTCCCTCACTCTGGGTGAAGCATCTTGCTGGTCTACCTATCAGCCTACTTAAGGCATGGAAAATACAAGTAAGGGAAGGAACAGGCTCTGTGGAGCGATACACTTACACACTGTTTCAGAGCTAAAATCTTTTAAATGTACTGGAACTAAAATCCTGACCGTTCAGTTCGGTTTTCAGAGCACAAGGAAGATTTTTTTTTCGAAGAATCTGTATTGAATCCTGAAATAAAGTTATTTTTACTACATTAGGGTTGTTTAAGCCTGCTGTGACATACTTGTTGTATGAATA
Source organism: Carcharodon carcharias (assembly GCF_017639515.1). Taxonomy (NCBI): domain Eukaryota; kingdom Metazoa; phylum Chordata; class Chondrichthyes; order Lamniformes; family Lamnidae; genus Carcharodon; species Carcharodon carcharias. Next base: position 90,457,861 of record NC_054482.1, read on the forward strand.
ATAATGTGGATTGAGTACAACTTTGTCAGGAAGCCGTATCAGATCTATAGGTTTGTGTTTGACCTGGACAGAAGTATGTTTGGACACTATAATTTTCTTTTTAGAAAGGGCTTCACAATTTAGTAATCAGTGCACAATTGCAGAACGTAATCAGTTCTAATTCATTCCTGTAATTGTTTTACAATTCAAATGGGAAAAAGTAAAATATAGTGTAGTCAGGGAATATTTCTGTAATTTACCCACCCAAAACAAAGTTCCAAATAAATTTTACTCTTTAAGATCCTGCATTGTATGGCAGTATGAAGGAAATAGAATAACGATCAGGTTAAAGAAAGTAACTGTCATCAATAAAAAGAGAATTCACTGTCCAGTAACTAAATGTTACCGATATCCAAAACCTGCCAGAGTACTTTAAACAGAAATTTGATCTCAGGGATTGGATAACAAGTGTAAATTAAATGTGATCTAGGACAAAGGGTATCACTGATACTTTCATCTTCAAGCTGTAACACCATGAGCTGACACGCTCCAATATAACAGTAAGAAAATCAATTGAAGAAAGAAAACTTACCATCTTGATTATATAGTAACAGATACACAAAGTTAAAGTATTTAATCCATTCTCTGGGTTCAGGTTACATTCCCAATCTATTCAAGCTTCTCTCTCGGCTGGATAGCTGCCCTGTAACTCAGTTATTCCTCGTGCTCTAAGCAAAACTATAGTCCCTACACTTGAAATTTTCCACCTGAAATAGTGTGCAGTTATCATTCAGTTTTGCTGAACAATATATGCATCAATCCAAAAGCAAGTTACTTAACTCATCATATGCTTAAAACTTTAAATATAAGTTTAGTCCTTTTTGTTACCCTCTCTGCTTTTACATTAATGTGCTTTACACAACACATTGGATTCCTCAGCTGAACAGGTAGGTAATTGATATGTTCTCACATATTGCTATCCTCACTTTAAATATATAATTTAATGGGTTCAGATTGATTGCAAATAAAAGGAATGAACTAATGAACTCAAAATTGTTGGCCCACCTGGCAAACTCTTGCTATAAATCTTGTGAAAGGAAAATGGATCCAGGCCAAGAATTCAGACATGCCCCAAAATTTCTAAGGAATGCGTCTCTGCACACCCCAAACAAAGTTTCAACTCAGGAGGGGCAAGGAACTTTAAGTATCAGAGCTCCCATGTCCCAGGCTCTCAGTGGCTGGTATACCGTGACAAAGAGATGCACAGGCTTCTTCAATGTCAACTAGGTCCAGGCCTGCACTGTGGTCAAGGACTTTGAAGTCATTTTTAAACATTGTTTACAAATTTAAGATAATTGGTAAAAGAGGCAATGACGATGTGAGGAAAAACTCAGAGTGGTTAGGATCTGGAGTGCACTGCCAGAGTGTGTGGTGGAGGCAGTGTCAACTGAGCCTTTCAAAAGGGAATTAGATCATCAGCTGAGAAAGAAAAATTTGCAGGGCTACGGAGTAAAGGTGGGGGAATGGCACTCGGTGAATTGCTTCTTCAGAAGGCCAGCAATGACGCAACAGGCCAAGTGGTCTACTTCTATGATGTAACCATTCTAAGGGGAAGTCTTCAATTCTTTCAGAAGAGGGAAACTCATCAACTATGTTGCTATTAGTAGCTTCCTGGACAAAATAGATGCATTCAATCCTCTCTAATGAGAAGATGGTAATGAGCTGTCCTGTCACTGGCCCTAAATATTCAAATAGAGTCAACAAATGAAGAGGTCATTGGCAAAAATGAACCTGTGAGCTGCCAAGATCACAAACTGTGCATTTCCATAGCAAATATTGATTTCTATTAACTGAACAGAGTGGTTCAGTAACACAGGTGTAGCATTGTCAGCCTACTGCTGTTCTTTCTGAAAAGATAAGCTTGGGTTTCTATTACATGAGGGACATAAATTAAACAAGGAACGTTCTGAACTGGAGATTTAAAAATGAGCGAGTTAATGATAGGAATACTTTGCACCAAATGCCTTCATTATGCCTACAGTGATATTGGCAAACAACTTTTTAACATAAAATCATGATGTTGTGGCCTTTTTTAAAGCACAGAAACAATAAAAGTTATCAATTTTGCTACACTTAAACATACTCCAATTTCAAAGTCACGCTCCTCAATGCTGCCATTCACACCCCTCTGTAGAGACTGATGACTTTTAAAACCAAATTCGAACTTCCAGTTAATAGCTGAAAGGGTGACACAACAAGATTTCACATTTTAAGATGTTTACTGTAACAAAAGATTAAAAACACGATTGACTAAATACCATCTTGGTAGGCAACTTATACTTTAAATCACAGAATGGAATACTCCCATTTCTATTATAACACAACTGAAAAAATGCACTTCACAGTTATACATTCCACTTCTGTTTAAGTAGACATTCAATTTTCCTGAAATCATTCTAAAGTGATTCTTAGCTCCCAAGAGTTTACTTGTTATTTCCCTTTCTCAATCTGGTAACTTCTAACCTAGAACTGTCTTCACAGTGAGTGTATTACTGGAGATCCTCCCTCTAGCACAAGCTGGGCAAATCTTCCAGCTTCATTTTAATGCCTCATGAATTTGGTCTCCTCAATCTGAGCATGGGCTTGCACCCATATTCTGCCACTCTTTCCCAGCCCAGGCGTCAAAATAATTATTTCCCACCCTCCCGGCACACCGGGCTCCTTTTTTCTCACCAACTCCTTTATTAGGTGATGCAATCACATTGTAACATTATATTCTGTATTTCTGTTGAATTTTTTTCAGATAGACAAGATAATAAAAATATTAAACGGAAAGACTATATTATATAGCAGCTCATCCAATCTCAATCCAAGGATTAATCAGATCAAAATATTATGCTAACCATATGTCAATGCTAGATTTAAAAACTTATTTCACAAAATAGAGCCTTTATTTGGTAATGCATAGCTTGTAAAATAGCGGTTCAAAACCAGAACAGAGAAAACATATAGAAAGTTGGTAACAGCAATTTTGATTGAAATTAAAGTTTCCATTATAACCAAAAGTAGCAAATACCTATCTATAGCGTCTATACATATTAAATCTTTTGCTCTTCATGAAAAATTCAAGCTGTTCACAACAATTGTGCATACTGTTTGTAGGTTAAAAATAAACATGGCTCGCTGACAATTTTCTGTGTCTATCAATCACTTTCTCAGTATCCATCATTACATCTCTTCTTTTTCCTCAACTTCCATGTCTTTTTCAAAATCATATTTTCCCTTTGTTTACCTTCTATTACCTTCAAGACTGTGGACCAATGCATTTGTATAAAATCACCAGTGGCCTCAGTGTTTCAACATTTCAGCTTTGCAATGAGTACCTGTAATACAGGACGAAGTCCATACTGACAACAGAACATAACCTTGCTCAATTATGCACATCATATTTTAGTAAAAGGGGGCAAAGTGTCACAATCCATGAGTCAAGGTTGCCTGCCCTACCAACTGAAAAGTCTCTGTTCATTGCTTAAATGCAATTTATTATTGTACATTGGGAATTAAAGATCAGATTTGTCACAAATTCCAACCATTTAATGCAATGAAACAGAAATCAGACAGGCATAAGTCATTTAGGTAAGTTAGTAAAAAGCCAAATGAATCTGCACGGTGGATCATTTCTCATTGCCTCTCCACCCACCTGCACCACCACACAAAATTAAAATGTGCTGGACCTTCTCTCCGCTGGCTACTGCCCTTGTTTTCACTACAAGTGGCTCCTCCTGGCCTGCTTCTGGGCTCATTTCTGTATTTTCGGCAACCTTCAACCTTTCTCTTATCAGTTTTTTCTCCTAGGACTCATCCCAGTCTCAAAGGATGTCGAACATTCCAGTCGAACAGATTGGAGTCTAGGATAATTGCTCCAGATCCTCCAACGATAGGCTCCCTACCCTCTCAGCTTTGCTGCTAACCCCAATCGTAGCTTCCAACTCTGGAGGAACAGCAACAGTGGGAGGGAGCAAACCTGTCACTGTAGGAGCTGGAACAACAGCATGGGAAAGACAGAATATGTGATTGGAGGGGCAACTCCTCACAGATTCTGTCTCCCAGGCTCACTAGCTGCCCCTCCAATCAAACTGCATGTTGCCCATCTTCACTTTCTTGTGAGCTACTGGTGGCCTTTTGGGGGCGAAATCAACCACTGCCCCCCTGTATTTTGAACCTTGTCGCAGACCCTGGCAGACTAACTTGCCTGTGATATTCAGTGATATTTTAGGAAAGCCTGCAACCTGATATCACAATGGCTTCCTCCATACTCTTCCCATCTTGAAGCTCATTGTCATGGCAACGTGAATCACATGGGTCAGGCATCCAGGTAGAGATGGTGATTAGCTATCATTGAGATCCCGACTCTCTCTATCTTGTAAGTAAATGGGCAGTTTCAAGCACAATTGTTTACTCAACAATTCTCAATACTTTTCTGGGACTTTGGAGACTCATGATCTATCTACTGTTAGCACATAAGCTGCTGCCATCGTCTCCAAGGGTAAATACCTTGCATCTTCTTCGCAGTAAAACAATCTGGCCCCTATTAGTCTCTAACAATCAAACTGCCTAAGTTTGCTGTCAGACAGACTTCAGGACAGGTCACAAGACCCTCTTCATTCTATCCTAAATTTAACAGCACAGTCCCAAAACCTAATCGTATAAACCTCATAACTGAACTCAGCCACTGGTGCAGTTGAAGCATACAAAGGTAAAAATCTATGGACAATAAGCTTCAGAACACACACAAGATCTTGCTTATGATTAGCTGGCATGTTTAGGATTTTTCCCTTGGCAACTGGAACACAAGCTCCAGTCCTAGTCCATGTTGGGGTGAATAGCAGGGGAAAAGATATAGGGGGCCTTAAAAGTCATATTCCAGGGTCAATTTATACATAAAGGTGAAGGATGTAAAGTCATGTTCTCTGGCATAGTTCTAGTATTGAGCAAAAAATGGAGGGGGTGGGCAGGGGGAGGATGTAAGTTCTATTAATCTGAAGCTGTAAATTTATGATCTATAATCTGGTGCAAAAATTTGTTATTTTTGTATGCAACTGGTATATATTTCAAGGCAGAAAGAACATGTACTGAACAGACAAGGTACACCCAACTAAATCATGACCAATTAAGACGTTTGAGGAATATTCAGGCAACTATCAAGAATCATTTAAACGAGATAGGTAGACGCTCAGGGAGGGGGTGGGGATTCAAGGAAAACTTTGTGAATAGATAAGAAATAGGCTGAAAAGCAGAAAATGAGTACTTGTTAAATGAGATATATGGAGTGCCCCAGGGTTTCATGTTCGGGCCAATAATATTTCTATTTTACATAAATGACCTAGATTTGGAAATCAATACTAAAATGGTCAGATTGACAGATGATAGCAAGACAGAATGTGCTAAGGAGTGAGGGAAGTAACTCTGAAATTACAGAAACAATTGGCACCCACCAAGGACAAGAGCTGCCTTGTCATGGAAGCAACTGCTCACCTAAAAGTCATGCACCATCCTGACCTAGACATATATTGCTCTTCCTAACCCATTGTTGGTCATTATCGTCACACCAATGTGAGTGCACCATCAACTCAAGGATGACAAGTGTTTAAAAAGACCAATCATTACCTTCTCAGAGCAACAAGGGAGGAGCAACAAATACAGCCCTGCCAGCATGACCCACATCCTCACAACAAAGGTTAAAAAAATGTAACTGGGCAAACTAATTGCAGATGCAACTTAATGTAGACAATTGCAAGGTAGAAAGGAAACACAGATGACACATGCATACTATGAATGATGCTTTAAAAACTAAGAATGAAGCTGAAAGAATCCTAGGAGTCTTTGTAGGCTAAATATTAAACATGTCTAACCAATCCAGAACAGCAAACAATGCTGAACTATATATCCAAAACAATGGATTACAATTCGGGGGAAGTTGTAATCAAATTTTGAAGTGCTTTGGTCAGATTGTACCAGTTCTGGTTGCCAGCACACAAAAGCATACGCAAAGGAGGCACTGCAGACAAGAGCTCTGATCTACCATCTCAAAAGTCAGAGTTAAGAGCAAAGACTGGGAAAACTTGGTCTTGCTGCCGAGAAAGCAGGCATCTGAGAAATAATAGCCTGTAGTGAGATACAGGATTAAGGGAATGAAACAAATAAACTCTGAATATCACTAAGTGAATTTGCAATCATACAAGAGGTACAGGTTCAAACTAGTAAAAGATAAAGGGTTGACATTAGAAAATTGGCAAAGGCAATTTTAGATTAGCAACAGAAAATGTTCCAAGAGGAGATAAAAAGAGTACAAGGGATAAAGGGAATATGTCGAAGGCTGGAAAATTCATCAATTAATGGAACAATTAAAAATTGAAAGCACAAGCAGTATTTAGGACTTATAAAGCATCTAAGGTAAAATATAGGAAATTAAGAGAAATTCAAAAAGTCAAGTGAGAACATGAGAGAAAATCTGCAACAAAAATAAATGATAATAAAATGACATTGTTAAATTTGCAATAACAGTAGTCCTACACTTATCTTGATTATCCTAAGAAATGAAAGAGGCAAGCTTGCACTGGGAAGTGAAGAAATGGCAGAAGTGAAGAAATTATAGAACAGTTAATCTTATTTTAGTTGTTGCCAAAGTACTGGGGTCTGATATTCCCTTGGTCGGGATGTTCCGGCCCCATCGTGGGCGGGACCCGCAGCAGGCAAGGCGGCACCCCAGGCAGAAGTCCACTGACTTGCGGCGGAAACTGAAGATTGCAGCGGCGGGCGGGTGCAGAAAGCCCCGCTGTCTTTTTCATACTGCACATACACCAATTCCTGGGAAGCTGAAGTGGACACAGCCGGAAAACCTATGACACTGGGTCACAACTCTGTTTGTAGATGGTGCACATTTTCTGATGTATCCCCACCAAAAAACAGACTCCCCTTTGTACAGTAAGACATTCCCAGCTCATTGCCATCTCTCAGCATCCTTTCATGACTATTCACAGTGGGGTAGGTGATGGTGTTGTGTTACTGTCGCTGGACTAGTAATCAAAAGACCCAGGGTAATGCTCCGGGAACCCAGATTCAAACGCCGTCATGGTAGATGGTAGAATGTGAATTCAGTAAAAAAGATGTCATTAGAAGTCTAATGATGGCCATGGGACCATTGTCGATTGTTGTAAAAACCCACCTGGTTCACTAATCCACTTTAGGGAAGGGCACATAATGTACTTCAATGTCCATCATCAAGAGTGGCTCGGTAGCACCGCTACTGACCAAGCTAGCAGAGTCCTAAATGACATAGCTGCTCGACTGCGTCTGCGGCAGGTGGTGGGGAATCAGCAAGAGGGAAAAACATACTTGACCTCTTCCTCACCAACCTGCCTGCCATAGATGCATCTGTCCATGACAGAATCGATAAGAGTGACCATGGCACAGTCTTTGTGGAGATGAAGCCCCACTTTCACATTGAGGACACCCTCCATCATGTTGTGTGGCACTACCACTGTGCTAAATGGGAAAGAATTCAAACAGAACTAGCAACTCAAGACTGGGCATCCATGAGGCGCTGTGGGCCATCAGCAGCAGGAGAATCGTACTCGAACACTACCTCATGGTCCGGCATATCCACACTCTAGCATTATCATCAAGCCAGGAGATTAACCCTGGTTCAATGAAGAGTGCAGGGGGGCATGCCATGAGCAGCACCAGGCATACCTAAAAAATGAGGTGTCAACCTGGTGAAGCTATAACACAGGACTACTTACATGCCAAATTCCATAAGCAACAAGGGATAGACAGGGCTAAGTGATCCCGCAACCAACGAATCAGAGCTAAGCTCTGCAGTCCTGCCACATCCAGTCATGAGTGGTGCTGGAAATTAAACTTTCTGGAGCAGGAGGCTCCACAAATATCCTCCTCCTCAATGATGGGAGGAGCCAAGCACATCAACGCAAAGATAAGGCTGAAGCATTTGCTACATTCTTCAGCCAGAAGTGCCAAGTGGATGATCCATCTCAGCCTCCTCCGGAGGTCCCCAGCATCACAGATGCCAGTCTTCAGCCAATTCGATTCGCTCCATGTGATATCAAGAAACAGCTGAAGGTACTGAATACTGCAAAGGCTATGGGCCCTGACAATATTCCAGCAATATTATTGAAAACTTGTGCTCCAGAACTTGCCGAGCCCCTAGCCAAGCTGTTCCAGCACAGTTACAATGCTGGCATCTACCCGACTATGTGGAAAATTGCCCAGGTATGTCCTGTACACAAAAAAGACAAATCAATTCAGCCTGTTACCATCCCATTAGTCTACTCTCTATAATCAGTAAAGAAATGGAAGGGGTCATCAACAGTGCTATCAAGTGGCACTTGCTTAGCAGTAACCTGCTCAATGATGCCCAGTTGGGGTTCCGCCAGGGCCACTCAGCTTCTGACCTCATTACAGCCTTGGTTCAAACATGGACAAAAGAGCTGAACTAGTGAGGTGAGAGTGACTGCCCCTGACATCAAGGCCGCAAGGTCAGAAGTGGGGATGTTCACTGATGATTGCAGAATGTTCAGCATCATTCGCGACTCCTCAGATACTGATGCAGTCCATGTCCAAATGCAGCAAGGCCTGGACAATATCCAGGCTTGGGCTGACAAGTGTCAAGTATCATTTGTACCCCACCATTGTCAGGCAGTGACCATCTCTAACAAGAGAAAATCCAACCATCGCCCCTTGATGTTCAATGGCATTACAATCACTGAATCCCCCACTATCAACATCTTGGGGCTTACCATGGACCAGAAACTGAACTAGACTAGCCAAATAAATACTGTGGCTACAAGAGCAGCTCAGAGGCTAGGAGTCGTGCAACAAGTAACTCACATCCTAACTCCCCAAAGCCTGTCCACCATCTACAAGGCACAAGTCAGGAGTGTGATCGAATACTCCCCACTTGCCTGGGTGAGTGTAGCTCCCACTCAAGAAGCTTGACACCGTCCAGGAAAGAGCAGCCCGCTCGATTCGCACCACATCCACAAACATTCACTCCCTCCACCACCGACACACAGTAGCAGCAGTGTGTACCATCTATTAGATGCACTGCAGGAATTCACCAAGGTCCCTTAGACAGCACCTTCCAAACCCATGACCACTACCATCTAGAAGGACAAGGGCAGCTGATAGATGGGAACACCACCACCTGGAAGTTCCCCTCCAAGTCACTCACAATCCTGGCATGGAACTATATTGCTGTTCCTTCATTGCTGCTGGGTCAAAATTCTGGAACCCGGTTCCTAACATAACTATAGATGTACCTACACCACATGGACTGCAACAGTTCAAGAAGGCAGCACACCATCACCTTCTCAAGGACAACTAGGGATGGGCAATAAATGCTGGCCCAGCCAGCGAAGCCCACATCCCATGAATGAATAAAAAAAAAGTGCCTTTTGAGCCAAATTCCACCAGAACACCAATACAGTTCTTGCCCAGCTCTAAGACTACAGGCCTGCCTGCAGTCAGCAGCAGAGGTCAGTGAGCACCCCCTTTGTAATGTTCCTGGCTTGGGCTGAGGTACAGTAAGGGAATTGCTCCCTGGAGACCCTGGCTAGGTAAGGCCTTTAGCGAAGTGCGCTTCTCACCTAACTGCTCCTTCTGCAAGCAGCTTGTCCTCTTTGGGAGATGGTAGGAACAAATGGTCTGACCAGGCATGTGCAGGATCATTCCTTGTCAACTTTAAACAACAGTAGAAATTCACAGTGCTTCTATAAATTCAGACAGAACCAATAGAAATCAATCAACAATTAACCTGAAAGCAGCTGATGATTCCTTTGAATAGCACTGGTTTGGGGAGGGGGTCATTCCTGCTGTTGACCTACTGAAGGTAGCTGGAGCTTGAGATTGAATTTTGTAGAACTGGTATCAAATCAGTATTGTATGCTGACTGGCATCATGATCTATTTCTAGCGCATGCTCCTCATGCTCTCACCAAAATAGCATCTGGCGTGGGTCATGCCAGTAATAAGTGTACACAGCGCGAACGTGATTTTGGAATCAAATGGCACCCAAAGCACGGAAAATACACACACTCTATCCTGTATATCCAAACAGAGCAACCCAACTCCCCAAGCTGCTTCAAGCTTACCTCCAAACTTTGACCTAAGGGTAATGTTTATCCAGTTGTTCTGGTCTGAAATAATTATTTTAAAAGTCCACATTTACTCCTCGGAGTAAACAGAGACGTACTTTCATCAGAAGCCACAAATCCATTTTTGCTACTTGCAACAATGTTTAAGTTACTATATCACAAACAAGCCTTTACCATTGATTCATAACTTCCAGATTTTAAATGTTATTTCTCCCATGATGCATTTTTTGTCACCACAGGTCACATATTATTTGCAACCAAGACGGTATACAGGTGCTAGGAGTTGTTACTTTTAGTTGAATTAGCTGTTATTAGAACTCTTGCTGAAATCTAATCATCCAACTTCTTTTCTGTTTGAATGCCCTTTGAAACATGGGAATCTGAGAGGGAATTCAGATAGGAGAAAAACAAAGCTGATCGTAGGAATAAAAGTAGTAAGCGAAATTGGAGGCAGTGGAAACAAAGGTCAGCACCAAATTGGGTTAAAATGCGAATGTGTTAAAACGACAAAATTAAAGGCACTCTATCTGAATGCATGCAGCATTCGCATCAAAGTAGATGGCTTGATGGCGCAAATAGAAAAAATAGAAGCCACTCACCGTCCTTCAATATACATGCCATTCCTTCACTGTTGCTGGGTCAAAACCCTGGAACTCCCTCCCTAACAGCATTGTGGGTGTACCTACCATAGGGGTTGCAGCAGCTCAAGAACGCAGCTCGCTACCACCTTCTCGAGGGCAATTTGTGATGGGCAATAAATGCTGGCCTAGCCAGTGATACACACATCCTGTTAATGAATTTTTTAAAATGATCTTATTGCCATCACGGAGATGTGGCTCCAGGGTGAACAAGACCAGGAATTGAATATTCTAGGGTAATCAACATTTAGAAAGGATGGGCAAAAAGAAAAAGTGGGTGGAGCAGCGCTGTTAACGAAGGATGAGATCAATAAAGAGAGGTTCTTAGATCGTAAGTTCAAGATGTTTCAGTTTGGGTGGAGCAAAGAAACAGCAAGGAGCAGCAAACATTCTTGGGGGTTGCATGTAGGCCACCAAACAGTGGTGATAATGTAGGGTACGGTATAAATCAGGAAATTAGAGGTGTATGTAACAAGGGTAATGCAGACTTCAATCTACAAAAAGGCTGGATAAACCTAATTAGCACTAATACCGTGGAAGACAAATTCCTGGAATGTATATGAGATGGTTTTCTAGAACAGTATGTCAAGGAACCAACTAGGGAACAGGCTATTTTGGATCTAGTAATGTGCAATGAGAAAGGGCTAATTAATAATCCTTTTGTAAAGGTGCCTTTGGGGAAGAGTGACCATAATATAACAGAATTTGAAAGTGATGTAGTTCAATCTGAAGCTAGGGTCTTAAATCTAAACAAAGGAAACTACAACGGTATGAGGGACAAGTTGGCTGTGGTAGATTGGAAATGTACCTTAAAAAGTATGACAGTAAACAGGCAATGGCTAGCATTTAAAGAATTAACACACTCCTGACCTCATTACAGCCTTGGTTCAAACATGGACAAAAGAGCTGAACTCCCGAGGTGAGTTGAGAGTGACTGCCCTTGACATTAAGGCAGCATTTGACCGAGCGTGGTATCAAGGAGCCCTAGCAAAACTGGAGTCAATGGGAATCTGGGGGAAAACTCTTCACTGGTTGGAGTCATACCTAGCACAAAGGAAGATGGTTGTGGTTGTTGGAGGTCAGTCATCTCAGCTCCAGGACATCACTGCAGGACTTCCTCAGGGTAGTGTCCTCGGGCCAACTATCTTCAGCTGCTTCATCAATGATCTTGCTTCCATCATAAGGTCAGAACTGGGGATGTTCACTGATGATTGCACAAAGTTCAGCACCATTCACAACTCCTCAGATACTGAAGCAGTACATGTACAAATGCAGCAATACCTGGACAATATCCAGGCTTGGGCTGTCAAGTGGCAAGTAACATTTGCACCACAGAAGTGTCAGGCAATGACCATCTCCAACAAGAGAGAATCAACCATCGCCCCTTGATATTCACTGGCATTACAAACACTGAATTCCCCCACTATCAACATCCTGGGGGTTACCATTGACCAGAAACTGAACTGGACGATCCATATAAACACTGTGGCTACAAGAGCAGGTCAAAGGCTAGGAATCGTGCTATGAGTAACTTACCTCCTGACTCCCCAAAGCCTGTCCACCAGCTACAGGCACAAGTCAGGAGTGTAATGGAATACTCCCCACTTGTCTCAATACGTGCAGCTCTCACAACACTGAAGCTGGACACCGTCCAGAATAAAGCAGTCTGCTTGACTGGCACCACATCCACAAACATTCACTTCCTCCACTACCGACGCACAGTAGCAGCAGTGTGTACCGTCTATAACATACACTACAGGAATTCACCAAGGCTCCTTTGACAGCACCTTCCAAACCCACGACCGCTACCATCTAGAAGGACAAAGGCAGCAGATAGATGGGAACACAACACCTGGAAGTTCCCTTCCAAGTCACTCACCATCCTGACTTAGAAATATATCACTGTTCCTTTACTGTCACTGGATCAAAATCCTGGAACTCCCTTCCTAACAGTACTGTGGGTGTACCTACACTACATGGACTGCAGCAGTTCAAGAAGGCAGCTCACCACCATCTTCTCAAGGGCAACTAGGGATGGACAATAAATGCTGGCCCAGCCAGTGAAGCCCACATTCCATGAATGAATAAAAAAACATGTTTTACAACAAATATACATTCCTTTGAGGTACAAAAGCTCAACAGGTAAAATGATCCAGTCCTGGTTAACAAGGGAACTTAAAGTTTGTATTAGATCAAAGGAAGAGGCTGATCAGGTTACCAAAAAAAGTAGTAAGCCTGAGGATTGGGAGCATTTTAGAATTCGATAAAGAAAGGAAAACCAGAATATGAAAGTAAACTAGTGAGAAACATAAAATTGGACTGTAAAAGCTTCTCTAGGCTTGTAAAAAGGACAAGATTAGCAAAGACAAATGTGGTCCCAATACGAATTTATAATTCGTAATAAGGAAATGGAAGACAAACTAAACAAATATTTTGTTTCTGTCTTAATGGAAGAAAATACTAGAGACACTAGAGAAGTAAGGGACTAATGAGAATGAAGCACTGAAAGAAATTAGTATTAGTAAAAACGTAGTACTGGAAAAATTAATGGGACTGTTGATAAATCCCCTTGACCTGATGATCTACATCCCAGAGCATTGAAAGAGGTGGCTGTAGAGGTAGTGGATTCACGGGTGGTCATCTTCCAAAATTATATAGATCTGCAATCATTCCTGTAGATTGGAAGGTAGCAAATGTAACCCCATTATTTAAGAAAGGAGAGTAAACAAAATGGGGAACTACAGACCTATTAGCCTGACATCAGTAGTCGGGAAAATGCTAGAATCTATTATAAAGGATGTGATAACTGGACACTTAGAAAATAACGACAGGATCAGGGAGAGTCAACATAGATTTACGTAACTGAAATCATGTTTGATAAACCAGTTGGAGTTTTTTTTGAAGACAGGAGCAAAGATGCCTTGCTGCAATTGTATAGAGCCTTGGTGAGACCATATCTGCGGCACTGTGTACAGTTTTTGTCTCCTCACCTAAGGAAGGATATACTTGTCATAGAGGGAGTGCAATGAAGACTCAGCAGACTGCTTTGTGGTACAGTGGGTTAGTCTAATGAGGAAAAATTCTCTAGAGTTCAGAATAAGGAGGTGATCTCACTGAAACGTACAAAATTCTTACAGGGCTTGATAGAGTTTTTGCAAGAAGGATGTTTACCCATGATGCGGGTGGTTGGGGGGGGCGGGTCACAGGGGACACAGTCTCTGAATAAAGGGTAGGCCATTTAGAACAGGAGGAATTATTTCACTCAGAGGTTGGTGAATCTTTGAAATTCTCTATCCCACAGGCTGTGGAAGCTCAGTCATTGATTATGGGCAGAATGGTCCCAGAATTGCACTAAGTGCAAAGTAGTTTTACCTGCGGGCCATCCCGCCTCATTTGTAATGCATTCATGGGAAACACTTTGCACTACTGGCGGGCAGGCTTAGATTTGCCTATCGTGCCGTGACCTCAGCGCTTCCTCGCTCTGGTTGCCATATTTAAAGCGCACCAGAGCGCAGCCTACTTCACATCTTCAGACTAGGGTTGCACCAGGTGACAGATGGCCCTAAAAGCAATGAAGACAGCAACCCCCATATTTATTAATACCTCTCTGGGGTGCCAGCTGGATGCAGCGGGAGGCTGCGACAATGTTCTCTACTGTAATCAGCTGCAGGAGGTCCACCAGAGCCACTGATTCAGCTCCAAAATAGGAGAAGTAGTAGGCCATTCGGCCCCTCGAGCCTGCTTCACCATTCAATAATAAGATCATGGCTCACCTGTTTGTATTTCTAATTCCACATTCCCATCTACTCCTGATAACCTTTGATTCCCTTGCCTAATAAGAATCTATTTACCTCTATCTTAAAGATATTCGATGACCCCACCTCCACTACCTTCTGAGGCAGCGAGTTCCAAAGTCACACAACCATCAGAGAGAAAATATTTCTTCTCATCTCGGTCCAAAGAGGGCAACCCCTAATTTTAAAACAGCTCCCCCTTGTTCTGGACTCACCCACGGGGGAACCTTCATTTCCATGTCCACCCTGGCAAGACCATTCAGGATCTTATACCGAGTCACAACTCACTCTTCTAAACTCCTGTGGAAACAAGCTCAGCCTGTCCAACTTATCCACATAAAACAGCCCACTCATTCCAGTTGTCAGGCTAGTCAACTTCCTCTGAACCACCTCCAACACATTTATATCCTTCCTTAGATAAGGAGACCAAAACTGCACACAGTACTCGAGATGTGGTCTCACCAATGCCCTGTATAACTAAGAATAACATCCTTAGTTTTATTCAATGCCTCTCGCAATAAAGGCTAGCATTCCACTAGCCTCCTTAGTTACTTGTGCAACTGCATACTAACTTTTTGTGACTCATGCACTAGAACACCGAGATCTCCCTGCACCTCGGAATTCTGCAGTCATTCTCCACTTAATACTCTGCTTTTTCATTCCTCCTGCCAAAGCGAACAACTGCCAGATTTTTGCCACTCACTCAACCTATCTATATCCATCTACAACTTATTTATGTCCTCTTCACAACATACTTTCCTACCTATCTTTATGTCATCTGCAAATTTAGCTACTATGCCTGTGCTCCCTTCATCAAAGTCACTGATATAAGTTGTAAAAAGTTGAGGCCCCAGCACAGACCCTTGCAGAATTCTACTCATTACATCCTGCCAATCAGAAAACAACCCATTTATGCATATTCCGTTTTCTGCTGGCCAGCCAATCATCAATCCATGTTAATATGTTACCCCCTATACCATGAGCTTTTATTTTCCACAATAACCTTTGATGTGGCATCTTATCAAATGCCTTCTGGAAATCCAAGTACAGCATGTCAACAGGCTTCCCTTTATCGATGCCACAAGTTACTCCTTCAAAGAGGTCCTTCAAAAGTTAAACATGATTTCCCTTTCAAAAACCATTCTGACCCTTCCCAATTAGTTTTGAGTTTTTTTTTAAGTGCCCAACTATAATCTCCTTACTGACTGATTCTAGCACCTTCCTCATGACAGATGCCAGGCTAACTAGCCTATAGTTTCCTGTTTTCAACCTACCTCCCTTCTTATATTTGCTACTTTCCAGTCTGATGGAGCTATTCTAGGATCTAGCGAATTTTGAAAAATTAACACCAGCGCATTAACAACACCACATTAGATACCTCTCAAGACCCTGGAATGCAGCCCATCAGGGCCCAGAGACTTGTCAGCCCGCAGCTCCAAAAGTTTGCGCAGTATGGATTTCTCAGTGGCTGTAATTTCACAAAGTTCCCCTCTCCCTTCCATCTCTTGATTTACAGCTATTATTGGAATGCTTTTAATATCCTCTGTAGTGAAGGCAGAAGCAAAATATTTGTTTATTTCATCTGCCATTTCCTTATTATCCACTATTAACTCCCCATTCTTATTCTCTAGAGGACCAACACTCACTTTACTTACTCTTTTCCTTTCTAAATACCTAAAGTTCTTGATATCCGTTTTTACATTTCTAGCTAGCTTCCTCTCGTACTCTAACCTTTGAAGTTTGATGCGCTCCTTAATTTATTTAGTTAACCATTTATTCTAAGGGTCCTTAAAATATTTCTTTATAATAGCAATATACTTATTCTGAATATTCTGAAATATCCCCTTAAATGTCTCCCACTGCTCCTCTATTAATCTCTATCCTCTAGCCTAGCATCGCAGTTAACTTCAGCTAACTCAGCTCTCATGCACACATAGTTGTCCTTTCTTATGTTTAAAATACTAGTCTTCATTAGTATTAGCAGTAATACCGGTAAATTCATTTACTTTGTTATGAATGCTACACGCATTCAGATGCAGAGCCTTTAGTTATGCCTTTTTGTTATCTTTGTAACATTTAGTCTTGACTGTTTGTGCATTCTTGGGTTTTTCTTTCTTTCCTTTCCTGCCATTCTCTGACTCTCATTTCCAAAATTACTATTTTGCTCTCCTGTTTTGACTCTACCCCACAATTTGCAACATCTACCGAACCTTGATACTCATCCCCCTTGTTTAGTTTAAAGTACTCTCTACTTACCTAGTTACGCAGCTTGCTAGAACACTGGTCCCAGCACGGTTCAGGTTATAGACCATCCCAATGGTACAGCCCCCACTTTCCCCACAACTGATGCCAGTGCCCATGAACCAGAGCCCACTTCTCCCATACCAGTCTTTAGAACATAAGAACTAGGAGCAGGAGCAGGCAATTCAGCCCCTAGAGCCTGTCCCACCATTCATTACGATCATGGCTGATCTCATTTTGGCCTCAACTCCAATTTCCCGCCCTCTCCCCATAACCTTTTAACCCGTTACTAATTAAAAACGTCTATACTCCTCCTTAAATTTATTCAGCGTCCTGGCATCCACTGCACTCTAAGGTAGTGAATTCCGCAGATTCACGACCCTTTGAGAAAAGTAATTCCTCCTCATTTCTGATTTAAATCTACCATCTCTTAGCCTAAAACTATGGCCGCTCGTTCTAGAATGCCCCACAATGGGAAACATCCACTCCATGTCTACTTTGTCTATCCCCTTTAACAACTTATGTGCCTCAATTAGATCTCCTCTCATCCTTCTAAACTTTAGCGAATATAGGCCTAAACTGCTCAATCTCTCCTCATAAGACAAGCCCCACATCTCTGGAATCAATCTAGTGAACCTCCTCTGAACCGCCTCCAATGTAACTATATCCCTCCTCAAGGAGACCAAAACTGTGCACAGTACTCCAGATGCAGGCTCACTAATGACTTGTACAGTTGCAACAACACTTCCCTATTTTTATATTCTATTTCTTTCGCAATAAATGCCAAAATTCCATTTGCCTTCCTTACTACCTGCTGCACCTGCAGACTAGCTTTCAGCGATTCATGCACGAGGACACCCAGATCCCTCTGCACTGAAGCATTCTGAAGTTTCTCTCCATTTAAATAATAAGTCACCTTTTTATTCTTCCGACCAAAATGGATAACCTCTCATTTATCCACGTTTAGGTCCATCTGCCAAATTTTGGTCCATATCCATTTGTAAATTTATTTTTTCTTTATTGCAACTTACTTAGCCACGCATTCATCTCTCTAATCTTATTTGCCTTATGCCAATTTGCACGTGGCTCAGGTAATGATCCAGGGATTATTACCTTTGAGGTTCAGCTTCTTCATTTGGTGTCTAACTCCTCACACTGACTATGCAGAACCTCTTTCCTACTTCTAGCTATGTCATTCATGGACCACAACAACTGGATCCTCCCCTTCCCACTGCAAGTTCCTCTCCAGCTCAGTGCAGTGCCAAACCCTGGCACCGGGCAGGCACAACAGCCATCTAGAAGTTCACTCTTTACCAACTCTCCTCACTATACTGTCCCATACTGTCACTATTTGCTCTCCCAATTGAACAGCTTCTTGTACCATGATGCTATGGCCAACCTGCTCATCCACCTAGTAGGCCTCACCTTCATCCACACAAGTTTTGAGCACCTCAAACCTGTTTGACAATTTCAAAGTCTGAGGGCTCCTCCACTCCTGTCTGCTCGGACCCTTTACCTACCTCACTCACAGTCACTCTTGTCCCTCACTGCTGCCCAAAACAGACAATCCTATGCTAAGAGGTGTAACTGTCTTCTGGAGCAAAGTGTCCAAGTATTTCTCCTCCTCCCTTATGTTGCACAGTGTCAGCAATTTGGCTTACAGATCATAATGCTGATCTGGAATTCCTCAAGCTGCTTACACTTTCTGCAGACGTGTTTGTCCTGTGTCCTTTTGGCATCCAAGATTTCCCACATTCCACAGCTGCAACAAAACACCTGTCTGCCATTGTTACATACGTTCAGTTCCCAGCTAGCAAAGGCCACACTCTAATCGCCAGGCTCTAATTATGCCGCTCCCAACTCCCTCTGTTCAGCTCCCAGGTAGGAAAGGCAGTGCTCCGATCACTAGGATCTATTTATGCTGCTTCCGGTTGCTTCTGTTCAGCTCCCAAGTAGGAAAGGCCACGCTCTGTTCCTCGGGTTCTGTTTATGCTGCTCGTGACTCCCGACTGCCCCAGGTAGGAAAAATTTATCTCTACTTTGATTCACAGGGAGCCCTGCCAAGCAACCAATGCCCTCAGCCAGTCAGTCTCTCAACTCCATCCAGGTCCTCACCTCCAGCCAAGAGGTCACCTCCTCCATTGAAGAGCTAGAAATAAGCAGCCTGGAAGACCAGTCACAACGCTTACCCACATCCTCCACCAGCAGAGATACACCTCAGTGGGACCTAGATCTAGAGCAGGCTTAGGTTCACAATCTGGTGGTCACCACATGGGCATATGTCAGTAGCAGGAGCAGTCAGGTTTAGCCAAGCTCCCTGGCATTTGGAGGACTGCTGGGGAAGAGGCATCAATGAGGTCCAAGTCAGATGATGTGCCTCTGGATTCGGCCTTCCAGCTCAACGTGGAGGGTCTGCAGAAGGCGGGGGGAAATCAAGCAGTGCTGTTGGAAGCCCTCAACAGAATGGCACAAAAGTTGAAGCAATGCGCTCACCTGCTCTCTGATGATGTGCGTGCATGGAGGTCTTCATGGGATGGATGACAGGTGTCGTGGAAACCCTGGTCCAGCAGAATGCGGAGATGCATGCAGGCCTGCACTCCATCGCGGTAGCCATGGGTGAGTTCCTGCAGTGGTAACACGAGAGGGAAACAGAGCACCTCAATGTTCCTCCAGATGCTCCTTCTCGTCAAAGAATCAGGCCGGGGTCCTTGGGCACCCGAAGGAAGGAGGGGCAGCAGCTGAACATCCCTGGATCTGCCACTCAGGAATCTCTGAGTCCCTTTTGCCTATGGCCCTTTCAACCTCAGTCCTCTGTCACTGCAGAGGGAGAAGCTGGCCCACAGGAGGACAGCCAACGCAAGCTGGTGCCCTCAAGGCATCCGAGGTCATCAAGGGCAATAGGGCCAGCATGGATGTCAGGCCAGCACATTGAATGATAAGCTTAGAAAAGTTATGAAATTCTGATCACAAGTCATTGCATGGGTGAACACATTTTGTCACTTTATAATCTGAAAATATATTCACTTTCACTGAATAATGCGTAATGTTGTCTTTCAGCTTAATTGACAGGCTCTGCGAGTCATCCCACAGCATAACCAGCACCCCCTCACCACCCGCCTCCCCCACCCAATAGCAGCTCAGCTGCATGAAGTCAGACCACTAGAGATTCTGTAGGGAGAAGTGTGTTGTGTGTGACAGAGCCTTTTGGAGCCTCGTGCAAGGACTCTCCCATGCATGTGGTGCCTTCATTCATCACACTCATCTTACTGTCCTGAGCATTTGCAATGCTGTTTGCTGGGCATTTCTTTCAGCTGGTCCATCTGAGCTGACCTGCACATCGGCCCACCCACTGACTGCACGCATCAACAGAGGCCTCCACCTTCCAAGAGCTGCTTCACAGCGGAGCCATGTCCATGAGAATCCACCCAGCATGTGATGCATGTTTTCCTCCAGGGTCCGGTAGCTGTAGAGCTCCAGCATCATCAGCTCCTTGGATCGTCGTGATCTGAGCAAGGGCCTAATGGTAAGTCCCGACTTCTGCACGTCACAATTGTCCAGGAGTGTTCTGGGCCAGCGTGCTTTCCCACCATCGTAATGGTAAATTGGGCCTGAGGGGACAATTCCACTCGGCCTTACTTTACATCCCATTACTGGGATGCAAAGCGGGTTCACGCCAGCCTCCAGCGGGATTCGTGTTCCACCATGGTGGGCACCATCGGATGATCCTGCTGTGCTTTCACACCGGCATAAAACCAATTTCTGCCTCTCATGCCGAATTGTGGCCCCCACCTGCCATGATGCCCACCGCCAATGGGACTGGACAATTCCACCCTATGTTCAAAATGGAGATCAATAGATTTGTACACATTAAAGACATCAAGGGATATGGCTCCTTCGACAGCACTTTCCAAACCCGTATCTGGAAGGACAAGGGAAGCAGATGCACGGAAACACCACTACCTGCAAGTTTCCCTCCAAGTCACACACCAGCCTGACTTGGAACTATATCGCCATTCTTTCAATGTCACTTGATCTGAATCCTGGAACTCTCTTCCAGACAGGACTATGGGTGTTCCTACAATACATGGATTGCAGCGGTTCAAGAAGGCAGAGCACTACCACAGTCTCAAGGGCAATTAGGGATGGGCAGTAAATGCTGGCTTAGCCAGTGATGCTGGCATCCTGTGAAAGAATAAAAAAAGGCATTGAAATAGAAGATCAGTCACGACCTAGTTAAATGGTGCAGCAGGATTGAGAGGCCTGCTCCTATTTCCTTTGTTCCTATAAACAACCAACATTGTATTTGAAACGCGACATATGATAGACTGATTCAAAACTGCATTCCCCAAAAATACACTATGTCGTACGCTGAACTGCTCTGCGTTTTCATTTTCCAGGAAGCATGCCGAAGGGTTACACACTCTCTTCTCCAGAAAAATCAAGGCAGGGCCCACTTGTGTATCCAAATGTCAACATCCCAGGAAGTCTGGGGAGAACAAATGCAAATTTGGTTATACTATTTTGCTCTAATATTTGGGTTCTACCAATAAACTGCTAAAGTTGTACAAACATACTCGCAGCACCAATGGGAAGGAATAGCGTTACAATATTCAAAATACTATGCACTATTTCGAAAATTCGCCAGCATTTCCCAAGTCTTTTTCTCATGAAATAGAATTGTTTGTAACAAACAGTGATTAAGTATCCACATATGTGATTATCCTCATTCTAGAAGGCTTATTGTGAGATTATATTACAATTATCATAGTTATAGAGTGATTGGGGCACAAGATGCAGCCATCCACCCTCTTCCACACTCAATCAAATTTATGATTGCAGACAGTCTGGAGTTATCTAGCACAGTGGTCACCCATTCACACAGGCAATGTATAGAAGAGGCAAATGTCTGTCTCACAGAGAGAGGGTATGTGAAGCCGGGAAGAAAAACTGCTTGAGGAAGCACAAGTGGGATTGGGGTTGGTGGAATTGTTACTAAGGAAATGGTCTTTTCAGAAAGCCTGGGCAAGGTGGGTGGTGGGGAGATTGGTGGTGGAATTGTGTTGGATGGGACAGAAGATCCAACAAATGCAAAGTTTAGTGACATAGAGTTGAGGACAAGAGAGAATCTTTTCAATCATTCTTCTAGTGAATTGACGGTGGAGGGGCCAAAGTAACGGAATTGGTATTAATAAGGAATTATAGATGTCAGAGGCTGAAGTATAATAGGCCACATTGAAATCAAGTTCCTGCAAAATAATCTGCTTGTTTGAAAATGGAATGTGCTGATTATAGTTACCTTGTGCCACACACACGTTGATTCTGTCACGATTCAGGCACATGATAATCTAACTTCTCTGTCATCATTACACTTGGGTTGTGGGGGGTTGCAGGGCGGACGGATTCAAAATGGAGGACATAGTTCATGGTCTCCCCACATGGGGAGACAAAATGCAGACTGGGTGACCGCTTTGCAGAACACCTTCGATCAGTCCATAAGCTTCACCATCTTTCCTTCATGCTCACATTTCTGTCCCCTGCCTGCTACATGTTCCAGTGAGGCCCAACACAAGCTGGAGGAACAGCACCTCAACTTCCAATTAAGCACTTTACAGCCTTCTGGACTCAACATGAACTCTGTCCTTCATTTGAATCCACCCCACCCCCACCACCCCCAAAGTGCTAGTCTGCACCTTGTTCTCATGTTTTTGCTTTCAGGCATCACTGACCCTTTCTCTGCTATTAACACCTACTTATTATATTCTTACTACACTTATTTTAGTTTTCCAGCATCCGCTGTATTTTGCTTTTATATTAAATTGTTTTTAATGACCTTTTACTATAGCATGAGTTTTCTTTAATGTATTCAAAATTTACAGAGTATTGATGGCCATTGGCAAACTACTGCAAGATGATCCTTCTGTAGAATGGAATTGGTCGATAATGAGTGAAATCTTGCTGAGACAAAGTATCAGCAGCTTTGCAGTTAGTTAGATGTTATCCTGTATGCTTCAGCTCAAATCTTTTGTATCCTAATTTGCTGGAAACATGAGTTTTATAACCATGTACCTGGGCTCTCGATGAATGATGGGACTAAAACTATATCTCCTTACCCAATGAGATTTTAAAGGTTCGGAAAGAAATAGAGGAACAATGGAGGGGTGAGGGATTAGAGTCACATCAGGCACAAAGAGAAACAGAAAGTGGAAGAAATATTGGATAGAAATAGATTAAAAAAGACAGGAACAGGGTTTTTTGAGGGTGTTCCTAACATAATTGGTAAAAGGGAGTTGGTGGACATGATGTACTTGGATTTTCAGAAGGCTTTCGATAAAATCCTCCACAAGAGGTAGGTTAGCAAAATTAAAGCACATGGGATAGGAAGTAATATAGAAGCATGGATTAAGGATTGGTTAATAGGCAAAAAACCGAGTGTAGGAATACACGGGTCATTCTCGCATTGGCAGGCCGTGACTTATGGGGTAAAGCAAGGATCAGTACTTGGGGGCCCAATTCACAATATATATCAATAATTTGGATGTGCGGATGAGACAAAGCTAAGTGGGAATGTGTGGTAGGAGGAAGATGCAAAGCTGCTTCAAGGGGATTTGGACAGACTGAGAGTGGGCAAAACAGGGCTGATGGAATATAAGGTGGAAAAATGTGAGTTTATCTACTTTGGTAGGAGGAACAGATGTGCAGAGTATTTCTTAAATTGTAAGAGATTAGAAAGGGCACCTGGGTGCCCTTGTCCATAGGTCACTGAAAGCA
Organism: Carcharodon carcharias; assembly: GCF_017639515.1. Taxonomy (NCBI): domain Eukaryota; kingdom Metazoa; phylum Chordata; class Chondrichthyes; order Lamniformes; family Lamnidae; genus Carcharodon; species Carcharodon carcharias. The sequence goes on from NC_054482.1 coordinate 90,481,452, forward strand.
GATATGTAAGTGCAGAAAGTAATTAGGAAGGCTAATGGTATGTTGGCTTGCCAGAGGATTTGAGTACAGGAGTAGTGAAGTCTTGCGTCATTTGTACAGAACCTTGGTTAGGCTGCACCTGGAGTACTCAGTGCAGTTTTAGTCCCCTTACCTTAGGAAGGATATTATTGCCATAGAGGGAGTGCAATGAAGGTTCACCAGACTTGTTCCCAAGATGTCAGGACTGCCCTATGAAGAGATATTGGGTAAACTGGGCCTGTATTAATTGAAACCTACAAAATACTTAAAGGGATGGACAGGGTAGATGAAGGTAAGATGTTTCCCTTGGTTATGGAATCTAGAACCAGGGGACACAACTTCAAAATAAAGGGGAAGCCACTTAGGACCGAGATGAGGAGAATCTTTTTTTACTCAAAGGATTGTGAATCTTTGGAATTCTTGACCCCAGAAGGCTGTGGAAGCTCAGTCATTGAGTGTGTGTTTAAAGTAGAAATTGACAGATTTCTAAATGCCAATGACATAAAGGGATATGGGGATAGTATGGGGGGAGGGGGGGGAGGCACTGAAGTGGATGATCAGCCATGATTGTATTGAATGGCTGAGCAGGCTCAATGGGCTGAATGGCCTACTCCTGCTCCTATGTTCCATTCAGGACATCTAGTCCAATGATAGCTCTCTGTAAAGCATTCCAGTCAGTCCCCTTGCTCACTCTGTCCCCACAGACCTGCAAATTTATTTTCCTAAAATGCCCATCCAGTTTTCTTTTGCAAGCATCTCCACTTCCACCAGCCTCATAGGCTGTGTTCCAGGTCATTACCAGATGCTGTGTAAAGAAGTTCTTCCCCACATTCCCCTGCATCTCTTGACCAAAACCTTAAGTGTGTCCCATAGTACTTGCACCGCCTACTAGTGGGAACAGCTCTTCTTTATCTACCTTATTTAAACCCGTCATCAATTTGTACACTTTTATCAGGTCTTCCCTCAATCTCCTTTGCTCCAATCCTAGCTTCTCCAACCTAATCTTGTAGCTAAAATCCCTCATCCTTGAAACCATTCTGGTAAACCTCCTCTAGAGCCCTCATAAAAAGTGTGACAATCCAGAGCTTTATAAAGTTTAGCATAACTTCCCTGCTTTTGTATTCATTGCCTCTAATTATGAAGCCCAAGACACCAAAGGCTTTGCTAATTACTCTCTCAATATATCCTGCCAAAGGTCTACGCACATGAAACCCTAGGTCCCTCTGGCAATGCAAACTCTTTGGGACTGTACAATTAAGTCTCTCCCTATCCTTCTGCCAAAGTGCATCACCTCATACTTCTCCGTAATAAATTCCAGCTGCCACTTGTCTGCCCATTCTGCTAGCCTATGTTCTGTTGTAGCCGATTGTTATCATTCTCAATGTCTGCCACATCTCCAAGTTTGGTATCATCATTAAATTTTGAAATTTTACTCTGTATTCCAACATCCAATTTATTTATATATCTGCAAATATGTATACATATTATATATATGAAATACGCAGCACCCCACCCCAACACTGATCCTTGGGGTACACCACAGCCCACCATCCTCCAGTCTATAAAACAACCATTTACCCTGACTCATTGTTCTCTGTCTTTAAGCCAATTGTTTTTAGTCTAAGCTGGCACTTACCCCGCTATACCATGAGCCACAATTTTGTTAACCAACTTTTTATGTGGTACTTTGTCAAATGCATTCTTAAAATCCATAATGGCAGGATCCACTGCATTCCCTTCATCAACCTTTTCTGTTATTTCATCAAAAAAAATCAATTAGTAAGCATGATTTGCCTTTTACAAATCCTAGCTGACTCTCCTTAATTAACTCAAACCTCTCCAAGAGTATGTTAATTTTTCTTTCCTGATTATTGTTTCTAAAATCTTACCACCACTGATGTTAAACTAACTGACCTACAGGCCAGAATTTTACATTCAGTGTGCGGGTGCGTGCCCAACATGCCAGAACATTGCACGATGACGTCAGGCATGCGCTTGGCCCTTGAGGCACCAATTGTCTGCGATTTTACGTAGCCCGTGCAATTTTCAGGGCGTTGCACAGGCGTAACAGGCAGGAGGGTAGGCCACATTTTTAAAAACCTCATCCACAGGTGGGACAAAGAGGGGTGAGTGGGCTTGCTAATGCGAGTTGTTTTTACTTCAGCTTATAAGTTGCTGTTGCTTGCTTGTGTGAATAGGACAACTTCTTTTCACTTCAGAGCTACTTTGATAGAAGTAAGAGGCTGCAGTTCAGGACTCCGGAGGAGTTATACCACTTGGGGTTTTCCAGCTAGCAGACAGCCTTCCCTTACCCTAGGAATGGGGATTGTGATCTCCGCTGGAGATACCTCCTCTAAGGAGGGAAAGAGGGCCAGAAGGGGGAGGAGGCCAGATGTCCCTTTTCAACCTCCAGGGGAGCCACCTATGGGAGACAGGTGCAGGCACAAGGAGCGCAGGGCCAACAGCAAGTGCAAGGCAGAAGGGGCTGCAGAAGATGCCACTATCTGGCTGCCAGGGTTTACAGGCAGTGATACAGCTACCTCAATTTGTCTGATGTGCAATGCTGAAGGTGACTGCGTCTCTGATCTCCACCTGTCAGATGATCGGCCCTGAGATCAGCTCCAACAGTGTGTGTAGTGTGTGGACACCCCATGCCAGTGGCGCTAAAGGTCACAGTGGCCCTCAACTTCTATGCCTCCGGCTCTTTCCAGGGGTCAGTGGGAAATCTTTGTGGAGTCTCCCAATTAGCTGTCCACACTTGTGTCAAACTGTTGACAGACGCTCCGTTCAGGTGTGCATTGACTTTCAATCACCACCACACGAATGAGGCCAGCCAGGCAGAGCGAGGCAGAGGCTTTGCAGCGATTGCTGGGTTCCCGGTGTGCAATCGACTGCACACTTGTGGCCATTAAGGCGCCAGTGGGTGAGCCGGGTGCCTTCGTCAACAGGAAGGGATTCCACTCCATGAACATGCAGGTAGTGCGTGACCATAGGATGCAGATTCTGCAAGTGTGTGCTAGGTCCCATAATGCCCACATCCTCATGCACTCCCAAGAGCCGAGGCTCTTCAGTGCTCCAGCTCGACTGGATGGATGGCTGCTGGGTGACAAGGGCTATCCCCTGAAAAGGAAGCTCGTGACGCCTCTCCACCACTCAAGAACAGAGGCCGAACAATGGTACAACAGGAGCCATGCCTACACAAGTGCAGTGGTAGAGAGAACCATAGGTCTTCTCAAGATGCGCTTCCGATGCCTGGACCTTTCAGGGGGCGCACTCCAATACCCTTCAGATCGTGCGTCACTGATAATGGCTGCATGCTGCACTCTCCACAATCTGGCACTGGAAAGGGGGAAGCAGTGGAGGAAGAAGATGTTGGCGTAGCTGCTCTGGCAACAGACGATGAGTCCAGTAGTGAGTCTGAGGATAAGCATGGTCAGGAGAGCGCTGAGGGATTAGATGCTGAACTGGGCAATCTCCAGGGAGGCAGGGACACTGAGTCGGCTGCACGCCTGCCAAACTGTCAAAGGCCTATTAAGGCCAGTTAAAACCTAATTATTTCAATTTAATAAGCTGCCCGTCCAACCATAAAGTTGGCGGGCAGGCGAGGAGCCCAGGCGGCCTTCACATTTTTCATGAAACCTCATCCACAAGCAGGATGAGGTTTCATGAAGTGTTTTAAAATCCAATAAAAATTCATACATTTATTCTTTGACATGTCCCAGCTCATGTGACAATGTCACATGCGAGGCCATGTTTTAAAAGTGTTAAAAACCTTTATTTAAAACTTTAGCACTAAAACAAATCTCCCTGAGGCACCTCTGTGCCTCAGGAGATCTCTGTGCTCTTTCACGCGCATGCGCAAAAGAGCGCAGGGAACCTCTCAGGGAATCTCTCCCCCCCTGCCCACACAGGGAGCACTCAGCGCTTCCGGGCAGGCGTCACGCTGGGCGGGCCTTAATTGGCCTGCCCACATAAAATAGCGGCACGTCCCCAATCAGGTTTGTGCCCGCACAACCTCCCCAACAGGGGAAAATTTCTGGTCCCTATGTCCAAACACTATATTTTAACACAGATCATATGATTGTGGTCAAAGCATGGGAAATTTGGTCAGTTTTCACTCCCTAATCTACAGGCACTGACAGCAAATGCAACACCACTCTGCCTGACAGTCCAGGCTGCAGTATATTTCTGACACTGTATGGCAGTTTTGAACATGTCCACAGCTCTTTAAATCTTCCAGATAAAACCTAGGTTATCAAGTAGCAGAATGATACCAAGACTAATATACTCCAATATCACCATTACCGACCACTTCCAACTAAAAATTTTCTCATCACGCATTTTAATGAATATTTAAAAACTGTTAATGGTTCAATTGCCTCAACATAGCACTAAGATTTTCAAGTAGAACCTAAGAATCTAATCCCGATCTTGTTCTTTTCCTTTTGATTGAGCATTAGTTATAAGAGGCAACTTGAATTACCCAACTCCTAAACATCTCAGATATTAAAGTTACTGCAGTCAGTGCTGTTTCACTGCAAAAGTTGTCCTGTCAATCTACCTCTCTCCCTTTTTCCACCAGGATAAAAGCCATAAATACTGCTGATTTGATGGTATGCATTGTGTTTTCAATCTACACAAAAATCTACATATGCCTTGGGCATCCAATCACTCAATGCATAATAAATCACACAACAGTCTGCCAAACAAACTTTCTTCAGAGTCTGAATCCTCATTGTCCAACGTGCTAGTGAAGAAATTGGAGAATACAACAGGTAAAAGAACAGGCTGCAATTTTTCTCATATTGAATAGACAGAAGGTCAGATCTGCTATTCTTTCCATTGCCTAAGGACAGACACTAGAGAAGCCTGTACAACCAGGCATGTTAGTACCTATTCTTCAGTGTTTGTATCCACACTTCAGAGGCTATGTACCGATTAGTTTTTTGATGTATAATTGATTGCGATTCAATCAGATGGCATCTCTCACTTGAAGTTTTCTTTAAACTGTTGCACGTAACAGGATACAAACTATGAACAAGAACATGAGAGGTTAGCATACACATAAAAGGCTTAGATATCACTACTGTATAATATATATTTAAGAAAAAGATCGTGAAAATGTTAGGAAACACAGTTGGAAAATGGGGCTTTTTCAATTTTATACACATTTAATTCAAACTGTACAAATTTTTCTTAAATTGTATAAAATCCACGTAATGAGTTCTGTGTCAGATAAAAATACCTGAAGTTTGCTAGATATTTTGTGTGGAAATTATTAGGCCATTTTGACATTAAATGAACCATCTGCAAAAATATGTTCAACTACAGGGGTTACAATAGGTTAAAAAAAGGATTTGTATTTATAGAGTGCCTTAGCACATCCTAAGACATATTTAAAATTCTGCACTGAACTGCAATGATAGTTATTAGGTGGGTATATCATTTTGTCCACTTTAAAATCCAATGCCCCCTTGAATCTCTTTGGTAACGTTAGTTGAGGAAAGAAAGATGACCACCACTGTTTTTCAAAAAGTGTCACAGAATCCTCAAAGCTCAACTAACAGCTCGTGCTGGTTAGCGTGGATCTTAAACCCACAAGTTTCTGACTCAAAAGCCAGAGTGCTACCAACCACCAATAGTTGAAGAAGGTCAAAAGCCAGGCTGGGGAAAGGCTGCTTCTCATATAATTACCATGATGGTATTTCACTGTCAGGACAGAAATAGGATGACCGTAGAAAGTGTCCTAACCAACAGTGTAATTGTGACTAAGGCTCATGTTGCAGAAAAATGGTACTACCCAACTATTCCAGTCTAGAGGACAAATGAGTATTGCTGTTGAGTGCATCCCCAGTGTCAGAAGATAGAGAGTGAAAATACTATATGGCTTGCAATTTCAAATCTGTTTTTCTACCACAGCATATGCAAATCTATGCCAAATGGAACTGAAATAGAGGGGCTGTTTCTAGCTTAATTTCTTTCTTTATTCAGTCTGAACATTTTTCTTCAATATCTTATCTTTTTCCTTTCTCTAGGTCATCTTCACTTTCTTCCTTTTAACTGCAAACATTTTAGGAGGTAAAGATAACTATGGCTACAGTATAATAACCTAAATACACAACTGTCTTAGAATAAACAGTAAGTGAAAGATCTATGGACACTTTTAAGCTCCAACTAATGCAGATATATTTGCTTAAGAACCCAACTGCAAACATACTCGCCTGCACACCAAATCTAAGTGGGTCAGAAGTAAACCATCTTTGCTCATGAAATTTTCCCTTCTTTGCAAGTTGAATTTTCCATTAATAATATACATTTCTATTCTTTAAGAATGGTATCACTCAGCAGGAACAATTTGCCAAATTAACAGTACACTTAGTAACTTGTGATAACTAATAATTTCCCTGTTTAAGAACTCCACCAAAAAATCATTCCTCACAGTTTATTGACAATTATGATGCTATTATTTGGTGTTAACTATTCCAGGGAACAAAATTATGAGTTTTGTCCTATATTATGCACAAGGTAAGCCTTAGAGCAGAAACAATATTTAAAAACTGGCAAAACAATGAAAGGTGCACAGTATCAATTCTGAATATTCAAACTTGATCATTTTAATCAGTGATCCATAGATGACTGAAATATACAAATTATGTTTCTAGCATTTTAAGAACTGGGACAGTTTAAATCCTATTTATATGTTGTTAAATAGACAAAACTGAAAAAGGTTAATGTGCTGAAATATTCTCCACAGCCCCAAATTAATTAAAGGGAATGCATGAGAATTTAGATCTGCTTCTGTACAGGAAACAAGGCTTGAAAAATGCAGTGTGTCTGGAACCATAGGCTGGGACAAACCTCAAACTTCCAAAGAGGCAAGATAATTGAAAAATGTGAAGGATTGAAGCCAGAAACCCTGCCTTAGTGTGGGAACAAAAATCTACAATCATTTTTGTTATAAATCTATCACAAACATGCACAAGAACGAGAGGTGATCAGCTTGGAGGCAGATCACGATTTATGTGAATTAAGTTTGTTTCAGTTTTGACTTCAGACCTACAACACAGCATTGCTACATTGATAATCTACTGTTCCAGGGTTCTGCATAATAACTATATCAAGTTTTACTTTGTGTTTGGATTCTTAATATTTTGAGAGTTCAAATCCCATGAGGACTATTGCAGATTTTATAAAAGGTATTTTTTGTAAACCGAGATGGGATTTATCAAACTTAACGCTCTTCTTCCTTTCATAAACATTCATGATATTTGCTAAGACAAATCTAAGATTTGATAAACCAGGAAGATAGAAAATAACTCAGTTTAGACTGGCAAAAAAGCAATACAATAATCAATAAAAGAAAATGCAATTCTCAATACTCAATTGCATGATTTGTGTGATGAACATACTTGGCACAAAGAAATTGAAAAGATTTCTCAATTTGTGGGTTTGTAGAGCAGTTCACTATTGTTCTCTAATTTTCATCTGTTTCATGTTATTTCCTGTGCCTATTCTCACTTCCCCACACCAAGTGAAGGGGTTAAATATGGTCAACTCAGTTGACATTCTATGAACATCATCACTGACATCTTGATAATCTGTGATAATAGATGAAAGCCTGAGTTCTCCAATCGGATCTGTAAAACAGATGGGCCTAAATTGAACAGAGCATTGTAAAAATAGCTGGAGACCCAGAACACCGGGATCTCGACTCAATTTGTACATCATATGCATTTCTTTGCGGGTGGGAGGGGCATACAAGTGGTACTGGACACTTTTTAGGACACGGGTCATGAGTAGTGATCATCCAGGGTTGCGAGAGAATCAGCTGTGACTATTTCATTTAAAAGAGCAGTCAGTAAATTGATTCTGCAGTTTCAATGCCAGTGTTTTTTTGTGTTAGCAGGTGAATGCTCATGACATGTCTGATTGTCTTTTCTCCCGCGCCATTGCCGCCATCAATAGAATTCCCAGTCGTAATCTCCATATCAGCATACTTAGAAGATTAATAGGGTGAGCCTGTACGAGAGGTGCTTCGTATACATGTGTGTCGGTATCTATAGACAGATGAACATCAATTTCTTTGGCAGATGAATAGCATGTGTAGAGGTCCTTTTCCTAAAGGTTCAACAGTGAGTGTCATCAGGCTGTTCAACTGGGGCTATCACAAGCATTTCCAATCCTGATTATACATGTAAATTTCCTACAGAGGTCACTAGATAGCAATCAAGAACAAAAATCTTGGCCAATTATTCCAATACCAAATCTGTTTCACAGTTAACACAGCACTGTCCAAGCACTGAAACTTAAAGCAAAAAAGCCAAAAACTGCAGGTGCTGGAAATCTGAAATTCAAACAAAATGTTGAAAGTACTCAGCAAATCAGGTAATATCTGTAGATGAGGGAGGCAGGGTTAATGTTTCAGGGCAATGACCTGCCTCTCTTACAAATGTAGCTGACTTGCTGAGTGTTTCCAACACATTCTGTTTTTATTCAGGGATCTGTATCATTTTGGTATCATACCACATGATGCATTAACCATTAAGAGTCAGCTGTGAGTCAGTTGGTAGCACTCTTGCCTCTTGCTCTGGGTTCAAAATTCATGACCAAGGTACTCAGGCTAGACCAGATGCTAGCTTTGATGTATTAAGAGTTAAGTACTACAATGAAACACCCAAAGTTGAGAATGTTTTATGGGCAAATAAAACATTAAAAAAATTAATCTGGAGAAATGCATACTAAAGTTACCATCCGTAGGCAACCTAAAGAACAGGGGCAGTCATTTTGTTAGTAATGCTTCACATGCTAATCTTCTTGATGTGTATTCTAGTGCAGCTGGTTTCGTAATATTGCTAATGGATGAAAATGGGAAATGTCCTTCAGCTTGGCAAGATAAAAAAGGGTTGTTAAAAGTACTTAGCTGCTGGAGGCATTGGATGTGGGGTTCTAATTGTCATTTTTTTTTATCTGACATTCTATACAAGTGGCTAAATGAAGATAGTATACGCACTGAATGTGATATATATAAAATCATTCATTGTGGGATAATGTACACTCTAATACGAAAGGTGAGTGTGAGGGAAGTTTATGGATTGACCTTGCTGGCTTCAAACAAATTCCTATGAGAAAGGAAATTTCTAAAATGAAATAGATGGATGTAAGTCATCCACTGCTGTTTTACAAAAAGAAGTGCATGTATGAAGAAGTTGTAAGGAATCCTAGAGGAAGGGTGTCTCTTAATGTAATGCTTTATACAGAATATGGAAGGTTTCTTTTAATTTGATTTGCTTGAACTTTTGGTTGTGTATATTAACTCTAAGGAAAAAAGTGAATCTGTTAATTGTATGCCAATTGTTTAATTATATGCAGATGAAGGACATTAATTGAGGTTTCACTTGAGCACATATAAAAAGACACTTACTGAAACGGTGGTGTGGTTAAGTTAGAAGGTATCAAACAAAATGTGACATTAAGCCACCTAAGGAAAGAGGTACCCTTTAAGGAGCAGCTTAAAGAAAGATAGGTAGTGAAGTTTAAGGAGAGAATTTCAATGGTTAGAGCCTAAGCAGCTGAAAACATAGCTGCCAATAATGGAGTGATTAAATTGGAGAAGTGAGGAGACCGCAGAGATTGTAGGGATGAAAGAGGGTGAGGTCATACATGCAGTATGATTTTTAAAAATATTCTTTCAGGGGATGTGGGCATCGCTGGGTAGACTAGCATTTGCTGCCCATCCCTAATTGCCCTTAAGAAGGTGGTGGTGAGCTGCCTTCTTGAACCACTGCAGTCCGTGTGGTGTAGGTACACGCACAGTGCTGTTAGGGAGGGAGTTCCCAGGTTCCCAGCGGCAGTGAAGGAATGGCAATATAGTTCCAAGTCAGGATGGTATATGGCTTGAGGGGGAATTTGCAGGTGGTGGGTTTGACTAAAAGTGGAGCCATATATAAAGGGATGTTATTCAGTAAAACCCTTATGATGGAAAGATTATTGTAGCATGAAGATAGCTATTTTTTACATTTCATATCAAGGGTGATGGCAGCAGTGGATGATTGTCAAGGGGACAACCCACCTTACAAAATTCAGCTTAATTTTATTTTAACAATGGTAAAGGCAAAAATTTCCAAGAAGTGAATAAACCTGCCAAAAAAATTAAATCTCAGTCATAGAAATAGGATTAAAACACTACTGAAAAATAATAAAGCATTCAGCCTAATGCATCAGAGAGTGGATTGTTTGAGCAATATAATTAATCATTTTTACACTTGACAAGGTTAACTATTGTGGTAGACAAATTTGTGTAATTTAGCTCAATAGCTTTCTGTGGCCACAGCAAATGGTAAAGTCACCATCTTAACTCCGTAATACAAAGGTATATTGCTGGTCTTAAGACGATCAGCACAGATGTCACTGAAAAACAAATCAAGTCCAATGAATATAAATTATATGGTGTCCAATACTCAAAGGATTCATATCTTCAATCAATTGGCACAAAGAAAAATATGAGCCATTATATATTTTTTGTTAGTTTAAAAAAAATGAAATCTGAGCTCTAGGGTAATGACTGCTGTAACTGCTCAATAACTCTGAACACGGGAATTAATAAGCAACACATGTGTACTGTATTATTTTTATTGTGCAACTCTGCCCAAGGTCTTTGGGTTACTGTATAACTTAACCAGATGGCCCTTTCAACCTAGCTATCCAATCATGTTTGATACCTGTGAAAAGAAACATCCAAAAACATACAGCTTACATCTTTTATTAAAGGCATCAAAGCTCTGGAGAAATCCACAACATGTCTTTTCACTAACGGAGGCATCACAGCTGCAGATACCCAAAACTGAAGGCTCTACATCTGTGGTAACAAGAACTGGACAAGAGGCATGTAACTTAGTAGGTATTAGGCCAAAGAAAGAAATGTTACCATTGAAAATGCTAAATAAATATAATCTAACATATACAGTTCAATCAGTAACACAAAATTAGAAGCTTTTTCTGCTCCTCTAGCAACAAAATGGTAAATATCAGCACTGCAAAACATAACACAATACAACACCACCTGCCCACAGGTACAAGCCCTTCCTCATAGTGGTTTTTTTTCCAAATTAACTACAACAGCAAGATGTCAGTGTAATGTTTAATTATGTTAAATTACTGTTTATTAAACAAAATGGCAGCTGAAGCAGTTATATTTACAGCTACAAGGTTTCCATGTGCATGCGTGAACTAAAACTTAAATCACTGTCTATCCACAATCAGTTATTTTACGAAGATGTGCTATGTAGAATATTAACTTGTAATGTCGTCTGCTAGATATATAATATAGGTATATATTGAACTTCTCGAAAAGAACATTTGTGCTAAACAAAACTTACTGGCCTACAGCATTTACAAAGTTGCATTTGTCAAGGCTATAAGCCACTTTATGGAGACACAGAGTCTTTGGAGCTCTCAAAGACAATGGTTAAGATCAGCCCCAAATTTGAAACCAGAGGTCACAACCTGGTCATAAAATGACCCAGCTCTTGGGTGCAAAATACACTGGAATTGAACTAGCAGACAGACTGCCACAGAGACAGTAGGGGAAACAGCCTTATACCCCCACTCCCCAGCCCCCAGCACCCCACTTTCTCTCAAGCCTCTCTCAACAATGCTGAACCCTGTTTGCAGTTTGAAAACCCGCCAGAAGACCTAATTGCAGCAAACCGAGAATTACTAAAGGAGGATTCCAACTCAACACAACTGTCAAGAGAAAAGAGATGCAACCAGTCACAACTACAGAATGACTGCTTCAATGGGCACCAGGAGCCACCAGGGAAAGTGACTCTCTAGCTGTGAACAAGTAGGCAATCCATGAATAATTTTTCTGACTTTACCTTTTAAAACTGGACAGGTTTTACATCAGATACTCTGTAAAGTTTTATTTCTCTTTGTGCATGTCTGGGGAAGTTGTGTGTGTGTGTTTTTTTGCATTAGTGGGGGTTTGGACAGATTCATACATTTTGAATCTTTTTGTTAATAGTTTATGCATTTTTACCTGAATGAGTAATAAAACTAACTCTTTACTTGTGAATTCAAGGAATCTGGCTGGCTTAATTCTTACACTGAGCTACATACAGTTAAGTACATATTAAATTGGCAATATCATGTTATTTCTTAAATTCAAACTCTGTTATAACCAACCCAGGAGTAGGATGAAGAGAAGGGTCAGCTCACCACTCAATCTAGTAATAACAGTTGTAAGAATGTTATACTTTTCTCCAAATAGTTTAAATTATGCTTACAAATGTTAACTGGGGTCTTTATTATGTAATTGCCATGTGACTCATTTTAATGTCTAGAATACCATGCTCCAATTGAGGGGTTATGTTGTCTATACATGAAATGGATTCCTGTAATGTCTCACAGTTCAGGTGGTGAATGATTACAAGGCTCTGAAATTCCTATCTGCTGTTTTTGATCTTAATTATGTGCTAATCTTAATCTACTAAATTTGTAGTCCTACAGTAGCATATTATAGCAATCACATAAGGTATTTTGCTTGCTTGTATTGTAATTATTGCAGACTCATCAAAACTGATGGTATGCAGGTATATCACCTTCCTGTGCCAGGAATTGGTCAGCAACTTCACTGACCTTTCAGAAACAGAATCATTCTGCTGCTGATGTTACAATGCAGACAGCAACCCTGCAAATGAAGTGGCATTAAAGAACACTACCTCATCTGTGTATATTATGACGGTACTATTACGTTTTGAGCAAGACTTTTCCTCCAGGCTTCTGCAATTGCCATAAAGCTGAAATGAGACCCACACCATGGAAAACATTTACTCCTTGTGATTTTCCCCAGGGGGACCAATTAATGGCCAGAGGGCAGGCTTGCCATCAAATTAAGGACAGTGTGTGGGCTCTCAAAGCTGGAGGTCAATCAGAGGTCTTCCAGCTTGAAAGAAGCAAAAGGCTGCAATGGAAGGTAAGTATGAGTGCTTCAAGATGAAAGCACCCTCTCCAACTTTAATACATTTTAAAATGGCTTTTGCAGCCAGGCCAACATTGGGGGGACAGGGGAAGATCCTTTACAGGGCCTTCTGAAGCTGCTGTGGGGACCAAGCAGGCAGGGAGGCCTGCGTGGAGTGCTGGCCTCTGGGAGGCAATCTCCAGGTACCTTAACTGGGACTTGCCATCTGCAAGAACCTAGAAGCAGACTGGAAAATCCTGGTCAGCCTCCTTTAATTGGCCTTAAGTGGCCCTGAATAAATCAAGTTGGTTACCTGCAGCATGTGGGCAGGTAGCCCTGCTGCCCCCACGTCACTTCGACCCCTCCCCTCAACATCCCACCTCCACAAAAATGGCCCGAAGGCAGGGATAGAGCAGTGGAACTGGCACACTGACTAACGGAAATAGTTTTAGCTTCCACCCGTCTCTGTTCCCAGCATTGATGGGGGTTCAAAATCTTGCCCTTTGTTTCCTCTAAAACCGCCACTGCACATGTACAGATAAAAAACACTGTGCTTAGCTCTCTTCCTTATTTACACACAGTCAAATTACTTACTAGAATGAATCTCCAAGTCAAGCAGAGTATCCTGGAGCCAGAACAACATGAATATGCACTCAGTCATATGCTGATTTTGGACACTGATCTAGCAAAAATTAATTGTATAATAATGCCGTGCAAATGGTCCTCTCCCATGGCATTAAAGGTATTCTAATTAAATCCCTAACTTAATTGCTTATTTGCTTCTCGTGTGAAACCATGCTTCATTAAAAGGTTTTAAACTCAGACCCTTTATTGTTAAAATCTCTCAAGTATAAGTGACAGAAATAAGATATTCTAAACTGTGAGTTTACCAGAAAGAACATTTCTCAACTTGGAACTATAATTCACTTACACCTGTGGGAATGGTGAGTTATTACATTGGCGTCACAGTTTTTTTTTCCCTGATAAGGCAGTGTTTCCAAATGTAGTTTGGAAAGTTTACAGCTGATTAAAGTAAACGGATCTTTCCAGTATAGAGGCAGATGCAATTGAGGCAGTGAAATATAGTTCAGCTCACCCATGACTTGGTGATTCACTGGATAAACTAGGCACATCCCCTAATGAATATGTTATCATAATTCAAATGCATGAATTAGTTTGTTGGGAACTCTTCTCATGGTGGATTTGTACAAACACAAAGATGTGATAATACTCTTTTTTAAATATGCAAGCTGCTTCACATCATTGCTCAGACATGACAGGGCACCAGCTTGAAAGATAAAGTATTAAATGTTTATGTTAATTTCAGGTCCAAGACACATTGCTGTCACAGCACTAATGTGAAACACAGTTCTAGGGCTCCAATGATGAAATGGTTCAATATGTTGCCAAGCTCAAAATTAGGTGCACAGAACGAAAATATTATTTTAGTCATTTTTATTCCACAGTTGACTATAACAATTTGCCATAAAATATTCAATTAGAGCAAGAGAGAGAGAATGAGACAGAAAGAACATGCATGACAGCATAAAGGTGAATAGGAGGGGGGGACCGGGAAGGTGGCAGAGGCGAAAGGGGGGCAGCGGCGGGGGGAGGGGGGAGGGAAGGAGAGGGGGAACAGCGGGACTGTGTTGGGAAGAGGGAGGCACGGCGGGAGAGAAGGGGGACGTGGCGGCAGAGGGGGGTGTGGCAGGGGAGAGGGGGGTGCGATAGAGAGGGGTGTGGCAGGGAGAAGGGGCACGCAACGGGGAGAGGGGTTGCGCGGCGGGGAAGAAGGGGTGCACGGTGAGGGAGCTGAGGTGTGCGGCAGGGCAGAGGTGGTGCACAGCAGGGGAGCACGGTGGGGAGAGGAGGTGGGGTGGGAGACGGGGAGGGAGACATGGTGGCGGGAGGGAGACGGGGTGGCGCGGGCGGAGACGGGGGTGGGGGGGACAGGGTGGTGGGGCGGCGGGGAGACGTGGAAATCACTGCTGCCTGGTAAACCATGATCTTACTGAGATGCTGGTCTTCAAATGCTCTTTTCCTCAGCCAGCCACAGGCTGAGCTGTCACATCTGAGATGAAGAAGAATTTCATCATCTATATCTGCCTTCCTCAAGAGGGGGCTCCCAAGATATGGAAAAATATGCACATTTTCCACAAGCCTGATGTCAATCATAATCCATGCAGGGAGGTGTTTTAGTCTTGGAGGTGGTTGGAGGAGGGCCTTAGTTTTCCAGGTGTTTAGTGTGAAGTTCATTTCTTCAAGTGCTTTGGAGAAGTTCACAATGGCATGGTAAGTTTCTCCATATCCGGTAGCAAAAAAGGCAGTCCAACAACAGCATCCTCTCCCAAGCCAACTTGCTCAGCATCGAGGAGCTAATCATTGAAAACCAGGTCCACTGGGTGGAACATGTCATTTGTATGCCTGACACCAAACGCCCGAAGCAACTGTTTTACTTGGAACTCGTTCGCAGCTGGAGAGTCCTGGAAAGACAGCGAAACACTTTACGGATGTCCTCAAAGCATCCCTGAAGAGGTCAAACATACCTGCTGACTCATGGGAGACCCTGGAACCTTGTAACGGACCAAAATTGAGGGTGCTCATTCTGGAAGGCACTGAATACATCGAGAGACAGTCGAGAATGTGCAGCAGCAAAGTTGAGGCATCAGAGGGAGTGCACAACCCTCCAAACGCCACATCCACCCAACCCTTCAACCACCACCTGCCTCACATGTGACAGAGTCTACAGGTCACGCATTGGACTAAACTCAGCTATTTCAGAACCCACTGAATTAGGGTGAAAACAAATAAAAACAGAAAATTCTGGAAAACCTCAGCATCTGTGGAGACAGAACAGAGTTAACATTTTGAGTTTGTATGCCTCTTTTTCAGAGCTGAAGAAAGGTAGAAATGAGGAGTGGAAGCAAGTCATTCTCGATCCCCAGGGACTGCCTAAGATCACAATGGGCAGAAACAGCATTACAGAAGAAGGCCATTTGATCCATCAAGTCTATGTTGGCTCTCCATAGAGCAACCAATCCAGTCACAATCTCGTTCCCCCATTATACCCCCATACCCCTGCAAGCTTATTTCCTATTCCAATTTCCTTTTGAAACCTTTGATTGTCTCCATTTTCACCAGCCTCATATGCAGCAAGTTCCATGTCAACATACGAACATACAAAAAATTAGGAACTGGAGGAGGCCATTCAGCCCCTCGAGCCTGCTCCATCATTCAATAAGATCATCGCTGATCTGATTGTGGCCTTTGTAAACTCAATTTCACTTTCCTGCCTGCCTCTGATACCTTTTGACTTCCTTGTTAGTCAAGAATCCATCTAACTCTGCCTTAAAAATATTCAATGACCCTGTCTCCGACGCTCTCTGGGGAAGAGAGTTCCACAGACTCATGACCATCAGAGAAAATATTTCTCCTCATTTCCATCTTAAATGGGATACCCCTTATTTTTAAGCTGTGTCACCTAGTTCTAGTCTCTCCCACAAGTGGAAATATCCTTTCAGCATCCATCCTGTCAAGTCCCCTCAGAATCTTACATGTTTTAATAAGGTCACCTTTCATCCTTCTAAACTCCAATGGATACAAGCCCAACCTTTCCACAAAAGATAACCCTCCCCCCACCCCCCAGCTCAGGAATCAGTCAAGTGAACCTTCTCTGAACTGCTTCTAATGCGATAGATAGTCCAAAAGAGGATATATATATACTCAGTTTTTGAAATCACTCTACTTAAATAGGGTAATAACCCATCCAGAACTATTTTTATATCAACCTTATAATATTTTTTAAAAAGTCAATGGCTGTGGAATCACCTTTGCTATCAGCGAGTGCAAGGTACAACCCCAAAAGTTGCTGCATTGTAACTGAAATGGAAAAATACAAATTAAATAACTGCAAATGTGACAACTAGTTACATATAAATGTATACAAATATCAACACCAACTTTGAAAAATCCTCAACAAAAACAGAATTACCTGGAAAAACTCAGCAGGTCTGGCAGCATCGGCGGAGAAGAAAAGAGTTGATGTTTCGAGTCCTCATGACCCTTCGACAGAACTTGAGTGAGTCCAGGAAAGGGGTGAAATATAAGCTGGTTTAAGGTGTGTTTGTTGTTGGGCGGGGCGGTGGGGGGGGGGGAGAATTTGGATGTGGGGAGAGAGAGAGAGAAGTGGAGGGGGTTGGTGTGGTTGTAGGGACAAGCAAGCAGTAATAGAAGCAGATCATCAAAAGATGTCACAAACAACAGAACAAAAGAACACATAGGTGTTAAAGTTGGTGATATTATCTAAACGAATGTGCTAATTAAGAATGGATGGTAGGGCACTCAAGGTATAGCTCTAGTGGGGGTGGGAGGAGCATAAAAGATTTAAAAATATTTTAAAATAATGGAAATAGGTGGGAAAAGAAAAATCTATATAATTTATTGGAAAAAACAAAAGGAAGGGGGAAACAGAAAGGGGGTAGGGATGGAGGAGGGAGCTCACGACCTAAAGTTGTTGAATTCAATATTCAGTCCGGAAGGCTGTAAAGTGCCTAGTCGGAAGATGAGGTGTTGTTCCTCCAGTTTGCGTTGGGCTTCACTGGAACAATGCAGCAAGCCAAGGACAGACATGTGGGCAAGACAGCAGGGTAGAGTGTTAAAATAGCAAGCGACAGAGAGGTTTGGGTCATTCTTGCGGACAGACCGCAGGTGTTCTGCAAAGCGGTTGCCCAGTTTACGTTTGGTCTCTCCAATGTAGAGGAGACCACATTGGGAGCAACGAATGCAGTAGACTAAGTTGGGGGAAATGCAAGTGAAATGCTGCTTCACATGAAAGGAGTGTTTGGGCCCCTGGACGGTGAGGAAAGAAGAAGTGAAGGGGCAGGTGTTGCATCTTTTGCGTGGGCATGGGGTGGTGCCATAGGTGGGGGTTGAGGAGTAGGGGGTGATGGAGGAGTGGACCAGGGTGTCCCGGAGGGAACGATCCCTACGGAATGCCGATAGGGGGGGTGAAGGGAAGATGTGTTTGGTGGTGGCATCATGCTGGAGTTGGCGGAAATGGCGGAGGATGATCCTTTGAATGCGGAGGCTGGTGGGGTGATAAGTGAGGACAAGGGGGACCCTATCATGTTTCTGGGAGGGAGGAGAAGGCGTGAGGGCAGATGCGCGGGAGATGGGCCGCTCTCTCCTCTTCTACAACAAAGCATAAACCGATAATTTGACAAGCAACACAAAATCAAAAACATACTATTCTGCAATAAAGCAGAAAACTTTCTCTTCCCTCTCCCATTCATGAAGCAAAATTCTTCTTTTACATACAAGTTTCTTTTCATTTCTAAAACTATATCACACTATTCATCACATGAATGGAAGATACTGCATATGTGTTAAATATGTTTACTCTAACTGAAGATGATCCTTCGCTGTTGAGAGACAACATTACAAGTGTTTCCCTCATTGAATCACTATTACATTCAATAAGTTTGTAGCTGGTGCCCAGCCTCTACCCATGATGCTTAATTGGAATACCAGTTTTATAAATACTGTTTGGGCTCAGGGAACTTCCCCGACATAACTACTGGATGCAGGAAAATGGTGCAGAACCTGCTGCTTCCAGGATTCAGTTCTACCCCACAGAAGGAAGACCAATGAGGGAGAGAAGACACATCATCCACTTGTATTCCATGTCAAAAGGACACTTTTTGGGCTCTCTGATGACTCCAGAATTCTACCTGTTATGCCCTTAGCAGGCCTCAGTGGGAATTCTTGCAAACTGACAGTTGGCTTGAGTCCTGCCGAGGCTCCAAAATTCTGGCAGACAAAAAAGTAAATTTATGCCAGGAGCTGCACTGGGAGCATAAGAAAGAAATAATGAGTTCCTTCATACTCAATGATGATAACTCTGATTTTCCAGGTTAATGTCAGGAATGATGCCAGCAGCCTGAATCAAACATGCAAGGGGTTCAATCCCAGAAACTTGGAACAAATTCCACAGTCTTGTGCATGGATCCATTCATGGCACACGGATTCCATTCTGAACTTGTGTCAACAGAGTAAAACCTTTGGAATTTTAAGCCACTGTATCATAGGGATGTTAAGGGATCTATGATGTATCCTCCCTTCTGCTAATCATGTGCATAATAAAAAACACAGTAATAACCATGGTGCATGATTGGCGCTAGAACCTTAAGTTTTATGACAGCTCACATGGGAACACCAGGTATTGCAAGAAATGCTGCCTAATATGAAATGGCTCAGTCTGATGGGTGGCATGGATGCATTCAAATCTGATGACACATCCAGACATTACACAGAAATTCTATGGGGGCAAGGTCACCTTTGAGAATGATTCCTTTCTCTTCAGCCCACCTTCGCTCAAGTTTGATCTGTTCATGTTTACAAGACCTTAACACAAGTCAATTTACAACTTGTTCGTCTCTATACTCTCCAGATACTTGTGTCATGAATCATGGGTATTATTAAAATTCGAAATGGAGTTTAAAAAGTAAAGTGAAATTCAAAGATTAGAGAAGATGGGTTGAAATATTAAATTGTGTTATGCTTCATGATTGCTTGATTCTTAAGTCCCCAAATATTAAAGAGATCACAAGCAGCTACCTAATGTGGCACTTAGAAGCCAATTCAAGGACTTTTAAAATTCTTACTGCAACATTTGGAGGGAATCAGTGCACACAGGATTCACACACAGTACAATGCTGATGATGCACAAGGCTCATTAGGGCCCATTTTCAATGGTCACTGAAGGGGAGGCTCAGTTCAATTAACAAGAATATTTCCCCTTTCAGTAGGGCCAGCCAGCTTGCCTCTTCTGCATTTTGGCCACCCCATTGCCGTCATCGTGTCCTTCCCCACTGGGGGGAACAAATGTTGTTCCAGGAACAGCTTGCATCCTTTTACTGATTTTTAGCATCCAAAATCTTAGCCCCTAACCCTTCCATCACGTCAGGCACAACATCCAGCAAGTGTCAGAAAAATACTAATTGACCATACCTTGTGTCAGTGTGCAAGGTCAGCTGATTTGCTGTTAGCTAACGCGTGAAGCACCTAGGGAATAGCAGAACCGATAGCACAATTATTGGTTCACATTATATCCTGATGTCTTACACAACACGTTTGTGTTTGCAATCAGCATAGTGCATCTCCCCCTCTTCCTCCCCCTTTTGTCTATCCCTTAAGATACTGAATCCTGCTTTAGAAAAATTACAAAAAAAATTAAAGAATTTATTTTCTTTGATGTAGAAAAGCCTTTTTGAGACAGGGCTATGACCTTTTCCTTGAATCACCTCCATGCAGTTATTATGTGCAAATAAAACCAAATACCCTAAAGGTTATTTTACTGAAGCAGATCCCCCATCCCACCTCAAGTCATCCATCTGAGTGTATGCAGACACACAAAAGCTGCACATCACACTTTGAAGTCCAGTATCCACAGGGCAGGGTTGGGACCACATTAAAAACAAACATTAAAAAAAGCTACAACAATAACATTCCACATACTTGTTTTTGAAATGCTGTTGAAACCCCTTTAATGGAAACATCTTCATGGCAAGTATCCATTCACTTTATCTGATCATTCCTTTTAAGGAAGCACTATTAAATATATAAATCTTTATTGATAATAGTACCTAGAAAATGGCCAAGAATTATAACTGTAAGCCTATATATTAAAAACATGTCTGCATTCAGTAATAAAATGGTGTTAAACTAACTCATTGGGCTCCTTAGGACAGCTGCTCTAGAAGAGTGGCAAATCAACTCACTAACAGTCTAAGGACTAGTATCATTCATGTACAGTTGAGGTTTAGATATTCTGAACATTGTACAGTAGAACCAATCCAAAGTATGTTGAACTGGACTACTGAGCTCTTTAGGATTGGCTCTACTGTACAGTATTCAGAAGCTAAACCTAATCTGTACATGAAAAAAACACTAACCAGAGATTGTCAGAGTTCCAGGCTTTGGATAGCTCTAGCCAAATGAAACTCTGAACTTTAAGCAACATCTACGTTCAATTTAGTGGCACCAGTTACCGCACTGATATTGGATATCAACAAAACTCAAAACTTAACTATTCAAAATAAATTAGAGGTCCACTATGAATTTGGAAATACTCCTTGCCAATTAAGTGTCTCAATTAATAGCAATAGTGATTAATAGCAAGGGTGATGCAGTGTCAGCAAACAATTTTACCTGTGGGTATAAAGGACACAAATCCAATGCAAACAAAAGTGATCCAATCTCTCTGGTCAGGTAGTGATTCTAAGGGCAGAATTTTTAGCTTGGCGGGCGGACGCATACCCAAACCACTCGAGCATTAAATAAAGCGTGCCAACATCAACACGCATTCTCGTGATATTACACTAGGTGGATGCACGATGTAGACAGAAGCACGCCTGCCATTAATTAAGTGGCCAGATAAGGCCCTGAGACACCAATTGTCTGCGACTTTACGAAGTCCATACAATTTTTAGGCCGTCACTTGGGCAAAACAGGCAGGCCACAATTTGCAAAACCTCATCCACAGGCGGGTCAGTGGCCTTGTCAAAGCAATTAGTGGGGAGTGCTGGATATCACTTGTTGCTGGTTGCTTCTGTGAACAAGACAGCTTCATTCCGCTTCAGAACTGCAATCAGACGTTTTAGAGGCTTCAGTTCAGGACTCAATTGTTGTTTTCCAGGCCCCCAGAGGATTCAGACTGTGTGGGCCCTTCCAGGTATCAGACAGCCTTCCCTTACCTGGTAATGGGGATTGTGATCTCTGCTTGAGGCACCTCCTCTGAGAAGAGGGGGCAAGAAGGGGGACAAGGCCGGATGTCCCTATTCAGCTTCCAGGGGAGCAACTTGTGGGAGGAGAGGCGCAGGGCCAACAGGAAGTGCAAGGCAGAAAAGGCCGCAGAAGACACCATTATCCTGCTGCCAGGGTTTACAGGTGGTGATGCAGCTACCTCAATATGAGTGAAGTGCAATGCCGAGGGAGGCTCCATCTCTCATGGGAGACAGCGACCTCCATCTGTCAGAGGATCGGCCTTGAGATCAGCTCTGACTGTATGGCTGGGCGCCCCAAGCTAGCGGCACTGAAGGTCAGGGTGGCCCTCAACTTCTATGCCTCCGTCTCTTTCCAGGAGTCAGTGAGGGATCTTTGTGGAGCGTCCCAATCAGCTGTCCACAGTTGTGTCAAACTGGTAACAGATGCTCTGTTCAGGAGTGCATTGACATTCATTCTTTAACATAGCAGGCAGGCAGAGGCCAGCCAGGCAGAGCGAGCCAGAGGCTTCGCAGTGATCGCTGGGTTCCCCTGCATCCAGGATGCAATTGACTGCACACATGTGGCCTTCAAGGATCCAACGGATGAGCCGGGAGCCTTCATCAACAGGAAGTGATTCCACTCCATGAATATGCAGATAGTATGTGATCACACGATGCAGATTCTTCAAGTTTGTGCAAGGTACGCTGGCAGCTCCCATGATGCTTATATCCTCAGGCACTCTAGGTGCCGAGGCTCTTCCGTGCTCCAGCTCATCTGGATGGATGGCTGCTGGGTGACAAGGGCTATCCCCTGAAAAGGAGGATCATGACACCTCTCCACCACTCAAGAACAGAGGCTGAGCAGCGGTACAACAGGAGCCACGCCTCTGCAAGGGCGGTGGTAGAGAGAACCATAGGTCTTCTCATAATGTGCTTCCGATGCCTGGACCGTTCAGGGGGCGCACTCCAATGCCCTCCAGATCATGTGTCACTGTTAGCGGTGGCATGCTGCGCTCTCCACAATCTGGCACTGAAAAGGGGGGGACGCGGTGGAGGAAGATCTTGAGGCAGCTGCACAGGCAACAGATGATGAGTCCAGTAGTGAGTCCGAGGACGAACATGGTGAGAAGAATGCTGAGGGCATATACGCAGACCTGGGTAACCTACAGGGAGGCAGGGACACCTGCTTTGATCCAACGCTCCTTCAGCTATACTACTAAACAAGAACCACCACCACATTCCAGGGCTCCATACTCGAACCCCAACAGGACCGGTTCCTTAGTCAACAACATAAACTATGTGCATTTGCAATAAAGTTTCAGGAAACACACGTCCATCATAACATCATGGCCTACCCTGCACCTACAGAACAAATGCAGCATAATGAGGCCAGTTGCACAAAATAACGTATCATTTACTTGCGAATGTTAAAAGTAGCAGAAATTAACATGAACCAGTGTTTTCCATCACACCATTAAAAAATGAAGAAAAATGGGGGAACCAAATATCACCCGTGATAAGCCTGTGTTGTGCTTAAGGTGCTTTAAGTTTTCACTTGCAGGTGCTATGTCTAGCTGCTACCCCTTCGCTGGCACTGGCATTGGAGACAGCCTGCTCACTCTGCTGTCTTGTTGGCCTTGATGACCTTGGCGGGCCCATGGAGCCTGTGCTGGCCCCGCGTGGAAGACAGCGGCCAGTGCCACAGCTGGCATCTCCCCAGTCGCCGCAGCCTTATCAGATGCCACGGTCACTGGTAGAGGGGTAGAGGATCTGTTGCCATCATCCAGAATGCCTTGGGAGGAGCCCATAGAGATGGCAGGCATCTCATGCGCCAATATCAGGTCACTTTGGACTTCCCTACTCACCAAAGATGGACAGGCACCTAGCTGGGATACTGGGTGCCCAATCCATCTCCCACACTGACACTGACCAGCTGAGGTCATTGCCGGTGTGAGGGCTTGAAGGTCCGAGCGTCTCCCCAGGAACCCCTGATCGGATCCCAGGAGGAGCCTCTCCATGAGTGTTGCCACTCTCTCTATGGAGGAGGCATTGCGTTCAGCCATGAGGGTCAACGCAGTACTTATGCTCCGCATGGACTCCTCCACAATGGACAACATGTATGCAATCCCTCATGTATCTCCACTGGATCATCCCGCACACTCTGCTGGACATTCAGCATCTGCTGCCTCAGGGGCGACTCCAGAAGCCCATCATCAGCCATTAACTGAGCACTGTCCTGGTCCCCAGCAGTCCTCCGACTGCCAACACCCTGGGCACTCTCTGCCTCCACTTGCACATTAAACGAGTGTGAAGTGCCCTCACCAATGTGCAGGCCTCAGCAGCCCCTGGAGGCTACACAGCGATGTTATGCCCACCGAGGTGCTGGTATCTGCGCTGGTGCCTGCTTGTCAGAGAAGGTGTGATGCAGGTGCGTGGTGAGCACAGCGGTTCTCAGGGGTGGGCCTTCAGGCTCCTCACATGGAACTGCTGATGAGTCTAAAAGGGAGAAGAAGGACATGTCATTAGTTTAAGTCATGAAACTGTTGCTGCGCATGCCTGGCATCCTGATGAGACAGAGATTTGCATCATGGTGCCCTCGTCTTTCGGTTTTCAATGGAGATTGGAGGTTCCAGGCTCACATCAATATAGAGACTACACTGGAATGGTAGCAATAACCAATATTCCCACCTCAGTGCACTGCACTCTTACCTTCCAACTGGCACCCCAACCTCACTGCAACTGCTTGACCGAGGTGCATGGCACCTCTCCAGCTCCAGGACCTCCTGCTCGTATCACAAGAGGATGAGGTGTAGGGGTCCCCCGCCAGTGCGCGACCTCTCAGCATTGTTATGGGATGCTTTCTCCTGAAAGGATAGAGGAGCATTGATTAGTCCACTCTCTACCTGCAGCGTCATTGCAGCCTGGCCAATCCCACCTGAGGAGCACCTGCACGGGGCTCAGCCAATTCCTGATCCTGGAGCCGCAAGGCACTCAGTCCAAGCAGCCAGGGCTCACCCCCTTGGCCAGCTCCAGCCTCACTGCCATTTGGCATTCAAACTGTAACACCTCTGAAGTCCATGGAAGGATGGACAACTCTTAACTGTTCTGAAAAGTGACCATGCCAACACGGTCCTTGCCCTTCCCAATCACAGCAGATCGTTGAAGCTCTTATGGCAGTGGACCCATGTGCGCCTTACCACGTCATGGCTGCTGACCCTGGATCCCACCTCCACCCAGGCCTTTTTGGTGAGCTGGAGGGGCGTCCTCCTCCCGTCTCTGGTGACAAGGGTTTCTCTCCTCGCTGCCACCTCCTCTAGGAGGGCTGCGAGGCACTCGTCCGAAAAACGCAGGGCCGACTGCCCCGCCGGTCTGCCCTCCTGCCTGCTGTGTCCACCCGCTACAGTCTCCATTGGCGTCCCTTGGCGGCAGCATTTGAAGCAGCCGCCGGGTCGTCATTAGACCCAGCGGACACCATTTCCCCGCCCGCCCCTTTGTGCACATTCCAGGCTGCATATCACACTGGGCGGGCCTTAATTGGCCCGCCCGCATAAAATCACGGAGCGCTGCCGATCGCGGGCGCCGTTCGGATTCCCAATCGCCCCCGCCAATCCTGCAGGCCAAGGGTAAAATTCTGCTCTAAGAATCATGAAGTTAGTTTTAATCCAGTTCCAAAGGACAGCACAAGTTGAAGAACAAAATCAGGTTTCAATGCAAGCAGCACCAATAAATGTCCAACTTGTTTACATCAACAAATGCACAGACTTAGGTAATACACTGAAATATCAATATAAATACAAGGTACTTTATCACCACAGAAAATGCTACATTACAAATCACGTGGTAGATCAAACATGTTCCCTGATCCAGTCTACAGTTCAAAATAAAATAAAAATTCAAACCTTTATCATAATTTACTCGATTTTTCCTTCAGGAGTTTGACAACATATAAACAGTAGCTAAGTTTGACCTAACCCACATGGCCATAAATGAGTGAAGTCCTCAGTACAAGTAACTGATGATTGAGCAAAGAAAAGGTCCCTCTAGTTATGAGCTGCATGTCAGAGGTTTAGCAGCCAAAATCTTGTAAGAGCAATATCTTGAGTGCATTAGAAACTTAATACATTTATAATACGGTTCTGCTATAATCAGAAGAAACAGCAGGTGCAGTCCCACATGATATTCACTTCAACACAATGAAATATTGGATCTTAGCCATAAAATTTATTAAGGGACACTCTTACCAGCAGAAAAATGGCAGAACCATGCTAATTCTACCTGAGCAATAAGGTTCAGATGCCATCCCAAATTAAGGGAATAGCTATAAAAGTATACAAGGAGCATGCAACTAGTTAAGTAAGGGTGCTTCTGTGTGAAGCAGAGCAACTTAAAACCTCAAAACTTCAATTGCTGTCAGGCCTGCGGAGTGTTTCCAACATTTTTCTTTTTATTTTAGATTCTATGGGACCTTTTGGAATCTTCCCAAAGGCCTCAGCAGAATTTATTGCAAATGAGGCAGGTAAGGGGACCCAGAGTGCAGAAGCCTCAGCCCTTGCAATTGTCCAATAGGTTTGAGTCTTTTTTAGCTTGTTTGGATGACAGTGGGGGCTGCGGGATGGATGAGCTAACTGGCTATTGCACTGTGGTACAGGAAGCCATTCAAGTGGGGAGAAGTTACAAGGAATGTAATGGTAGTATGGGACAGTATAGTCAGAAGAATTGGCACTGTTCTCTGCAGCAAGGAGTGTGAGTCTGTGTTGCCTACCAAGTGGCAGGGTTCAGGATATCCACTCAAGGTTGAAGAGGTGGGGGGAGGTCCCAGTTGTCATGGTCCATGTTGGTACCAATGATGGAGGAAGGACAAAGAAGGAGGTTCTACATAGTCGGTATGTGGAGCTTGACACCAAATTAAGGAGCAGAACCTCAAAGGTCATAAGCTTTGGATTATTACCTGAGACATATAGAAATTGGCACAGAGCAAATCAGATTAGGAAGATGAATGCGTGGCTCAAAGGCTGGTGTGGGAGAAGTGGGTTCCAGTTCGTGGGCCACTGGCGTCAATACTGGGGAAAGTGGGATTTGCACAGTTGGGACGGTACACGGACCGGTGTTCTTGCAAGCCACATAACTAGGGAAGTACAGAGGGTTTTAAACTAAGTAGTGGGGGCAAGGGTACAAATTTGGGAAGATGTGGTAAATCAAAGAGTAGAGACAAGGCAAAATAGAGAGGTATTGTAGACCATGACGGGGAGGGATAGAGAGTACAAATCAAACAGTAAATCACCAAAACAGACTAGAGGCTATAAAACGAGTAAAAGGATAAAACTAAAGGCTCTGTATCTGAATGCACAAAGTATTCAAAACAAATTAACTGAGCATGCACATAAAAATAAATAAGTACAATTCAATAGTAATTACAAAGACATGGCTGCAGGAGGCCATGGATTGAGACCTTAATATTAAAGGGTATAGGACCTTTAGGAAGGATAGGAAGTGAGGAAAAGTTGGAGGGGTGGCTCTGTTAGTTAATGATGGTATTAGCACAATAGAGAGGGATGACCCAAGTTCAGGAAGCCAGGATGTGGAAACAGTTTGGGTAGGGATGAGAAATGGTAAAGGCAAGAAGAAGTCACTTGTGGGAGTCGTGTACAGGCACCCAAACAGTAATCACATTGGTAGGATGGAACCTAAAGGAAGAAATAATAGGAGCTTGTCAGATAGACATGGCAAAATTCATTGGGAGATTTTAATCTACATATAGACTGAAAAAGTCAGATGAGGAATTCATAGAATGTTTTCGGGATAGTTTCTTCGAACGGCATGTGCTGCAGCAGAGAGCAGGCTATGCAAGACCTGGTATCATGTAACAAGATTGAATTAATTAATGATCTCATAGTGAAGGCGCCCTCTAGATAGCAGCGACATAATATGATTAAATTTTACAATCCGTATGAGGGAGAGAAGAGTGGGTCCAAGACTATGTTTTTAAACTTAAGGGCAATTATGAGGGCATGAAGGCAGAGCTGGATAAATTGAATTGGTCAATAAAGATGCAGTGGCAAACATCCAAAGGGATATTTCAGAATACAAAGAATAGATACATTCTAACGAGTAAGAAAAAGTTCAAGGGACAGACGCAACATGCGTGGTTTACTAGAAAGGTTAAAAATAGTATCAAACAAAGAAAAAGCATATAATTGTGCAAAGATAGGTGGAAGGTCAGAAGATTGGACAGAATATAAGGATCAGCAAAGGATGACTAAAAGATTAATAAGGAGAGAAAAATTAGAGTACAAGAGAAAGCTAGCCAGAAATATAAAAACAGAGAGTAAGAGTTTCTATAAATATTTTAAAAGGAAACGAGTTAACAAAGTGAGCATCAGTCCTACAGAAAGTGAATCTGGATAATAGAAAACAAGGAGATGGCAGATGAATTGAACAGGTATTTTGTATCAGTCCTCACTATAGAGGATACAAGTAACATCCCAGAAGCAGCTATAAACAGGAAATGGAAGGGGCAGAGGAACTCAGAAAAATTATAATCACCAGAGAAGTGGTACTGAGTAAATTGTTGGAGCTGAGGGCTGACAAGTGCTGGGGTCCTGAGGGACTTCATCCTAGGATCTTAAAAGAAGTGACTAGTGATGCATTGGTTTTAATTTTCCAAGACTCTCTAGATTCGGGAAAGTTCCCATCAGGTTGGAAAATAGCTAATGTCATTCCATTATTCAAAAAGGGAGACAGGAAGCAGGAAACTACAGGCCACTTAGCACATCTGTCATAGGGAAAATATTAGAAGCTATTATTAAAGAAGCTATAGCAGAGCACTTGGTTAAGTTCAAGGTAATCAGGCAGAGTCAACATGGTTTCGTGAAAGGCAAATCATGTTTAACAAATTTACTGGAGCTCTTTGAGGAAGTAACATGTGCTGTAGATAAAGGCGAACCGGTGGATATGCTGTACTTAGATTTCCAGAAGGCATTTGATAAAATACCACATTAAAGGTTACTGCAGAAAATAAAAGCTCATGGTATGGGGGTAACATACTGGCATGGATAGAAGATTGGCTGGCTAACAGGTAGCAGAGAGTAGGCATAAATGGGTCTTTTTCAGGATGGCAAGATATACAAGTGGTATGCCACAGGGATCAGTACTGGGACCTCAACTATTTACAATTTATATAAATGACTTGGATGAAGTGATGGATGGGGTGGGCAGAGATGGATAGATTCTTGGTAAGCAAGGGGGTGATAGGTTATTGGGGTAGGCGGGATGCAGATTTGAGATTACTATCAGATCAGCCATGATCTTATTAAATGGCGGAGCAGGCTCGATGGGCCGAAAGACCTACTCCTGTTCCTGTTCGCATGGTCCTATGTACCGGCTAGCAGGAATTTGGCTAGAGAACCTACAAGAGCGTAAAGAGTAGAATTCCTAGAGTATCCTGGAAACTTCCACAGACGTGCTTCCTTGGCATAGAAAGGGTGGGAAGAGGATCACTCAAACTCTCACTCCTTGCAGGAAAATTTAGCAATAAAAAATAAAAAAACAGGGTGAAATCCTGGTGCCACCCCATTCTGTATATTCAGAGATCCTCCAGATTTCTACCTTGATCCCATTGAGAACTTTGGGAGCCTTAAGTCAAAGATTACTCCTTTCAAGTATGCGTTCTGTCTCAATCCAAATGAATCAAAGACAATATCCTGCGACATTTTGGAGAGTTGGTAACTTTTGTATGGGTTATTCAATACAGGCATTTTTTAAAATATTAATTCACAGGGTGTGGACATCGCTGGCTAGGCCAGCATTTATTGCCCATCCCTAACTGCCCTCAAGAAGGTGGTGACAAGCCACCATCCTGAACCAGTCCAGGTGATGTAGGAACACCCACAGTGCTGTCAAGAAGGAAGTTCCAGGATCTTGACCCAGCAACAATGAAGGAATTGCGATATAGTTCCAAGTCAGGATAGTGTGTGACTTGGAGGGGAAATTGCAGGTAGCGGTGTTCCCAAGCATCTGCTGCCCTTGTCCTGCTAGGTGGTAGAGGTTCTAGGTTTAAAAGGTTCTGTTGAGAGGGCCTCGGTGAATTGTTGCAGTGCACCTTGTAGATGGTACACAATGATGTCACTGTGTGTTGGTGGTGGAGGGAGTGAATGTTGAAGAAGGTGGATGGGGTGCCAATCAAACGGGTTACTTTGTCTGCATGGTATCCAGCTTCTTGAGTGTTGTTGGAGCCGCATAGGTCGATAGTACTCCATCACACTCCTTATTTGTGTCTTGTAGATGGTAGACAGGCTTTGGGGAGTCAGGAGGTGAGTTACTTGCCACAGAATGCCCAGCCATCATATTCAATAATGCACATTTTAAGTATTATTCAATGTCATATTCTTTACCATTCTTTCCATGCCTCAGCCATATAATTTTTAGCATAGTCTATTTGTGCCAGTGAAAATATATGAAACTTATTACAAAGGTCAAAAAAACCGGTGCCATCAACATTCTTGATTTAAAAATGACTGTTTCTAGGTAGTGTCAAGAAGATATAATAATGTCTATAATGTTATTGGAAATTCTTTTAAAATAGAGTTTAGTAGGAAGAGAAGGCTGTTGGTAAAAAGAGGAGGGATTCTAAGATCTAAAGCTTCCAGCCTATAAGCCTCAAGTCTGTCTGTGAGGACCCAGGGCTGAAAGAAACTCATTTTGAATGCAATTGTCCAGGGTGTGCTTTGCCAGGAGTCTGTTTAAATCTGTGTGTTTTAGTGTTGCCTTACTGGGGGTCTAACTGAATGTCAGATTAATTAGGGGATTTTTGTAGTTATTTTGGAAGTAATTTTGTAAACATATGCATGTGCTTACAACTTTCTTGTATTAATAAATGTTTAATTTAGTTTTTAAAAAAAATCAACACTCAGTGGTCTTGTTACTACTAAATTCAAAGCCTGCATCTCAAAACATACAAATTGTAAAAATAGATCATGACAGTCGTTTCAAGTTTTCCTCTGGGATTTGAACAACTCAGCCTTTACCATCAGCCGTGTCATAATAGTAGAAACACTTAAAACCATAGAAATAGAATTGGCAATGATGTCTAATTGTCTTGTTAGTGCAAAACATCTTGTGCAATGTAAACCAGCTGGGAGGAAATAATATGATTACAATATTCAATATGGCTCAACAGTCTCAAGTTTTTTTATATAGCTTAACTGGATTTTTTTTTTTAAAAAGTGCACAAAAGATGTTCAGACATGTTACCGTAGTTTTCAAACAACCCCTCTCCGCAAGTTTGCATCTTATACAACAAATTCAGTTCTTGATCCATATTAAATGTCATTGCCACCATTTACTGTTGCATGTGTAACTCTATTTAAATTAGTGCATTCTACATGACAGGACCTCTGAACCACTTCTCATGATGTTGACTTACTTGCCATTATTATGGATTTGCTGCACGCAAAAGGCCTTTTGGTCAGAGCAATGGGAATTCTAAGCTGGCTCTCAAATACAGCAATGGAAAGGCTTTAAGTGATGCTTTCTGGAAAAGTGGCTGAAATAGCAGCAACAGACATGCATCTGGATCTTCTCAAAAGAATATTTTTCAAAATGATTAATAAAGTGAATGTAATATAGGCACAGCATACTGCTGTGTGGTCAACAAGTTACACCATAGAACAGCAGATAAATTAAAGATTAGAGTGATCAAAAGTCAGCACTGTCTGCGACTGAGAGTAAATGTACAATATTTCAATTC
This sequence comes from Carcharodon carcharias, assembly GCF_017639515.1. Lineage (NCBI taxonomy): Eukaryota > Metazoa > Chordata > Chondrichthyes > Lamniformes > Lamnidae > Carcharodon > Carcharodon carcharias. The sequence goes on from NC_054482.1 coordinate 90,512,935, forward strand.
TCTGAGAACGAGCATTGGATAAAGTCAAAATCATCAGAAACTTTTCTAGAACATCTGACATCTAAGTGGAAATTTTAACCAAGCTGCTGCAGTATATGTCAGTCTGAAAGGATGCATCCAAAGCCAGACCACTGGTATTAAAATATATTACATTCTCCTCAGGAAACAAGAGATTTATTTAGTATAAATTATTGAGTCTTTATTGATTGATTTCCTGTGCAAAAAAAGAAGAAAGCAACAGTCAATCAAAAATTCAGGAATAAATGCAATAATTTTCTTTAAAAGTTGCCTTATTTCTTTTTTACTTTATCAAAGTAAGACAGAGACTCAATCTTGGAAAATTGAGCAGAACTCTGAATGTTACAGGATCCACCCAGTTTACACTACACTGTATATGGCAAAGGGAAAATGAGAGGAAGGGAGAAAGATCCTTCCAGAGCCATATAAGACACCTAACCTCTTGGTGGTGGCCACTTGCTATGCCATGTTCACACTTGGAAAATATGAGAAACAGGTTCAGGGTGATTCAAATTCTCAGAGAATTTCTCAATAACAAATCAAGTAGCCCAACACCTGTTTTGGATGACAGGCCAGACAGCTGAAAAAAATGGCATGCCATAACATCAGGTTTAATAGCTCATAGGCATTCTTAAGGCACTGGATGTTCGCCCCAAAATTTGACCCTCATTCAGCCCAATCTATAAGCATAAAATATGGGCCAATTTCTATTCCACTATGGCTACATAGCAACGACATGGACAGAAACACTTGAGGACAGACATCAGCCCAGAGGGACCTCACAGAGATTATTGTTAAACCAGCTACTTTTTTTAAAGTTCACGCAAGCTCCAATGTCCTGTGTCATAGAATTGTAGAAAGTGACCTTAGACAAATAATTGCTGTTGTACCCAGCCTTGTGTGTAAATTCCCTACCTACTGTTCTGAAGCAATACAAAATGAAGATGATCAGGAGCTTTTCAAAAAGGAAGGAAAAAAACTGGAAGAATAGTCAGCTCCAACATTCTCCCACACTTTCTTGGGTTGGTTATTATTGCAAAATCTTGGGCAGTGGAGAAAAGAATGTTTTTTGGTGAGTTAGAAATGAAGGAAACAAACATTAGGCAGTTGTAAATATTTATTTTATAGAACAGATTTTCCAAACTAAAGATGCATAGGACATCCAGCTCTTTGGTGCTAGTGTGGAGTGAAAATAACTCGTTTTGCGTGTATTTCTTAAAAAAATACTTTTTATCTTCTTTCACAAGACGTGCAGCTACAGTGCCTGAGGTGAAGGTACTCCCACAATGCTGTAAGGAAAGTAGTCCCAAAATTTTGACTCAGCAGATGAAGGAACAACGATACATTGCCAAGTCAGAATGGTGTGTACCTTGGAACAGAACTTGTAGATGGTCGTACTCCATTGCACCTGCTGTCTTTGCCCTGCTAAGTGACAGAGGTCTTGGATTTGAGAGGTTTTTGCGAAGAAGCCTTGTAGAATAACTGCAGTGCATCTTGTAGACAGTACACTGCAGCCACAGTGTGCTGGTCGTGAAGTGAGTTAGTGTTGAATGTGGTGAATGAGATACCAGGTTGCTTTGTCCTGGATGGTATCAAGCTACTTGAGTGTTGTTGAAGCTGCACTCATCCATTCAAGTGCGAAGTATTCTATCACACGCTTGACTTGAGCCTTATAGATGGTAGACAGGCTTTGGAGAGTCAGGTAACGATCAAATCAGTGCAGAATACCCAGTGTCTGACCTGCACTTGTAGCCACTGCACTTACATGGCTGATCCAGTTAAATTTCCTATCAACGGTGATCCAAGGTCGTTGATGACGGGAAATTCAATGATGGTAGGAGTTAGGAACAGAAGTAGGCCATTCTGCCCGTCGAGCGTACTCCACCATTCAAATAAATCATGACTGATCATCTTCCTCTACGCCAATTTCTCCCACTATCCCCATATCCCTTGATGTCATGAGTAGCCAGATATCTATCAATTTCTGTCTTGAACATGCTCAGTGATTAAGTTTCCACATCGTTCTTGGGGTAGAGAATTCCAAAGATTCATCACGCTCTAAGTGAAGAAATTCTTCCTCATCTCAATCTTAAATTGTCTTCCCCTTACTCTGAGACTGTGTCCCCTGGTTCTAGATTAGCAAGCCAAGGGAAACATCCTATCCACATCTAACCTGTCACACCCTAGATGAATTTTGTAAGTTCCCATGAGATCATCTCTCATTCCTCGAAACTCAAGAGAATACAGACCCAGTTTCACCAATCTCTCGTCATAAGGCAATCCAGCTAACCCAGAGATTAGTGTGAATCTCAGTTGCACTCCCTCTATGGCAAGTAAATCCTTCCAAAACTGTACACAATACTCCAGGCGCAATCCCACCAAGAGATATAATTGCAGCAAGACATCTTTAGTCCTGTACTCAAATTCCCTTGCGAGGAAGGCCAAGTTGAGTTCCTCATTGCTTACTGCATCTGCATGCTAGCCTTTAGTGACTCACGAACAAGGATACTCAGGTCCCTTTGAACATCAACACATCCCAACCACTCAACACTTGAGAAATACTGACTTTCTACTGTTTTCTACCAAATTGGAGAACTTCATACTTATTCACATTTATATTCCATCTGCTATGTTTTGGCCACTCAGTTAGCTTGCCCAAATCCCCTTGAAGCCTCCTTGCATCCTCCTCACAACTTAGATTCCCACCTAGTTTTATGTCATCAGCAAATTTGGAAATGTTACAGTTGATCCCCACATAAATTGTGAACATCTGTAGTCCAAGCACTGATCCTTGTGGTAATCCACTAGTAACAGCCTGCCATCCTGAAAATGACTTGTTTATTCCTACTCTGTTCTCTGTCTGTTAACCAATTCTCAATCCATACCAGCATATTACTCCAATCCCATGCACTCTAATTTTGTTTACTAACCTCCTGAGTGGGACCTTATCAAAACTCTTCTGAAAATCCAAATACACCCCATTCACTGGTTCTCCTTTATCTATGCTACATCCTCAAAAAACTCCAACAGATTTGTCAAGTGTGATTTCCCTTTCATAATCCATGTTAACTCTGCTCAATGGTGTGAAATGTATTGAGCCATGTGTCCCTGTGGAGATTGTAACATTTAAGGTACAGCATGTTCCAATGCTGTTACTTTGGCTCCTGCCTAGTAATAAGGTTGGGACCTTATGGGAGTGTGTTGATAGGCCACCCAGGTCAGTTCAAGGGTCAGTAAAGAGCAGTTTAAGGGTTAGTCAATTTTAGCCAGTCAGAATTAGTCAGGAGCAGTCAAAAAAGAAGATGGCTAGCTCCACACAGCTGAAGTGCTGTTGTTAGCTCTGAGGAGCCGAGTTGGCAGGCTCCAGGTAGAGGGGGCTTGGGAGAAGCCCCGAAGAGCTGAAATTACACCAGTAATTAAAGGCTGGAATGCAGACTTAGGAATCCAGGGGAATGTAGTCTCAAGAGATGAGACTGAAACCCTGGGAAGTGAGCAGTAGTTGAAGTAGCCCAAGTTGGAGCAGCTTTGAGGGAGCTCTGAGGCTAGATCTTTGAAAGTACAGAATTAGAATCCCTTGTGAAGACTACAAGAGTTTAAAGAGATTGTGTAACTCACAGTGAATATCAACATCTGGGTGAGTTCGAGAAATTCATTGGTTGCATCTGTCATTTGCTCTGTAGTGTGGCACGTTTGACCACAGTTTGTCTATTAATTCACATGTACCTCATACCCTGAATATATAGAGTATAAGATACATATTGTAAATTGTTTTATCTTTCTGAATTTGTATAGTAAATTTTGTTTTTGTTTGTTCAAAACCTGTGGGATCTTGTGGCTTTATTCCAAATGCAAGTATCTTGAATCTCAACCTTTATTTAAACGTTACTGGTCCCTTACCAGCCCTCCCCCCATGTCCCGGAATTCTGGCCAAGGATCGTAACACTAATCATATCATTATTTTCTAAGTGCCCAGTTATTACATCCTTAGTGATAGATTCTAACATTTTCCCTACTACTGATGTCAAATTAAAAAGTCTGTAGTTCTGTTTTCTCCCTCCCTTCTTAAATAGCAGAGTTACATTTGCTACTTTCCAGCCTGCAGGAACTTTTCCACAATTTGTAGAATTTTGCAAGATAACCATCAATGCATCCACTCTCTCTGTAGCCACTCCTTCAACACTCCGGGATGCAACTCATCTGGTCCAGGGGATTTATCAACCTTCAATCCAATTAACTTTTCAAGTACTACCATCTTTATTAATACAAGTTTTTTCAGTTCCTCATTTCACAAGTCCCTCGATTCCCTAGTATCTCTGGGAAATTTTCTGTATCTTCCTTCATGAAAGCAGACACACAGTAAGTGTTTAGTTTCTCCACCATCTCCCTGTTCTCCACTATAAATTCTCCTGTCTACACTTGTGATGGACCCACATTTGTTCTTGCTAGTCTTTTCTTTTTCACAAACTTAAAAAAGCTTTTACAATCTGTCTTTATGTTTCTCATTAGCTTGCATTCATATTCTCTTTTCCCTTTCTTTATCAGTTTCTTGATCCTCCATTGTTGGATTCTAAATTGCTCCCAATCCTTGGGTTTACCACTTTTTTTTGGCAACCTTATAAGCCACTTCCTTTGATTTAATTTGATCTTTAATTTCTTTTGGTAGCCATGGTTGATTTACCTTTCCTGTTGGGTTTTGTGTCTTAGAGAATGTATATTTGTTGTAGACCATGTAATACTTCTTTGAATATTAGCCATTGCATGTCTACCGAAAAATCTTTTAAATATTTTCCCAATCCACCATGGCCAACTTACCCTTCATACTTCCATAGCTTCCTTTGTTCAGATTTAAGACCCTAGTTTCAGAATGAACTATATCACTTCCAAACTTAAAGTAAAATTAATTCATATTATGTTACTATTTCCTAAATGCTCCTTTACAGCAAGGTTATCTTTTTCATTACATAACACCAAAGCTAAAATAGCCCAAGTCCTAGTTGGTTCTTCAATGTACTGCTCCAGAAACCCATCTCGTACACACTGCAGGAATTCATCCGCCACAGCATTATAGTTTGCCCAGTCGATATTCAAACTGAAGTTGCCCATTATCATTGTATTACCAATGTTATATGCAGCTCTAATCTCCTGATATATACCATGCCCAACATTAAGACTAGTTTGATGGCCTATAAACAACTCCCACCAATGTTTGCTGCCCCTTGCTGTTTCTTAGCTCCACCCAAACTGATTCCACATCTTGATACTTTGATCCAATATCCTCTCTCACTAATTTACTAATCTCATCCATTATTAACAGTGCTACCCCTTAACCTTTTAGCTTATCCTTCCTAAATGACGAATATCCATGTTCATTCAGTTTCCAGTCTTGATCACCCTGAAACCACGTCTCCGTAATGACAAATAAATCATACCCATTTACCTCTATTTTTGCCTTCAAATCATCTATCTTGTTGCAAACGTTATGTGCATTCAAATAGAGTGCCCTTAACTTTGTATTTTTAACATTATTCCGCAATTTGATTCTATTTGATGCCTGCCTTCACTTTGTCTGCCTTCTAATTTCACTTACTACTTTTCTACTTCCTGTTAACAGTTTTGCTTCCCTCCAATCTGAGCTCACTCTCCTATCACCCTGCCAATCTAGTTTAAACTCTCCCCAACAGCACTAATAAATCTCCCTGCGAGGATGGTAGTCCCGGCCGTGCTAAGGTGCAACCCATCCATCTCATACAGGTCCCACCTGCCCCAGAAATCTGATGCTTCCTTCCTACACCAATTCGCCAGCCATGTATTCAATTGCTCGATCCTCCTATTCCTAAACTCATTAGCACATGGCACTGGGAGTAATCCTGAGATTACTACTTTTGAGGTTCTGCTTTTTAATTTCTTTCCTAACTCCCTAAAATCTGCTTCAGTATCTTATCCCTCTTCCTACCCATGTTGTTGGTACTAATGTGGACCATGACTTCTGGCTATTAACCCTCCCCCAGAAGAATGTCCTGCAGCTGCTCTTGATCCTAGCACCAAGGATGCATCATACCATCCTGGAGTCACGTCTACGAATGCAGAAAAAAGTCTCTCAGTTCCCCGGACTAATGATTCCCCTATCACTATTGCCCTTCCACTCTTCTTTCTCCCCTTCTGTGCAGCTAAGCTACCCATTGTGCCACAGACTTGGCTCTTTCTGCACTTCTCTGAGGAATCATCTCACCAGTATCCAAAATGGAAAACCAGTTAGTGAGCCATATTGACTCGGGGTGACTCCTGCACTACCAGCCTGATTCTCTTAGACTGCCTTCTGGTCATCCTTTCTCTCTTTGCCTACATGCTGCTAACCTGTGGTGCGTCCACCTCCCTAAACGTGCTAGCTACCTGGTTCCCTGCCTCACAGATACAACACAGTGATTCCAGCTACCACTCACATTCCAAAACCCAGAGCTCAAGCTTCTGCAGCCATTTTCACTAGTGCATATGTGCTTCCATAACTTCCCACATTCCAATGGATGCACATTCCATTTGGCCAAGCTGCCCTGCCAAACCTTAACTTTTACAAGCTATTTCCTAGAAGTGGAATAACTTACTGATTACCCCCCCAATCTGCCCATTCCTTGTACTGAAGAAGTTAGAACCAAATATTGGAGGCTGATAAAGGTAGATCTAAGTGTTCCCTCTGGGTCCTCTTTTTGCCAAGTCTTCTAGGTGCTGCTGACTGCCTCCAGGTCCTCCTTTCAACTGTTCTTCTATGTGTTGCTGACTGCCTCTAGGTCCTCTTTTTGCCAAGTCTTCTAGGTGATGCTGACTGCCTCCAGCTCCTCCTTTTATCCATTGGTAATGCCATTGAATTGCAAGGGGAAGTAGTTAAGACTCTCTTGCTGGAAAAGGTCATTGCCAGGCACTTGAGTGGCAGGAATATTACTTGCCACTGATCAGTTCAAGCCTGAATGTTGTCTACATGTAGCAAAGCCTGGACATAGACTTGATCATTATCTGAGGAGTTGCGAATGGAACTGAACACAATGTAATCTACCTCAAACAACTCTACTTCTGACATAATAAGGAAGGAATGGTCTTGGATGAAGTGGGCTGAAGATGGTTGGGCTGAGGGTACTGCCCTGAGGAACTCCTGCAACAATGCCCTGGGGTTGAGATGATGGGCCTCCAACAACTACAACCATCTTTTTTTTTTGCTAGGTATGACTCCAGCCACTGGAAAGTTTCCTCCCGATTCACACAGATTTCAATTTTTCAGGGCTCCAAGATGCCATAAAAGTCAAATACTGCTTTGACATCAAGGGAAATAACTCTCAGCTCACACCTGGAGCCCCGTTTTTTTCTCCATGCTTGGAACATGGCTGTATTAAGGTATGGAGCAAACTAAGCATTAGTCAGCAGTTCTTAGCTAGTAAATGCCACTTGATAGCACTGCTGATGATCCCTCTATCATTTTGCTGATGGGGCTTTAACTGGTCGGATTCAATTTGTCGGTTTGTTATGGACACGCAAGTGTTAGGCAAAGGGTATCTCCAACAAGAGAGAATCTAACCATCGTGATGCCTGGAACTGTACTGGAAACAGCTCAGCTAGAAGTGGCTCATTATGGAGCACAAACCTTCAGCACTGCAGCCAAGGTGTTGTGAGGATCCATTGCCTTTGCTGCATCCAGTACACTCAGTCGTTAATTGATGTCACATGGAGTGAAGTGAATTGGTTGAAGACTGGTATCGGTGAAGATGGGGACTTCAGGAGGATGACAGGATGGATCACCTCTCAACAGTTCTGGCTGAAAAGGCTTGCAAATGCGTTAGCCTTGCCTTTTGCAGTCAAGTGTTGGGCTCTGCCATCATTAAGGATTGGGATGCTCGTGGTCCCATTAGTTGTTCAATTGTCCATCAACATTCAAGATTGGATTTGGCAGGATTGCACAGTTTTGATCATTGGTTGCACGATCTGACCCACTGGTTGCACAATCACTTAGCTCTGTCCACAGTATGCTGCTTCTATTTAGCATGCTTGTAGTCCTATGCTGTAGTTTCACCAGGTTGGCACCTCATTTTAAGCACACCTGGTACTACTTCTATACTCTTCATTGAGCCAGGATTGATTCCTCTGGCTTATTGGTAATGGTGGACTGAGGGTTCTGGAGTGCCATGACGTTACAGATGAGATGTATTATAATCCTACTGCTGCAGATGACCCACAGCTGTCTAGTTTTATGCTGCTAGATCAGTTATGACGTTATCCCATTTAGTATGGTGTTAGTGGACACATGACGGAGGTATCCTCAGTGTGAAGACAGGACTTCATCAACATAAGGACTACACTTTGGTCAGCTACCAAACTGTCATGGATAGATGATGCATCTGTAACAGGTAGGTAAATGAGGAAATCAATAGGTTTTCCCCTTATGTCGGTTCTCTTACCACCTGCCACAACAACGGTGCGGGAACAGCAATATATTTCCAAGTCATAATGGTGAATGGGTTGGAGGGGAACTTCCAGGTGGTGGTGCTCCCATGTATCTACTGCCCTTGTCCTTCTAGATGGTAACAGTCCTGGGTTTGGAAGGTGCTGCCTAAGGATCTTTGGTGAGTTTCTGCAGTTGTATCTTGTAGGTGGTACACACTGCTGCCAATGTTCGTCAGTGTGGAGGGAGTGAACGTTTGTGGAAGGATGCCAAACAAGCAGGCTGCTTTGTCCAGGCTGGTGTAAAGCTTCTTGAGTGTTGATGGAGCTGCACTGATCCAGACAAGGAGAGTATTCTGTCACACTCCTGAATTGTGCCTTGTTGATAGTGGACAGGCTTTGGGGAGTCAGGACGATTCTTAGCCTCTGACCTACCCTTGTACCCACAGCATTTGTAGGCTAGTCCAGTTCAGTTTCTGGTCAATGGTTAGCCCCAGGATGTTGATAGTGGGAGATTTAGCGATGGTAATGCCATTGAATGTCAAGGGACGATGGTTAGATTCTCTCTTGTTGGAGATAGCCATTGCCTGATACTTGCGTGGCATGAATGTTACTTGCCACTTGTCAGCCCAAACCTGGATATTGTCCAGGTCTTGTTGCATTTGGACAGGGACTGCTTCAGTATCTGAGGAGTTGAGAATGGTGCTGAACATTGCATAATCATCAGCGAACATCCCTACTTCTGACCTTACGATGGAAGGAAGGTCATTGCTGAAGCAGTTGAAGATGTTGAGCTGAGGACACTACCCTGAGGAACTCCTGTAATTATGTCCTGGAACTGAGGTGATTGATTTCCAACAACCACAACCATCTTTCTTTGTGGTAGGTATGACTCCAACCAGCAGAGAATTCCCCCCCTACTCTGCCCCCCACCCAATTCCCATTAACTTCAGTGTTCCAAGCGATTTTCAACATGGAAAAGTACTGATTCATCATCTGAGGGAGGGACGTCTGTGCAGGAGGTTTCCTTGCCCTTGTTTAACCTGATGCCATGATACATCATGGGGTATATGGTTCAATGCTGAGGACTCCCAAGGCCACTCTCCTGACTGTATACCACTGTGCTGCCACCTCTAATGGGTCAATCCTGCCAAGGGACAGGACATACCCAGGGATGGTGATATCCCCATTCAACTTTGACATTTTTTGTAATTTTGCAGTGTTTTAAGTTCCACAGCCTTATGAAGAAAACAAATGTGAATGTTTACACAATGACAGCCTGCATTTTATTAGTATTTTTCCCAACCAAGGAGAAAATTGGTTCAATAGGAATTGCTCTTATAACAAAATAGCACCACTGCAATTGTATGACATAGGAGGAGAGCACAGACACTGACAGAAAGAGAAGAATTCAAATATCTTTGATAAAATAGAACCTATTAGTCCAGAGAGGGCAAGACATAGACTACCGTTTGTTCGATAAGTTTTGGGATGTGCCTCTTAACTTCACGGCCAAGAAATACGAGAGGAATGCTCAAAAACACACCAGTTTTAACCCTTCGAGGAACTAATATAGAGAAGGTTGATGATAACTCCAGTTACATCAAGTGAAAAAAGCAAAGATAATGATGGTTACAAGTTTCCTTAATTATGAATCATAATGAGTAGAAAGCCCACCGAAAATACATGGAACACAACAATCAAATATTATGAAAAAAGGCTATCAAACTCACTTTTAACAGCTGCCCCTGTGCAGCCTGTAATCTTAAACTTAAGACAATTTATACAATCTCCTGGGAGATGAATTGCAGGTAGAATTTCCAAGAACAACAACCTATTGAACTTTCCCCCCTTTCCATCAAGGAAAACATCAGGCTATTGATTGAAAATTACAATAAACTTTACTTTCAACCCTGATCAGTTTCATTCCACAAGCTGTATTTTCAGAATCCCGACAAGTTTGAAAAAGTTTTATTTCAGACATGTGATCATATATGGTGCTTACATTATAATATTTAATTTCATTCCTATCCCATCCTTTTCAAAAGATTGAAGGGGCATAGCATTAACTAATTTTTCTTCAAACCCCCAAAAATTGGAGCACAAAAGCAGGTGAATTAGTACTAATATTCATGTGGTAATAGGTCTTTAAATGCACCGTGAAATGCTTGAGCATTTTCCCCACTAAGAATATAAGAACATAAGAAATAGGAGCAGGTGCAGCTTGCTCCAACATCCAATATGATCATGCTGATTTCTTGTTTCAACTCCACTTTCCCGCCTGCTCCCCATATCTATCCCTTGATTACCTGAGACACCCAAAAAAAACTGTCTATCAGATCTAATATCAGATCTACTGATATTGGGCTAACTGTTCCATACCTCCCCAATGTACTCCTTTTCTGAATTAAGTATCCATCACCCCTCAGGTACAATTCTCATTTTCATATAGTTTAGAAACTATGGGTGGAATTTTCCGTGCCTGCAGGCGTTGAGCATGTTCAGTGGCATGAGCAGACAATATGGCGAAAAGGCCAAAAATCGATTTCGCAACGTCGTGAAACCAGTTTGCAATCGTCCGCCCTACCCGTCAATGGCGGAACACATTTCCCACCATCGGATGTCGGGAACCTCATTGTAATACAACTGCATATCATTATAAGTCCATCCTGCCGAAATCATCCTCCCACATCGGCAGGAAAACACACTGGTGCAGAACATGTCTTGACCAGTGTGATTTACCGAAGCCAGGACTTAGCTCCAAGCCCTTGCTCACATCCCAGACATCCGAGGAACAAAAGATGCTCGACAGCAACGGGACCCTGGAGGAATGTCTATCACATGCCGGGCAGATTCTCATGGGCATAGCTCCGCTGCGAAGCAGCTCACTGAAGGTGGAAAGTCATTGTTGAGGGTTTGCTCGCAACAGATAATCGTTGTAGGGATGGAGAAGGAGGTCCAGCTGCATTTGGGAGAGGGGAATGTACCAGGGGGCGGGAGAGGAAGGTCTAGGATTGACTGGGAGAGGAAACTATGTTGTGGGGGATGGGGGGGTGGGGTGTGGTGTGAGGTTGGCAGTGGGGGATTGCAAAGGCGTCAAGGGTAGGTGAGATTGGGAGGGGGTGGGACACAGGTGTCAGGGGGTTGAGGTTGGGAGTGGGGGTTTGCAAAGGTGTCAACGGCAGGTGAAATTGGGAGGGGGTGGGACACAGGTGTCGGGGGTTGAGGTTGGGAGGTGGGGGACGGAGTATAGGGGGAGAAAGGGGTATCAGGCAATTAGATGGAAACTGGGCAGGGAGATGTAAGGGGGGAGATGGTGTAAGGGAAGGAGTAAAGGTGGGGGAGGGAGTAAGGGTGGGGGAAGGAGTAAGGATGGAGGAAGAAGTAGGGGTGGAGGAGGAAGTAGGGGTGGAGGAGGAAGTAAGGGTGGAGGAAGGAGTTCAGAGAGGGGAAGGAGTAAGGGTGACAGAGGGCTGCATCAGCAGGGGGGAAGGACTAAGCGGGAGAGAGTGGTAGAATCCGGTGGAGGGGGGGGTGGGAGACCTTACAAGGAGGGGGGGAAGGAGTTATAAGGGAGGGGGGAGGAGTTGCAAAGGGGGATTGAGTTGCAAGTGGGGGGGAGGAAGTTGCAAGGGAGATAAGGAGTTGCAGGAGGGGGAAGGAATTTCAAGGAACTGGGAGGTGTCCAGGTGAATGCGCAAGGGATGCAGGTCAGCTCAGATGGTCAACTGAAAGCGAAAGGCAGCATTGAAAATGCTCAGAATGTTAAGATGTGTGTGATGCGGGAAGGATCCACGTGCATGAGACAGTGCTTGCACGAGGCTCCGAAAGGCCCTGTTGCACACACACTTCTCCCTCCATAATCATTCGTAGGCCGGCTGCATGCAGCTGAACTGTGAGTTTGGGATGGGGGAGGGGGGGTAATGCAGTGGGTGGACTCGTGAAGCCTAGCAATGAAGCTGAAAGACACCATTACACATTATTCAGTGAAAGTGTTTACATTTTCAAATTATAAAGTGACAAAATGTGTTCACCCGTGCATCCAACTGTTATCAGAATTTCTTAACTTTTGAACACCTTAGACATCCAGGCGCTGCCCTGGCATCTGCAGCAGGGGTGGGGACAGCCTGTGCAGTTGTTGGCCCTGTTGCCTCTGATGACTTTGGAGTGGGTCCTCTGGAAAGCTGAGACCTTAGGGGTGCTGGCTTGCTTTGGCTCTCCTCCTGTGGGCCAGCTGCTCCCTCTGCGGTGACAGGAGGCGAGGTTGAGGGGGTCATAGGCAAAGGCGACTCAGAGGGAGAGAACAGCCTCTGAGATAACTAAGTGGGTGACCCAGGGGTGTCCAGCTGCCACTCCTCCTCCCTTCAGGTGCCTGAAGGCCCTAACCTTACTCCTTGAGGGGAAGGAGCACCTGGAGGGATGTCAAGGTGCCATGTTTCCCTCTCGCATTGCCACTGCAGGAAGTCACCCGTGGCTATCATGATGGAGTGCAGGTCTGCGTACATCTCTGCATTCTGCTGGACCAGGGTCTCAATGACGACCATCATCCTTCCCATGGAGACCTCCATACCCCACATGTGGACACCACTTCATCAGAGAGCAGGTGGATGCCTTCTGCTGAATCTCCAGGATGAGTTGGAAGGCCAAATCTAGAGGCTTGTCACCTGACTCGGACCTCACAGATGCCTCATCCCCAGCAGTCTTCCGAGTGCCAGGAAGCTCAGCTGAACCTGCCTCCACCTGCTGCGGCACATGTCTGTGTGGTGACCACCAAATTGTGAACCCAAGCCTGCTCTCGATCTAGATCCCACCAAGGTGTGTGTTTCTGCTCTGGTGGAGCTGTGATGGGTCTTCCAGGCTGCTTATTTCCAGCTCTTCATTGGAGTCCTCTTGACTGGAGGTGAGGTCATGGATGGAGCTGAGAGACTGTTGGGCTGAGGTTGTTGGTTGCTTGGCAATGCTCCCTGTGAACCATGGTAGAGATAACTAATGCATAGCAGCAGAATCAAAAGCAGGAGAGAGAGAGCACTCACAGTTATGTTGAGGGTGTGATGTGGTATAGGATCCTCACCATCGCCACTGGCATGGTCCACATCCTCACCAGTCATGGCATACTTCTCAAAGTGAGTGAGGGGCCTAATGTGGGTCCTGGTCTGGGACTTCTCCCTGCTGTTGTGAGCCAGCTTCTCTTGCATGAAAACAGATGGAGAGTGTATGGTTAGGACACATGGCACTGCATGGAATGTTTGTCTGGTGAGCAGAGACATGGACAGGATGAGGACGTGAGCTCAAGTGGATATGAGCCTGACGGATGTGTGTGAGAGTTAGTGAATGTTGTCCCTTGAGGTGTGGATGTGTGTTGAGTTTGTGAGCACATGAGTGAGAGTGATAGGAAGCGTGACTTACCCAGGCGAGCGAATGAGACCATTCATCCTTTTCCGGCAGTGGGTGGCTGTCCTCTTTTGCAGGGCACTGGCACTGACCACTGCTGCCACCACCTCCCATGCTGGATTAATGATGTTGCTGCCAATCCTGCTGCCAGAGCAGGGTTAGAGGACACGATGGCAGGCCACTGCCTCCAAAAGGCACTTGAGGGATGTGTCATTAAACACGGTGGGGTGTGGTTGCTGCAGTCTTCTTTGCAGCAGTCATGGGCTGGAAGCACAGAGAGATGTGCGCGTGGCTGTACTTTAACACTCGGCGTGATGAAGCGGCAAGGTGATGGCATGGCGGGTGAATGAGAGCCTGCCCACCTTCGAAAGAGTGTGTTTCCCAGGAATGCATAATTAATGAGGCGGGATTGGGATGATACAGCCTGAAAACCTGCAATTGTGGCCAATGAGTAAAACATCCTGATTCTTGCCCATTACTGCACTTAGTGCACATCTGGGAAGATTCCGTCCAGTGAATAGATAGTGATTTTTTTCTGATTATAAGCCAGCAAAACAGTAGCCACATATTGACCCGTAATATCTGCACTCCCCAGCGTTGGATTTGGGGGGGTACCCGAAAGATGTGCTGGGGAATCCCTCTGGCAGGTTCCCAGGTAAGGGTTTGCATGGCAGTTGCCCAGAAGCGCACACTACCTCTGGACAGTTGCGCTGTGTTGGGAACCATTCGAAAATGTGATTTAAATCACAAACTTCAAATGGTTCCACTGGGGCTATGCCAATAGTTACCCAGAAAGAGTTAGAAGAAGTAAAATCTCTTCTAACTTCTGAGTAACTACTGTAAAGACCCAGACGGGACTCCCCCACATCTTCCTCCCCGACACGAGGGACTCCCCCACATCCCTGACCACTCTCCCCCCCCAACCCCAAAAACAAGGGACTCCCTTGTCAACGCCGCCCCCCACACCCAATTGTCCCCCCCCACCACATCCTCAAAACCCCACCCCCCCCCAAACATCAGATGCCCCCCATCTCCCTCAACCCCTGAACCACCCCTCCATCCCACCCCCAAATGCTATCTACTTACCTTAGACAGTTCTCGTCCCTTGGCCTGTCAATTTCCCTGGCCCTTTTAAACTTACTTGCTTTATGGCAAATAGTACCATAAAAAAGGGAGCATTGTCTCCTTGAATACACTGGAGATAGACTTTGCTGGGGCCTGTGAGGATTTTTTCAATGCAGGCCCCAAGCAGCTCCGGTGAACGGAAATGTTAGCATTATTTTCAAGACCAGGTAAGTAGGTATTTATTCTTCTAATTTCTGCAGGCCAGCACTTTCTGGTGCTCGTCAGAGGTTATGGCCCATTATGTTCTCATTCATATCTGGCATAATAGAAGTGATACAGATATCAAACACACATTTACTACTTTGAGACTAACAAACCTAGATCTTCTGATCTACAATATTTTAACACCATTTAAAATGCATGGGTTAAGGCTGCTATTAAAATTATGCCTATTGGAAAAATCAATTTCAAGGAACATGCTCAGATATTGCATGTTGCTGAAGACTTCAGCAGATGCTGGTTTAGCTTGAACTGCTTCTTTCTGTTTATAACTGACTGCAGTCAAATTAGCATAGTACTGACAGATGCTTGTCAGCATCTCTTCCCCTTTATTATAAATCCTAACACGTCATCACTCCGTCTGCACTTGATTAATAGGGAAGATTTAAATCAAAAGACCTATGCTTCTCGCAGTCATGTTGGCATTTCATACAATGTATTATCAGCCAATAGAATCCTGGCCACCATTTGTGTCAAGAAGAATGATCCCAGAATCTTAAAATAAAGATCTCCAAAAGTGCACGTAAACCACCCTTGGTCGATGTCCTAGGAAGCTATATCATACAGTCCTCAACCTCTATTCATACAGATAAAGCAATTTAGTCTTCTTTCCCAAAAAAGGCATGAAGCATTAGAAGTTAAAAATGGGAAAGATAGCAGTTAATCTTAATTAAATATCCCTCTATTAACTGCCACACACAAATTCATGTCCTGCCTGCCACTAGATTGATTATTGGTTGGCACTATAGTGATCCTGACTTAATGAACAAATAATTACCAGGCTGCTAAAGAGTGCCATCTCCAAACTTGCCGAAATTCAAAGGCACAGCCATACAGATGGCATTATATAATAAGTGGAAGGATTAGTTAACAGTACAGCAGCAAGGAGTGGACACTGCACACAGATACTTCGATTGGCAGAAAGCAATGGGCATCAGTGCAAATATCCACTGGCAGGAAGGGGTGAGTGAAGCAGCAAACAAGGACACAAATGATATAGAATATTCAATGTAATAAAATGTCTGCAAGGACTTCACAAGAGCATAAGTAGATAAATAGACTCTGAGCTGAAGGAGGAGATGTTAAGAGAGGTGACCAAAAGCTTGGTCAAGAAGGTAGGTTTTAAGGGACCCAGATCCTTCAGCTGCAAGAAGAGGCAGGCAACACCGTGCTGCTTTGCAAGCCGTGATAGAAAAGTTACTCTGTGACAGAGAAGGAATGTATGGCCTTTTGTAGACACAGAACCTCAGTCAACTTAACAGACTGCTTCAGTAAACCATATGGCTCAAGCTTTTAAATGTATAACAGACATCTGCCTTACTATGTTTATTAAATCACCTCTCCCATTACCTTTTTCATCATCAGTGTTAGAGGTGAGGCAGACAAATACCATGTTAGCCAAATTTTCTTTTAAACTGTATCTTGGATTTTATACGACAGCTGTGACACGTAAAAGAAAACATACTGCACGGCTTCAATACAGCTGATGTGAGCCAACAAAAGGAAGGCTGTCTCTCCCAAGTCAATGCTCGACTCTGACAAGAACCTTGTTTCCATAAAGTGCTGATCTAATCAGCAAAGTCTGTTCGATAGCACCATCTGTTCTAGGTAATGAATAAAGCAAGAGACCATTTCCAGATTTTAATAACATTTTAAACAGTGGGTCTCTTTAGCGAAGCTCTAGAGTCTCAGTTGTGCCCCTAATCGATCCCTCAGACTATGTAACATAATATACAAAACTTTTTACTATTCCACCATTATAGTGCTCAATTCAAAGAACTTTTTATTCTTCCAGCAATAAATTTTGTGTGTATACATCAAGAAATTAAGTAGAAACAAATTGACTGAAAATGAAAATATCTGTTAGATTACTGCTAGCTATTCAAACATAACACCATATTTTGAAGAAATGTTTCAACTTAATTTTCAATGTCTTCTTATTGCATGTGAAGAAGAATGATTTAAGAGGTGCTGCTGGTAATAAAGGTCATGGTCACAATGGGTGTCACAGGAAGGTGCATGCCATCAACAATGCAGGTGCGCAAACTAAATACACATTGAAAGGTGGTACTGCTAAACATGAGATACAAAGCCAAAATTAAGATAACCATACTTTAAATTTTCACTTTCTCAGAAAATTGGATACTTAAAACAATTTGAAGGACAAGCTGTTAAGTAGGAAACTCCAGAATTAAATTCTTAGAGTTTTAATCCATATTGCTCCATTGTTTGGGTTCTACTGAGGGATCACAAGAACAGGAAGAGGCCTTTCAGCCCGTTGATCCTATTCCACCATTCAATTAGATCATGGCTGATCTGCATCTTAACTCTATCTATCTGCTTAGGTTTCATAGTCCTCAATACCCTGTCTAACAAAAGTTCTACCAGGGAAGGCGATGGAAATGTTCGCCTGTTGGTGAATTCCTTGTCTGGCTTTGAACAAACAGAAATTTGAGTTGGGGCATAAATATGGGTTTTTGATTCACTATCCACCTTCAACCATACTATGATCACTGAAAAAAAATACACCAGTCTTAAAATCTGCCAAAAACGCTATTCATTATGGAGTAAATCCATAGAATTTTATGAGTTTATACCAGAGAAGGGAACGTTAAAAGCTCATTGTGTCATTGCCAACTTTTCTAGAGAAATCCAAAAATCTCTTTCCTGCTTCTCGTCACATAGCTCCCATAGCTCCCACCGCTCCAAATATTAATACATTTTCCCTGTAAAAAAATGTAGTGATCTTTGCCTCTCCTCAATCATGACAAATTAATGACACTTTGTAATGGAGTCCCCACAGTTAACTTGAGCCAGGTCTATTCTCATCTCACTAAACTTTATTTCTTCCCACTTCAGCTTTCCTATCTTTGACTCTTATGTCAGCTGTGGCACAGTAGAGAGAACCCTCATCTCTGACTGTGAATCATGGGTTCAAGTCCCGCTCCAAACTCAAGCTCAAAGATTTGGGTTGGTGTCCCACTGCAGTACTAAAGGAGTGTTGCATTGGTGAAGTGCTGACATTCAGATGAGATATTAAATAAAGACCCCATCTGCTCTCTCAGGTGGATGTAAGAGAGCCAATGGCACAAACTTGAAGCGAGTAAGAGAGTTACTCAGCATCCTGGACAATATTTATCCCTTAATCACCATTATTTTTTTTAAATTATCTGGTCATGATCTTCCTACAATACAACAGCGATTACACTTCAGAAGTACTTCATTGTCTGTAAAGCGCTTTGAGATGGTCATGAAAGGCATTACATAAATTGAAAGCTTTGTTTTTCTTTTCTTCCTTACCCTTTTATATTTTCACTTCAAATATAACCATGTTTTTGCTATTAATCAATTGTTTTCCTACCCTGATTAATTATTTGTCCCATTTCAATTCCCAGGATGAATTTAAGCAATCGTTTTTTTTCTCATTGGGAAAGACACACACCGATCTGAAAAGTAGTCTTAGATGTATTCTGAATAGTCTAGAAAGATGACCCCTTTAGCTCCCTGTCATCAAGCCACTGATCAATGTTTCTACCTTAAATGAGAAACGGTCTCCCTGGATTCAAGCGTTATGTCACCACTTCCTCTTTAGCTATACTTCCATCATCCCATTACCTCAAAATTGATGGGGCATGCAGGAGTACAACATTTTGACAGCTGTTTCATCTGCATGCCAACTAATTGCCCCAATCAACATCCTAGATATCTGCGAGTTAATCCTTTGTGAATTTAAATTAACTTAAAATAACCCAAAAAACTGCTGTGGGAATGTTTGATGGGACAATGCAGAGCTTATTTTTCTTCATGCCAAGAAGGAGATTCAATAGAGGTATCCAAAATCATGAATGGTTTTGAAAGAATAAATAGAAAGAAACTATTTCCATTGGCAGAATGGTCAATAACCATGGAACACAGTTTTAAGATAACTGGCGAAAGAATCACAGGGGAGATGAGGAAACAGGTTATAATCTGGAAGGCAATGCGAGGAACGATGGTGGAAGCAAATTCAATAGTAACAGTCAAAAGGGAATTGGATAAGTTCTTGAAAAAGAAAATTTGCAGGGCTATGGAGAAAGAGTAAGGGAATAATTGGATAGCTCTTTCAAAGGGTTGGCACAGACACGATGGGCTGAATGGCTTCCTTCTGTGCTGGATGATGCTATGTTGCAAAATCCCTTCCAGGATAAATAGCTAAAAAGACTCAAAAATTACAGGAATACTTACAGACTTTTTAAACTGCCACTATTTGGCCTGTGCTTCTAAGGTGGTGATCCAGTTCAAATTTCAGTTGAAATCTGTTTGAAAAGTCTGATAGTCAAATAAGAATGACAGGCCTTATTTTGTCAAACAAATAGAAAAATATTATTGTGTGAAGCAATTGATTTGTTGCTGACTAAAATTTACAGGAAGCTTGATTCAATACATTATATTTGTTTTGTCAAATGTATCTACGGAGTATGGCCCATGATCATTGTAAAGTATGAATAGTAGAAGTAGCAAAGTAAATGAACTAAATTTTGCACATTTCATATTTTAATAATTATGGAACTTTGGAATAGATTTATGAAGTAGCCCCTAAACGTCACTCACGATGCAGTGCACATTCACCAAGTACTACCAGACAGATGTACCAACACTTCCCTTTAGTTAGCCCTCAAGTGACTCATGGAAGTCGCAATAAGGACATTCTGATATAGTATGGAAAACTGCTCAAGCATCACCAGCAAAATGAAATTGAGGGGATGTGCAGCAAGAACCAGTCTTCAGAAGATTTCAAGGCATTTTGCACTGTCCTTGTGACCCTGAGCTACAGGCCTAGCACATTAAACTATCCTCCAACCTATAACAAATGAAGGGACGTCATCAATGACTCCCACTTACCTATTGTAAGGAGTACCACCAAAAAAGAAAGGCTGTCTTTAAAACAATTGATTCTATATTCAAATATTTGTTTCCAGTTAGATTGCTTTGCATTCAGATTTTTTTTATTCTTTCATGGGATGTGGGTATAACCGGCAAGGCCAGCATTTGTTGACCATCCCTAATTGCCCTTAAATTGACTGGCTTGCTAGACCATTTCAGAGGGCAGTTAAGAGGCAGCCAGCCATATTGCTGTGGGTCTGCAGTCACATGTAGGACATTAGTGAACCAGGTGAGTTTCTACAACAGTTGATGGTAGTGTCATGAACACCATTACTGAAATTAGTTTTCAATTCCAGCTTTTATTAATTGAATTTAAATTCCACCAGCTGCTGTGGTGGGATTTGAACCCATGTCCCCACAGCATTAGCCTAGGCCCCTGGATTACTAGTCCAGTGACATTACCACTATGTCATCATCTCTTCCATATCTTGGTTTACAAAGAACACATCAAACTCCCTATGGTATTCAAAGATGACTTCTTCCTCTTCCAACATCATCATAAATTGCTGCTATTACAACCAGAGATAAAAATGGACAGTTCAGCTGTGGGGCCACAAAACTATTTTGCTTCATATATGCATATTAAAAAATGTGCACAAAAAACTGTTAAAAAAGCATGAACAAAAATGCTTCATAGAGAGTTGAACCATTAAAGATTAAACTTAATTGGAAGGAGATAATTTAGAAACAAGAATATTTAAGTACGCTATATTTGACTTAGGTTAAATGCATTACATAAATAATACTATTTTGGTTTAGAAATATGAAAAGAATTAGAGGTCCAGTGTAAAACAAAAAATATGCTGAAGTTACCATAATTAGTAGCAAGATGGGTCAGATTCTTGTTCCATGAAATAGAATTGAGCCACATTAAGTTCTATTCAGATTTTTTTCCTCTAGTTACATTAGCCCTTCAGATTGACTCCCATGTTCTTAAAAAAAACTTTAACTGACTATTCAAAACAACTAATTAATGAACTTGCTATAGTCTTCTGGGTTTCGTTTGACTTTCTTTGCGAGATATGCCACCTTCAATATATTCACTGTTGGTGTTTGGGACTATATTATCAAAAATAAATCTTTCCATTTAACAAAATTAGTATTTCAATAAGTTACTGGAAAACTTTGGTGACTGCCTTTGGTCTACCCCACCATTTTTTGCTGTTAATCACCGGTGTTGCATGGAGACGGGGAAAATTGCTTACATTGTTCACTTCATTTGGAGGCAGACTATTTACTACTAATATCTAGGTGAACTGTATAGAAATTTCAGCAGTTCGCAATAAACATTTACTGAAAAGAATATTCAAATTTTTTTGGAATGAGGGGGCTTCAATGTATATTTTCTCCAAAGAAACTATGCTTTGTAAAAAGAAATCACCAAATCAAGAGTAGAAGGAAACAAGGATAAAAACAAATTATACTATTTATATCAAAAGTAATCCTGCAATACTCAAGATTGTAACAATTTTAGAAATTATTGCTCAAAAGGCTCACTGCGCTTGACTGAATGCCATTTTTCGCTTTGTCTAGTACATGGGGTGGAATCTAGTGAAGCTCCCAGGAGTGGGAAATGAGGTGGGTAGGGGCACTTAATTGCATGGGAGGCAAAATGTCACTTCCCAGCAGCAGGATGAGTTTGGAAGTAAGTTGACAGCAGATTAAAGGCGGATCGTGGTTCCCAAAGGCAAGCAACAAGAAACTATTTTTAATGCATTAGCATATCATGCATACTCTTTAAAACACAATTAAATTGTACCTTTGCGAATTAGTCGGCAGCAAATGATAAACACATGCCTTCAGAACTACAACTGGTTAAAGGTGGCATGCAGCAGGCGAGGCAGGCTTCCTGGTGGATTTGGAGTGAGCAGGAGCTGCTTTTCTTGCATGGGGTACTTTGATGGATAAGGGAAGAAGTGGCTGAGTTATTGTATTGAGCTGAGGTGGCAGATGTCCAAGGATGTTGGGTTGTCTGAGGGAGGGAAGTCGGGTTGTGGTGGTCCTAAGAAAGGTTGTGGGGGACAGAGGGTGGGAGTTGGACCACAAAGGGACTGTCAGTCTCAGCTCAAATATGATATACAGAAGATCAAGGGTGATTGAGGGCAGCTCAGTGGTGGGACTGGGAGAGTCGAGGATAACCAAGGGCAAGTCAAAGCTTGAAAATGACAGTTAGCAAGTTGAGGGTCTCGGTGGGGGCTGCTCTAAGTTGACAGGCAGTGGATCAATAATGGCAGTAAGTAGCTCAAGGCTCACAGAAGGCAGCGCCAGGGCGTTAGAGGGAAAGTCAAAGGTGACTAAGGGAGGGTGCAGGATTGCAGCTCCAGTGATCCAAGTGTGGGAGGTGGTGTGTGTGCGTGTGCGTGGCAGGGGTTCAAGTTCAAAATCCTCTCAGCCAGGCAGAGTAATGCTGCTGGCTTGCAGGGAGTGGATGCCTGTCCAGGCAATGTTTAAATATGACACCCGGACTTTTGACCGCTGTGAAATAACAGCGGGATCAGCAACTTCCTCTCCTCTGTCGCACAACTGGCCAGGCCCCTTAATTATGCAAAACTAATTAGCTGGATGCTACGTGATTGCGCATGGCCAGCTATCCCACCTCAAAATGCAAGTCCTGTTCACATTCAGTCCTGCCACCAAGAAATTCACCACTGCAACAAGATTCCACCCATGGATTTCTTTATCCCCATTATTAATGCTGCTCTGGAATTTGTGATCAACCAAGTCATACAAGACTGATCCAGCCAGGTCTTTCATAGCACTTTGTTTCTATCATTCTTCTCCATTCTACAAAAGTTAACATTTTTTTTATTCTTTCACAGGTGTTGCTGGCTTGCTCAGCATTTATTGCCCATCTCTAATTGCCCTTGAAAAGATGGTAGAGCACTGTTTTGTTGAACCGCTGCTGTCCATAAAGTGTAATTAATAAACTTGTTTGGTATCCAAGTGCAACCCAAAAACCTTTCTGCTGCTTAGCATCAAGAATTACTTATGCAAGCAAGTACTTGCTCCCTATGAGTCAAAATGCGTCCTTACCTGTACAATATCCGACATGTACTGTTTACTGATCTAACAGAAGCCATGATGATCTGCTAATGGAAGAGTTAACATTCCGTCAAATGTAATTCAAGCTATAAACTATACTGCCTATTAAAAACAACAGATAAACAATAGATGATGAAGCAGCTTGTATGGCTTAATTCATGCTCCTTCTTCCACACGTGCTGCAGTAAAATAGTACTACGAGCACTAGCAAGATGAGTGGGAGGACCCAAGCTGCCTCTGACTGGATGTGAAGCAGTCAATCATTACCACCCCAGTTTAGAAACAATTAGGAGCCTCTCATGCTGGGCTAACAGGGTTGAGTTAAAAGTTTTTCTTCTATTCACAGGTCAAAGGAAACCAAAGCAGTCCTTCCACATAGTTGTCACTGACAGTGGGATTCAAAGTTCATCACCTTAAATGACTAGCTAACAGCCAGTTAAATTGAATGTAATGATTATCACAAGGACTGGTATTAGAAAGTGCTTTTTGTGAGAATAACATTAATAGCTTTGCAATTAAGATGTTATTAACACATCAAGAACCAACAAATATCATAATAGCCATGGGCAGCAGTGTCATCCGTAGACTTAGTTTTCTCTATACTGCAATTTCTAGTCACACTTATAGATTGCGGATTCTACCTCAGCTAGAGGCCGCAAATATACTGAGACCAGTCAATGCACAAATATACCAACACTATCATTTAAATTGAGGCTCAACTCCTCATGAAGATCCTTTAAATCTTGTTGGTCTCACAAGATACAAACCAAATGCCATATGTGGCACGTTATCACATACTGAAGGCATCTCAAAATGTTCTTCACAGTGCAGTCAATGTTATGTGGAAAAATTCAGCAGCAAATGTGTATACAATGAGTTTCTCAAGCAGCAAATTAATGAATAAGCAGATACGCTGCTTTTGGTGCTGCTGGTTGAAGGAAAATTGCTGTTAAGATATATGCAGCTGCAAAAATAAAGTGATGCTATATTCACCATCTACTTGGTATTATTGTCACTCCACCACACAGCTTTCTCAAAGCAGAGAGGGCAAAACAGTGGGAAAACACTTCAAGTGGCAATGGTTTCTTACTTTGGGAAGATTGCTGTCATCTGTGCAGAAGCAAATCCTTTTCTACAGCCACCCTCTGTGATATTTCCATTTTTATAGTTCAATTCTGTTGAGCTGAAGAAAGAGAGAGATAAAAAAATAAATAGGATTAGTAACACAATGCTACAAGACACAAGCAGAAAGAATTATGGAAGTTTACAGCAAGGGGCATTTCAGGCCATCACACCAGTACTCAGGCTGTGAAAAACAATCCACTTTGTGCCATTTCCTTTCACTTTCCCCAAACCATATTTTCAAAATATTTATCCACTTACCTTCTAAAAAAAACTTGATGGATTCTGCTTCTAACACTGCTTCTGGTAAACTATTTCATGTCCAGACAAACACTGTCATAACAATAAAAAAAATCTCCTACTCTCTTTCATTCTTTTGGACTTCAATGCATGCCTCTACTTACTGGCTGCTCAACAACAAAAATATTTTTTTCTATTTGCCTTTTCAAAACCCCTCAATTTTGCACAGCTCTCAGGCTTCCTCTTAACCTTTTGTGTCCCATTGAAAAGGGCCTCTGTTTCTCTAGCTTCTCTTCATAATTTTCCTCATAATTTGCTTCTCATTTCTATTATCCTCTTAATAAATTGCTTCTGCACCTCTCTATCGCCTTAAGTAAAATAGATTATCCAAAATTAGACACATTAACAACTTGTATTTATATAGCACCTTTAACATTGTAAAATATCCCAAGGCACTTCACAGAAGCGTGATAGACAAAAATTAACTGAGCCAGGGGAAGGATTTTAGGGCAGGTGGATAGATTTTAAGGAGCATTTTAAAGAAGAGTGATTGAGAGATGGAGTTGTTTAAGGAGGGAATTCCAGAGCATAGGGCCTCAACAGCTGAAGGCACAGTCATCAATAGTAGGGTGAAAAAAGTTGGGTCAGAATTAGCGGGAAAAAAGAGACCAGAATTAGTGGAACAGAAATGGAGGGCCGGAGCAGGGAACAGAGATGGAGGGGCACTAAGCCATGGAGAAATACAAGGAGTAGAATTTTAAATTTATGGCATTGATGAACTGGGAATCAATGGGATTCAGTGAAATCAGGGAAGATGAGTGAAAGGGACTAATTGTGTCTTGCTTCCTAACTTTATTAAGGTTACCCTTCCAAGCCCTTGCCCAAGTGGTTCCTGTTCACAAAGACCAGGATAAATCCAAAGAGCCAATTACTACCCAAGAACTACTCTCTCAATCATCAATGAATTGATGGAAGATTTGTTGATAGTGCTATCAAGCAGCATCTACTCATCAATAACCTGTCCACTGAAGCTCAGCTTTAGTTCCACCTGGACCACTCGGCCCCGGACGTCAATACAGCCTTGCTCCAAACATGGACAAAAGAACTGAATTCCAGAGGTGAGGTAAAGTGACCATCTTTGACATCAAGACAGCATTTGACCAAGTGTGACATCAAGGAGCCCTAAAAGTCAGAGGGAAAGTTCTCCACTGACTTGGACTCACAGTCAGCACAAAGGAAGATGGTTGTAGTAGTTGGAGGGCAATCATCTCAGCCCCAGAACATTGCTGCAGGAGTTCCTCAGGGCAGGGTCTCAGGCCCAATGATCTTTGGCTGTGTAATCAATGATATTCCCACGATCATGAAGTCAGAAGTGGGGTTGGTCACTGATTATTGCACGACATTCAGATCCATTTGCATCTCTTTAGATAACGAAGTAGTCTGTGCCCAGAGGTAGCATGATTTTGACAACATTCAGACTTGGACTAATAAGCGACATGTAACATTTGCGGCATGCAAGTGTCAGGCAATAGCCATCTCCAACAAGTGCGAGTCTAACCATCTCCCCATGGCATACAATTGCATTACCATCATCGAAATTCGCACCATTAACATCCAGAGGTCAACAGTGTTCAGCTACATAAATTCTATGGCTGCTGATTCCCAAAGCCTTTCTCCATGAACAAGTCAGGATTGTGATGAAATACTCCCCACTTGTCTGGTTAAGTACAGCTACATTAACACTCCAGAGGTTCAACACTATCTAGGACAAAGCAGACTTCTTGGTTGGCACCCTGTCCTCTGCCACCAGCACACCAAGTCTACAGTGTGTACTATCTACAAGATGGTAGAGATGCAGTCTCTCACCAAGCCTCCTTTAATAGCACCTTCCAAAACCACGAGCTCTACCGTCAAGAAGGTCAAGGACAGCAGGCACACAGGAATTCCACCATCTGCAAGATACCCTCCAAGTCATGCACTATCCTGACTTAGAAATATATTGCCATCCTGTCAATGTTGCTGGGTGAAAATCCTGGAACTTCCTAACTAACAGCACTGTGGGTGCACCAACACCACACTATTATGAAAATGTATAATTTTAAATTGAATTTGTATGTTAAGCAGGGTAAAAATGGTTTCAATTTCAGTTAGATTTTGTTTATGAATCTTGGTGCCTAGGTGTCTGGATAGATATGTGACTGAAAGGTCAGATCTTTTGGGTTTGTTTGTGTATATTCATTTTGAATGAGGTTTTACATTCCCTGAAGTCAAAGAGATAGGTTAAAGGGGTTGAAAGTTCAATGGGAAAAAAGGGTAAAAAAAAAAGGCAGTACTGTTGCCTAACAACAGTGATCCAGTGATATAGAAAAAGACAGGAGTTGAGAGAGGGGAAGTTGAGTTATGGGACTCAGTAATCAGTTTGGCAGAGGTGCTTCTGGAAAACTAAGTTTAGGAAATGCTTTTGTTTGATCTGCATTTGGAGAAACAGTGAGTTTAGAGTCCAGATTTTGGGTGTCTCAGGAGGAGGAGCTTCAAGTGAATGCTCAGGAATTCACCAGAAGAAAACCGTTTGCAACTATGCCAGTCCCAAGTCTGGTTTGTGTCTCTATAAAGATATTGCTGGGCTAAAAGAATAGTGGGAATTTGAATTGACTTCTTTTGTTTGTACTGAGATCTTTCCAACCCTTCTGTCTGGTGTAATATAGGTCACTTCTTTGCATTTTATTCTTTGCATTTTTTAAATTCATTCACGGGATGTGGGCTTCGCCAGCAAGGGCAACATTTATTGCCCATCCTTAATTGCCCTCGAGGTGGTAGTGATGAGTTGCCTTCTTAAATGGCTGGAGTCCATATGATGTTGGTACACCCACAGTGCTGTTAGGAAGGGAGTTTCAGGATTTTGATCCAGCGACAGTAAAGGAACAGTGATATATTTCCAAGTCAGGATGGTGAGTGGCTTGGAGGGGAACTTCCAGGTGGTGGTGTTCTCGTATGTCCGCTGCCCTTGTCATTTTAAATGTTGGTGGTCATGGGTTTGGAAGATGCTAAGGAGGCTTGGTGAGTTCCTGCAGTGCATCTTGTGGATAGTACACACTGCAGCCACTGTGAGTCAGTGATGGAGGAGTGAATGTTTGTGGATAGGGTGCCAATCAAGCAGGCTGCTTTGTCCCAGGCAGTGTCAAGCTTCCTGCGTATTGCTGGAGCAGCACTCATCCAGGCAAGTGGACAGTGTTCCATCACACTCCTGACTTGTGCTTTGTCCATAGTGGAGAGGCTTTGGAGAGTCAGGAGGTGACTTACTCACCACAGGATTCCTAGCCTCTGGCCTGCTCTTGTAGCTATTGCTTGCAGCCAGAGCCACTGGCTAGTCCAGTTCAGTTTCTGGTCAACGGCAATCTCCAGTTGATAGTGGGGGATTCAGCAATGGTAATGCCGCTGAACGTCAAGAGGCAATGGTTAGATTCTCTCTTGTTGGAGATGGTCATAACCTGGCACTTATGTGGGGCGAATGTTACTTGCCACTTGTCAGCCCAAG
Organism: Carcharodon carcharias; assembly: GCF_017639515.1. Classification (NCBI taxonomy): domain Eukaryota; kingdom Metazoa; phylum Chordata; class Chondrichthyes; order Lamniformes; family Lamnidae; genus Carcharodon; species Carcharodon carcharias. Next base: position 90,540,971 of record NC_054482.1, read on the forward strand.
CCTAGATATTGTCCAGGGCTTGCTGCATTTGAACATGGACTGTTTCAGTATCTGAAGAGTCGCAAATGGCGCTGAACATCGTGCAATCATCAGCATACATCCCCGCTTCTGACCTTATGGTGAAAGGAAGGCCATTGATGAAGCAGCTGAAGATGGTTGGACTGAGGACACTACTCTGAGGAACTCCTGCAATGATGTCCTGGAACTAAGATGACTGACCTCCAACAACCACAACCATCTTCCTTTGCGTTAGGTACGACTTCAAACAGTGGAGAGTTTTCCCCAATTCCAACTGACTCCTGTTTTGCTAGGGCTCCTTGATACCATGCTCAGTCAAAAGCTGCCCTGATGTCAAGGCCATCACTCTCACCTCACCTCTGGGGCTCTGCTCTTTTGCCCATGTTTGAACCAAGACTGTGATAAAGTCAGGAGCTCAGTGGCCCTGGTGAAAACGCCAAACTGAGTGTCAGTGAGCAGGTTATTGCTAAGCAAGTGCCGTTTGATAGCACACCTTTCATCACTTTACTAATGATAGAGGGTAGATTGATGGGCCATTAATTGGCTAGGTTGGGTTTGTCCTGCTTTGTGCATACAGAACATACCTGGACAATTTTCCACATTGCTGGGTAGATGCCAGTGTTGTAGTTGTGCTGGAATACTTGGCTAGGGGTGCGGCAAGTTCTGCAGCACAAATCTTCAGTACTATTGGAATATTATCAGGGCCCATAGCCTCTGCAGTATCCAGTGCCTTCAGCCATTTCTTGACATCATGTGGGGTGAATCTAATTGGCTGAAGACTTCCGTCTGTGATGCTAGGCACCTCTGGAGGAGGCAGAGATGGATCATCCACTTGGCACTTCTGGCTGAAGATTGTTGCAAATGCTTCAGCCTTATCTTTGTACTGGTGTGCTGGGCTCCTCCATCATTGAGGGTGGGTATCTTTGTGGAGCCTCCTCCTCCAGTGAGTCATTTAACTGTCCACCACCATTCATGACTGGATGTGCCAGGATTGCAGAGCTTAAATCTGTTCCGTTGGTTGAGCTCAGCTCTGTCTATCACTTGTTGCTTATGCTGTTTGGCACTCAAGTAATCCTGTGTTGTAGCTTCACCAGGTTGACAGCTCATTTTTAGGTATGTCTGTTGCTGCTCCTAGCATGCCCTCCTGCACTCTTCATTGAACCAGGGTTGATCCCCTAGTTTGGTGGTAATGGTAGAGTGGGGGATATGCTGGGCCATGAGGTTACAGATTGTGAAAGTTCATCCTGTGAATTTGTTCAGTAGCTTTCCTCTACGGTTTCAAAAAAAAAAGTTGGAATCTATCAAGCCAGGTTTCACTCTGGATTCTGACTTGTCCATTATTGGCAGCAGTTGGAATCGTAACAACACAGACCGCAGTAGTTCAAGTTGGTGGCTCACAGCCACCTTCTCAAGGGTAATCAGGGATGGGCAATAACTGCTGGCCTTGCCAGTAATACCAACATCCCAGGAACAAACAAACAAAACAAAAAAATGTAACTTACCAGCTACGAGTGTATAAATCAGAAAACTACAAGTGCATTGCCTGCCATTTTCCACCTAATTAATTCAACTGACCGAAAATGTCCATTGATTTTCTGAGACGCACTGGCAGTGCATGAGCAAAATCCACCCTAATATCCTAACATTTGGTCGAATTTATAGGGCAGCTAAACATTTTGTATCAAAATTTAAACTGGTCTTCATTCAATTATTGCCTCATCAATCAGGGAAAGGTTGTTCTTTATATGGTATGCATTTTTCACCACTTATGAAGCCAAAGGTTTTGTATCCCATATAACAAATGAACCATCAATATGGCAGACGTTATGAATCTATGACACCAAGCTAATGCTTGCATCAGAACATGAGAATTATAAATTAATCTGGGCATCAATAATCCTAAATTTGGAAAACTGTCACTCTTAAGCATCCACTGCACAAGCCTGCATACATTTAGATCTTAGGTACCAGCATCCTGCTGGACATGCAGCAAAAAAAAAACAATTTCAGATGGGGAGTCTTCATATGGTGCAACTTTGCTGGTGGCAAAGAAGCCAATCCTTAAGAGGTAGGTGCTGCCACAAGTGCCACACATGAAGTTACCAAGTGTCATTGTAGGTTATTGTTTTTGGCACTGGCATCTGTTGTCAAAGCTACTGTAGCCACTGGTCATTGTGGTGGTCCAAGCTAGCAAGAGGTGTCGCCATTTTCCTCTGTCGTTAGCTAATGACTTCCAGGTATGATAATTGATGTCTATGGCCTTCATGTCACCCTCACAAACGTCACTGAAAGGGCCCTTTGGGCATCCTCCTGGTGGTCTGGCTCCAGCTACATCACCACACAGAAAGCCCTTGGCTTTCCACCTTTTATTCTGCAGACGTGCCCGAGTCAACAAAACTGCCTCTGTTTGAGGAGTCATAACAAACAAAGAAGCTCTACCTTTGAGAGAACTGCCACATTTACAGAATCACACAGTACAGAAGAAGCTCTTCGGCCCATCGCGTCTGTACCAACACGTGAGAAACACCTGACTTACCTCCTAATCCCATTTACCAGCACTTGGCCCATAGCCTTGAATGTTATGATGTGCCAAGTGCTCATCCAGGTACATTTTAAAAGATGTGAAGCAACCCGCCTCCACCACCCTCCCAGGCAGCGCATTCCAGACCATCACCACCCTCTGGGTAAAAAAGTTTTTCCTCACGTCCCCCCTAAACCTCCTGCCCCTCACCTTGAACTTATGTTCCCTCATGACTGACCCTTCAACTAAGGGGAGAACAGCTGCTCCCTATCCACCCTGTCCATGCCCCTCATAATCTTGTACACGTCAATCAGGTTGCCCCTCAGTCTTCTCTGCTCCAGCAAAAACAACCCAAGTCTATCTAACCTCTCTTCATAACTTAAATGTTTCATCCCAGGCAACATCCTGGTGAATCTCCTCTGCACCCCCTCCAGTGCAGTCACATCCTTCCTATAAAGTGGCGACCAGAACTGCACACAGTACTCCAGCTGTGGCCTCACCAAGGTTCTATACAACTCCAACATGACCTCCCTACGTTTGCAATCTATGCCTCGATTGATAAAGGCAAGTGTCCCATATGCCTTTTTCACCACCCCACTAATGTGCCCCTCTGCCTTCAGAGATCTATGGACACACACGCCAAGGTCCCTTTGTTCCTCAGAAGCTCCTACTGTCATGCTGTTCACTGGATACTTCCTTCTTAAATTACTCCTTCCAAAGTGTATCACTTCACAATTTTCAGGGTTAAATTCCATCTGCCACTTATCTGCCCATTTGACCATCCCGTCTATATCTTGCTGTAGCTCAAGACACTCAACCTCACTATTAACCACCCGGCCAATCTTTATGTCATCCGCAAACTTACTAATCCTACCCCCCACATTGTCATCTATGTCGTTTATATAAATGACAAATAATAGGGGACCAAGCACAGATTCCTGTGGTACGCCACTGGACACTGGCTTCCAATCACCAAAGCATCCTTCTGTCATCACCCTCTGTCTCCTACAACTAAGCGAATTTTGAATCCACCTTATCAAATTACCCTGTATCCTATGTGCATTTGCCTTCATTATAAGTCTCCCATGTGGGACCTTGTCAAAGGCTTTGCTGAAATCCACATAGGCTACATCAACTGCACTACCCTCATCTACACACCTTCATGTTTTTTCCTGCCAGGATGTGCCCAAAATGTGCCATTGACTACGAAGTTGAAAACTGTTGAGCTTCTCTTCTTGATAGCTGTAAGTCATCCATGTTTCACGGCCATACAGCAATATGAGAATACTGGCATTAGAAGCCATCAGCTGGGTCCTAAAGGTCAACTTGCTGTTATTCCCTGCGGTTTTTGAGAGTCGGCCAAAGGTGCTAGCTGCTTTCCCTATGAGTACATCAACTTATGTATCAAGGGACACATTGTCTGTCACCATGGATCCAAGGCAGCAGAATTTGCTAACCACTTCCAGTGGAGTGTCATTTAGTGTAATCAGGGATGGAGATGCAACACCTTCTCCCATGACCTACCGACTCCCACAGTTACCTCGACTACAGCTCCTCACACCCCTCTTCCTGTAAGGACTCCATCCCATTCTCTCAGTTCCTTCGCCTCCGTCACATCTGTTCCGATGATGCTACCTTCAAAAACAGTTCCTCTGACATGTCCTCCTTCTTCCTTAACCGAGGTTTTCCACCCACGGTCGTTGACAGGGCCCTCAACCATGTCCGGCCCATCTCCTGCGCATCCGCCCGCACACCTTCTCCTCCCTCCCAGAAACATGATAGGGTCCCCCTTGTCCTCACTTATCACCCTACCAGCCTCCGCATTCAAAGGATCATCCTCCGCCATTTCCGCCAACTCCAGCATGATGCCACCACCAAACACATCTTCCCTTCACCCCGCCCCCCCCACCCCGGCGGCATTCCATAGGGATCGTTCCCTCCAGGACACCCTGGTCCACTCCTCCATCACCCCCTACTCCTCAACCCCCACCTATGGCACCTCCCCATGCCCACGCAGAAGATGTAACACCTGCCCCTTCACTTCCTCTCTCCTCACCGTCCAAGGGCCCAAACACTCCTTTCAAGTGAAGCAACATTTCACTTGCATTTCCCCCAACTTAGTCTACTGCATTTGTTGCTCCCAATGCGGTCTCCTCCACATTGGAGAAACCAAACGTAAACTGGGCGACCACTTTGCAGAACACCTGCGGTCTGTCCGCAAGAATGACCCAAACCTCCCTGTCGCTTGCCATTTTAACACTCCACCCTGCTCTCTTGCCCACATGTCTGTCCTTGGCTTGCTGCATTGTTCCAGTGAAGCCCAACGCAGTGAACCTCATCTTCCGACTAGGCACTTTACAGCCTTCTGGACTGAATATTGAATTCAACAACTTTAGGTGTTGAACTCCCTCCTCCATCCCCACCCCCTTTCTGTTTCTTCCCACTTCCTTTTGTTTTTTCCAATAATTTATATAAATTTTTCTTTTCCCACCTATTTCCATTATTTTTAAATCATTTATGCCCCCCCACCCCCACTAGAGCTATATCTTGAGTGCCCTACCATCCATTCTTAATTAGGACATTCGTTTAGATAATATCAACTTCAACAGCTGTGTTCTTTCGTTCTTTTGTCTGTGACATCTTTTGATTATCTGCTCCTATCACTGCTTGCTTGTCCTACAACCACACCCCCCATCCACTTCTCTCCCCACACCCAACCCCCCTCCCCACCTTAAACCAGCTTATATTGCACCCCTCTCCTTGGATTCACCTAGTTCTGTTGAAGGGTCATGAGGATTCGAAACGTCAACTCTTTTCTTCTCCGCCGATGCTGCCAGACCTGCTGAGTTTTTCCAGGTAATTCTGTTTTTGTTTTGGATTTCCAGCATCCGCAGTTTTTTGTTTTTAGTCCATGAGCCTTTGTAGCTGAGTTTCCATGTGGGTGACTAGAGCAGCATCATTAGCATAGGGAAGTTCTCTGATCAGGGTGCAATGTATTTTTGTTTTCACTTTCAGATTGTAGTTTTCCATCTGACTTAGTATGCAAATGGACTCCTTCCATAACTACAGGGAAGGCAAAGTCAGAAGCATGGAGGAAAGATGCCAAACAGAGTGGGGCCTTGGACACAGCCCTGTTTCACTTCATTATATGAAGGAATCAAGTGTGCGCTTGGCCCTACCATCACCAAAGTTGTCCCCCTGAAGTTGGGAGATGATGAAGTACTTACCAACAGAAATAAACAGATGTCCTGCTGGGCTGAACATTATTGAGCTGTACTCCTGTGAAGTGGATATTTCTCACCTCTGCGTTTGACGGTCTCCTACAGTTAGATGAAGAACCCTCATCAACTGAGCTTGAGAAGGCCATAGTTTGCTTAGCAAACAGAAAGATATCCAGCAAGGATAGAATCTCAACCAAACTGCTCAAGAACAAAAAATCCCATCTATTGTCACAACTTTATGACCATCTCCTTCTCTACTGATAAGTTGGCTCCATTCCACAGGAGGTGTGTGATGCAACAATCGTCACACGATAGAAAAATAAAGGCAACAGAAGAGGCTACAACAACTACAGGGGTATCTCACTCCTTAGCATCACTGGGAAGATCTTTGCTAGGGTCATACTTAAAAGACTCCATCTAATTGCTCACTGAGTGCACCTAGAGGTACAGTGCAGTTTCCACAGTGTCCAAAGCTCTACTGTGGACATGATCTTCACCTTATACCAGCTACAAGCAAAGTATACCTCTTTACCCTCTTTTCATAAATAAGGCATTCGACACTGTCAGCAGATCAGGACTCTGCAAGATTTTGAGGAAAACTGGCTGTCCGCCAAAGCTCCTCAGTCTCATCCACTCCTTCCACAACAATATGCATAGTTTGAGACTCCACATTTACATCTTACATCACCATTATCTTTCCAACTCATTCACTAATGTCACACCACCTCGACTAAGCACAGGAGTTTTGCTACCTAACAAGCCAGTAAAAAGGTTCTGTTTCAAACAGAGACAAATATTTTGCAATAGAATTAAGTAATTTATCTCAATTTAATCTTAATCTGCTGATGTCTATAACCCATGTATGCTTTTCTCACACAATTTATAACATTATCAAAACAACTTGATTGAATAACCACTTGCAAGTCATTTCCAAGGCAATTATTACTCCATATAACACTGAAGCTTGTATCCCTTCACTGTGCGAAGAAGAAAATGATGATGACATCACATTTTGAGCTGAAGGAAATTACTAACTAACTTGGATTTGATGAGCTACAGGCTGCTAGAAAGTGTCAGAAAGCAACAAACTTAGCCAAATAGAGGTAGGGAAGAGATTTACAAATAATGTCTTCAAGGAGTAACACATAAATGATGAACAGAAGGGATCAAGAATTCAGCTCTCATGCTCCAATTCAGCAAGAGGTAGAAGGGCATGTAAGAAAATGCTATAAAATAAAGTTTGTTTTGTTATTTTAGAAGTAGGCATTTTAGGAATATGGGGTTCTGGTTGGACATTGGAAATAAGAAGATAAAGCCATTATTTAGCCTATTTCTGTGCTTAGGTTTTAGTGACTACATTGGAATACATAGCAGCAGAATTATGGGAGAGATGTGTGGTGGGGATAGACCATGGAGAAACAGCGAAGAAGAGTAATGTGGTCAGTAATGTCGAAGATGGCAGAGAAGAGACCAGAAGAATGAACCACTTTCAGTCAAAAAGGATGCTTGGTAAATTTATATAAAAACAAAAAAACTGCGGATGCTGGAAATCCAAAACAAAAACAAAAACAGAATTACCTGGAAAAACTCAGCAGGTCTGGCAGCATCGGCGGAGAAGAAAAGAGTTGACGTTTCGAGTCAAATCTCAATTTAATCTTAATCTGCTGATGTCTATAACCCATGTATGCTTTTCTCACACAATTTATAACATTATCAAAACAACTTGATTGAATAACCACTTGCAAGTCATTTCCAAGGCAATTATTACTCCATATAACACTGAAGCTTGTATCCCTTCACTGTGCGAAGAAGAAAATGATGATGACATCACATTTTGAGCTGAAGGAAATTACTAACTAACTTGGATTTGATGAGCTACAGGCTGCTAGAAAGTGTCAGAAAGCAACAAACTTAGCCAAATAGAGGTAGGGAAGAGATTTACAAATAATGTCTTCAAGGAGTAACACATAAATGATGAACAGAAGGGATCAAGAATTCAGCTCTCATGCTCCAATTCAGCAAGAGGTAGAAGGGCATGTAAGAAAATGCTAAGAAATATTTCAACTCTTTCTTGGACTCGAACTCAAGTTCTGTCGAAGGGTCATGAGGACTCGAAACGTCAACTCTTTTCTTCTCCGCCGATGCTGCCAGACCTGCTGAGTTTTTCCAGGTAATTCTGTTTTTGTTTTTGCTTGGTAAATTTAACTGTGGTAGTCTCAATCTTAAAGGTAAGTTTTGAAATTAAATTAGTAACTATTGAACAGGGAGTAGCAAAGTGTTTGTGGCAATGAAGGGCATGTAATTCAGTCTCTAGGGTGAAAAATGAACCTACAACCTCCTGACTCAGAAGGGATAACGCTTTTAATTATCTAAAGCTGCAAAGGGAATGTAGACATGCTTTCTGCACCAGACCAGCAAGAAGATGAGACTGTTACATTTCAGCCAAGGCTGACATTTCAGACAAGTACTGAGAAAACATTACATTAAAAGGAGTCACATCTTTCAGATTAGACATCAGCCCTGTCAGACGCACAAAACAGATTTCACATCCAACCAACATTCTTCCTTCAAACACTATTATAAAAAAACAACTGGTCATTCTTCATTTGCCACTTCTGGGGCCGGCCATACATAAGCTGGCTATTACATTTGCCTACATAACTGTAATTCATTAGATGTATAAAGAAACTCACATCCAAAGGACATGAAAAGATAATATATAGGTGCAAGTTTTTTTTTCTAATAAACTTTGAATTTTCCCATGTTAATCTGGTGATTACCCCCAGCCTGTGATGTTACATTTGTAATGGATTTTACAGTTTCTGCTTCAATGCCTCAATGTGGCCAGAATTTACATGTTAAAATAAAAATCTAATATCCCTCACATTCTAACAAAAATTTTGAGTTCACATACCTTTGTTATAAAATTTCCAGCCAGTGGAAACAATCTTTCACTGTTTACTATTGCAACCATTTCATTATTTATTTGATCCTGTTTGAGTCTTTCTTTACTATAACCTCTTAGAACAGTGGTTAACTTCAAAGGTACTTCATTACTATGAAACGTTTTTGGATGTCCAGAGGTCACGAAAGGTGCTATTCAAGTGCAAGTTATTTCTCAGAAGAAGCTCTGAAGAAGAGTCATAACGGTTTTGAAACATTAACTCTGTTTCTCTCTCCACAGATGCTGCCAGCCCTGCTGAGTTTTTAGAGCATTTTATGTTTGTATTTCAGATTTCCAGCATGGCAGTATTTTGCTTTTATTCCTTTCATTCTTGGTAGAATTCTAGAAAATCTTGGCTCTGTCCTTTCCTTTGGCTCTAATATCCTTCCTATCACCCACACTCCAACCACAGCCTGACCAATAAATGTACAAATTCAACATTATAATCAATGCCCTACGTATAAAATCCAGAATGCTAACATTTTCTGAATTTCTATTTTTTTAATTTGCCTTCTTACCTTTAATGGTTTACCTATCTGGATCAACTCTGTACTTCATTCTGTTTAAGAATATTAACATGTAGGGTATACTTGTTTTTATTTCCCCCCCCACTAAATTTACTGCTTCACATTTTCCTATGTTGAACTGCATCTGTCACCTATTAACTCATCCACTAACCTGTCTACATCTTCTTGCAATCCTCCTCATGCTCATAATTTAGGATCCTTTCTGTTCACGAGTTCTGAGAGTTCTGCGGGTGCAGTTTTTCACGAACTGAAGAATTCAGTAATTGAGAAAGGTAATATCTTTAACAATACAGATGTAGCAAATTCAGATGTTTTGCTCCATTTTCTCCATTGTGTTGGTTATTTAATACTAGTTAAAAATCATTTAATAACATCCTGCTACCTCTTGGACTGAGCTTTTGGTTGCCTATCCTAATATCTCATGTGCCTCAGCATTTTGTTTGATTTACATTCCTGTAAAGTGCCTCACCACCAAAGGTGCTACATGAATGGAAGTTGTTGTTATGGTAGTGCTTATTTATTCAATAGTAATTGTTATGCCATGATGGCACTGAGTGAAGGCAGCGGTAGACCTGGGCCACCCATCCTTCAGAGTTGAGCAGCTTGTCAACTCTGACCCAGTCACTTGTACAAGTTACCCAAGGTCTGCTAATACCTGTGAAAATATAACCCAGCAACATCCAGTAACCACATTTCTCAGAGGTTACCTCAATCAACCGTTTAAATTAGTCTGAAGCCTCATTTGACATGTAAATAGGATTAATGCCTAAAGTAAGAGTGGTCAATCCAGATAACCCCCACCTCCCCCCTAAGAAATTAAACCCAGTGACTTTAGAAAAGGAAAGAAAATCAGTACATTGCATTTAAAATATAAATTAGAATAGAAATAAAACCAACTTACACTACTTCAAACTCTTTGAGGGTATCAGTAACCCTTTAAGGTGTAAAGCGCACCTGGTGGTACTTTTTACAATGCTGACCTAATTTAACTAAAACTGCTCGGAATGAAATCTGACATATTTTGAACTCGTACTTGGTGCAGGGGTGGGGGTGTAACAGGTTATTCATCTACAGGTTTCAGCACAGTCAAGCCCAATTCTGTCTTCTGGATCACAAAGTTTGAACCGATATGACAGAAAATTAACTGGTTGCTTCTTTAACCTAATGTTCTGACTGCACCTTTGTTCTAAACAGTAGAGATACTCAATGGTTTCACTTCACAAGGCATTCCAATGGTGTGGAAGAACAGTTTTGTTCCTTGCAAAAATACTGAACCAATTATTAAAAAGCCCATTTAAGTTACACATGCAAACTGTGCTAATTCTCAATAAATACCCTGAATATTAACCAATGTAATATGTGGGAGTCTATCTCCGATACTGATGAGAAGTATTAGACTTGTTCCCTATCTTCACAGCCAGTGATTTGGCATTGTGTGGGACTCCACAATAAGTCCCTTGAATTTCTGCACTTACCGAATGTAGCCCAATGTGGGTTGGCAAGGAATAAAAAGTCTGTCTTTGTGGGCATCTGCATAGGCACAGCCATCTCCTCTGTTGTCCACCACTGGATTCTCCAGTTCCCTAAGAGTTACCCACAAATTACATTTTCAGAACTTTCTAACAGGAATGATATATAAGCACTCGTACTTTAAATACTGATTCTGAAGCACTCTTAGTAGTGCAATCATTAGTTTGGAACATGCCATAACCTAACTAACCATTTATTAAACTGCCCCTTTTACAGAAAGATACAGATCTATTCATTATAAAACTATTAAAAGTGGAATAGCCACAATATTTTTCTACATTTGCCATGTCATGTAATTTGTTAGCCAGGCTTACAATTTTACATAAAAGGTCCTGGGAATACTGAAAATTCCTGTTTCTCAGCAAAGCTGGATGCTAAAAAATCACTTGCACAACACATCACACGTGGTCTACCTATCTTTAATTGGGTATATGCATGAGGCATTGTGTGACTTGTTGTGGAAAACAACTACTATTAGTCACTTATATAGCATCTTTAATGTTGAAAAATGGCCCAAAATGATTCATAGAAACCTAATCAAGAATCTGGTGGCTGAGAACAAAGAAGAAAATTTAGAAGGGGTGACCAATATTTGCTCAACAAATAGCGTTGTAAAAGGATCAGAGGAATGTGAACAGTCGGAAAGGTTTATGGAGGGAATTCCAGAGTGTGGCACCTATAGGCTTAAAGCACAGCTGCCGACGGTGGGGAAGAATGCACAAGAGGCCAGGGAAAATTAAGTTCCTGGGGCCCATTTGCTCCCTCAAAAAAGCATAAAAGACCTCATAGCACTATTCAAAGAGGAGCAGAGAAATGCACCAGGTGTTCAGGCGAATAGCTTTGCTCAACCAACATCACTAAAAAACAGACTTCATCTCACTGCTGCTTGTGGGAACTTGAGCGCAAATTGGTTGCCTGTGTTTCGCTGCATTACAACAGTAACTACGCATAAAAATTACTTCACTGACTTTAGGACATCCTCTGGTTGTGTAAGGCACTATACAAGTGCAAGTTTGTTCTTTATTCTTTTGGAACTCAACTAGACCAGACCTGAATTTATATAACATACCCCAATCACACATTTTCATGCTTTCACTGGTGCTGCATGAGGGGAGACCTGCACAGTCCTCATCAGCCTGCAAAAGCAGACTGGTCATATCCAAAGTGCCAATGAGCATATCTGCAGGCATTTTCACAACTACAATATGGAACTGTCTTTACAGAATTCAGGTAAGCATAGAGCAAGATGAAGAACTACATCACATGCCATAGGGAGACCTGCCGCTAACATGTGATTTAGGGCTGGCACAACTAATGGCTAATGTTCTCTACTTACTTCTAGTCATGATGCAATGCTGATGTATAAGGATGGTGCTAAGGGCTGACAAACAGGGTCACCTTCCACCAGTTTACACAACATGATATCCACTTAAACAAAATAGGGTACTGGGTTGCTCTATCACTTTCCTATAGACTGGTGACTACACACTGGATTTCCGTTCAATATACTGTAATTTTTTACATCTCTCCTTCAGCCTCGAGAAAAGCTACCAAGGCATTGATTTTTTTTCCAAAGGCTGCAAGGATCTGAGTCCCCTTTTCTGCCACTTCCCTTTAATTGCCCACATCCCTTTACCCTTCATCTATGCACAATTTCCTACTACGATCACTAGTGCGTTACAGCACTTGGGTAAATCTGCACCTGTAGCTGCAATTAACTATGCAAAAGTACTAATTCACAAAATTTAGCCAGTGTTTCCAATTTACTGTTGACAAGATTTGCATCAATGCTTAACCTATTAGATTACACAAGAGCATGAAAGTCACATCCTTAACTTCCAAATAAATTTAGGGTTTGATGACCTGTAACCTTGTTAAACCCTGGGAAGAAGCTCAAACGAATCAAGTTTCTCCATGAGGTTTAAGGAATAGCTGCAGCAATCACAGGAAGATTGTCATGACTAAAGCCAACACCAAATACTGGAAACAGGTACCTGTTCTGGCAAAATGACTTAAGCCTATAAGAAATTACAAATCTTTGAGCATACTTAGACGCATAGATATGTGTAATATCCTCAGCTCTTCCTTTCAAATGATTTTGTTAAAGAGACAGATTCAATGTGTATTAATAACCTTCCAATAATATGGCAAAAGAATCAAAAATTATGAAGACTCCTTCAACATGACGATTGCGTAATTATCATCAGCATGGCAAACTTGGACATTTCAATAAAACTCATCTAGCTTTTGTGTGTTTGCTCACAAGCTGCTGAGCATTGTTGACTGTAAGTAAGTCTTCAGAAGCAAAATAGCAGAAGTTGAGAAGACATCAAAATCTGGAGCAGGCAGCTGGAGCATGTCAGGTGGTACGAATTTGACATTTTAACAGCTGTGACTGTATTCTGGGAGGAACGTTTCCAGATTAATAAGAAAGAAAACTGACAAAATAAGCAGAACCAAGGTAATAAAGGAAAATGTATTAATCATGCAGTTCACATAAACATCTGTTCTGAGTTTGTTATCCTAGATCAGCCCCAAATTAGTAGATGTCACTGTTGCATTGAATACACATCTATAATTGCAGTAAAAAGGGAGAAAATATCAGAAACAGTTTTGAACAGTTCACTGCGTGAATACACATTCTACTTGGAACAGGTTAAAGAGACTAGGGCAAATTCGGGCTCACTCGCCGTGTTCTGCACTGAGTTAACAGTTCTCAGCCGCAGTGGAGTGGATGCGTTAGTCTCAACAACCACGAGCTAGAAGGAAAAAGAAAATCAGCGAGGTTTTCAATTCCTCATTACTAGCCATTGCTGGGAGGTGTATATGAACACCAAACCTGAAATGGTTGCTTCCCATTTCCCAGCATTAATATCATTCTTTGATGAGAGCAGAATTGTTCCTTCTCCATCTCCCCATAAAAAAATGTGGCCGTGGGGCATAAATGGCAATGTTGTGCAGGTTGAAATAGGTGGATTTGGTGATGGCAAGGATGTAGGAAGCTCAGTTCAGTGTCCAACAGGACCTCTTAAAGAGATGCTCAGCATGTAGGTTAGCTCTCCTAAATGTCCTTGCTAAATTAGGCAAACTTTCTAAGTTGCATCCCCACCAGTTTAAATTACTTCAGAGCAAGTTATTCAAAACTCTGAACAACGGAACAGTTAGGAAAATATTATGCAGCTTTAAAATCCTAATTGTATTGTTAAAGTAATTTTGCTCCTAGGGTTGTCAATTAATCATAATTTGTGATTAATGCATTTATTTTTTGAGAGATTAGCTTTAACGTGCATTAATTGTGAAACTTACCACAGGTATGAATTGGTAGGAATACATTTTTGTCTACCAGCACCACAGTTTTAACTTGATGAATCGCAGCTTCTTCCTGCTGCTGGCATTGTCAATCAAGCACATGCTGTTTTCTCTGCTCAGAGCAAATAATCTTGCCGTTGTGGTTCCCAAATCTTCATGATAATGGGTAAAAAGGTGAAACAGTAACGACTTGCATTTATATACAATACCCTTAAAGTAAAATGTTGCAAGGGCTTCACAGGAGCATAATCAGACAAAATATGACTCAGAACCTAAGACACATCAGGAAAGGTGATCAAAAGCTTGGTCAAAGAATATCTTAAAAGGAGGAGAGAGAGGTGGAGAAGTTCATTTATTTTTTCTTTATTCTACCATGGGATGTGGGCATCGCTGGCAAGGCTAGCATTTGTTGCCCATCCCCAATTGCCCTTCAGCTGAGTAGCTTGCTAAGCAACTGCAGAGGGCAGTTAAGAGTCAACCACTATACTGCAGGTCTGGAGTCACATGTAGGCCAGACAAGGGTGGCAGGTTTCGTTCCCTAATGGACATTAATGAACCAGATAGGTTTTTACAACAATCAATGATAGATGTCATGGTCACTATTACTGAGACTAGCTTTATATTCCAGATATATTAATTTAAATTCTACCAGCTGTCGTGAAATTTGAACCCATGTCCCCACAGCATTAGTCCGGGCCTCTGAAATATTAGTCCAGTGACATTACCACAATGCCACCATCTTCCTATAAAGGGCAGGAATTTCAAAACTTTGGAGCCAGATTTTGGATGCATGTGCAGGGAAATTGCTTGTTGCAAAAATTGGAATGTAAACCCATGCAAGACATTGTTTACAGAACTTGAATTCTTTGTTCTCACAGGTTTAGATTAAGCTTTTTTTAAAAAAAGCATCTTGTTGATTTGTAATGTATCTAATATCAAGCAGCAGGATTTTAATGCCCTTTCCAAAGTCTGTTAGCTCTGTGTGTCGAGCTACGGTGGTGCTACAATTTAGCAGGGTCTGGTTTTTAGCTTTCAGTATTAAAATGCAAGCCATTACTTCCTTTAATTAGTGTAGCAATGATGTATGAATTTAACGGGATTCTGCTTTGATACTTAGAAATGAGTAATTGGAAGCTAAATTGGACAACCCCTGAAAACTGGCACAGGGATCGCTATGCAGAATTAACACGCACCTACTTGATTCCAAAGCTGGCAACACACCAACTTTTTGCTGTCTGCTCATTTCATGCCAAGCGCATTGTTGACTGGCTGGATATATCAGCAGGAGACCAAAATTGTGACTGGCTAGCACCACTTAAAATTAGCCTGCACCTCTTAAGGGGAAGGTGCACTGTGGCTCGACAAGGTGCTGGGAGTCATGGCTGAAGAGCAGCTAACCTGGAAAAGAGTGAGGAAGGGCTCAACAGGGGAGATAGCAAACTCAAAGGTTTAGACAATGCACTGAAAAAGGAGAAGAGATCCTATATCCACAGGAGGCCAGTCAGCCCTCCAGACACATGGACAAAAGACAGCAAGAGCAAATGGGCTTGAAGGTCAGTGCCAGATGCCATGGTCAGGTCAGTAAATGCACTTTCAAATGTCACATCTTACCAACTGCACCACTCAAAAACTGTTCAAGTCAGTACACCTCTATTACTCACCTACCAACAATCTCTATCAATCACAACTCATACCAAACTTTCATGTGCTTCACTTCACCCTTAAGTACTGAGCACTGCTGCAAGCCTCACATTCACAGTTTGCACACACTGTCAGCCATTCAACCACAACAGCCTCATTGACTAGCCACACTGCATGATACACTTTCCATTCTGGCAAGACAAGATGGGATGCAACTGGAGGCAGGAGTTAACCAAAGGGAACCAGGTGCATCTGCATTTCTTAATCCCCAAGGAGAGTGTTAGCCATCATGGGATTCTTAAGGGGGAGGTGGTGGGGAGGGGCTTGTCGTACTTTGAGTTGTTTGCCTAATTTGGTCCCCACCTGACACCCAGCTCTCACCTGTGGCTCCGAGAAGTTGCTTACCTGCTGCAACAGCCACACTATGGGCAGCCACTTAGACAAGCGGGCTAAACAAGCTGATGTTGGCTGACAGGTCTCAAACTCTCAGTGAGTTTGGGATTTGCCTATCTCTAGCATGTGAAGGCTGTTTCGGCGGACTGGGCAGAAGAAATGGCTTGACTAATTCAGTGGTCAAGAAGGCAGTCCAGCATAGCACCGTGGAGTGTGAAGAGCATGACGAGGCACAAAAGATGTCATGGTCATCCACTGCATCCAAAGAAGTCTTCAGTCGTAACTGTTCTCCATGCCACTGAACTCAGGCTTCTGCGACCGAGAGAGTGGGATTGCTCCTGTGCAATGGTTCTCCCACTTTAAAAATATTCTTGCACAGGTTTTTGTGCAAATTCATCTTTGTTTCTTTCTTCCAAAGTCCTGCAGCAATAGAGGCATGGCAAAGTAACAGGTGGGGTTGGCTACTCGTGGTCGTAGTCACAAACCTGTACGCAGGCGGCCCTTGGACTAGTGACTGCTCAACTCTGCACCCGGGGCAGCAGAGGAGTTTAGCGATATCTAGGGTAACTAGGCAGCCCTCTTTAGGATAGCACTGCCCACCCTTTGTGAGGGATGGGGTTAGAAAAGGTACCCTAAACATTGCCAGCCCTACAAACGTCTGGCCAGTTTACTGCAGCTGGCAGATCATCCACGAGGCGGTCAAATAACTTCAAAATCAAACAAAATGATTCATCAATGGAGCCTGGAATATCCAGACTCTACTGGAGAGAAGGTACGCAACATGACCTGAAAAGAGAACAGCTCTTATATCTAAAGAACTAGCACGTTATCATATCGACATTGTGGCACTGAATGAGACAAGGCTCGCTGATGAGGGCTCACTAAAGGAAGACTAAGGTGACTACGCTTTTTTCTGGAAGGGAAAAATGGAGAGTGAGGACAGGATATATGGTGTAGGATTCTCAATCAGATCATCTTTGATGAAAGACATTACTGCACTCCCTGTTGGGATCAACAAGCGCCTCATAATTGTGTTTTCCACTCGGCTGAACAAGCCACATGACCTTCATCAACCCCTAAGCACCAACTCTCAACAGCCCCCGAGGACGTGAAAGAACAACTCTACAAGGGTCTGGATCAAGTCCATTAAGTCCATGTCTGTCAATGATAAGCTCAAGGTTCTAGGAGACTTCAATGCCTGGGCGGGGAAAGTCAGAGATAACTGGAAAGGAATTCTGGGTAATCACAAGGTTGGAAAACTTAACAGCAATGGCCAGTTACTCATGAACAAATGTGCTGAGCACAATCTTTACATTACCAACACAATGTTCAGGCAAGCTGATAAGTACAAGACTACTTGGATGCATCCAAGGTCAAAACAGTGACACATGATCAACTACATCATTGCGCGTCAGAAAGATCTCAGGATGTACAAATTACACGGGCAAAACAATGCGCATAATGTTGGGCAGATCACAGACTAATCTGAGCAATTCTCAACTTGCGAATTGCTCTAACTCAGCGCAAGCGACCAAAAGCCGTCAGAGCTCCTTTCAATACGGCTAAACATGAATAGCAACGCTTGCTACAACCAGTTTCAGAACACACAATCAAAAACTCAAAGCTAGCATGTCCCTTGTTGCAGCCCGTGTCAAGAAGTAGAGCAAATTTAAAGACATTGTCACTGAAACAGCAAACACTATTTGTGGGCCGAAGAAGCGAGTGCTTCAGGGTTGGTTTGATGAAAATAACGAAAACATCTCTCAAATCCTGAAGGCCAAAAATAGAGCATATATGGAGTGGTAGAATGATCCAACCTCCACCTCCAAAAGAGACAGGTTTTGACACCTAAAGAGCAAAGTTCAGAGAGAACTGTATGTGATGCAAGACGGATAGTGGGAAAGGAAAGTTGAAGAATTACAACAATATGCAGACTCCCACAGCTCAAAAAAGTTCTTCAGTTCTATTAAATATGTACATGGACCTTCTAGGTCAGGCTCCACACTACTGCTCTCAGGCGATGGATCGTCCTTGATCAAAAATCATGCAGAAGTAAGAGACAGATGGGCAAAACACTTCAGCAGCCTGCTGAACAGACCATCTACCATCAACCACACAGCCCTCAACCAGATTCCTCAGCGGCCATTAGTTGACGAGGTTGATTTGCCTCCTTCTGTTGATGAGATCAAGAAAGCTATTAAGCAGGTGAACTCAGGCAAGGCTACAGGGAAAGATGGAATCCCAACAGAAATTTTCAAAGGAGCAGGTCCTGACATGATAGAGGTCTTCCATGATATTCTCCTGTGTATCTGGAATGAAGAAAAGATGCCAAATGACTTTCACGATGGAATGATAGTTGCTCTCTAAGGCAATGCAAGAAAGCAGAATGTAGCAACTACAGGGGTATCTCACTTCTGTCCACAGAAGGAAAGATGTTTTTTTGCATCATCCTGATGTGGTAGAAACAAATCTGCCCAAGGCTCAGTGTGGCTTTTGACCAGGTCACAGCGTTGTGGACATGATGTTCACTATGAGACAAATCCAAGAAAAATGCCTCAAGCACAGCATGGCCCTTTACTTCATTTTCGTTGATCTTGCAAAGGCCAATCTGCAGGGAGGCCCTCTGGACAATCTTAGAACAGCGTGGATGGCCAAAAAAATTTGTCAAGGTCATATAGCTGTTCCACAACGGAATGACGGGCCAGGTCATTTTAAATGGCAAATCATCAACTCCCTTTGAATCTTGAACAGAGTAAAGCAGGGCAGCGTTCTAGCATCAGTTCTATTCTACCTGTTCTTTAACCTGCTCTTTACCTGTGTCCTTAGCCATTCTGTCAAGGATCTTGAAGGAGGAGTGCATCTCCAATATCAGCTTGATGACTCACTTTTTGACCTACGAGGTTGCAGTGTAAAAACCAAAACTCTGAGGAACTCATCCAGGAAGTCCTTTTCACCAATGATTTTGCCTTAAAACAAGCGATTTGCAGAGCATGGTTGACAGATTTTGAGAGGCTTCAAAGCTGTTTGGATCGACCATCAATCTTGGAAAGATAGAGGTTCTATATCAGCCCTTGCCAAATTCTAGCACTGTTCAACCAGACATCTCCATCATGATACAAAGCTGAAGAACACTGATAGCTTCAAATACCCAGGAACCATTATCTCCAGTGATGATTCACTTGATAATGAAATATTAACTAGGATCAGCAAGGCGAGCCAGGAGCTTGGAAGTCTTCACACCAGAGTAGTAAACTACCACGAAGATCGAGATATACAACATTTTTGTCATCACTTACCTCCTCTATGGACTTTATACCACAAAAACATAAAACAGTTGGAACAATTTCACATGCGTACTCTTCGCTCCATTCTTGGCAAGATCAGATCACAAACCTTGAAATCTTCGACTGAGCTCAGACAACAAGCATTGAGGCAATGCTCCTGAGAGCCCATCTGCGCTGGATAGAGTATGTAATTAGAATGAAGGACCATCTCATTCCGAGACAGCTGCAGTATGGAGAGCTAGTGTCAGACAAAAGAAACCAAAGTCAGCTGCACAAGCACTACAAGGACATGCTTGGGAATTCTGAAGTGGTGCAGGGTCAAGCCTAATGAGCTGGAAGAATTAGCGTGAGAAAGAACTCATTGGGGAGCTGCAATCTGTACAGCTTCTTTCACATTTGAAAAGGATTGATGTCAACATCTTATTGCTGCCCATGGACAACATCATAGAGCAACATCTATCCATGTCACAGCACAAGTTCCAATGCCCCAAATGTTTCCGACTCTGTGTAGTAGACTGGGACTACATAACCATCTCAACGTTCATCATTGATGAGTCTGCACATCTATCGTCTTCTTCGAACTCAACGGACAACACATTATTGCTGAGGCCGTGTCCAGCATGGGGGCTGAAATCATCAAAGATGATAGTATCCTCAGACCTAATTCTCTTTCTCACAGCCTACATTCCCCTCATTCCACAATGTCATCGGATTTACAAGCTGCAGGCAGTATAAGCATGCACCTCTTATTTCCCCCCATCACCCTTCCCTTTCTTTTCAGATACCCATGTGGTGCAACTTGGTCAGGCAGTAGAGGGAAACAGCAAGAAGAGGGTGGGAACAAAGGTACTACACCACCACACGACTTCACACATGTAGCCACCAACTCTGCTACCAACTTTGCACATATGTCAGAGGAATGATTAGAGGCATAATCTGGATCTGGTGAGAACCAAGCACAAGTGCACAAAAGGCAGGGCAGCAAGTAAAGATAGTGCAGGTGCCAGCTTGCTGGAGGGTGAGTGGTTAGTTTGAAGAAGCTAGGGCTGTTCTCTAGGGAGCAAAGGAAGTTGAGGGGAAATCTGATAGAGGTGCACAAATTATGACAGGTTTAGATAAGGTAGAAGAAAAGCTGTTCCCAATAGCCAATGGTGAAAGGACTAGGGGACACAGATTTAAGGTTTTAGGCAAAAGATGCAGAGAGGGGGTGTGAAGAAGAATTTTGTATGCAGCGAGTGGTGATGACTTGGAACTCTCTGCCTACCAGCATGGTGGAAGCAGGTACTTATCAATGATTTCAAAAGGAAATTGGATAGATACTTGAGGAAAATAAATTTAGAGGGCCATCGGGATGGAGCAAATTGCTCTACTGAATGCCGACACAGGACTCCTTCTATGCCGTTATGTCTCTATAGCCCGCGTCGCTCAGTAGCCACCCTTTGGTTTGATGCGGTGACTGAAATGCAACTTGCACAACAGACTGCTACAGAATGAAGACACAACGGCTACCAGGACACTGGGCATTGGCCTGCACAAGTCTCTGTCTATAGCCAAAAACCAGGCGAAAGCTGAGAGAGCAGAGTCTCTTTTCTTTCCAGTATAGAGCAAAGTGTTTATGATGCCTGCAAAGAGATGTGCATGCAGTTATTGGCCTGCTATATTTTGGGGAAGCCTGCAATGCTAGCAAAGCCACTTGCTTTGCCTGCTTGTCTCTGGCGGGAGAGAATGAAATATAATTAGCTCTCTTTGAATACTGAGCCTTAAATTACCTCCATTATGCAACAGTAGATGGAAAATTGTGAGATGTTGCAACTATCTCCGTCTCCAGCCTGGAAGGCATCAGATGCATATAAGTTCATCGCTATGGCTGTGAAGGGTGACCATTGTCAATGCAGTCCTGGTCCTGCTCAGAGGCTGCAGTTCTAGCAGTAGTAAGGGAAAGATTTTCAGTGTGGACATCCATAAAGCTTTGTTCCTTGCTGAGGTTCAAGTTGGAGAGTATAGCTCGCTGAACACACTGGGCAAATATGTTCGCACAATTCCACTTATGCAATTAAGGCACCTTAACGCATCTATCATCTTACACAGCTAAAAATGAAAATGTACTTATTATTTTTGATTCCTACCCAACATTTTCAACCTAAAATCTGCTACAGAAGATTTTCTCCCTCCTCCTTCTTCCAGCAGGTTGACCTGCTCTGTGGACTCTGTTCATTCTCCAAGTCATAATGTATTCCAAGGAGAATGCCTACTAGTGCACGGATGTCTGGAACTACTGGTTTGTATGGAAGTCCTGAACACAGCAAAAAGTCCTTCTGCACATGCCAACCACCTCCCTGTAGACTTTTGTAACTTGAAACACCAAGCTTTGCGGAACCATAGTAACAGCCAGAAGAATTAACTAGCGACTAATTTGTAAGTAGTTCAAGATCCCTGAAACTAGTGCTTCTGGGGTATGGGACAGTGCAAGCAGGTGAGGGTCGGTCCTTCCTAATTCAGATGTGCAGAGTTCGGGGAGCGTTGGCTGGAGTGATGTGGTCTAAAGTAGCACCACTGGTATCAAATCGGTTTTGCATGCTGATTAAACATCATGGATGTGTCCTGTTCTACATTCTTTCAAGGGATATTCACTGTCGCATGCACCAATGTGGCATCCGGCACAATTCCCCCCCACAATTGTGCCCATGCCAAGGACAGAATTTTTGAGCTTTAAAGGCACTTGTAGCACCCAAGAAAACAGCATCAATTTTGCCTGCTTTTATGGTCTGCACAATTGCATTCAATTAGGGCAACTTATCACATCTATCATCCTACACAGCTAGAAATGAAAACACACGTTATTTTTGCTTCCTACCCGAACACTTTCATTCTGAAATCTGCGATAGAAGATTCAACATCCATTTGTCTAAATTCTGAGCTTCTGCTCTTTTACATGTATCATTAATAGTTATTAACTGATGAAATACAGGTCACAATTCCAGAATCTGTGTCTTTATCTGCAATTTCTCTGGACACTGTTCCAATGGACAAGATATTCTGCCATGAGCAGTGTCTCAAAATAGCTTAAAAAAAAACTTTCAAATTAGTTAAAGGTTAATTGAAAATAATTTGGACTTACATTTTGGAATCTAACTTCAGCAGAAATCCCAGTCTATCATATTCTGAAAAAGAATAGAAAAGACAGATAATTCAATAAACTAGCACTACATTTCCCTATAGGTTAAATACCTTAAAAACTTGATATTAGCACTACTTAGTTCTGAATACTATTTTCAGTTCTTCACAAGATTTTCAAACATTTTCATAACCTTCAAAGAATTATTTTCCAGCCAACCTTCAAGGTTTAAAAACAATTAACTTCTAATGTGCCCCAATCCACCTTTGACTGGATAAATCTTGATCAAATTGATATACGTCTTGTGCATGCAATCTCAGGCAGCTTCTGGAGCCAATATTTAGATATCATACACAAAGTTTGTGACAACTTTGCTAGTGATAATGAACTCATCAAATTAAATGTAAATAAGCCCATCTCATTTGCACATCAGAACTCACTATTTCTGTACACCAGCCCCCATAACATTATTCTCCTGAACAGATAAGCTCGTGAACATCTTTGTGTGTCCCACCACTATTTTTCAAGAATGCAAATTAAGAACATGATGCTTTTATGCACTTAATGTATTTCCCTAGAATTCCAGAAAATATTACGGATAGTACACAGTCTTCAAAAGGTGACAGTCTGAAATTTCTTTTTATTCATTTACAGGATGTGGGATTCACTGGTTGGGTCAGCATTTATTGCCCATCCCTAGTTGCTCTTGGGGTGGTGGTGAGCTGCCTTCTTCAGCCACTGTGCTGTTACGGAGGGAATACCAGGATTTTGACAGTGAAGGAACAGCGCTATAGTTCCAAGCCAGGATGGTGTGTGACTTGGAGGGGGACTTCCAGATGATGGTGTTCCCATGCATTTGCTGCCCTTTTCCTCCTAGATGGTAGTGGTCATGGGTTTCGAAGGCGCTGCCTAAAGAGCTTTCATGAATTCCTGCAGTGCATCTTGTAGATGGCACACATTGCTACTACTGTTCATCGGTGGTGGAGTGAATGCTTGTGGATGTGGTGCCAATCAAGTGGGCTGCCTTGTTCCTGGATGGTGTCAAGCTTCTTGAGTGCTGTGGCAGCTGCACTCATCCAGGCAAGTGGGGAGTATTCCAACACATTCCTGACTTGGATGGTGGACAAGCTTTGAGGAGTCAAGAGGTGAGTTACTTGTTGCAAGATTCCTAGGCTCTGACCTACTCTTGTAGCCACAGTATTTATATGGATAGTCCAGTTCAGTTTCTGGTCAACGGTAACCCTCAGGATGTTAATAGTAGGGGATTCAGTGTTGGTAATTGAACCCACTGAACATCATTGTCAGCCCAAGCTTAGATATTGTCCAAGCCTTGCTGCATTTGGACATGGACTGCTTCAGTATCTGAGGATCTGCAAATAGTTCTGAACATTGTGCAATCATCAGCAAGCATCCCCATTTCTGACCTTATGATGGAAGGAAGATCATTGATGAAGCAGCCGAAGATGGTTTGGCCGAGGACATACCCTGATGAACTTCTGCAATGATGTCCTGGAGCTGAGATGATTGACCTCCAACAACCACAACCATCCTCCTTTGTGCTAGGTATGACTCCAACCAGTGGAAAATTTTCCTAATGACTCCCATTGACCCCAGTTTTGCTAGGGTTCCTGGGTGACACATTTGGACAAATGCAGCCTTGATGTCAAGGGCAGTCACTCTCACCTCACCTTGGGAGTTCAGTTCTTTTGTCCATGTTTGAAACAAGGCTGTAATGAGGTTAGGGGCTAAGTGGCCCTGGAAGAACCCAAACTGGGCATCAGTGAGCAGGTTATTGCTATTCAAGCACCACTTGATAGCACTGTTGATGACCTCTCCCATTACTTTACTGATGATCAAGAGTAGACTAATGGAGTGGTAATTGGCCGGGTTGGATTTGTCCTGATTTTTGTGTACAGGACATACCTGGGCAACTTTCCACATAGCCGGGTAAATGCCAGTGTTGTAGCTGTATTCGAACAGTTTGGCTAAGAGTGCAGCAAGTTCTGGAGCACAAGTCTTCAGTACTATTGTCGGAATATCGTCAGGGCCCATAGCCTTTGCACTAGCCAGTGTCTTCAGCCATTTCTTGACATCGCGTGGAGTGAATTGAATTGGCTGAAGACTGGCATCTGTGATGCTGGGGACCTCTGGAGGAGGCCGAGATGAATCACCACTTCTGGCTGAAGATTGTAGCAAATGCTTCAGCCTTATCTTTTGCACCGATGTGCTGGGCTCCCCCATTATTGAGGATGGGGATATTTGTGGAGCCTCCTCCTCCAGTGAGTTGTTTAATTGTCCACCACCATTCACGGACTGGATGCGGCAGCACTTCAGAGCTTAGATCTAATGCATTGGTTGTGCGATCACTGAGCTCTATCACTTGATGCTTATGCTGTTTGGCACACAAGTAGTCCTGTGTTATGGATTCACCAGGTTGACACTTCATTTTTAGGCCTGCCTGGTGCTGCTCTTGGCATGCCCTCCTGCACTCTTCATTGAATCAGGGTTGATCCCCTGGCCTGATGGTAATCGTAGAGTGGGACATATGCTGGGCCATGAGGTTACAGATTGTGTTTAAGTACAATTCTGCTTCTGATGGCCTACAGCGCTTCATGGGTATCCAGTCTTGAGTTGCTAGATCTGTTTGAAACCTATCCCATTTAGCACGGTGGTAGTGCCTCACAACACGATGGGAGGGTATCCTCAATCTGAAGACAGGACTTCGTCTCCACAAAGTGGTCATTTCTACCGATACTGTCATGGGCAGATGCATCTGCAGCAGGCAGGTTGGTGAGGATGAGGTTAAGTATGTTTTTCCTTTTTATTGGTTCCCTCACCACCTACTGCTAACCTAGTCTAGCTATGTCATTCAGGACTCAGCCAGCTTAGTCCGTAGAGGTGCTACCAAGCCACCCTTGGTGATGGACATTGAAGTCGACCATCCGGAGTATAGTCTGCGCCCTTAACATCCTCAGTGCTTCCTCCTCCATGGAGGAGCACTGATTCATCAGCTGAGGGGGGACGGTACATGGCAATCAGCAATAGGTTTCCTTGCCCATGTTTGACCTGGTCATGGGATCCGGAGTCAACGTTGAGGACTCCCAGGGTAACTCCCTCCCGACTGTATACCACTGCCGTTGGGACCCAGGAATACCCAGGAATCTGATTAAATGAAACTGCATTTTCACAAAGGTATTTAATCTGGGACATTATCTGTAGGATATGATTCTGTGAAGATGACGATGTCAGGTCGTTGAGCCAGCTCTCCCAATTTTGGCACTAGCTCCCAGATGTTAGGTCAATGCCAGGTGGTCTGTCCAGTTTCATTCCTTTTATGAGACTTGGTAGCAGTTTGATACAACTGAGTGGCTCGCTTGGGCCATTTCAGAGGGCATTTAAGAGTCAACCACATTGCTGTGGGTCTGCAGTTCCATGTAGGTCAGACCAGATAAGGACAACAGATTTCCTTCTCTAAAGGACATTAATGAACCAGATGGGATCTTACAACAATCAACAATGGTCATTGGACTTTTAATTCCACCTGAATTCCACTGTGAATTTAAATTCCACCATCTGCCGTGACAGGTTTCGAACCCAGGTCTCCAGAGCGTTACCTTGGGTCTCTGAAGTACCAGCAACAATATCTCTATGGCCATTGCCTTCCTCAAATATAGCATGTGGTGGGATCCAGCATGTGGTGAGAGGATCAAGAGACAAGCATATTTGCAAATATATGACATTTCTTAATTCTATAATACATTTGGGCTTGATATAAATACAAAACCGGAATCACAACATAATGTGTGGTTTAAACAAATCAATAGTACAAATGCTCTCCAATATTTATATTTAAAAACAGAATATATGACGGGGATGGGGTGGAAAAAGATATAAAAATAAAAGAGAATACAAGAAAAAAAAGTGAATGTCCTGTTCAAAATTCAAACTTCCAAACCAGAAAATCAGTTGTAGCGGTTCAAAAGTTCAGCACTCCACAAAATAAGTTCATGATCATGGTACACCATCAAGAAAGGTTACTGCGTAGAGTCCCATTGTACAAATTTTGATCTTTATCAGCACACCACCCTTCATCCACAGAATCTGAGTCCAAATCCAGAACAGATTCCGAGAACTGAATCCTCCTTGTAAAAGTTCGAAGTAAATGGATTTACAGGATTCTCACCAATTTTTCATATAGGTCATCAATATAAAACTGCTCATAATTTAGCATTACTTGGTACTAAGCCAGCAGTTTCACACTCAATAGTATATAAGAATGGCTTACAGGGGAGTGACATTAAGTCATTACAGAAAAAATGGGCTGAATGGTCTTTTTTGTGCGGTAACCATTCTATGATTGTATTGGACAGCAAAGCAGGCTCCATGGGCTGTAAGTCTGCTCCTGCCCCTATTTATGCTCTTATTTTATTTAACTAATATTTCAGATCATCAGCCTGCCAGAGTAGCAGTCAGTTGATATCAGCAGCACCTCTAATGATGTACTGGATTAGCACCTATTTCATTCACTGTAACTCACTGTAAAGGAGAACTACTGGAATCCCTCCTGTAGCTGAAACTGACACTGAGGTATCCATTATTTTGATGTCCAATTATCTCACTGCTTTGGAAAGAATATTTCAGGAACTCATCCTGACTGTACTAAATACATGCTCGCTGCATCATATCAGCCAATTTTACTTTAATCCGAAGGAGTTCATGCCAGATAGCCTAATTTTAGTGCTCCAGCAGTTAAGTAATCTTAGAAGCACTTTGCTTAGCAAATTTTTTTCACATGTCTTAAAGGGGAATGATTACTTTTTTTTTTCAAATTGAACACCAAACTCCTTTCTGAATTCAGTTCAGAATTACTTCTCTATTGCTGAAAAAAAAAGAGATGCTGTCGAATCTTTTTGTCATGCACTCATCAGGACATACGCAACAATGCCATATTGCAAAGGAATCAACAATTTATGCTGATTGGCACCCTTTTCTCATGCAGTATAAATTGTTGCTCCCTTGAAAATGTGGTATTCTTGTGTCTGTCCTGATGAGTGCAAAGCAAAGAGCTTCAGCAATATGTCTCTTTTCTCAGCAATACTAAACTTCCATACTGCCAAGCGACTATGATTAATTCTCTATTATCAGTTTACTCCATTACTAGTTTATGCTTTATCCTATGTATTTGTGATACTCCATAATGTTTCCCAGGTTATTTGCTGGCTGCTGTTGGATTTTTCTTCAAAGTAAATTCATACCGTTTTTCTCCCTAGGGAAGTTTTGGAATATAGTTAATGTAAAATGTTGTTAATGGCATTATTACAGATCACAATTAGTTTGGAACAATGACCAAGGCATAAACTTCAGAGTAATATTTTGATATAGAGTTGAAATTATTAGTAGAAATTATTGTGCGCATTGCTTTTGTCAAACTACTCTACATTTGTGATTAGACCACACACACTGAATGAAAAACAGAAACGGAGCTTAGTCAGACAAAGTTAACACCAAACTTTTAACTGTAGCTATTCTTGTGCAAAATTAATTAGGCCAAAATTGTTTATACTGAGAGCAGTCACCATCTGCATCCAAACACTCCTTCCTATTGTGCACAGGGCATGTCTTGGCATATTCCTGTCAATCTCTTTGAAAGTGGTCATTCACATCACTGACACATGATGACACTACTCACTTAACACCGATCATATTTTATATATACAATCACCATCTAATTAGAGTATGGAGGCAGAAGAAATACTTATCTTGTGCAAAATGCTCTACATCAGGAATAAACAAAAGACAACTGCAAACTACACATTTCCATATGTGCACAGCACTTTTGATTTTACTATACACAGAAGTAACAGTTTTTCTACTGTACAAATTGCTTAGATTTCTAGGATAAATTGTAGGATTGACAACTGTCTACAATTTCAGAACTGTAAATGCAAAATGGAATATATTTGCAAAATTACTATTTCGTCCTATTATTCCCAATCTATACATGAATAACATCACAGCTGTATTTATTATAACACTTTATACATCTATTCCCGGGACCAAAAAGATTTTAAAGTTTCAAAAGCAGATCAAAAAAATCCCCTCAAGTCTTGTAGCACAGCTGCATGTGTCATCAACACTGGCATCAGGAATAATCAAGTTCCATGGACAATTTAAGAAGGGGACATCAAAAGCAGCTTCCAAATGGGTATTTGAAAAAAATGTAATGTGGCACTGCATATAGATTCATGGAATGGTTTCATCACAGAATGCCATTCCACCCATCATTTTGCACCAGTCCTCTGCAAGAGCAATTCGGCTAGCTTCTCTGCCCCCCTCCCCGGCCCTTGCTTCACAGCCCTGCAAATTTTTCCCCTGCAGGTGCTTATCCAGTTCTCTTTTGACAACCATGATCAAACCTGCCAATCACATTAAATTTGCCCCCTCTGGTTCTCTATCCTTCCGCATATGGGAACATGTCTCTCTATCTGCTCAGTCTAGACGCCTCATGACTTTCAGCAGTTCTATCAAATCTCTCAAAATTCTTTTCTCTAAGGAGAACAACCCCAGTTTCTCCAACTATCCACATAACTGAAGTGCCTTATCTTGGAACCATTTTCATAAATCTTTTCCGCACCTTCTCCAAAGGGAACAACATTTACACTGCATAAGAAGAGAGTGCTGATTGGTTGGTAAGAGAACTTGATTCGCCCAACTGGTAATCTTAAAGTGGTTGTCAGTGTAATTCTTAGTACAATCAGAATTGTTTAGCAAATGCTGTCCAATCATGGGATCAGATCTAAAGTTGGACACCATGTTCTGAGTTTTGCAAGCATGGGCTGATTGAATAAAATCAGCGCTTGCCTGTTGAGAACAGCTGAAGGGACATACTGTTTGATACAATCTACCAGTCACTGGGACATACAGCCTACATATCTAGCTTCACACTGGCACTCAAATTCACATAACACATTACTCATTCGTGTGATGGGCAGAACGTCTTTTTGGCTTGACAGCAACAAAAGTGTCCAGTCTACCTTAGATTGCCTTGGATGGGTAAGGTGTCACAAAAAATGTGAGCAACTATGGAGTAGCAACACAAGTGGTATACTCCGCCAAGAGGATGCTGCCATCAAGCCAAAAAGACAGGCTCACAGTGTGACTCACTAGAAGTGACATATATTAACCCTATCATTTGCAAACAGAAAGAGTACGTCCATGCATTGCGCTGTTATCAACTAAACAAAAGTTTGGGGAACAGCTATTCCCTGGTTCATTCCCCGTGGCAATGCCTTGATGAAAGTCGACCTGTCTGGTTTGAATTTAAACCAAAGCTTGGCAGTTAACTGTTTCCTGGTACATTCTCCATGGCAATGCCTCTGCCAGATTTCTCTTGCCAACCAATCAGCATCCTCTTTTCATGCAATATAAGTTGTTGCTCCCTTTACATTTGGTATTCTTGCGAATCTGCCCTGGTGAGTGCAAGGCAAAAAGTTTCGACAATAGCTTTCAGCAATAACTGAAGTTCTGTGCTACCAAGCAGCTAAATGTAATCTTAGGCCACTCATCTGCATCTCCAAGTGTGATTAGAAAGCCAGGGAGGAGTTTTCCAGGACCTCATCCTGGCCAAGAATAATGTATTGCAAAGGGACCATGAAGAGACAATTAGGGTTTTTCAATATTTAACATTTTTGAATACAAAAAAAATGTAGTTTTGATCAACAAGTCTTAAATGCAATGCCATTACCAAAAAATGTTTGATGTTCATTACTTCTAGAAATATATTTAAGACAATATTAATTTTATCTACTAGGTAGGATGCAAGCTTGAAATATCAACATTGAAAAGTTTAATCTCCAAAAAACACGAGGAACATGAGAACGTTTCAGGTTTAGTTCTTAGATTGCTTCCTCTTTCCTCTCTGGTTTTAATATCCATCTCACAAATACCCCTGACTTCAAAAAAGTATTTACAATGTTCCACAGATTTCCTCTATGATTGGGCATATGAGATTAAAAATAGGAAAAAATGTAAATTTACAACATGGTAATTTGATTGCAAAAATAATCCTAATAAGGTTAGGAAACAGATTTCCCAAACAGGGCAATTATCCTCTGTCTATGTTCAATGAACCATATGGCGTACTGATAGTCAAGGGTCAGCTTATGTTATTAAATTTGTATTTAAAACTGGAACAGGGCTTTCATGGAAGATGGTCAGCTGAGGATAATGTTCAAGCAAAAGTGGATTTTATTTAAATTACTGTTGCTACAATATTGTGATTATTACATTTTAAATCTCAACAGAGATGATAATTTTGCCTCCCAACCAAGGCAACTATAACTTTGATGATCTAGGTAACTGAGATAAACCAATGGAAATAACACAACTCCCTCAAATGGCATTGAACAGCTTTTTGACATGTTTTTGATCAACCCTAAAGGTTTTAGGCCTTTACTGAAACTTTCCGAGGGTCCTGATCCCCAAAAGGCAAGTCACCAACTAGACAGGAGGAATTTTCTACCCTCAAGTGGTTAATTAAGATATACGTAACAAGTTTTTATTACCTGAACATATGGCAGATAGGTGATCTATAGTATTAGATTACAAAAGCAAACTAAGCCACACACAGCTACATAGTGCTCATTATGTCATCCAAAATCTTGAGTGATTGATTTTGCACTTTTCAGTGGGCTCTTATGTATTATCTTTGCACAAAGTGTACCCTTAATTGCAAGGTTGTTTGAACAGCACATAGTGCTTATGGCCCACATAAAGCACTATGAAGGCATTGCATGAAATGATAGTATTTTGGCTCAAGGCAGAAGTATAATGTTACCAAATGGAAAGAGGGGCAAAAATGTGTCATTTTGAACCCTTCTTACAGACCTCTGTTGGAGCACCAACATACTTGGGGCATGGATTTGTAGCTTCATTTCTCTGCATGACCTGAAGATGTGCCATCAAGGGGAGGCATCAGGCAATAGTCAAGTAATTCCCAACAGAATGCTTGGATAATAGGAGATTCAAGGTATGGGAACAAAAAATAAACTCTCACAGAAAATGCAAATACATCATCTGTGGCTGGGTGTGGGGAGGGTGGTATGAGAGAGATCTGTTTTTAGGACTTTGTAAGATGTTTTTATTTTGTTCTCTGGCAGTAATTTGAGGTCAATGGAACACTAGGTTTAAAAGCATACCATAGCGGTGGACATAGGTGAAGAGTGAGGTGCTCTCTATAATCATTAACAAGCTGATTGCAAAGCTCTTTATTTGACGTACGATAACTAATGCAAAGCTTTAGTTGAACGAGATAGGTGCAGGAGAAATTGAGGAGAAAACAAGGTGTCAGATGAGACAGGTTGTAGGGTAGAAGAGTATGAGGTGGAAAACAGGTTACAAAAAAGGCAGACTTGCATATATAAAGTGTCTTTCACAATCACTGGATGTCTCAAAACACTTTACTTCTATGACGTCATGGGTCACTTTACAGACAATGAGGTCACTGCTATACCATAGATGAGAATGGACACAGATATCCAGACAGACTTACTTAAACTGGAGACCAGGAATAGGTAGGCACTAGAGGTCATAGAAAAAAGCAAACATATTTATGCATAGACACACGCGCGCACATGAACACAAGAAATGTTAGAAATAAGAAAGACGACCACATCAGGATAAGGAAAATTTGCTCTGCTAAGAAATAAGAATGAGAGAACAAGAAAGTTACTGTAATGCAAGGTTTTTAATCAGATCTATCAACCGGGAAAAGCCAAGTCGTTTAGCAACAGAAATCATTAAAACATGACTTCTTCAAGACCCAGTGCCCAAAGGAAGTTGTGAGCAGTACTGCTCATCTTGACCTGTTATTTATTAATTCATGAGACAGTGTGCATGGAGAGAAAGTACTGGTACCCCTGTGGAACAATGACCACAGAATGAAGTTCATCATGATCTGGAAGTCAGAGATACCCAAGACCAGGAACAAGTTCAAAAGTTTAATGACAGAACAGCTAAAGTAAATGAATTGGAGCAAGTTACTCAACAAACTTCAGGCAGTCAAGCAGAACAACTTTGAAGGAATAATGTGGAGCATACATGATAAATACATGCCCTAAAATTAATAAATTCAAATATGATGCTTTATATTTCCCACTGGCCACTTAGTCCAATTTTCCGAGAACTTCTTTCCCAAACCATCTTTTGATTTCTGACCTGAAGAAACAATATGTTCATTCCTCTTGTTATGATCCTGTTAGGGATCATTAATGTTTAAAGAAGGAATCCAAACACCCAGCAATCACAGAATTATGCCACAAGATTTCATGTTTTTGAATCAAATTGTATTTGAAAAAGAATTAAACAAAGTAAGCACTCCTGACAGTATAGTTTACAGCTATGTATATTCTGAACTCAGTTTTACTTTTTACTTCCCCCTAGGAATTCCCTTCAGCAATTCAACAATCTTGAATGTGCATTTACTTCCCTAGAAGCCAATTCAAAGATATGCCACAGCCCTCCAAAGCTCACTTTAATTCTCCTTAGTGTTCCAGCTACCCCCGAGGTAAGATTCATCCATCCATTAGCTCTTTGGCTCTGCAACCTTCCACCTTTTTCTTTATAGATCTCACAACCGTAGATGCCTCAGCTCCTTGTTCAGGTTTCCGACAGATACCCAACTGCCTTCCCATAGCTTTCCAGACTGTCTCTGCTGACTGTTTTCTGACACAAGGCTCTGTGAGGACCACTGTAGATTTCTTGCATTAGATGCAAGCTAGAGTAAATGCTCTAGCTGCTTTTTCTCTCATGAAATCCAAACTGAGCTTGAGCTCCACTCACATTCTACTTGGTGAACAATGAAGTTAGTATTTTCTCTGCTTGAAGTGCAGGCCCAACTATCATCTCATGTGAGCTCACTTTATCTGGTGAGAGGCAGTCTCCACCACAGCAAAGCTGAAAATGCCTCCATCAGTTCCCCAAGCTGAACTGCTTGCTTCTATGAACAAACACTCACAGATAAATTGAACAAAGAACCTTCCACCTCAATAGCCTGTCTCTATGACAACATGACATACTTTAGGATGGTCTTAAGCAGAAATATTAACTAATTATTTTACATTCAACATAACTAATTCCGTAACCTATAGGAATAATTTATATTTCTAATGGGGTTTTACGACCCATTCCCAGGTCTACAAAGAAACCCATGTTTTCAAAACTGCTTCCGTTGCATTAATTAAGTGAAATATTGAAATCTGCCTAACTCTACTAACTTTGCTCTTGCTCATGTCTAGCTTTACTTCTGAATAAACCCAATACATGGACTATATGGCATAGGTGGAGATCTATCCATGTGGCATTGACCATCAGCTGGGAGATGTTAGAAGTCCATAGTGATGTCCTGTGTGCATGCCAATGATAAAAACTTCTCTGTATGCTTGCTTATCTGCTATCCTAGATAATTGGTACAACATTAAGATTTGACTTGTAGGATTATGTTTATCTATGGCAGCTAAAAATTGCAATGAATACAAGAAGTGTCTGGAGGTTCTTCAAATCAACTCCATTATCACATTATTCTCATGTGTCCAGTCTTGTAGTCCATGATGTGATGGTTGTGACAAAGCTCTGCCATCAAGTGTAATTTAACAATTCACATGGTGTTTCTAGAAACAACCATGATGGTATTTGTAAGTCAGCCTCCATGGTAGTTACCACTTCTCAGATTTTATATCTTTAAACAATAATCAAAGTAATCAGTTAGTATTATTATGCTTACTGAATGTATACTTAATGTCACAATAAGCCAAGACTGTACAATTCTTTGCAACTTGAAAGTTGCACCTTTGATCGAAATGGAATCTCTCTTTTGACCCCAAAATCATTCATCAAAACAAACTTCCTTACCAATCTGTAAATAATTTGTTTTTGCAGAGGTCAATTTGAAAAGGATGCATAATGGCAGCGAAATATAAGACATCCACCACTTAACTGCCTAGTCTTGAAAGGTGCCAAATCATCAGGTGATACTAGAATCTGCTTAAACTGCTTAAGAGAAACCGCCAGAAATGCACTAATTCCATCCCGTGGCACATCTTACCAAGTGCTTAAAGGGCTGACAACGATTAACAAATCTAGATGAATTCTCTTGTCATTCACTTGCCCGAATCTGATTCAATTCAAGAAAGAAAGAAAATTAGCATCTATACCATTACTTTACAGACAAACAAGTACTTTTTGAAGTCATCGTTGTCATGGAGGAAATGTAGAGGAAATTTGCACACAGCAAGGTCCCACAAACAGCAATCTTAAAATGGCCAACTAATCTGTTTTGGTGGTGTTGGCTATAGGATAAAAATTAGCCAGGAGCGCCAGCTCTTTTTCAAAATAGTTTCATGGGAGTTTTAATATCCAACTGAGAGCAAACTGGGTCTTAGTTAAACATCTCATCCAAAAGATGGCAACTCCTACATTGCAACACTCCCTCAGTGCTGCAGAGTGTCAGCCTGAATTTGATATGCTCTGGAACGTGACTTGAAACAACAACCTTCTGACCCAGCAACAAAACACTACCAATTATACCACAGCTGACATTTTTACAGGGAGATGTTTTTAAAATAGCCTTTCTTAGGACTAGGATAGGAGCCTTACCAATAATAATAAAGCAAGATTTATATGCAACTACTTCTGATGAAAGGTCACTAATCTGAAACATTAACTTTTTCTCTCTCCATTGCCAGTCCTGCTGCGTACTTCCTGTTCTTCTGTTTTTATTTCAGATTACCAGCAGCTGCCAGTGGGTTTTTACTGCTTGGACCAGGAGCCCAGTGACCAGGGTTCACTCGCCTTCTTGGCAGCATTAGTTTGCAGGCTTTCAGATTGGAAAACTTCCTGTAACAGGAGGGCCATGTGAAGGTTGCTGTGTCCCTCATATTGAACCTCTTGATGTCCATAAGGAAAACACCGTTGACAACTGACAAAGAACTCCCACTGACCTAGGAGTTAAAAGAAGACCACACACTTGTCTAAAATCCCATGGTCCCTACTGGAACACACTCCACACCCTACAAACTGACAACAGCCCCACCACTTGATGGTCCATCTCATGGTTGACTGCAAACATCACCCACTGCAACCTGGTAACTGATCCAAGTGGTGAAGTCCTAGGTTTCAACCTACAACAGAAAATCTGGACAACACTGAATTGCTTGAGGGTGGGCCAGGGAAGATGTGGCCAATTGCTCCACAAGTGGAACACAAGGAACAGCTCAAATTTTAACTATTGTCATCCAAGTCAGACCATCATCCATATACCGAACTTCAACTCTGAGAGATCCATTCCTGGTGGCACCACATCCATGCACACTGCTTCAGACTGTTAAACCCAACATCAAACTATAACTGCTTCCCCAGCCAAACAAATAAAAAACCAGCAGCTGCAATATTTTGCTTCTGTATACATGCTTTTTTTTTTAAATGATTTGATGAGCTGAGAAGACTGGAAGGACCAGGATAATCAAAACAGTAATGTATTCAATCAGATTTTGCCATCAAAAAAAAAATTTTGCAAATCAAATCAACGGTTGAATGAAAGAATATTTAAATCATTTAAGATTTATGCTACAGCCATCCAAACACTGAATAACAATTTCTAAATTTTACTCTGGATCATAAAGCAATTCTTTTAACTTCTTGCAGGCAACTGTTGTATATCTTTATCCCATCTTCCTTTTTCAGAAAATCATATGTTTTTTTTTAATACATCGGACGAATAGGTCATTAAGCCCCTCAAGTGCCGCAAGCCTGCTCTGCCACTGAATAATATCATGGCTGATTTTCTACCTCAGGTATACCTTTCTGCACTATCCAATACCCTTCAATCCCCTTAGTATCTAAAGATCTGGTCTCTGTTGGTGTCTGACTTGAATATACTCAATAACTGAGCATCCATTGTACTCTGCGGTAGAGAATTCCAAAAGTTTACATCCCTTCGAGTGAAGAAATTTCTCATCTCTGTCCTAAATGGCCAATCCTCCAAGTCCCTTAGAATATGCTTCAATGAGATCACCTCAGTCTTCTAAACTCCCATATAGGGCTGAATTGAGCCAAAAGCAATTGTATGACATCCTTCATCAACTCTCTTTGGAGGAACTTGTAACATTAAGCATTCACCAAAGGTGTTGGACTGAGACTTCTATCATTAAAGTCGCAGTTCAGCATGTGTCTTTTTTTAAACCAACTAACTTTCTAAGTTTGGCTCCCACATTCATGAGCATTTCTTAACTGAATTTATCATTAATTTTCCACAAAATATTGTTCTACTATTTTGATCTCACTCCAGAAGTTTTCTATAAGTTCTCCATATCGTCAGTGACTCAGTACTGTTGCTGCACGTTTGAAATTTAGAACTAACGGATTCTCTACAGCATTACTTATAGTAAATTATAGAATACATTGTTTTGTGATAATAGGCCTATTATACTATGAAACATACAATGGCCCAGAATTCAGAGTAGTAATAATGGTGAGGCTCTCAGCCCTCACATTAGTACTGTGTAAAATTGACAGCAATTTCTGATGCCCACTCATGTGCAATTAAACACAAAACCCAGAGACTGCTGTCAGTAATACCCTGCTCTCACATAGGGTGCGCAGTTGTAGTCTTTGCTGATGGAATCATTAGAAAGCATTGATTTGTTGCGAATTTTAATTATTTACACAGTTTTGTCACTGTAAAAACCAATAAAAATGTTAAGCCTTGTTTAATCAGGAGTAATTGAGTTGTTAAACAGAGAATAATTATTGCATAGCAACCTCTCTGGTCTTCTAATATTGTTACTCGCTTAATACCATGCATATGTCCCAATCTTTATTTTACTTTATGTACAAATGATTTAAATGTGATCTATATTCTCTGCTTTTTACTTCCTGCTTTGCTAACTTTGAGAATTCTTCAACCTGATCGGTTGATTTGCCAGCCTGTCTTGAACAAATCTTCTGTAGAAGTTGCCAAATTGAAATGGATGATACAAAAGAAGAAATCTACACTGTAGAACCCTATCTTTGTCAGCAGCTTTTTTTTGACGTCAGCAACAAGCACCATTCCTTCACTGCTGACCACAAAATCTAGGTCAGCATAGGGCATCACAGCATACACTTTCTTAACATTGCATTCATCATCAGAAATCTTCTTGGGATTTAAATCTCCAGATGCATGTAATGTTTTTTATAACAATCACCACATTTTGGGAAGTTTTGACTATTTTTCCACAGCAAAGAATTAGAAAAAAATTGTGTGTTTTAAATATAGTGCAAGTTTTAAAGCAGTTGCAGACAATAGGTAATTAAGATACAAATGGGCCCCAACTATGCCTGTCTCTTTATGGGGTATGTGGAACATTCCTTGTTCCAGTCCTTGCTCCGGCCCCCTCCCACAATTCTTTCTCCGGTACATTGATGATTACTTCGGCGCTGCTTCATGCTCTCATCTGGACCTGGAAAAATTTATTAATTTTGCTTCCAATTTTCACCCCTCCATCATTATCACATGGTCCATCTCTGACACTTCCCTTCCCTTCCTTGACCTCTGTCTCAATTTCTGGTGATAGACTGTCCACCAATATCCATTACAAGCCTACGGACTCCCACAGCTACCTCAACTACAGCTCCTGACACCCTGCTTCCTGTAAGGACTCCATCCCATTCTCTCAGTTCCTTCGCCTCCGTCGCATCTGTTCTGATGATGCCACTGCCCTCTGACATGTCTTCCTTCTTCTTAACCGAGGTTTTCCACCCACGGTGGTTGACAGGGCCCTCAACCGTGTCCGGCCCATCTCCCACGCATCCGCCCTCACACCTTCCTCTCCCTCCCCCTCCCAGAAACATGATAGGATCCCCCTTGTCCTCACATATCACCCCACCAGCCTCCACATTCAAAGGATCATCCTCCGCCATTTCCGCCAACTCCAGCATGATGCCACCACCAAACGCATCTTCCCTTCATCCCCCCAGCGGCATTCCACAGGGATCGTTCCCTCTGGGACACCCTGGTCCACTCCTCCATCACCCCCTATACACCTCAACCCCCTTCCACAACACCTTCCCATGCAACCGCAGAAGGTGCAACACCTGCCCCTTTACTTCCCCTCTCCTCACCGTCCAAGGGCCCAAACACTCAAGTGAAGCAGCATTTCACTTGCACCTCCCTTAATTTAGTCTACTGCATTCGCTGCTCCCAATGCGGTTTCCTCTACATTGGAGAGACCAAACGCAGACTGGGTGACCACTTTGGTCTGTCGCTTGCCATTTCAACACACCACCCTGCTCTCATGCCCACATGTCCATCCTTGGCCTGCTGCATTGTTCCAGTGAAGCCCAACGCAAACTGGAGGAACAGCACCCCATCTTCCGACTAGGCACTTTACAGCCTTCCGGACTGAATATTCCGGACTGAATATTGAGTTCAACAATTTTGGAACATGAACTCTCTCCTCCATCCCCACCCCCTTTCCAATGCCCCCCCTTTTTTTCCAATAATTTATATAGATTTTTCTTTTCCCACCTATTTCCATTACTTTTAAATGTATTTCCATCCATTGTTTTATCTCTACCTTTTAGCCTTTTTCGATTCCTTCACCCCACCCCACCCCACCCCCACTAGGGTTATCTGTACCTTGCCTGTCCTGCTTTCTACCCTTAATTAGCACATTCCTTAGATAATATCACCACCTTCAACACCCCTTTGTCCTTTTGTCTGTGATATCTCCACCTATCACTGGCTCTCTATCCAGCTCTACTTGTCCCACCCCCCCTTAAACCAGCTTATATTTCACCTCTCTTCTATTTTTACTTAGTTCTGTTGAAGGGTCATTCGGACTCGAAACGTTAACTGTGTTCCGCTCCGCAGATGCTGCCAGACCTGCTGAGTTTTAGCAGGTATTTTTGTTTTTGTTTTGGATTTCCAACATCTGCAGTTTTTTGCTTTTAGCTTTTTGCTTTTAAAATACAAGTCAGTTGGCTTTCATATTATTTCTTCATAGACTGTAAATAACCAATTTGTTGGCCTGTCTCAGCAATCAAAAAGATGTGGGAATGTCATTAACCCTTTCTGAGATTGAGAGAGAAAGAATAGAAATAGGGACATGGGTAGCCATTTAAGTGACAAAGTAGTAAAGCCCCAAAATAAGTTAGGACATCGATACATTGCAGCGAAAATGAGTTCAATGAAATCAAACAGGTCAAGCCACTGGCATCAGGAAGCATTTAATCTGTCATTACAGAAAATCAAATTACACCACATAAAGTAAGTAAAGCTGATTGTTACGTTTCGAAGGTTGCAGAAATCACCACACAATGCTTTGTGATTCATATCTTCTGTACATGCACTATGTTGAGTTGTTCTGTTGACAGAAGATCTGATGCTGGTGCAGCATATAAAGGTCTGCAACAGTAGCTTAAACAGGGAAGGCATTCCAGGGCATTGTTTGTACAGGTGGGGTGGGGTGGGGTGGGGTGGGGTGGGGTGGGGGTGTAGTGGTATCGACACTGGACTGGTAACCCGAAAACCCAGGACCCAGGACGGAAATCTGGGGACCGGGGTTCGAATCCCACTATGGCAGATGGCGGAATTTGAATCCAATAAAAATCTGGAATTAAAAGTCTAATGATGACCGCGAAATCATTGCCCATTGTCATAAAAACCCATCTGGTTCACTATTGTCCATTAGGGAAGGAAATCTGCCATCCTTACTGGTCTGGCCTACATGCAGCTCCAGGTCCACAGCAATGTGGTTGACTCTTAAATGCTCTCTGAAAAAGGGCAACTGCATATGGGCAATAAATGCTGGCCGACCCAGCGACACGCACATCCAATGAATAAAAAAAGATAAGCAGCAGAGCTGAGGGGAGTTAGCCAAATATCTGAACGCAATAACTGTACTGTAGCTAATAGTGTATTGATAGATAATACTGGGAGGCAGGTCACTGCTCCTTTACTCCCTGCCAAGCAAATTTTATTAGCATCATACTTTAGGCACACAGTATCTCCTATTCCTTATATCGACATTCCTACAGTTCAGCAACCTAATGAGGTAAGTTGCCTTCTGACACCATTATGGCACAATACTTAACATTTAAAATTTTAATTCAAGTTACACTTCTTAATCAATTCAGTGATTGAGTGAAGCCATTTCATCAAGAAATAAGGCTGATTATAAGGGCTCATTTCAATTTTAACCTACAGTGAAACAGGTGGCAGGATTTTTCCTCCACGTTAGAGGGACAATAACAAAGGTAAACGTATCATCCAATTACACATGGAACATTAAAGTCAATTAAAATACTCCCAAAACAGGCAATGTCCACACCATTCAGTCTTTTCTAGGACAGTTATCATGTGACCCTGGAGAAAAATCAAATGTTCGGAATTTGTTATCCCATCAGGCACCTAATGGTGAGTCCTGTTTTAAATCCATTTTTTAAGCCATCGTGGAATGAAACCTTTGCTTGATGTTGAGGTGTGGCAATTGAAAAAAGCTCTATAAAAACTGAATAAATTGATTTTCTTCCAATTCACATTAAGCATACCTACCTGGATGAAGCTAAGAGTGAGGAGAAATGTTTTGTTGAAGTACTACGAGGTTTGGATTCCGCTTTGGCTATAAACAATTAATCACGACATCTGCATTAGATCATCATTAACAACAGCTAATTTATATAAATTGTGGTCAAACTTACTGATGATAGCTGCAGCTTGAAACAAAACCCAATTCCATGAACAACAGTTCCAGGCCCCAACTTTTTAGGTTTTCTTTCTTTGTTCAATTATAACAAAGTTAGATATTGTTCACACAAATGCTTAGCTTTTCCAATTCATTAAAATCACCTGGTGGGCCATAACATTCCACTGGAATTGTGCCCCAGGTGGTGGTGTGAGGCTGTGTTATGTGATGAATTAACTGCAATATGGTTGAAGAAAGGTTATGTAAATGCTTAAAAATATTAACCTGTAGGTTTAAATATCTGCTGTTACTAAACATTGCCATCAAGTGAAAGTGCACAAATGCAACACTTGGACCAGACATGAGATTTAATCTCAGAGCAAATATTGGAGACAGGAAGCCAGTTGCCAAGCTGGCTGGTCTGTCGAACAAGGGCCAAAAGTGGAATCCAGATATGCGTTGCGTCAAGGGATCAATAACATTTGAGGTAATCGAAGGAAAGGCATAATATATCAAATGAAGAAAGCTCATCGAAAGAAGGAAATAGAAAAAGAGAGACAATCCATTAAGAACATGCTATAGCTATCCATGAATCTTAAAAGGAACTAGTCAGTATTGGCCCAAGATCTTTTCACATTTACACACCCATGCCAGCATCACAGACCCCAAAGAAAATTTAAATCCGAACTTCTTACCACTGCAAACAAGTTTTCTTGACCCTGTAAAAAATGCAGTTTGCATCCACATTGGTCTATACATCTACTTGACCTGAATACTGCACTTGGTCACAACTACTTTGTATAACACCACTACCATTTTCAAACAATGTAAAATTCAGAAACTTGCTGGCTTGTTAGTGTTACCAATTTAAAATTTCATTTAAATTTCTGGAAAAATGAGAAAAAAAATCAACCCTCTACTTGGACAGGAAAACAAGGGAAAGAAAGGTCCTCAAATTATTCTAACAGAGGAGATCATGCTTCACATGTAGTAATAAATGTATTATGCAAAAAAAATGAGTGCACTTGCTGTTTTCAATTATATTGTATGTCTGATATTAGAAGATGAAATAAGTTTTTTATATAATTGGCATTTCAAAATATTAAACCAGGCTTTTCAGACAAGCAATCATTTATCTTCCAATTTTCTTTATTTTCTTCTCCTGTTCTCAAGCTCTCATGCTGAGTTAAGTTCAGCCATCAACAGGTCTCTGCTACACCTTGCCTAAGTCACTATTTTTATGACTGAGCTTGGCCAGTGAGTGTTGACAGGCTATTTGACTAAGGGGCCATCAAAACTAAACATGATCTCAGTGCAAAATGCTCTTTGTAGCAGAGGTGATGGTGTAGCAAAAACAAGTGAGAACTGCTGCTTTTTTTTCTCTCTCCACAGCCAAGAAAAGCTAATCAAATGACTGCACTGCAGCTGAGAATAGTTTAGTATAAAATCACAGGATGGTTACAGTATAAAAGGAGGCCATTGAGCATGTGTTGGTGCCAGCTCTCTGTTAGCAACTCTCAGCTATCCACTCACTCTCCCACCCTTTCCCTGTGGCCATGCATGTTTTATCCTTTTCAGCTGCTTATCCAATTCCCTTTTGAAAGCTACAATTGAATCTGCCTTCATCACCCTCTCAGGCAACATATTCCAGGCCCTACCCACTCTCTGCATATATAAAAAAAAAGCTCATGTCACCTTTAGCTCTTTTACCAATCACCTTCAAATGATGTCCTCTGATTCTTGACCTTTCCCCAAATAGGAATAGTTACTCTCTATGCACGGTGTGTAGCCCTCATTGCTTTGAAGACTTCCATCAAATCTCCTCTCAACATTCTCTTCTCCAAGGAGAATATCAGCTTCTTCAATCTTTCCACGTAACTGAATCCATTCAGTCCTGGAACAATTCTGTTTAATCTCTTCAATACTGATCAAGAACTGAACTTGGAACCTTACTGGTATGTGCAGCACCTTACCTCTCTACAGGTTTAGTACAAAATATGCAAGCAATTGAGTCCACTTATACCATCTAGAACAGGTTTGATCAACATATGGTTCGTGGGCCACGATTCGGCCCACCATATCTCTTAACTCAGCCCGCGGAGCCCCAGGGATTAAAATACAGCTAAGTGAAGTGAAAGGTTCCGTTCTGCAAGGAGCTGCTCCTCCAATCACAGAGAAGTGGCAGACTGGAGAGGGAGGGAGGAGCCAGAGGGAGACAGGGGCTGGAGCGAGAGTGGGACGCTGGTGAGAGAGAGAGAGAAAGAGTGGGAGACCAGCGAGTGAGAGAGCGCAAGAGCGGGAGACCAGCGAGAGAAAGAGAGAGCAGGAGGGCAGCATGAGAGCAACGTGAGAGTGGGAAGGCGGCGCAAGAGCGAGAGAGAGACGGGAGAGAGGGAGCATGAACGGGGAGACAGGGAGCACATATGGGGAGACAGGGAGCGCGCGAACGGGCAGACAGGGAGCGCACGAACGGGCAGACAGGGAGCGCGCAAACGGGGAGGGAGGGAGCGCGCAAACGGGGAGGGAGGGAGCGCGCGAACGGGGAGGGAGGGAGCGTGCGAACGGGGAGGGAGGGAGCGTGCGAACAGGGAGGGAGGGAGAGCGCGAACAGGGAGGGAGAGCGCGAACGGGG
The DNA here is from genome assembly GCF_017639515.1 of Carcharodon carcharias. NCBI lineage: Eukaryota > Metazoa > Chordata > Chondrichthyes > Lamniformes > Lamnidae > Carcharodon > Carcharodon carcharias. The sequence goes on from NC_054482.1 coordinate 90,584,825, forward strand.
AGGGAGAGCAAATAGGGAGATAGAGCGAAGGGGGGGAGCGCAAAAGGGGAAGGGAGAGCGAAAGGGGAAGGCAGAGCAAAAGGGAGGAGAGACAAAGTTCCCATTAGCATTCCATAGGGACCGTTTCCTGCGTGACACCCTGGTCCACTCCTCCATCAGCCCCAAATCTTCATCCCCTTCCCAGGGCACCTTCCCATGCAATCGTAGGTTTAATGCCTACCGCTTTAACTCCTCCCTCCTTACCATCCAAGGCCCCAAACACTCCTTTCAGGTGAAGCAGTGCTTCACTTGCACCTCCTTCAATTTGGTTCACTGTATTCGTTGCTCCCAATGCTGTCTCCTTGACACTGGGGAAACTAAATGCAGACTGGGTGACCGTTTTGCCAGACACCTTTGCTCATTCAATCCACAAGCATGACCCAGATCTTCCTGTCGCTTGCCATTTCAATACACCATCCTGCTCTCATGACCACATGTCTGTCCTTGACCTGCTGCAACATTCCAGTGAAGCCCAACACAAATTGGAGGAACAGCATCTCATCTTTACAGCCTTACGGACTTAACATTGTGCCAACAACTTCAGACCATGAACTCTCTTCCTCCCTCGATTCCTTTTTTAATCCAATTTTTATTTATTTTTAAAATATATTTAATGATTTGTTCATTTTTTATCCTTTTGCCCAAACCCCTCCCCCTCTCCCCACAGGGCCATCTAACACTTGTTTTTATGTTTTGTTTTTATGTTTTGCTTTCACGAGTGCTGACCCTCGTTCTGCTATCTTACCTTTATGCCACTCTCAGCACCTCCTTTACTCTTTACCACTACCATTAACAATCCCTTTGTCTTGTGTCCATGACATCTTTGTCAATCTCTCTTTAGCTTTCATCTACCCCTAATCTTCTATGTCGTTCCACCTGCTCCATCCCCTCTTGAACAGTATAAAATCCATCATATTTCTACTTCTCTTTAGCTCTGAAGAAGTCATAAGGACTCAAAACATTAACTCTGTTTCTCTCTCCAAAGATGCTGCCAAACTGCTGAGTTTTTCCAGCATTTTGTTTTTATCTCTTTATCTATAGTTGAATATTTCTTCTGATGCGCACTCAACTTCCGTGAGAAATACCCCATTAGTTTCTCATCTTCCTGCAGCAACACAGCATCAATACCCACATCATTGGCATCAACAGCCATTCGCAAAATTCACTTTTAGCAAATTTACAACCAAATTGGCTTCCAGTAGTCAGTCATACAGTTGCTTTAAATGTCATGGATGTTCCTCCCAGGTCTGACTGAATACCACTAAGTCATCAATATAGACAACAAATTGCTTAACCTTCAATCACTGTTTGTTAGTCTCTGAAATGTTGCTGGTGCATTTTCATACCAAACAGCATTAGTCTACATTGATATAAACTATCCGGTATTACAAAAGCTGATATCTCTTTTGCCCTTTCCAATAAGGGTACTTGCCAATACCCTCGCAGCAAGTCAATTTTTGTGATAAGTGCCGACTGTCCTACTCTCTCAATACCGTCTTCCAATCATGGAATAGGATATGAATTTGCCTGTAGTTACTATGTTTACTTTGTGTTAATCAATACATAGTCTCTGTGATCCATCCAGTTTTGGAACCATGACAATGGGTGAACTCTAATTATGTGACTGGGCTCCACGATGTCATTTTCAAACATAAATTCAATTTCTTTCTGCACTTGAGCCAATTTTATTGGATTTAATCTATATGGGTGTTGCCTTATTGAAACTGAATCCCCCACATCAGCATCATGCAAAGCCAAATTTGTCTTCCCTGGTTTATTTCCACAAATTGCTTGGTGTGACTGCAACAACTCTTGTGAATCACTTTGACCATTTTCTGGAAGGTAACCCAATATCATATTTAGATTCTTAAGTACTTCTTCATTGTCCAATTTAATCAGAGGAAGGTCAATTTCAGAAATCTTTAATTTGTTTCTTCCTCGTTACCTACAACAACCAATATCTTCCTCTGTTTATCTTCTCTGTCAAAGTATAACTGTTTTTATTCTAGCTCCTTTGGCTGTAACTCCCCTAACTTCAAGGAACTAAACACCTCAGCCTCATCTTCTCTAATCTTCTCTTCCTGAGTAATCTTTTCAAAGATTGATCCAGCTAACTGAGGTTCAGCATCCTCCTCCTGTCTTTTAGGTTCTTCCTGTTTAAGTTTGTTTCTGTGACCTCTTCACCACACAATCTGGAAACAATCTAGATTGATCTTTCTGCAAAACCTCTGTTGATTTTATCTCAACAGGTTCAAATACTACAGTAGATGTAGTCAATATTTGCAATCCAGCTACATCATTCCCTAGAATAAATTGATCCCTACAATAGGCAATTTCTCCACCACTCTAACAATCACCTCCCCTGTTTTCAAATCACTCTATAAATTAATTTTAGATAATGAAATAGACCTAAACCCTCCATGAATTCCACTAATTAACACTTTCTCCTCCAACAATTCTTCTGGACAGCAGATGGCACTATCACATAACATTAATGACCAGCTATCCCCTGTATCTCTCAAGATCTTAACAGTCTTTCCTGCTCTTCCTGAAACACATGGATTATACTTTCCCTTTGCATATAAAATCTCTAACTTGCCCTTCAGAACTTCCTTGAGTAGGTTGTGAACACATTTCTACCTCTCTAGCTAATACTGACTCTTCCTTTTTCACCTGTACAAAAGTTACTGATTTGTCTTGCACCTGGCTCTCGAGGCCCATAGCACTTTTACTTACATTACTCTGAGTTCTTATCACCACAATCACTCTCCCATTTAACCTCAAACAATTCATATGTCCAGCTATGTTAAAACAAAAACAGAAACAGAATTACCTGGAAAAACTCAGCAGGTCTGGCAACATCGGCGGAGAAGAAAAGAGTTGATGTTTCGAGTCCTCATGACCCTTCGACAGAATCCCAGGAAGGGGTGAAATATAAGCTGGCTTAAGGCGGGGTGGGGGGGGGGGGGGTGGAGAGAAGTGGAGTGGGGGTGATGTGGTTGTGACGGTAACATATTTTTCTTCCTTCACCTTCTACCTTTCCATCTTTAATAGACTGGTGTCCTTCAACTGGCTCCTTGTTATTAACACTTTTGCCATCACAAGGTTTTCTAAACTCCAATTTATTTGTTGATTTACATATGACCCTTTTCCTACACTCAACTGTTTGTGTGAAATATCACAAGTATCGGCTAAAACAGCAACTTCTCTGATCTTTTTACTTCATCTTTCTTCTAAACATCTTGATAGTTACTGGAATATTGTTTCTAAATTTTTCCTTAATCATAATTTCTCTTAGATTTTCAAAAGTCTTGTCTAACTTTAATGCCCTAAACCACTGGTTCCAGAGAGTTTCTTTTTCTCTTGCAAACGCTACAAATGCCTGATTAAGTCTCTTTCTTACAGTCCTAAACTTCAACTGATAAGTTTCAGGGACAAGCTGATACACATTTAGTACTGCCTTTTTTACCTAGCTCGTAGTCTGCAGGTTGCTCCTCTGATAAGTTGGCATATACATTTGTTGCTGTACCTGACAAAACACTTGAACATTATAGTCCAAGCATCTCTTGGCCAATTCAAATTTATAGCTATCTTTTCAAATGAGGTGAAATATCTTTCAACTCCATCTTCTGTAAATTTAGGCATTAACCGAAGATTTTTAGATAAAATAAATTCCTCAAAGGAATCCAAGTCACCATCTGAATTGCTATCTCTCCTTTCCTCCTTTATTCTAAGCTTCACTTTAGACAATTCATACTTCTTTCTCTCTGAGGCTCTCTATCTCTTTCCTCACTTGCTAACTCTCTCTCTGAAGTTGAAGTTCAAGCTTTCACATTTCTATCTCTTTCAATCTCTTCTTTTCCTTTTCCTACCCCTCTTTTTCCCACTGAAGCTTTTTCATTTCTATCTCTTTTAATCTGTCCTTTTCTTTTTTCGAGTTTTTCTCTTTCTTTTTCCTTTGCTCCCAATTCAAGTCTTTTCAATTCCATTTCTTTTTCAAATTCAAACTTTTGCCTCTCTCTTTCTCTTTCCATAACAAGCTGCAACTGAAGTCGTACTACCTCCATCTGTGACATACTAGTTTCAGGTGTCTCTTCCTCTAACTTTCACTAGCTCCTCTAACAGCTAAGCAAGTACTTAAATCATATCAACTTTACGAAAGTCTGCTTTTATTTCGACCTGCACCTCATCTGCTAACTCTCTCAGCTGAGTCTTAGTCAAAGCTTTCAAATACTCCACTGTTACATCTTCCACTCCCAGAAAAGTCTTAGCAATTACCAAAGCCATGTTGCAGTCCAACCACTTCAAAATCCCTCAAATCAAAACTTCTGAGTTCAGTATGCTCTTCATACTCATATCCTTTAAATTCACAAATCTCAATTCAATCAAGGGAAAGAGCCCCAAAATTTGTTATGACCGGAGCCAATGTTATTCACTGAACAAGCCAAACCCCAGAGGGAAACTTGACTTACTGACCATAACTTTTTTATTGTATTTTGAAAATGAAAGGAAAACTATTGATCCCAGAAGCACAGTAGCCCAGTAACAACGTTAGGAAGATTTATTAACAAGGAAAAAAAACTTTAACATACAAGAGTAAAATTACATAGTTGAAACAGTCTTACAAAACATTCCCAAAAAAAACCAATTGGTGAGAACATGCAAGTAAATTACATGGCAACAGCTCCCTTCCACATTTTTTAAGCATAAAAATCCAATAATATTTCTTAATATGGCAATCATCTTGTTAAAACCAATTGTTAAACAGCTGATGGGCATTAATTATCCCATCTAAATAGAATAAAAAGGTACAGCTGGAACACTTTATGTGGCACCTACTAGCACTGAGGAGTTGTCTTGGAAATAAACCAGCTTTAACCATAGAGGCCAGCCTGGATTAATTCTTCCACTACAACTTTTTGTGAGTAACATGGTAGCAGAGGATGCATTTTAAGCTTTGCTGATTGATTGCTGTATATGAAGCTTTCTGTCTCAGGCCTCTGAGGGAAAAGAAGTGTACTGTTGCTAACAATTTAAGTTATGGAATGGTGAAAGGATGGTGCAAAATCACAAGCTTTGACTATCCACCAATTTTTTCTGACTCTGAACCTTGTCAGCAATGGAAGGCTGAAGTTGAAATGTGGACCTGGGTTACTGCTATACCCTGAAGAAGCAAGGTATGGCTTTGGTGTTATCATTACCAGCCAAAGTAAGATAAGGAATAAAGTATTTTCAGAGTGGAAGGTGGATGATTTGGATCATGAAGAGGGATTAAACCATCTGATACAATTTTTAGATAAGCTCCAGAAAAAGGATGAGTTATTAGAAGCGTATGAAGCTTGGATGATCTTTGATAGGTTTAGGAAATCAGATGATCAGTCCATGGAAGGATATATCATGGATTTTGATAAATGGTACAGGAGACTACAGTGATTTGAACTTGAAATTCCAGAATTGGTATTGGCATTTAAATTACTGGACTATGCTCACATTTCCCAGGTTGATAGTCTTTTAGTACCAGCAGAGGTTCAGTTCCAGGGGAAAGAGTCTCTCTTAGATCAAATGACTGCCGCCCTAAAAACATTTCTGGGGAAACAGTTGTTCCCTGCCACTTTTTTAGCAAATACGAACAACTATGCTGTAAAGCGATTATGCAATGAATTGCCCACATGATGAAGGAATCGTGTTTTTGAAGTGACCCATGAGATGGATTCATATGAAAATGATGGTGACTGCCATGGTGGAATTGTATTGATCAGTTTGAATCCGATGATGAGTATCTTGATGGTGTATTCCTTCAACTGCGCAGTTCTGGACAATGGTTGCACTTCTAAGGTGTGCAGCATGATAGCTTGACTGCTATCTGGAGTCTCTCAATGAGGCAGACTGGCGGAAGGTCAAGGAGTATGAAAGCTCTACCTGCTTCAGGTTCAGAGGGATGACAATATATTAACATCCTCCAAAGGGGTGGTCCTCCCTTGTAAGTTGGCAGGGATCAATCTGTTTATCAGTACTGATGTGGTTTCTAGCGAGATACTGCTATTGTTGAGTCGATCTGTGATGAAGGCAGTTCAGATAATGCTAGATATGAAGAATGATAGAACAGTCGTGTTTGGGAAAAACGTGGATCTACATTGTACTCGGTCAGGCCATTACTGCTTGCCACTAAGGAAGCCAGAGATTTCTCATCAAAAAGTTCATGAAGTTTTATTAACTGCTGAGTGAGAATTTGGTGGATAAAAAGATCATTTGGAAAATATGCAGACAGTTTGCACATCCGGCACCACAGAAACTGAAGTCTCTGCTTCGAGATGAGGGAGTGGTCAATAAAGGATAAGATGATCTTATTGAACAAATCACTGCTCAGTGTGAAATTTGCCTTAAATATCGCAAGACACCACTGCAACCTGTTGTGAGCCACTAGCCAGGGAGTTTAACGATGCAGTGGCAATGGACTTGAAAGTTTGGGAGAAGGATAGGGGTATTTTTTTTACTACACTTCATAGATATGGCAACCAGATTTAGTCTATCCACTGTGATACATAGTAAAGACAAAAGGGCCATTGTCGATAAGGTAAAGGAGAAATGGGTAGGAACAGAATTAGGAACACCAATGAAGCTCCTCACAGATAATGGTGGGGAATTCACCAGTGAGGAATTTCAAGATATGTGCAAAAATTTAAACATCATAGTTATGCACTGCAGCTGAGAGCCCATTTAGTGATGGTTTTTGTGAAAGAAACTATGCAGTAATAGATGACATGTTATTAGCTGATCATTCAGGTCGTAAACTGTAAATGGCACTAGCATAGGCGGTGCATGCAAAGAACTCTGCAAATGGGTGGGGGGGGTGGTGTACAGTCTGTATCAGTTAGCGTACAGAAGAAATCCAAAGTTACCTTCGGTGTTGTCAGATGCTCCCCATGCTCTAGAAGGGACTAGCATTAGCTCCACTTTTTCTGCTCATCTAAACGCTTTGCATGTGGGCAGAAAAGCTTTCATTAAAGCTGAAGTTTCGGAGAAAATTCGGCAGGCCCTACAGCACCACAAAACCAGCAGAAATACAGTTTAGACAAAGAGGCATGGTAGATTATAAAAGGGAAGGCCAAAAAGAGTGGGAAGGACCTGGCAAGGTTATAGGGAGTGATGGGAAAGTAGCAATTGTACAACATGGTAATCCAACTGTTAGGGTACATTTTTCATGGTTAATTGGTAGTGGCCATACCTTTTACAGGTTCTGAACAGGACATGGAACACAAGGAGGCACCATGCACTTCACATACACATATACTGGGTTGTTATGAGGAGCAGATGATGACAGTTACAGGTTTGACTGACTATGAACAAAGTAATACTGAGGTACAGGTCAACACTATTTGTCCAAAAGGGCAATTATCTAAAGCAGGAACAAAGGTAACATACATGCCAAAAGGGACCAGTGTGTGGAGGGATGCCACCATCATAAGAAGTGCAGGATAGGCCACTGGTAAAGACAAAGACTGACTAAGTCTGCAGGATGAAGGACAGGAGACAAGACCTATCGATCGGCAAACTGAGGTAAAGATGTGGAAACCCAGAAAGCGCAGTATGAGTTCTGTCAGTGGACCAGAAAGTGGTCGTGACCCTAGAAAAGAAATCCAGACTTGCAAACGGAGTTCTGTCCGCATGGGAGGATGATCATATCATAGCCCAGAAAGGGAGAGGAATGAGTTGAGGACGTAGCTTAACAAGGAAGGCTAGAGAGCAAGCTAGCAATTTCAATAGAAGTGAAGTCCTTATGATTCTAGTTGCTGCTAATAAATTGAAAAGTAAGCTGATAAAGGAAGCCAAACAGAAAGAGTTAGAAAGTTGGAAAGAATTTGAAGTATATTCTGAAATACCTGACACAGGCCAGCCAGCTTTATTTCTCAGATGGATCTGTACAGAAAAGGTACTCCCAGATGGGACATAAAGCCAAAGTGAGATTAGTAGCCCGAGGCTTTGAAGAGAGACTAGGAGATCAGGATGTCAGTGGACTCGCCTACTGTAGGGAAAGTGAGTTTGAAGATTTTTTTTAGCTATTTTGGCATCCTATTCCTGGGAGTGCAATTCGGTTGATATAAAGGTTGTGCTTTTACAGGGAGAGAAGTTTCAAAGGGAAGTTTTTTGAAACCACCCAAAGAAGCCGGGGATTTAGAAGGAAAGCTATGGAAATTGAATGTGTGTTTATGGGTTGAATGATGCATCAAGAGTATGGTATTTTTCCGTGAGGTCTGTCTTGTTGAAAACAGGTTGCATTCAGTTAATGGCAAGCAAGTAGGTGTTCTACTGGTACCATAAGGAGAAACTAGCTGGGATCTTTACCATGCATGTTAATGATTTCCTATGGGAGGATCTGTAGAACTTGAATAATGGGTAATCAAGAAGATAAAGAAGGAATTCCAGGTCGGAAGTCAGGCTTCTGGGGCCTTTAAATACATAGGTTTAGACATTAAGCAGACCAAATTAGGAGTGACATTGAATCAACAATCTTATCTAGAAAATGTTAATTATATCCCAATAATTCATGGTAGATCCTCACAAAAAGAGGATCCTGTTACCAAGGAAGAAATGGAACAGTTGAGAAATTTGATTGGGTAGTTGAACTGGTTGTGCACTCAGATCAGGCCTGACACTAGTTATGATGTGTTGGAGCTAAATACCATGATTAAACATGCTACAGTTGAGCAAGTTCTGAAAGCAAATAAGACTTTTTTTAAAAAAAAAAAAAAAATTTTAAATTAAATTGAGATGTGTGCTCAAGTTTCCAGCCTTGGGTGATTCAGAAGATATGACGTTGGTCATTTTCAGTGATGCTTCACGTGCCAACCTTCCAGCACAGCAGGGTTCTTCATATTCTTGGTGGGAAAGAATGGTAAATGTTGCCCACTGGCTTGGGAGGCCAAGAAAATAAGAAGGGTAGTGAAAAGCACTTTAACTGCTGAAACGTTAGCCTTGGTAGAAGCATTAGATATGGGGGTTTACTTATCCAATATATTGACAGAAATATTATAAGGAGCAATGTGGGAAAAGTTTGCCCATATAATGTTGATAACTGGTCTCTTTGAGACAACTTTCATTCCACAAGTGTCACCGGAAAAAAGGCTACAAATACATCTAGCCAGCATAAAGCAGCTTTTAGAAAAAAGTTGACACAAGTCACTGACTTGTTTTACAAGAAGTGCCTGCTCTAAGAAATTAAATGTGTTGGAAGAGGGGTGTCGGAATCGGGAATTATAGACTTGAAACACGTGACATTATTTCCTTCTGTTTGTTTAAAAAGTGTTCAGGTTTTGAGTTTTAATTTAAGAAAAGAAGGGAATCTGTTAATATGGCAATCATTTTGTTAAAACCAATTGTTTACTTAAACAGTTGATGGGCATTAATTATCCCATCTAAATAGAATAAAAAGGTACAGCTGGAACACTTTTTTTGTGGAAGCTACTAGCACTGAGGAGTTGTCTTGGAAATAAACCAGCTTTAACCCAGAGACCAGCCTGGATTAATTCTTTTACCACAGACTCTCATTGTGAGTAATAATATTATCCAAGGCAAAAACTGCTGCTACTTAAAGTATACAACACTGCTCATTCTCTTTCATTCTGCTGTGGAAATCCGAAAGAAAGGTTCTGTTTCAGAAACAGTCTGTTTTTGGAACAAAGACTTCTGACTCGAATCTGGATGGCAGCTTCAAATTCTCAACTTTTCTCAGCACAGATCTGGTCTCAGGACATCTCCCCCCACACTGACACCTCAGCTGACCATCTTTCCTTAAACATCTTTTTTCCTTTCATCCTCCTTTGTCCCAAGTGCTTCTTTGAACTCAATTTTTCCAAAATATTGACCCCACTTTCGGGTCAAATAAAATTTAATAACCTTCCCTGGTTTACTTATGAAACCTTTAAGTTATAAAAGTCCCTGAAACTCCCTATGAAATTTAGCAGCTGAAAAGTCCATACTTAATGCAAATTTTAAAACCCAACTCATACATTCGATTTCACCATAGCCTCTCATGACAAATGCATGCCTCTTGTACCTTTACCTTTCATCTGTTCCCATAGACAAGCTATCTCCATGAACCTTCCCTCAGTTTAATTAATCACACACACCCTTCTTTACAAAATAACACCATATTCCCAAAAATATTAAAATAACAACCATCTTCACTCAAGGTGTTCAGAAAGTTCAGAAGCTAAGAAAAGGAGCACAGGTGGCAGCATTAAGGAGAACATTGCAGTGATGGAGATGATGGGTCAGGGACAGAATCTATTTGGCTAGAGCTGATGAACAGAAAAGGTGCAATTACATTGCTCTGTGTAGTCTATTAGCCACTAATTAATAGGAAAGATGTAGAGGAACAAATCTGCAAGGAAATTAGAGCTGCAAGAATTATAGAATAGTTATAATGGGCAATTTCTAAATGTTCCCTTTTATTAGCCAATGATCAAAAATGTTACTATGTGAATGTGTGTATTTTCTTACCCTTGAAGTGACTCAGTCAACTTTAATAACCCAGCAGCAAGCTTTTGTGTATTAAAAATGAAGGTTACTTTATTTCCTACTTGCCCCAGAGATTAACAAAAACATATCTCTCACAACTCACCCACACTATCATACACAGATGAAAATTAGATACAGATGAAGATAAAACAGTAATTACAAAAATGAAATTTAACTAAGTCTCTATTTTGGCCCAGGCCTAATGTTTCTGAGTTGAGTTTTTACTTTGGCTAAAGGGAAGGTCTTGAAAATGCTGAGATCTCTCAGTATGGTTCATATAGTTGATTTGTCAGGAGAGTCAAGGAGTGTCCAGGGAGGAGAACAGGGAGAGGGCCCAAAAAGAAGTTCCAGATAAGGGTCAGAAATAGGACCCCTTTAACTTAGGAAAAAGTGAAGAGCAGAGAAACAGGCTCCAATTGGAGAAAGGACTGAGGGAAATAGACTTTAAGTGAAGTGGGCTCAGCAGAAGTCCTGAAGATCCAAGGAGGCTGCCTAAGTTTGGTGACTCCATGCTGCAGTCCGTTAACTTTGGAGCAGTGATGCTCTGCTTGGCATGACCAAAGATCCAAAATTGTGCTTTTAAATTGATGCTCGAGTGTACTCAAGAATCCAGGGAAATAGGATCTTGAAAGGCAAGATTGGCCATCGTTGAAGCCATCTGAGTTGGAGTGACATTTGGAGAGAATTCCTAGGCGAGACCTTCGAACATGAAGATTGGAAACCCTCATGAGAGACAGGTTCAGTGAGATCGGTTAACTTGGTGTGACTAACATCTGGGTAGGTTATTGCAAAATTCATGGAATCGGTCTTGGTTTCATTCGCCAGTTATTGTGTGGTTGTGTTCAACCACAGTTGGCTTGTTAATTCACATGTACCTCATACTTAACTTGAATGTTAGAGTATAAGATAGATATTGTAAATTGTTTTATCTTTCTGACCTTATACAGTAAAGCTTATTTTTGTTCAAAATCCGTGGAATCTTGTGGCTTTATCCTATTAACAGGTGTCTTAAATCTCAAACGTCGTCTACTTCAAACAAAGCGTTATAGGTACTTAACCAGATCTCACCAACAACTTGGCATTTGGCTAAGGATCATACACAGGTGATTTTAATTATCCAAACGTAGACTGGGATAGTAGTGGTGTGAGGGGCAAGAGCTCCTAGACTGTGTTCAGGGGAATCATCTACGGCAGTATGTTTCCAGTCCAATGAGAAAGGAGGCACTGCTAGACCTAGTTCTTGGGAATGAGGTGGGACAAGTGGATCAAATGTCAGGGGAACGTTTCGGAAACAGTGATTGTTGTATCACTAGGTTTAGGTTGGCTAAAGAAAAGGACAAGGAACAATCCAGAGTAAGAATAATTAACTGGGGGAAAGCCAACTTCAATGGGGTAAGAATGATCTGTCCCAGATAAATTGGAATCAAAGCTTGGCAAGCACAATGGTAACTGAACAAAGTGTTGCATTTAAATAGAAAATAGTTAGCATAGTCAAGGCATATTCCTATGAAGGGGAAAGGTAGGGCGTACAAATCCAAAGTTCCCTAGATGAGATAGAGATCAAGAAGAAGAAAACGTGTACTTATGACAGGTATCCAATAATACAACAGAGAACAATGTTGAATATAGATGGTTCAGAAGGGAAATGGGAAAGTAAATAAGAAAAACAGTATGTAAAGAGACTCTCAGCTAACATAAAAGGGAATCCAAAAGTATTCTATGGCATATAAATAGTAAAAGGAGTGGGGCTGATGAGGGGCCAAAAAGGAGATTTAAGCATAGTGACAGGGGGTCATAGATCAGGTATTAAATAAATATTTTGCATTCTGTCTTAACCAAGGAAGAAGATGGTAGTGAGGCCATGGTGAAGGAAGTGGTAATTCAAACTCATGAAGGATTTAAAATTAATACGAATGAGGTATTGCATAGGCTGTCTGTACTTGAAGTTGATTTGGCACCAGGACAGGATGATATGCAGATAAGAATGCTGAAGGGAGTGAGTGAAAATTGCAGAGAAACTGGTCTTAATTTCCCAGGGGTGGTGCCAGAGGATTGGAAAATTACAAATGTCATAACCTTGTTCAGAAAAGGGTGTAAAGATAAGCCCAACAACTACAGGCAAGTCAGTTGAACTTCAGTAGTGGGGAACTTAGAAATGAGAATTCAGGACAAAATTAATAGCCACTTGAGCAAATACAGGTTAATTAAGGAAAGCCAAAGTTATTAAGGGAAAACCATGTTTAACTAACTTGGAGTTTTTTGAGGTGAACACAAGAGATAGGAACAGAAGTAGATCATAAGTCGATAAGATCATGACTGATCTTGGGCTACAACTCCACTTTCCTGCCCATTACCCATATCCTTGAGACACCCAAAATATAAACATACAAAATAGGAGAAGTAGGCCATTCGGTCCCCTGAGCATGTTCCACCATTCAATAAGATCATGGCTGATCTGTTTGTGCTTCAAGTTTCACATTCCCATCTACCCCAATAACCTGAGATTTTTGTTAGGCAAGGGATTCAATTTACCACTGTCTTAAAAATATTCAGTGACCACACTTCCACTGCCTTTGAGGCAGAGAATTCAAGTCGCACAACCCTCAGTGAAAAGATTTCTCATCTCTAGCCCAAAAGGGCAACCACTAAATTTAAAAAAAAAAAGTGCTCCCTGGTTCTGGACTCAGCCACAAGAGGAAACATTCTTTCCACATCCACCTTGTCAGGACCATTCAGGATCTCAAACATCAATCAAGTCATCCCTCACTCTTCTAAACTCCAGTAGAAACAAGCCCAGCCTGTCCAACCTATCCTCATAAGACAACCTGCTCATTCTAGGCATCAATCTAGTAAACCACCTCTGAACAACCTCCAATGCATTTAAATCCTTCTTTAAATAAAGAGACCAAAGCTGCACATAGTATTCAAGATGTGGTCTCACCAATGTCCTGCATAATATCCTTAATTCTACATTCAATTCTTCTTGTAATAAAGGATAGCATTCCATTAGGCTTCTTGATTACATGCTGTACCTGCATACTAACTTTTTGTGACCCCATGCACAAGAACACCTAGATCCCTCTGAACCTCAGAACTCTGCAGTTGTTCTCATTTAAGTAATACTCTGCTTTGTTTTCTTCCTGCCAAAGTGAACAACTTCAAATTTTCCCACATTATGCTCCATCGGCCAGATATTTTCCCACTCACTCAACATACCTAATAAACGTCTGCAAACTCGTCTCCTTCAAAACATACTTTCCTGTCTACCTTTGTGTCATCTGCAAATTTAGCTACCATGCCTTTGTTCCCCTCATCTAAGTCATTGATGTAAATTGTAAGAAGTTGAGGCCCCAGCAGGACTCCACTAGTCACATCCTGCCAATTGAACAAAGACCTGTTTATGCATACCGTTTCCTGCTGGTCAGCCAATTATCTATCCAGGCTAATATATTACCCCCTACACAGTCAGCTGTATTTTCTGCAATAACCTTTGATGTGGCACCTTGTCAAATGCCTTCTGGAAATCCAAGTACAATACATCTACATTCTCCCCTTCATCCACAGCACATGTTACTCCTTCAAAGAACTCTAATAAATTGGCTAAACATGATTTCCCTTTCACTAAACCATGCTGACTCTTCCAAATTGCCTTGTGCGTTTTTAAGTGCCCAGCTATAACCTCCTTAATGATCCTCTCTAACACCTTCCCCACAACAGACGTCAAGCTAACTGGCCTATTGTTTTCTGCCTCCGTTCCTTCTTGAATAGAGGGGTTATATCTGCTACTTTCCAGTCTGATAGAACCCTTCCAGGATCTAGGGAATTTTGGAAAATTAACAAGAATGCATCTACCTCCATTAGCCACCTCTTTTAAGACCCTAAGATGAAGTCAATCTGGTTCCGGAGATTTGTCAGCCTGCAGTTTCATCAGTTTGCTCAGTGTCACTTCCCTAGTGATTGTAATTTCACCAAGTTCCTCTCTCCCCTCCACCTCCTGATTTACAGCAATTACTGGAATTTTTATATCCTGTATAGTGAAGACAGAAGCAAAATATTAGTTCATCTGTCATTTCTTTACGATTACCATTCTCTCTCTTTAGCGGACCAAAACTCACTTTACCTACTCTTTTCCTGTTTAAATACCTGTAGAAACTCTTGCTATCCTTTTTTACATTTCGAGCTAGCTTCCTCTCATACTCTAATTTCTTTCTTCTGATTGACCTTTTAGTCATTTTCTGTTGTTCTTTATCTTCTGACCAATCACCTGATCTGCCACTCATCATCGTGGAATTACATGCTTTTTCCTCAAGTTTGAGGCTTTCCCTAACTTCTTAGTTAACCACAGATGGTGGGTCCTCCCATTTTTGATTTTTTTCCTTTACAGTAGAAATATATTGATCCTGAGTATTCTGAAAAATCCCCTTAAATGTCTGCCACTGCTTCTCTACTGATCTATCCCCAGCCTTGTATCCCAGTTAACCTCCGCTTTCATGCCCACATAGCTGCCCTTAAGTTTAAAATACCAATCTTAGACCCACTCTTCTCCCTTTCATACTGGATGCAAAATTCAATCATATTGTGGTCAATGCAGCCTAGGGGTGTCTTTACCCTGAGATAATTAATTAATCCTGTCACGCTATATAATACCAAGTCAAATATAACCTGCTCTGATTGGTTCCAGAACATGCCACTCGAAGCAATCGCGCACACACCAGGAGTAAGCCGCTGGGCCCCTCGAGCCAGCTCCGCCATTCAATAAGATCATGGCTGATCCAAGTGTAATCTCAACCCCACATTCCTGCCTACCCAAATAACCTGTAGTTCCCTTGTTAATCAAGAATCTATCTAGCTCTGCCTTAAAAATATTCAAAGACTCTGCTTTCACCTCCTTTTAAGGAAGTGCATTCCAAAGACACTCAACCCTCCGAGAGAAATTTCTCCTCATCTGTCCTAAATAAGTGACTCCTTATTTTTAAACAGTAACCCCTGGTTCTAGATCCCCCACAAGAAGAAACATCCTCTCCATATCCACCCTGTCAAGACCCCTCAGGATCTTAAAAGGTTTGAATTAATTTGCCTCTTACTCTTCTAAATTCCAATGAATACAAGCCTAACCTGTCCAGCCTTTCCTGATAAGACATTCCTGATATTAGTCTAGTAAAGCTTCTTTGAACTGTTTCTAACTTTTTTACATCTTTCTTTAAATAAGGAGACCAGAACTGTACACAACTCCCAATCTGGTCTCATCAATGCCCTTTACAACTAAAGCATAACCTCCTTACTTTTGTAGTCAATTCCCTTCACAATAAATGATAACATTTTATTAGCTTTCCTAATTACCGGTTGTAACTGCAAACTAGCCTTTTGTGATTCATGCACTAGGACACCCAGATCCCTCAATCTCAGAGCTCTGCAATCTCTCTCAATTTGGATAATTTTTCTTTTTATTCTTCTTGCTGAAATGAACAATTTCACATTTGCCCACATTAAACGCCATTTGCCAGATCTTTGTCCACTCACTTAACCTATCTGTGTCACTTTGTAACCTCCTTATTTTCTCTTCACAATTTACTTTCCTACCTATCTTTGTGTCATCATCAGCAAATTTAGCAACCATTCCTTCAGTCCCTTCATCCAAGTCATTTATATAAATTGTAAAATGTTGAGGCCCCAGCACTGATCCTTGTGACAAACCACTTGTCACATCCTGCCAACCAGATAAAGACCCATATATGCCTGCTTCCTGTTAGCTAGCCAATCTTCTATCCATATCAGTATGTTACCCTCCACACCATGAGCTTTTATTTTCTTCACTTTGATGTGGCACTTTATCAGAAGCTTTCTGGAAATCTAAGTACAGTACATTGACCAGTTCCCCATTAGCCACTGTACATGTGACGCCTTCAAAGAACTCCAATAAATTGGTCAAACATAATTTTCCTTTTACAGAACCATGTTGACTCTGTCTGATTGCCTTGAATTTTTCCAAGTGCCTTGCTATAACATTTTTAATAATAGCTTAAAGCATTTTCCCTATGCCAGATGTTAGGCTAACTGGCCTGTAGTTTTCTGTCTCCCTCCCTTTTTGATTAAAGGAGTTACGTTTGCTATTTTCCAACTTAATGGAACCTTCCCCGAATCTAGGGAAGTTCGGAAAATTAATTCCAATGCATCAACTATCTCACTAGCCACTTCTTTCAAGCCCTCGGGTGGAGTCCATCCAGACCAGGGGATTTGCTAGCCCACAGTCCCAACAATTTGCTTAGTACCATTTCCCTGGTGATTGTAATTTTCCCCAAGCTCCTCCCTCCCTTCCATTTCCTGATTTACTGCTATTTCCAGGATGTTACTTGTGCCCTCTATAGTGAAGACTGAAGCAAAATACTTTAATTCGTCCACCATCTCCCTACTTTCCATTACCAATTCCCCAGAAGCACTTTCTATAGGACCAACACTCACTTTAACTCTTCTTATTTAAATATCTGTAGAAACTCTTACTATCCATCTTTATATTGCTAGCTAACTTTCTCCCATACCCTAACTTTTCCCTCATTAGTCTTTGTCTTCTGGCCTGCCACCCATCTTTGTGTAAATATATGCTTTTTCTTTAAGTTTGATATCGTCTTTAACTTTTATAGTTAACCACCAATGGTGGGCCCTCCCCTTGGAATTTTTCTTTCTCATTGAAATGTATCTATTCTGTATATTCTGAAATATCTCTTTAAATGTCTGCCACCGAACTTCTATTGACCTATCCCTTAACCTCATTTGTCATTTCACTTTAGCTAGCTCCACTTTCATGCCCTCATAATTGCCCTTATTTAAGTTTAAAGTACAAGTTTTGGACACACTCATTTCTCTCAAAATGAATGTAAAATTCAAAACATAATGATCGTTGCTAAATAGGGATGTCTTCACTGAGGTTATCAATTAATCCTGTTTCGTTGCTCAATACCAGGTCTAGTATAGCCTTTCTGGTTGGCTCCAGAACATGCTGTTCTAAGAAACTACCCTGAAAATATTCTATGAACTCATTCACGCTAACTGTGCCCATCTGATTTTTCCAGTCTACGTGTACATTAAAATCCCCCATGGTTATTGCTGTACCATTCTGGCAAGCTCCCATTATCTCTTCTCTTATACTCTGTCATGCCATGCAGTTATAATTAGGGGGCCTGTGCACCACTCCCATAAGTGACTTCTTGCCTTTATCATTCTTCATCTCAGCCCAAGCCATTTCTACATCCTGGTTTCCTGAACTTAGGTCATCCCTCTCTGATGAGCTAATACCATCATTAATTAAGAGCCACCCCTCTACCTCCTTCCTAACTTCCTGTCCTTCCTAAATATTCAGGTCCCACCTACGTCATCCTGTAACCATGTAATGGCTATCAGATCATTCTAATTTTATTTCTATTTGTGCTATCTGTTTTGTTTCAAATGCTACATGCGTTTAAATACAGAACCCTTAGTTTTGTCCTGATTTATTTTTGTAACTTTTTTTCCTTATCTGCTTATTTACTCTTAGATTGTACTGTCCCTTCCTCTCTCAGTCTGTTTATCATTTCCCACATTAACACCTTTCTCTTGCCTCATCTCCCTGCTCTTTGGTTTACCACATCTTCCCAAATTTGAGCCCTTGCCCCCACTATTCAGTTTAAAACCCTCTCTACTTCCCTAGTTATGCAGCTCACGAGGACACCAGCCCCAGCATGGTTTAGGTGTAGACCATTCCAATGGTACAGCCCCAATACTGGTGCCAGTGCCCCACAAACTGGAACCCACTTCTCCTACACCAGTCTTTGAGCCATGCATTCATTTCTCTAATCTTATTTGTCCTATGCCAATTTGCACGTGGCTCAGCTAATAATCCAGAAATTATTACCTTTTTTTGAGGTTCTGCTTCTTAATTTAGTGCCTAGCTCATCATACTATGCAGAGCCTCCTTTTTTTCATCCTGTCTATATCGTTGGTACCTACATGGACCACAACCTTTCCTCCCCTTTCCACTACAAGTTGCTCTCCAGCCTTGAGCAAATATCCTGAACCCTGGCACTGGGCGAGCAACAAAGCCATCTGGACTCTCGCTCTTTGCTACAGAGAACAGTGTCAATCCCCTTCACTATACTGTCCCCTACTACCACTATGTTCGCTTTTGCTCCCCACAATTGGATGGCTTCCTGTACGACGGTGCCATGGTCAGTTTGCTCATCCACGCTACAGCCCCTACTCTCATCCAAACAAGCTGAGAGAACCTCAAACCTATTGGCCAATTGCAGAGGCTCACATTCTTTCTGTCTAGGATCCCTTACCTGCCTCACTCGCAGTCACACCCTCCTGTCCCTGGGCACTGATCATATCAGAAGATCCTATCTTAAACGGGGGTAACTTTCCCCCTCCCTGATGTATTGCAATGTTTGCAGCTCGGCCTCCAGCTCCAGACTCTGAGCCAAAGTTCCTCACACCGCAAAATAGAGGAAAAAATGTGAATAATATAATTCTGTTGAAGTCATACGGACTCGAAACATTAACTGTATTCCTCTCCACAGATGCTGTCAGACCTGCTGAGTTTTTCCAGGTATTTTTGTTTTTGGATTTCCAGCATCCACAGTTTTTTGCATTTTAATATAATTCCTGTTTGCCCTAGATCACAATGGTATCCAGCAGCTCCCACATTCTTCAATCTTGACACATCACCTGTCCTGCTATCATTAATGTTTTTAAATAATTACTTAATGACATTATTCACTTATTTACATTTTTTTCCCTCTATTTTATTTACCACCAATTTGTATATGGTTTTAAACCTTAGAAACAGAACAGACCTTCACCACTCACTCATCAAATAGCTAGCTCCTTTCCCTGTAGGAGAGCAAAAACCAATACCTAAGGGGTGAGAAAGGTAGAAAAATGAAACAAACATCTCCTTCTCTGAACACCCCCACTAACCAAACTCTCAGCTGCACTCCATTTGCCTTAGCTGCACTAAAGAGGCCTGTATTTATTTATTTATTTATTTATTTATTATTTATTTATAGCCAACTGAACTGGGGCTGTCTATCCCAGCCTTAAATGTATTCAATAATGGTACATCCACAAACCTCTGGGGCAGATAATTCCCAAGATTTGAGCAAAATAAATTCACCTTAGTCCTAAACGATCGGCCACTCATCCCGAGACTTATCCCCGTATTTTTGATTCCCTAACCAGTGGAAACAGTCTTTCAGCATCTACCCTATCAAGTTCTTTCAGAATCTTGTATGTTTCAATGAGATTACCTCTTATTCTTCTAAATTTCAGAAAATAGGCCCAATCTGCTCAGCCAAGGGCTGAAGAGGGTAATCCTGTTGATGTGGTATACATGGACTTCCAAAAGGCATATTGAGGGTAAAAGAGCGCAAGGAGAGCGGAGACACAGGGTAAATGAGCGCGAACAGAGCAGACAATAAAAACCAGCAGCAGTGAGCCTCTTCAACCTGCTTCTACCTGTCAGAGTCAAAGTGTGACATAGGAAAACAGGTAAGTGATTGGTAGGTATGACTTCTGTGTCTGTTTGATTGGCCAAGTGGTCTAAATCAGGAGATATTATTACAGCTGAAGAGTACAGTTAAGAAATTCATGTTTAAAATATTTAACACCCAAATTAATTAATTAAATAGGATAGAGATGGCTGGGCAGGCGATGCGTTGCAGCTGTAGTATACGAGAGCTGGTGGACGCCGGTGCGATCCACGGTGACCATATCTGCAACAAGTGTTGGCTGCTCAAGGAGCTTCAGCTCAAGAATTGATGAGCTGGAGTCTGAGCTGCAGACACTGACACATCAGGGAGGGGCAGAGTTACCCGGACACTGTTTCAGGAGACAGTCACATCCCTTAGATTAATTACATCAAATTTGGACCATGGTCAGAGACAGGAGGGTGTGACTGGGAGTAAGGCAGGTATGGGGATCCAGAACTTGGCTGGGGAGGAGCATCAGCCAGTGCTGTTGTCCAATAGGTACGAGGTTCTTGCTCCCAGAGCAGACGAGGGCACATACAGCAGGAAGGATGAGTGAACTGACCACTGCACCATGGTACAGTGTGCCATTCAAGTGGGGGGAGAAAAGAGAAATGTAGTAATAGAGGATAACATAGGGGAATAGATACTGATTTCTGCAGCTAAGACAAAGTCCCGAAGGCTATGTTGCGTACCTGATGCCAAGGTTAAGGGCATCTCTTCTGAGCTGGAGAGGAACTTGGATTGGGGGGGGAAGGATCCAGTTGTCATAGTCCACGTAGGTACCAACAACATAGATAGGGGTGGGAAAGAGGTTCTGCTGAAGGACTACGAGCAGCTCAGGGATAAATTAAAAAGCAGAACCACTGAAGGCGTGGAAAATTTGGATTTATTTTAAAGTGCCAGCCAGGACCAGCAGTTAGGGCACGAAAGTATACACAAACAATCACAGCCTTACATGAAAGCTACAAACTTGTACAAAGGGCTCAGCTGTAAATTTATATTTAGGAAATGGGAGACACACACAAACAAACAAAGACACAGGATAACTCAATCAAGAAATTAGGAAGGCCATTTCACACCGTCTGATGGCGGCCTCCAACCACATCCAGTCAGCCCCCGTAAACCTTTCTATAGAATAGACATACACTCTTTGCTGTGCCCAGTCTCTGCAATTACTGAGTGTTGAAATTTTGTACCAGAGTATTTCTCGGACCTTTCACCACAAAAGTAATCTCTGGATTACTACCTGAGCCATGTGCAAATTGACATAGGGTAAATAAGGTTAGAGGGGTAAAAGCATGGCTCAAAAATTTGTGTGGCAGAAATGGGTTCCAATTCACAAGCCACTGACACTAGTACTGGGGAAGGAAAGAGCTGTTCCGTTGAGACAGGTTTCATTTGAACCAGGCTGGGACCAGTGTCCTGGCAAATCGTATAAATAGGGTTGTAGCTGGGGCTTTAAACTAATTAGTGGGGTGAAATGGAAGGGAGTGGGGTTCAATTGAATAGAAGTTTAGAAAATCAAAAAGAAGCAAGAGAGCAGAGGTGCAAGGTAGTGAAGATGTGAACCATAATCAAAGTGTGAAAGGAAGGGGCAGTAAATATAAACAAGAGTGCAGCAGAAATTAGAACCAGAATGAGTAATAATGGTAAAAAGTCAAAGCTTAAGGCTCTTTATCTGAACGCACACAGCATTTGTAACAAGATAGATGAATTGACAGCACAAATAGAAATAAATAAATATGACTTGATAGCTATTACAGAGACGTGGTTGCAGGGTGAGCAAGACTGGAGCTCAATAGTCAAGGGTTTTCGATGTTCCAGAAAAATAGGCAAAGAGGTGGGGTAGCTTTGTTAATAAAGGAAGGTATTAGTGCAGTGGTGAGTAGTGATGTAGGTGCAATAGATCGTGATGTGGAATCAGTTTGGGTGGAAATAAGGAATAGCAAGGGAAAGAAGTCAGAAGTGAGAGGCATTTATAGGCCCCCGAAGAGTTGCCCCACTGTAGGACAAAGTATAAATCAGGAAATTATGTAGGCATATAAGAGGGGTGCTGGATTGTTTCTTAGAGCAATACGTTGCAGAACCTACCCAAGAACAGGCTATTTTAGATCTAGTAATGAGGTAGGATTAATATGAGATCTTGTAGTTAAGGTTCCTCTAGGGGGTAGCAAACACAACCTGGTAGAATTTCAAATTCAGTTTGAAGGCAAGCAACTCGGGTCTCAAATCAGTGTCCTCAACTTAAATAAAGGCAGTTACACAGGTATGAAGAAAGGGTTGTCTAAAGCAGGCTGGGAAAATAGTCTAAGGTGAAGGTCAGTGGATGAGCAGTGGCAGACATTTAAACAGCTTTTTCATAAAGCTCAGCAAAAATTTATCCCAGTCAAAAAGAAGAACTCTGAGAAGGATGAACCACCCATGGTTAACCAAGGGTGTCAAGGATAGTATCCAATCAAAAACTAAGGCATACAAAGTGGCAAACTATTAGTAGGCCAAAGGATTGAAAATTTTTTAGAAACAAGCAGCGGATGACTGAAAAGCTAATAAAGAGGGAGAATATTGATTGTGAAAGTAAATTGGCAAGAAATATAAAAACAAACAGCAAGAGCTTCTACGGGTATAAGAAAAGTGAGCGTGGGACCCTTGGAGGATGGGACTGAAGAACTGGTAACAGGGAACGGGGAAATGACAGATAATTTAAACCAAAATTTTTGCATTGGTCTTCATGGTGGAGGACACTATAAACATCCCAAAGATATTGCATAAACAAGGTGCTAATGGGAGGAAAGTCTTGTAAGCGTCACAATCACGAGGGACAAAGTATTTGACAAACTAATGGGACTATAGACAGACAAGTCACCAGGACCTGATGGCATGCATCCAAGCGTTTTAAAGGAAGTGGCTGCAGAGATAGTGGCAGCATTGGTTGAAATATTCCAGAACTCACTGGATTCCGGGAAGGTCCCAGCAGATTGCAAAACCTCTAATGAGACGCCCCTGTTCAAGACAGGAGGGTGACAAAAAGCAGGAAACTATAGGCCAGTCAACCTAACATCTGTCATTGGGAAAATGCTAGAGTCCATTAACGCAATCAAACAGTCAACATGGTTTTGTGAAAGGGAAATCATGTTTGACAAATTTGCTGGAGTTCTTTGAGGATATAACAAGCAGAGTTGAGAAAGGGGGACCGGTAGATGTAGCGTATTTGGATTTCCAGAAGGCATTCGATAAGGTGCCACATAAGGTTATTGCACAAGATAGGAGCTCATAGTATTTGGGGTAATGTATTAGCATGCATTGAGGATTGGTTAACACACACAAGACAGAGTCGGGATTAATGGGTCTTTTTCAAGTTAGAAAGACGTAACTAGTAGAGTGCCACAAGGATCAGTCCTGGGGGCTCAATTATTTACTATCTATATTAATCACTTGGAAGATGGGGCATTTGTAACATAAACAAATTTGCTGATGATACAAAAATAGGTGGGAAGGCATGTTGTGATGAAGACATAATGAATCTGCAAGGGAATCTAGATAGGTTAAGGGAGTAGGCAAAAACTTGGCACATGGCATTTAATGTAGGGAAGTGTGAGGTCATGCACTTTGGTAGGAAAAATCAAAGGCAGGTCATTATTTAAATGGAAAGAGACTCCAAAAAAGTGCATCACAGAGGGGTCTGGGTGTTCTTGTGCATGAAACAAAGTTAGCATGCAGGTGCAGCAAGTAATTAAGAAGGTAAATTGAATTTTGGCCTGTATTGCTAAGGGTCTGGAGTTTATAAATAGGGAAGTCTTGTACAAGTGTACAGAGTGTTGGTGAGGCCACACCTGGAGTACCGTGTACAGTTTTGATCCCCGTGTTTAAGAAAGGATAAACTGACATTGGAGGTAGTTCAAAAGAGATTCACGAGGCTGATTCCTGAGATGAAGGGATTGAGTTATCAAGAATGGCTACACAATTTAGCCCTTTATTCACTAGAGTTTAGAAAAATGAGGGGTGATCTTATTGAAACGTACAAAATTCTGAGGGGGCTTGACAGGGTAGATGTTGAGAAAAAGTTTCCACTAGAGGGGGAATCTCTAACTAGGGGCATAGTTACAGAATAAGGGGACACTCATTTAAAACTAAGGTGCGAAAGAATTTCTTCTCTCAGAGGATAGTGAATGTCTGGAATCCTCTAGTCCAGAGTTGTGGAGGCTAGATCACTTAAACTATTTAAAGGGGAGGTAGATAGATTTTTGAAATATTGGAGTTGAGGGCTATGAGGAGCTGTTCTTACTGAATGGCAGGGCAGGCTTGAGGGGCTGAATGATCTACTCCTGCTCCTATTTCTTATGTTTTATGTCCTTTCTTAATCAAGTGCTACACAACAAATTTGTGAACAAAGTTATAGCTCATGGAATAAAAAGGACAGTCCCAACATGGATACAAAATTGACTGAGTGACAAGAAACAGAGTAGCAGTTAATGGATAATTTTTAGACCGGAGGAAGGTTTGGTGTGGAGTTTCCTGGGGGCAGTGGTGTTAGGGCACTGGCTCTTCCAGAGGGCTTAATTTTAAAATTTGTGGATGATATGCAACTTGGAAGCAGTGAATAGAGAAGGTTGCAAAGGACACAAAGGTTGGCAAATGGGTGGACAAGTGGCAGATGAAATTTAACGCAGAGAAATGAAGTGATTCATTTTGGTAGAAAGAATGTGGAGAGACAATGTAAAATAAGGGTATAATTCTAGAAGGGATCCAGGAACAGAGGGACCCGGCTGTATGTGTGCATACATCGTTGAAGGAGGCAGAATAGGTTGAGCGCAGTTAATAAAATGGACAGCATCACAGGCTTTGCCAGTAGGGGCAGAGGGTGCAAGAGCAAAGAAGTTATGTAAAACTTGTATAGAACACTGGTTTGACCTCAAATGGAATACTGTGTCCAGTTCTGGCTGCCACACTTTAGAAAAGATGCGAAGATATGAAGGTATTAGGCAGTACAGAAGAAATTCACAAAAATGGTTTCAGGGATGAGGAACTTCAGTTATGTGGCTAGACTGGAGAGGTTGGGGTTGTTTACCTTGAGAAGAGAAAGCTAAGAGCAAATTTAATAGAGGTATACAAAATCATGAGGGGCTGGACAGAGTAGGTAGGGAATAACTGTTCCTATAGGTGGAAGATTGAGAACAAGAGGCCACAGATTGAAGATAATTGGCAAAGAAACAATGGGAACACAAGGAAAAACTATTTCATGTGGTTGGGATATGGGGTGTACTACCTGAGAGTGTGGTGGAGGCAGGTTCAATTGAGGCATTCAAGAGGGAATTGGATTAATATCTGAAAAGGAAGAATGTGCGGTGCTATGGGTATAAGGCCAGGAAGTGGCACTAAATAAATTGTTTCTTTGGAGAACCAGCACAGACATGACTGGCTGAATGGTCTCCTTCTGTGCTGCAACCATTCTGTGATTCTGTGAAATCAATAACATGTCCCTAACCAGCAAGTCCCAGTTTTGGAGAATTGCAAGCATAAATCTTCCCCAAGTTAATTATTTCTACTATTTTTCAGAAAATTACATTACCTAAGGAAAATAATACTATTATTAGCTAAAAGGGCTCTGATGGCCGTCCAGTCTGCTCTATAATTAAGTGATATTGTATCAACCCAAAAAGAGTGGCTCTCTGCCATTTCCATCCTATTTGGGTTAAATACTTGGGGCTGTATTTTCACCACGAAGATAAACAGCAGTCCAGTTTGTTTTCAAGTCAGGAACCCACCTTCAATGTGAAGCTAATTAAAATTTACATTTTTAAAGAGGTGAGCCCTTAATTGATATGGAGGTGGATTCCCTGTCGGTGGGGGTGGAAACGGAGGCAGGTCAGATGAAGTGCAAGACTAATTTAGACTCTGCATGGCAGTCATCACTGAGGCTTCTAGTAGTCCCAAGGGAAAAATCTGCTGGTTATGCCAAAACCTTCCACAGCATCAGTCAGAAACCAGATGTCACAAGGATCCCGAGGCCAATTGCCTACATGAGGCCCGTCTCTTGCTTCACATGCCAACTTGGATCCAATGCTGGAGGCTATTAAGCAGAGAAAATGGAAGATCCTTTTCTAGGGTGGCAGGAGGAAGCCAGTGCATTGTGTGGGGCACTAAGTGACTCACTGGGGTTTGTTCTTACTGTCTCTGTCTATTGTTTCCCTCTATTTGCACTGTATAAATGATGCCACTTTAAGCCACACATCTGGGACTCCTTTGATTGCTGCTGTAACAGGAAATGTCATATTAGGTGGTTAAAAAAAATAACAGAATTCTCTAGGGTGAGGGCAAAGCCTCTGGGTATATGTGCTTCCTTCATGTGAAGGGAAGTGGTAGATGTTCAAGGGTGCATCTTCCATGCCTGTCTTAACACTGATATCTCCGGGCTCCTTCATTGCCATGTCCCTCAACTTGGGTCAGAGGGCCTCCTAGACATTCCTGGATTTGGAGATTCCTGACATTCACGAGCTCTTCATACCCCAAGCCGTGCCTAGATACTTCATTCTGCAGCCAGGGTACTTCTCTTTTCAGCGTCCTCTCTCTCTCTCTCTCTCTCCTCCTGCTCTTACTCTGATGATCCAGGGACTTACCATCATCAAAGTCCACACTTCTCTGAAGGTGGAGAACACATCAGACCACCATAATGACAGACTCTCTCAGAAGTATATTGGAGGCTGCCTCCTGACCGGTCCAGGCATCAGAAGCCAGATGACCTGCTTAATGGCAGCCTTAGTAAGCAGGTGGAATTGGCTGCATTGCCTCTGTACCTCTGTCTGGGGCTCCCATATAGGGGTGAGTAGCTTCAA
Source organism: Carcharodon carcharias (assembly GCF_017639515.1). Taxonomy (NCBI): domain Eukaryota; kingdom Metazoa; phylum Chordata; class Chondrichthyes; order Lamniformes; family Lamnidae; genus Carcharodon; species Carcharodon carcharias. The sequence continues at coordinate 90,611,712 of NC_054482.1, forward strand.
GGGGTAGCCCTCAGCCTCTAGGATCCATTCACATACTTTGGGGGTTGGCATGAAGATCTGAGGCTACAGACTTGCAGAGGATGAAGGAGTAAAGGCTGCTGCCAGGAAAACGAGCACACACATTGACAAAACTCTTGTTGTGGCTGCAGACTAGTTGGGTGTTAAGGGAGTGGAAGCCCTTTCTCACTGGTGGGTTACTCGTTGCCTTGATAGCCACATTCAATGCCCTGCAACTTTGACAGACCAGTGATGGCAGTGAAATCCAATGCCCTCTGTCCCTATGAGGCAGTGTCTGTTGTGAAATGAATGTACTGTACAGCTTTGGCAAAAGGGCATCAGTAGCCAGCAAAATGCAGTGGTGCATTGCTGTTTGCGAGACACCATTAAGGTCCGCAGCTGATCCTTGGAAGGAGCCAGATGAGAAGAGGCCACAGTGACAATGACAGCTACCGGCACAACATAGCAACAAGTGCTAAGAGGTCTTCAATGATAGAGCCACAGATGTCTGTAAACATCTGCCTGGTCTCGGTCAATGCCAGGTATCTCCATCTTCAGCTGTAAATCCAGTGTTGAAGGTATAAGTTCCATTGCCTCCTGTTCCTCTTTTATCTCCTATACCCTTCTGTTACTTGGCACTCCATCTTTTTGTGAAGGTATTGCTCCTCATTGCCATTGGACACAAAATCTAACAGTCGTGTGTCCTTGGCCAGCTGTAGCCTTCCATTTGGACAGCTGATCACCATATTGTGATATGCAGCCTTGCCCCCATGCTCTTCTTCCTCTTCAATGCCAGGGGTGACGAGCCCATGCACTGAATGCCAACTCTCTTTATCAACTTCACATTTCCAAATGCTCAGTTCCACCCCCCCACCTTTGCCTCTCTTATGGGTCCAGGATAATGCCCTGGGGAAGGCATGAATGGCTCCCCACTCTGTATTCACCCACCTTCAGCTGGTCAATGGAAAGCTTATGAAACCCATTACTCCCCTTTCAAAATTGCAGCCTTCACCTCCAACAAGCTCTTAACGAATTTCTCAGATACTTTAATTGACGTCAATTAGGAGGCAAACTTCACGACTACCCTGGTGAACACTGCTGGTTCTTGAAGCTGACATGCCAGCTGGCAACAATATTGTCAAATCCCCCAGGGGACGTCAGGGAGGGGTTTGAAAACCCTTTAGCCCTTTGTCTCAAACCATTGCTACCTCTTGTAATCTCTTAGCAAAACCTGGCACCTGGGATTTTTTTTTATTCATTCATGCTATGTGGGCATCACTGGCCAGGCAAGCATTTGTTGCCCATCCTTAATTTCCCCCTAGATAAGAGGGCATTTAAGAGTCAACCACATTGCTGTGGGTCTGGAGTCACACACAGGCCAGACCAGGTAAGGACATTAGTGAACCAGATGGGTTTTTACAACAATCGACAATAGTTTCATGGCCATAATTAGATTTTTAATAAAAATGTGTCATGGTACTGGAACTCCAATACACAAAATTGTCACATTTCAACATTTTGTTTTGATTTTATTCCAAATTAAAATTATTTGACAATTGTCAAAACATTGACTATCACTGGAATACGGTTGCCAACTCAGTAAAGCTGTTCCAGGAGATCTTCTCCCCCCCCCCCCCCCACCCCCTGCCAAAGTGATGTCATTGATTGACCCTTGACCTTTCATTTCCAAACCCATGCACAAATAAAACCATTGTTTTTTTTTATTTTACTGTGAGTGAGGGATGATTGAAGTTTCCAAGCTTGAAGTCCTCTCCTTCCATATAAACAATTGGTATTCTATTGTTAATAAATAAATTATACTTTTGGTTGAGGAAATAAAAATCAACTTCTGCTTCTCAAACTTTCAAATGGCATTCTTGCTGGCTGCTGCGCCTTAATTTATCTTTACAGTCAGTGTGACAATTATGTCAAATTGTGACTTTATTTCATTGTGGTGTTGTTGTGGACAGGGCCTACGGGTTCATTTTCCAGGGTCTGTGTAACAGTCACAAGTTTGTGCAAATTATTTCAGATAAGATTAAAGCAGAGCTAAAACCATTCCTGGCCACTCATGCCACAGGCAATATACCCTCATCAACGCTTAGGGCAGCACTGACCATTATCGAACATGTAATATCGTTGCAGCTTTATAGTTTGAAATGGATCAGTGTTATAGTTAACAGCACAGAAAAAGGCCTTTTGGCCCATCAAGTTTGCGCCAGTCAAACAAGTACCTAACTATTCTAATATAAAAACAAAAAACTGCAGATGCTGGAAATCCAAAACAAAAACAGAATTACCTGGAAAAACTCAGCAGGTCTGGCAGCATCGGCGGAGAAGAAAAGAGTTGACGTTTCGAGTCCTCATGACCCTTCAACAGAACAGTTCTGTTGAAGGGTCATGAGGACTCGAAACGTCAACTCTTTTCTTCTCCGCCGATGCTGCCAGACCTGCTGAGTTTTTCTAGGTAATCCTAACTATTCTAATCCCATTTTCCTGTACTAAGCCCATAGCCTTGCATGCCATGGCATCGCAAGAACATATCCAAATACTTCTTAAATGTTATGAGGGTCTCTGCCTCTAGCACCCTTTCAGGCAGTGAGTTCCAGATTCCTACCACCCTCTGGGTGAAAAAATTCTTCCTCATATCCCCGCTAAACCTCCTGCCCCTTACCTTAAATCTATGCCTCCTGGTTATTGATCCCTCCAACAAGGGGAAAAGTTCCTTCCTTTCTACCCTATCCAAGCCCCTTACAATTTTATACACCTCAATCATGTTTCCCCCTCAATCTCCTCTGCTCCAGGGAAAATAACCCCAGTCTAACCAATCTCTCCTCATAACTAAAACTCTCCAGCCCAGGCAACATCCTGGTAAATCTCCTCTGCACTCTCTCTAGTGCAATCACATCCTTCCTATAATACGGATTCCAGAACTGCAGGCAATACTCTAGCTGTAGCCTAACCAGCGTTTTATACAGTTCCAGCATAACCTCCCTGCTCTTATATTCTATGCCTCGGCTAATAAAGGCAAGTATCCCATATGCTTTCTTAATCACTTTATCTACCTGTCCCACTACCTTAAGGGACCAGTAGACATGCACACCAAGGTCCCTCTGATGCTCGGTGCTCCCCCGCTTCCTACCGTTCATCGTGTATTCCCGTGCCTTGTTTGTCCTTCCCAAGTGCATCATCTCACACTTAGCCAGATTAAATTCCATTTGCCACTGATCAGCCCATCTGCCCAGCCTGTCTATATCCTCCTAAAATCTAAGGCTATCCTCCTCACTATTTAGCACCCCACCAATTTTTGTGTCATCCGCAAACTTACTGATCAACCCCCCTACATTCAAGTCTAAATCATTTATATATACCACAAATGACAAGGGACCCAACACCGATCCCTGTGGAACCCCACTGGACACAGGCATCCAGTCATGAAAACACCCCTCGACCATCATCCTGTTTCCTGCCACTCAGCCAATCCTGGATCCAATTTGCCAAATTGCCTTGGATCCCATGAGCTCTTACCTTCGTTATCAGTCTCCCACGTGGGACCTTATCAAAAGCCTTACTGAAGTCCAAGTAGACCACGTCAAATGTATTGCCCTCATCTACACACCTGGTCGCCTCTTCGGAAAATTCAATCAAATTGGGCAGACATGGCCTCCCCTTAACAAAACCATGCTGACTGTAGGCTAGGTTGGCTCCTTCATTAGTTCTTCTCTCTGACTCTCGAGTGACTCGACAACATAACTCATGGCTCGCTCGTTCCACTCACTCTCAGGACTAGTCACCACAGCAAAACAAATGGTAACAAGCATCAACGTCCACGAGCACAATGCGCTTGCATGGCTGCGACTTAAATGTCATCACGCTGGCTGTGCCTGCGTGGGAATGCTGCTGTTCAGCTAAATGGATTCTGGGCTGCTGGGCAATCGGGATCCTTTCAATTTAAAAATCTCCTGGACTGCTTTTAATAGCCGCCGGCAGATTGAGGACAATTCCAAGAGTCTTCCAGCCATTCTGGGAGGGTTGGGAACCCCATGCTTGAAACAAGCAGTAAATTCAAATAAATTAGATATTTGCTTTAAATAAAAACAGTATGCTGGAAAAACGCAGCAGGTCTGGCAGCATCTGTGGAGTGAGATACACAGAATTAACATTTCGAGTCCGTATGACTTCTTCAGCTCTGAAGAAGAGTCATACAGACTTGGAACATGAACTCTGTTTTTCTCTCTGTAGATGCTGCCATACCTGATGAGTTTTTCCAGCATTTTCTGTTTTTGTTTCGGAGTTCCAGCATCCGCAGTATCTTAGGTATTTGCTTTTTATTTTGGGTCCTGGGAACTTGGCCATTATCCAAGAGCTCTGTAAGAAATCTCTAAGACTGTGGGGCAAAGGCTGCTGTAACTGAAAGCTGAGAATAAAGCAAGATGCCAGCTATTGATGAAGTATATTGCTCTTTCAAGTTACTCCAAGTTTGCAAAAGTTTCTAAGATTGGGAGTTTTGATGCCAAGTGATTTAAATGAGCTTGTAATACATCATTACAAAAAAAATAATCATTTTGAGATTTCACATGATTGTAAGCGAGTGCCAAGAAATCACCTTTTCAGCCTGCATGTTTGTCATACCATTGTCAGCTAATAAATGCAAAATAAATTATCTATAATAGCATAACTAGGGATGTGCAAATTTGGATAATTCCCAAAGTCCTCATTAGTAATGAAAAAGGATGATCGGACCAATTGGTCATTTAAAACAAGTTTAACTTCAAAAGGTCTCTCATAGCTTATAGCTTTAAAGCAACACTTCATGTTCACTGTGAAGCATACGCACATTGTTCCACTGGTGGAACAAACAATGTTATTCTTGGAATAGTTATGTCTTTTTAGAATTAGATCTACCCAAGTTCAACTAATTACTAAAAAGTAGTGCACAAAGTTAAGTTTAAGAGAACAGATACAGTAGTGAAGTGTATGGACCTTTTATTTATCCCTGGAGCAAGAGTTAAGTATCAAGCTCTAAAGTTAAAGAAAGCAGAAACCAGAAAGGAACAATATCAGGGACACAGAGATGGAGACACATCAGATATACTCAAAGGTCATAACATTTTATTCATTCATGGGATGTGGGCTTTGCTGGCTGGGCCAGCATTTATTGTCCATCCCTAATTGACCTTGAGAAGGTGGTGGTGAGCTGCCTTCTTGAACCACAGTCCCATGTGGTGTAGGTACACCCACAGTGTTGTTAGGAAAGGAGTTCCAGGATTTTGACCCAGCAACCCAGTGAAGGAATGGCGATATATTTCCAAGTCAGGATGTGGCTCTAAGGGGAACTTCCAGGTGATGGTATTCCCACCTATCTGCTGCCCTTGTCCTTCTAGATGGTTTGTAGGGTGCTGTTGAAGGAGCCTTGGTGAATTCCTGCAGTGCATCTTGTAGATGGTACAAACTGCTGCTGCTACTGTGTGTCAGTGGTGGAGGGAGTGAATGTTTGTGGATGTAGTGCCAATCAAGCAGGCTGCTTTGTCCTGGACGGTGTCAAGCTTCTTGATTGTTATGGGAGCTGCACTCATCCAGGCAAGTGGGGAGTATTCCACCGCACTCCTGACTTGTGCCTTGTAGATGGTGGACAGGCTTTGGGGAGTCAGAGGGTGAGTTACTCGTCACACGATTCCTAGTCTCTGACCTGCTTTTGTAGCCACAGTATTTATTTGGCTAGTCCAGTTCAGTTTCAGGTCAATGGTAACTCCCAGGATGTTGATAGCGGGGGGATTCAATGAACTCCAACGTAACACTCAAAATTATAGGTTATGACTGTTGTTTAAAGTTTCCCTCTGGGATTTTAAATAATTCCGCTTTACCAACTGCATCGGTCATAACAGGGACATTATCTGTAAGGCATGATTCTGTGAGGATGACTATATCAGGCTGTTGCTTGGCTAGAGGCAGCTCTCCCAATTTTGGCGCTATTGCGGAGATGTTAGTAAGGAGGACTTTGCAGGGTCATCAGGGCTGAGATTGTTGTTGTCGTTTCCAATGCCTAGGTTGATGTTTAAGTCCGTCCGGTTTCATTCCTTTTTTGTGACTTTGTAGCAGTTTGTTACAACTGAGTTGTTTGCTAGGCCATTTCAGAGGGCATTTTAAGAGTCAACATTGCTGTGGATCTGGAGTCATGTGTAGGCCAGACCAGGTAAGAACGGCAGATTTTCTTCCCTAAAGGGCAATGAACCAGATGGGTTTTTACAACAATCGACAATGGTTTCATGGTTACCGACAGTCTTTTAATTCCAAATTTTTATTGAATTCAAATTCCAACATCTGCAGGGTTCGAACCCAGGATTACCATGGGTCTTTGGATTACTAGTCCAGCGACAATACCACTATGCCAAAATCTCCTTACAGAGAAATAAAGAAACTAGAGGCAGAAAAAGCAGAACGACAAACAAAAGCAAGACCCATTTTTTCCAAGACAGGTGGGGAGTTCGTAGAAACGTAGAAAATAGGAGCAGTAGGCCATTCGGCCCTTCGAGCCTGCCATTCATTATGATCATGCTGATCATCCAACTCAATAGCCTGCTTTCGCTTTCTCCCCACATCCTTTAATTCCTTTCACCCCTAGAGCTATATCTAACTCCTTCTTAAAAACATACAATGTTTTGGCCTCAACTACCTTGTGTGGTAGTGAATACCACAGGCTCACCACTCTCTGGGTGAAGAAATTTCTCCTCATCTCAGTCCTAAATGGTCTACCCCGTAACCTCAGACTGTGATCCCTGGTTCTGGACTCCCCCACCATCAGGAACATCCTCCCTGCATCCATCCTATCTAGTCCTGTTAAAGGTTTCTATGAGATCCCCCCCTCATTCTTCTGAACTCCAGAGAATATAATCCTGACCGACTTAATCTCTCCTCAAATGTCAGTCCCGCAATCCCAGGTATCAGTCTGGTAAACCTTTGCTGCAATCCCTCTATAGCAAGAGCATCCTTCCTCAGATAAAGAGATGATAACTGCACACAATATTCCAGCTGTGGTCTCACCAAGGCCCTGTATAATTGCAGCAAGACATCCCTGCTCCTGTACTCAAATCCTCTTTCTATGAAGGCCAACATGCCATTTGCCTTCTTTATCGCCTGCTGCACCCGCATGCTTACTTTCAGTGACTGGTGTACAAAGACACCCAGGTCTCTGCATATTTCTCTCTCTCAATTTATTACCATTCAGATAATAATCTGCCTTCCTGTTTTTGTTACCAAAGTGGATAACCTCACATTTATCCACATTATACTACATCTGCCATGCATTTGCCCATTCACTCAGCTTGTCCAAAGCACACTGAAGCATTTCTGCATCCTCCTCACAGCTCACTCTCCCACCCAGCTTTGTGTCATCTGCAAATTTGGAGATATTACATTTAGTTCCCTCATCCAAATCATTAAAATATATTGTGAATAGCTGGGGTCCCAGCACCGATCCCTACGGTACCCCACTAGTCATTGCCTGCCATTCGGAAAAAGAATAGTGGGAGATGGGGTGGGTGTCCAATTAGGAAATGGTATAAATTATATAGGGCTTAGCTTGGAAAGGGGGATAATTCAGGGCAGTACCTTTATGTAGAAAATATCACTCCCTTCTTAGAAGGTGATATTCTTCCTGGTCTTATGATTCAGTATCATATTTGGTGGTATACTTAGCCATGAGGCTAGACTACCAAGGAGCCAACATAATTTTTCATGAACAATGTGGATTAAAATAAGTTACTTGAAAACAGGCAATATGTTAATGCACTAAGTTTTGGGGTAAATTTTCAAGGGTTGTTCTGGTGGTGCAGAACTCCATTTCCTCTTAGGCAGTCCTATGAGATCAAGGATAACTTGCTTGCACTCTAGTTCAGTGCATTCTAAAACTGGTGAGTCTGATGTGCAATCTGCAGACTCCATCACATGAGGGCAGGCAATGTTTGAAGAATCATGTAGGATAGTCGCTTATGGGGTCTGTGTGCTCCTCTCACTGTCTGGACTTGGTTTTCTCACATCTCGATGCTTTCCTGAGTGCTCCTTTTCTATGTTAGGCCATTGCAGGACAGGGATTCCATTGAATCAGAGGATATGTTGGATTTCTTCATGGATGCTTTGAGAGCATCACAAAAGTCTTTCCTCTGTCCTCCTGGGTGTCTCTTGCAATGACAAGTTCAGAGTAGAACAATGGTTTCGGAAGCCTGGTGTCACAATGTGACCATTGTGACCCACCCGAATGAAGCTGGTTTTGGGTGATTAGCACCTCGATGCTAAAATGTTGGCTTGGGAGAGGATGCTGACATTAGATCATCCATCCTTCCAACGTATGTGGAAGATTTTGCAAAGACAACGTTGATGGTAGAATGCCTTGAGGTGCCTGCAATAGATCATCTATGTCCTCCAAAGCACACAGAGGCGCAGGAATCACTACTGCCCATGGTCTCAGAAAACTATGATCTCAGACCTGGAATGAGCTCAAGTCCTTGAATACTCTTTTCCTCAGTCGACAAAAGGCTGAGCTGGCATACTGGTGGATTTTGTGATCTCTGTCTGCCTTTGTTGAGAGAAGGCTCCCAAGATATGTAAAGTGATCCAAGGAAGGAAGCAGGGGTCAGGAAATCAGGCACAAAGTTACATGCATAAGAATCATAACCTGCCAAATTCCTCATAGTTACCTTTCTAATGTAAAAATGAGGCCACATCACTGTTGCATGCAAGGCATTTTACTAATGGCTAAAATGCAATAGACAGAACTAAGCGATCCTACAACCAACGGTTCAGATCCAACTTCTGCAGTCCTGCCACATCCAGTTATGAACAGTGGACGACAATCAAACAATGAACTGGAGAGGGAGGTTCCACAGATCCTCAGAAGGTGAAGTGCACAGTTCAGAATTCCCAGCCTATAACCTGTTTTTGTCACCATAGTGTTTGTAAGGCTATTGCAGTTAAGTTTCTGATCAATGGTAACTGCCCAGAACATTGCTGCTGAAGGATTCAGTGATGGCAATACAGTTGAACATCAAAGGGAGATGGTTAGATTCTCTCTTCTTAGAGAAGGTCATTGCCTTGCATGAATGTTACTTGCTAAGCCCAAGTGTGAATGTTGTCCAAGTATTGATGCACATGGACACAGACTGCTTCTGTATCTGAGGAGTCGTGAATAGTACTGAACACTGTGCAATCATCAGCAAACATCCCCACTTCTGACCTTATGATGGAGGGGAGGTCATCGATGAAGCAGCTGAAGATGGTTGGGCTTAGGACATTACCTTGAGGAACTCCTAAAGTGCTGTCATGGGACTGAGCTGATGGGCCTCCAACCACAGTCATCATCCTTTTGTGCTAGGTACGACTCCAACCAGTAGCGAGTCATGTCCATCCACAATGATAGAGGAGCCCAGCACAAAAGACAAGGTTCAAGCATTTGCATCCATCTTCAGCCAGAAGAGCCAAGTGGGTGAATCATCTCAGCCTCCTCCTGAGGTCTCCAGCATTATAGATGCCAAGTCTTCAGCCAATTCAATTCACTTCAATTCATGTGATTCCAAAAGATGACTGTAGGCCCTGGCTGACTGCACGACTGAAGACTTGTGCTCCAGAACAAAACGCACCCTGGCCAAGCTCTACTAGTGCAGCCACAACACTGGCATCTATCTCACAATATGGAAAATTGCCCACTATGTCCAGAGCACAAAAAGGAGGAAAATCTAATCCAGCCAATTACTGCCCATTAGTTTACTCTGTTTCACCAGAGAAGTGAGGGAGGGTGTCGTCAACAGTGCTATCTAGCACCACGTACAAAGAAAGAGCCTGATCACCGATGCTCAGCTTGAGTGCAATCAGGTCACTCCTGACCTCGTTACGGCCTTGGTCCAAATACAGGCAAGACAACTAAACTCAGAGGCGAGGAAACAGTGATTGCCTTTGACATCAAGGCAGCATTTGATCGAGTGTGGCATAAAGGAGCCCAAAAAAAAACTGAAGTTAATGAGAATCGGTGGGGGGCAGGAGAAATGGACACGAATCTCCACTGGTTGGGGTCGTACCTAGCACAAAAGGATGATGGTTGTGGTTGGAGGCCCATCAGCTCGGTCCCAGGACAACATTGCAGGAGTTCCTCAGGGTAGTGTCCTTAGCCCAACCATCTTCAGCTGCTTCAGCAATGACCTTCCCTCCATCATGAGGTCAGAAGTGGGGATGCTCGCTGATGATTGCACGGTGTTCAGTACCATCTTCAGATACAGAAGCAGCCTGGGTCCACGTGCAGCAATACCTGGACAACATTCACGCTTGGGCTTAGCAAGTAACATTCATGCAAGGCAATGACCTTCACTAACAAGAGAGAATCTAACCATCTCCCCTTGACGTTCAACTGTATTACCATCAATGAATCCTTCAGCATCAATGTTCTGGGCAGTTACCATTGATCAGAAACTTAACTGCAATAGCCTTACAAACACTGTGGTGACAAAAACTGGTTACAGGCTGGGAATTCTGAACTGTGCATCTCACCTCATTATTCCCCAAAGGTGGTGGTGGTACAGTAGTAACGTCATTGGACGTCACAGGTTCAAATCCTACCACAGTAGCGGGTGGAATTTAAATTCAATTAATAAAAAACAAACTGGAATTTAAAAGAAAAGATGGTTGTCAGTCTGTGGAATTCTCTTCACCAGAGAGCAACGGAGGCAGGATCAGTGAATATTTTAAAGGCTGTGTTAGACTGATTCTCCTGTCAATCAAAAAAAGTAAGGGTATGGGGTAGACAGGAAAGTAGAGTTGAGGCCACAATCAGATCTGCCTTGAACTAATTAAATGGTGGAACAGGCTCAAGGGGCCAAATGGCTACTCCTACGTTCATTTGTATGTTTGTATGTCCACCATCTACAAAAACACAAATCAGGAGTGTGTTGGAATACTCTCCATTTGCCTGGATGAGTGCTGCTCCAGCAATACTCAAGAAGGTCAACACCATCCTGGACAAAGCAACCCACTTGATCGGCACCCCATCCATCACCTAAACATTTACTCCCTCCTTCACCAATGTGCACTGGCACCAGGAGTACCATATACAAGATGTACTGCTGCAACTCACCAAGGCTCCTTTGACAGTACCTTCCAAACTCACAACTGCTACCACCTGGAAGAATATGGACAGCTGAAGCATGGGAACTTCACCACTTGCAAGTTCCCCTCTGTGCTACATACCAGCCTGACATAGAATTATATTGCCGTTCCGTTACTATCGTTGGGTAAAAGAGTAGCTATTAGTCCCCTGGGATGCTTTAGAATACATAAATGCAGGCTTTTGGCTCATAGTAGACTGAGCTGCTTCTTGAAACTCTTTTTCCATGAGTACAAGTTAATTATGTTGCAGAAAAAGTGTTCCAAATATTACATGGCACAAAATGTTGGAACACCATCACTCCAATCATTGTACTTTGTGAACTTGGCTCTCTGGTAGCTTTCTCTCCTCCGAGTCCAAGATTGAGGATTTAAAGTCCACTCTTATGATTTAAGTGCATAAACTAGGTTGACACTTCAGTGCAGACCTAAGGGAGTGCAGCATTGTTAGTTGTGACATTAAACAGAGATCCCCATCTCCCATTCAAGTGGACGTAGAAGATCACATGGCACTCTTGACAAAGAGAAGCAGAATCTTCCCAGTGTCCTGGCCAAAGTTTCTCTCTCAATCTACAGCATCAAAGCAAATTTATTGGCTATTTAACTCACTCCTGGTTTTTCCCCATATAATAGTGGCCACACCTCAGAAACAAATTAATTGCCCGTGAAAACACTTTGGAAAGGACCCAGGATGTAGAAAGAACTCTTTTGAAATAATATTTTTCCTTCGCTTTATTGCAGTTTTTTTTTGCTATTGATTGAAATAATTTAGTCTATAAGGGTATAAACCTCTTCCACCTCCATTCCCATTTCTCAATTTGTCTCAGATGCACTCTTGCTTGAGTCAGAAATTGCAGTTCAAAGTCTACCAAGGGACTGCAGCAGAATCAAAGCTGCCACTACTGCAGTATTGAGACAGTAGTTTATTTGCTATACTTGGTTAAGATATTAAACAGATGCCTTCCACTCTATGTTTACGTGGCTGCTAGAAATGGCATTAAATGAAAATGAGCAGAAGAATTCTCCAGTGTTCTGATCAGCAATATTCTTCAACCAACACTGCCAAAAAAAAAACATACAATATCTGGTACTTCATTTATTTGCCACTTGTTGGACTTTGCTATTTTCAAAAAGGCAGGTAAAAGGCCCACATTAATCGCTGCAATCTTAGATATTCTGAGGATGTGAATGACACTGTTTACACATAAAGTCCTGCTTTCTTTCTTAACACAAATCAGTCCCCAACCACGATAGCAGACAAAATGGCAACAAGTTCATAGTAGTCTTCCAATATCCTACTCTCTCACATTCCAGATTGGCCATTCAACACACTGCATCTATTCCCACTGCCTGGCATCCCATTTCTTGAGGGAGTATACGCCATGATCCCTTCTCAGGTTAGTATTCAGGCCTGGTGCAAACATAACATTCAGTTTTTGGTGATACACAAAGTCCATTATAACATTACTAACTGCTCTATTAAAAAATGGAAATATATCACAATATCAGGGCAATAAAATGACTGTACTACATAAACTAATCTGCTTCCATTCTACTTAGGAAAAAGACTCACTTAGACTTCGTTCCTCCAGTCCCATGAAGAGCAATGGGGCAGCAAAACTCCACCACTGGCCCTGGTCCATTGCAATTTCTTTCAGCAGGCAGCATCTTGATCTTAAAGGTCCTCCTCAAATGAGCTTTGCCAGGTTTTCTTTGGCTGGCCCTGTCTTTTTTTTCCATGTGGTGGTGTCCATTCTTTTGCCACTCTGGCAGTAGACTGTACATTTGGGAAGCAAAATACATACCCTCCAGTCTCAGTCATCTCTGTTACAATGTCATGCAGGTGCTTCTGACCAGTTCTCTGTAGCAATACTTTGCTGGTGATGTTGTCTCCCCATATGATGCCCAGGGTCCTATGTAGGCAATGCTGATGAAAGACGTCCAACTTAGATGACACCATTGCTATTCTCTTCCATGTCTCGCTGGTATAGACTGCAGTTGGTACTATCAAGGACATTTAGAGTAAGTTTCATGGCCGTGTTGATGGTGTTGGATGCCCAGACTGTGCAGCCACTGGTTTGGTGATTCTTACGTGGACATCGTCTCTACATCATCCTCCCTGGAGATGTTGTTTCCTTGATAGGGGAAGTGGTCGACGTCCTCTATGTTCTATTGCCCGATGGTGATGGGAGGGCCTTGTTGGCTTTCAGTCATCACTGTCTTGGCAATTTTGTAACTGGTGCAAGGACCAACCTTGGCGCTGCTACTCTCAAGACTGATGGTCGTGTATTGGAGTGCACACAATTCTTCATCCAGCAAGGCGATGTCCTCTGTGAAATCCAGGTCCGTCAACTGGTGGCAATACCACAGGATGCCAAAGTCTGCACCCACCATCACCTTCCTCATGAAGAAATTGATTGCCACGAGGAAAAGAAATAGGGAAAGTATGCAGCCTTGCTGTACTCCTGTGATGTTGAAGGAGTCTGTGGTGCCTATGCTGGTCTTCATGCAGCAACTGGAATCATGATATAAGGCTTTGAAGATGTTAATATAGTGCTCCAGGATAGACTGCTCTCACGGTGTACCAGACTGAAGTCCAACGGTTGCCATCAAAAGCCTTCATAAAATCAATGAAATTGGTAACAGGTGGCGTCTGACACTCTAGGTCTGCTCTGTGATGTTCCTGAATGTAATCCTCTGCTCACAGCATGATCTGCCAACCCGGACACCTGCCTATTCTTCGAAGATTACCTTCTACTTCTGCTTTCAATCTGTTGAGGAGCACTGTGAAGACCTTGCCAGGTATTGACAACAGTGTTATGCCCTCCAGTTGTTGCAGTCGCTGAGATTGCCTTTTTGTGGCAGCTTGGAGATTACTCTTTGTCTCCAGACATCTGGAATATCCTCCATGATTTAGATTTTGTTGAACATGTCCAAGAGCTTTGTTTATTTTGTATTCATTTATGGGATGTGGGCATCGCTGGCTAGGCCAGCATTTATTGCTCATCCCTAATTGCCCTTGTGAAGGTGGTGGTGAGCTGTCTTCTTGAACTGCTGTAATCCCTGTGGTGTAGGTATACCCACAGTGCTGTTAGGAAGGGAGTTCCAGAATTTTTATCCAGCAGTGAAGGAATGGCCGTATATTTCCAAGCCAGGATGGTGACTGGCTTGTAGGGGAGCTCCCAGGTGGTGGTATTCCCATGTATCTGTTGCCCTTGTCCTTCTAGCTGGTAGCAGTTGTGGGTTTGGAGGGTGCTGCTTAAGAAGCCTTGGTGAGTTTCTGCAATGCATCTTGTAGATGGTACACACTGCTGCCACTGTTAGTCAATGGTGGAGTGGGTGAATGTGAAAGGAGTGCCAATCAAGCAGGCTGCTTTGTCCTGCTTTGAGTGTTGTGGGAGCTGCACTCATCCAGGCCAGTGGAAAGTATTCTATCACACTCCTGACTTGTGCCTTGTAGACGGTGGGCAGGCTTTGTGGAGTCAGGAGGGGAGTTACTGGCCACAGGATTCCTGACCTCTGACATGTTCTTGTAGCCATAGTATTTATATGGCTAGTCCAGTTCAGTTTCCGGCCAATGGTAACCCCCAGGATTTTGATAGTGGGGGATTCAGCGATGGTAATTCCAGTGAATGTCAAGGGGCAATCGCTAGATTCTCTCTTGTTGGATATGGTCATTGCCTGGCACTTGTGTGGCATGAATGTTGCTTGCCACTTGTCAACCCAAACCTGGATATTGTCCAGATCTTGCAGCATTTGGACATGAACTGCTTCAGTATGAGTCGTCATGAATGGTGAACATTGTGCAATCATCAGCAAACATTCCCACTCTGATCTAATGATGGAAGGAGGATCATTTATGAAGTAGCTGAAGATGGTTGAGCCTGGGACACAGCTCTTACCATGTTTCAATAGCTCTGCCAATTTCTCCCAGGTTGACATTCAGCTGCTGAGGTGCAGTCTGTCATTGGACTGGAAAGTGAACCAGGAGCTCTGCTGGTTGAGGATTTCTCAAAAAAAGTGTTCCACCCATCTTGCTTCCTGCTCATCAGTCAATAGCGTCGCACCGTCTGTGCCATTGATTGGAACTGTGGTGATGTTTCTTGTACCAGTCAGTTCCTTTACAGCGTCTTGGAGTCATTCCATCTGATTTCCGGTTTCTTGGGCCTCCCCGCCTTTTAACTCTATCCATTGTCTTTTTCTCTCCTGCAGCTCTTTTTCACAGCTTTATCCAGTCTTCTATCCCTATCATCTTCTTGCCTTTGCTCAATGTCTTTTTCCAGGTCCCTCTTGCTGTTCGTCAGCTTTCTTTGATCAATCAATTTCCATGTTGGGCCAACAATCCATCGTTCTTTGTTGGTTTCTCTCCTCTGCCTGATGGTTACTTCTATACTCTTTATTATCCATCTTTTGAAAATTTCCCACTGTTACACAATGTTGCCCAACTTCATTAGAACTTTGAATCTGTTGTAGGGGGCTACGTGAAAACTGTCTGACATGTCCCTGTCCTTCAGTTTCTCTTCCAAAAGGGCGTTGTGACTTCATGGTTGTTGCCTTTTTCAGTTTCAGGTGGATCTTGCCTAACACAAGGTGGTGGTCAGATCCTACATCAAAATTTCAAGACATCCGGACATCTTGTAAGGATGTATTCCATCTGCTGCTGATGCATAGTGAGTCAATCTCATTCAGGGTGTTACCATCTGGAGACCTGAATGTCTTTTTGTGGATGTCCTTGTATTTGAAGATGATATTCCCTATGCTGAGCCCATCGCTGCTGCAAAAGGCCAGCAGATGCTTGCTATTTCCGTTGAGCATGCTTGCTGACCCAAAGGACCTGATCATACCATTCAATCCTTATCAGCAAGCATGCTTAAGAAAAAGGCAGCATTCAAAAAGAAGGAAGAAGATGTAATGCAGTCCATTGGTTAATGGGATATTGTTCAAGATGGGAGACTTGAAGAATGTAAAGAAAGATGCTACAATCTGAACCAATTACAGGTTGGACATCCAAATTCCAGTTGTCCGGTTCTCAAAATATTCCATTTGGTACTCAGTTAAATGAAATTTAGATTTATTGTCTAAATACCAGGACAATTGAGCTAGGCGCTACTGCTTGATGACACACTGGACTAGTTATCGTCTTTGCCACTTTGCTAACAGTGGCGTGCCAGTCTACCCGAACAACCATTGACCCCCACCTAATCAGGCCTGGCCCAAACCACCCCACTTCTGCCCATGCACTGTTCATGCATCTTACTTTGGAAGCGGACAACAAGAAGAATATTTGGAAAGTACAAATAATTTTTTTTCAAATATTATGTATACATCATTATTTATTCTCTATCATACTTAATTTCATGCATCACTTATTCATTGAACTTGGCCTAGGATAGGCTACCTGATTTTATTGTCCAAAATCTGGAGAAATCTCAAATCCAGCACGGTCTCAGTCCCAACGGTGCCAGATTTTGGACATTGCATCTGTATAATTAACTGTTCTTTCCTAGTTATCTTGAGGTATCCTGATTGGCTAGACACAAGGACAAGTTAAATTAGTCAGCAACAATGCACTGCATAGGACTCATCGTTTAGTCAGCAGAGCTTTATTTTGAGCAATATACAAATGCCTAACCAATAAAGTATTTTACTGCAAGACAATGTCTCCCTCTAGTGGTATTATGCAAGCACCTCAGTAGCAGACAACTTAAATGTTCAAACTCCATTTAAAAAGAAACTTGTCTACTCCTCTTAATTCAAAGTTGATTTATCCTACTTATTTATGCCAGTACCAGCAGAACTCCTCCTTCCAACATACATTCAAGGTACATCCGTCCACACATCTAGCACATTTTCTATTTAGGTCACCTGAATAATGTGCATTTTTTTTTACAAGTGACTCGCTAGTAAACGACTCCCTTGTGTAGTAGTATCCAAAATAATTACTCAATAAATTACATAGTTAAGAGATGTAACAGTATGAAGAAAAACTTTTAAATGCTGGAACTCTGATATTAAAACAGTAAATACACACCAACTACATCAAGTTCCAAACACAGACTTTCTGAAGCTTACACAAGCTCACTTACTGAACCATTAACTGAAGTTTTCAGTTGCCAATGAGGGTGTGGTGATCTTACATGTTTTTACGTCATAATTGAAAGCCATAGTGTATGGAGTGCAGACAAAAAATGATGGTCAACATTGATTTTCAAGATTTTGCAAATGGCAATCTTACATTCTGAAATGGAGGAATGGCAATGCATTAAAAATAAGTACAATTATGGCTCCAGTTCTAAAGGATTCATGTAGTTGGCCAAACAAAATGTTCAGAAAATAAAGGGAATGCTACTCAGGATACCAGAAATCCCTCCGAGTTCTTTAACACCACCATGCAATCCAATGAACAAGTGGACAAGGCCTCAGTTTAACATCTCATCCAAAAGACAACCCCAAAATGCTGCAATTTGTCAGAACTGCATTGGTGTGTTCAATTCCTGGTATGATGGTTAGAACACATGCCTTTTTGAATCAGAGGTGACAGTGATACCAACTCAGTTCAGCTAACGATGTAAGGACTCAAAAGAAATAAATGTATGGTTTTTTCACTCAGTGAACAGATTGCATTGTGGCCTGTCACCAGCAATTATTTTGTGTTCCAATCCCCTGGGGATAACAAAATTAGTAGTCTTTTTCCCCCCTGGATTATTAGATTGGAACTGGACCTATTGAAAACCATTCTTTCCAATTCCATCCATCAATACAATGTGAGGTCTGATAAAAAAGGCCAGTTTCAGCAACGTCTTTTTTGTGTGTTTGCCACACTGACCTTTGCTCTTAAATGCTGGGATTCAGTCACAATCAGAATTACCCAGACTTCAAAATACAATAAGATGTAAGAACACAAACTTCACTTTAACTTAAAAAAACAAGTGAAAGTACTTGCTTTCATGATTTCATTGCACTGAATCAGTAATTTCTGATCAATGTTGTTAAAAGAACATCCAAAACTGTTAATGACATTTCTCCACAATTGAAATCTTACTGAGCACTTAACCTAATGATGACCTACTTCAAGCTCTTTCCTAATTTGCATCTGTGACATGGAAGACCGGAACCATTCAGTGGGGATGTGTGCTAGGGAAATGTGCATCAGACATAACTCTGACAATCTTGACATCTGGTTGGTCTTTCTCTATGTCAAGCAAGGCGATTTCATCATTGGTTGAAATAAATTTAAAAATTGAAAGACAAAAACACGTGATCATTGATCAATGCACAGATTTGATTCATGACAGTTTGTACATTACATGCCATTTGTTCAGCTACCTAGGCAGCTATACAGGGTGCTGTCAATTGATTCATGATGTATGGGGGAAGAGAATGGGCAAAGCAGAGATATATGTCTGGGAAAAACAGCCCTAATAAATTTTTACTCAAGGCTAAGCAAAAAGAATGCAAATTCATTTCCTGACAGACTACAAGAGATTTATTTGGATGATGACAGCATCATGTTAAAGGTAAACAGCAAGTGACCAAGATGGCCAAATCCCAAATGACATAGCTGCTAGACTGGGTCTGCAGCAGGTGGTGAGGGAATCAGTAGGAGGGAAAAAACTACTTGACCTCATCCTCACCAATCTACCTGTCACAGATACATCTGTCCATGACAGTATTGGTAGGATTGACCACCGCACAGTCCTCCACAGTGGAGACAAAACCCTACCTTCACATTGAGGATAACCTCCATCATGAAGTGTAGCACCACCTCCATGCTAAATGGGATAGATTTCGAACAGATCTAGCAACTCAAAACTAGGCATCCATGAGGCACTGAGGGCTACCAGCAGCAGCAGAGTTGCATACAACCACAATCTGTAACCTCATGGCCAGGCATATCCCCCACTCTACCATTACCATCAAGGCAGGGGGATCAACCCTGGTTCAATAGAGTGCAGGAAGGTATGCCAGGAGCGATACCAGGCTACAATAGAGGACTATCTGCATGCCAAACAGCAAAAACAGCATGCAATGGACAAGAGCTAAGCAACCAACGGATCAGTTCTAAGCTCTGCAGTCCTGCCACATCCAGTGGTGAATGGTGGTGGACAATTATACAATTCACCAGATGAGGGGATAGCTCCACAAATATCCCCATCCTCAATGATGGAGGAGCCCAGCACATCAGTGCGAAAGATAAGGCTGAAGCATTTGCAACAATCTTCAGCCATAAGTGCCAAGTGGATGATCCCTCAGGTCCTCAGCATCATTAGATACCGGTCTTCAGCCAATCCGATTCACGCCGCATGTTATCAAGAAACAGCAGGACACTGGATGCTGCAACGGCTATGGGCCCTGACAACAACCCAGCAATAGTGCTGAAGACTTGTGTTCCAGAACTAACTGCACCCTTAGCCAAGCTACTCCAGTACAGCTGCAACACTGGTATCTGCCCAGCATTGTAGAAAATTGCCCAAGTATGCCTATGTACAAAAAGCAGGACAAATCCAACCCAGCCAATTAGCACTCCATCAACAAAGCAGAGGAAGGGGTTATCAACAGTGCTAACAAGCAGCACTTGCTTAGAAATAACCTGCTCACTATCGCTCAGTTTGGATTCCGCCAAGGTCATTCAGCTCCTGACCTCATTGCAGCCTTGGTCCAAACATGGATAAAAGGAACTTAATGCAACTGGAGTCAATGGGAATCAGGGGAAAACTCTCCACCGGTTAGAGTCACACCTAGCACAAAGGAAGATGGTTGTAGATGTTGGAAGTCAGTCACCTTAGTCCCAGGACATCACTGCTAGTGCTCCTCAGGATAGTGGCCTATGCCCAACCATCTTCAGTTGCTTCATCAATTACCTTCACTCCATCATAAGGTCAGAAGTGGGGATGTTCACTAGTGACTGCACAATGTTCAGCACAATTCGCGATTCCACATGCAGGAAGACCTGAACAACATTCAAACTTGGGCTGATAAGTGGCAAGTAACAATCTCATCACACAAGTGTCAGGCAATGACCATCTCCAGCAAGAGAGAATCCAACCATCGCCCCTCGACGTTTAATGGCATTACCATTGCTGAATCCCCCACTATCAACATCCTGGGGGGTTACCATTGACCAGAAACTGAATTGGACTAGCCATATAATTACTGTGGCTACAAGAGCAGGTCAGAGGCTGGGAATTCTGCAGAGGGTAATTCATGTCCTGATTCCCCCCAAAGCTTGTCCACAATCTACAAGGCACAAGTCAGAAGTGTGATGGAGTACTGTCCACTTGCCTGGATGAGCGCAGCTCCATGAACACTCAAGAAGCTTGACACCATCAAAGATAAAGGCACCCACTTGATTGGCACCCATCCACCACCTCCATTATCCACTCCCTCCACAACCGACGCACAGTGGCAGCACCATCTAGAAGATGCATTGCAGCAACTCAACAAGACTCCTTTGACAGCACCTTCCAAACCCGTAACCTCTATCATCTAGAAAGACGAAGGCAGAGGTGCATGGGAACACCACCTGCAAGTTCCCCTCCAAGCCACTCACCATCCTGATTTGGAATTATATCGCTGTTTCTTCACTGTCGCTTGGTCAAAATCCCGGAACTTCCTTCCAAACAGCACTGTGGGTGTACCTACACCACATAGACTGCAGTGATTCAAGAAGGCAGCTCACCAAGACCTTGACAAGGGTAATCAGGGATGGACAATAAAAATGGTGGCCTCGCCAGCAATGAACACATCCCGTGAAAGAATAAAAAAAGCTAATTAGTGCAACTTGTATGAATATATCACAGCTAAAATTAACCAGCAATAACAAGTATATTAGTAAAATTTACAATCAGCAAACAGTTTCAGCTCATTGACATTTGTTTCCTTAAAATAAATTATTTCACAGTCTAAAATCCATCAGGTGGTGTTCAACATAATAATGATGTTCTGAGCTCAACTTAAGGAGAATTTCCAAACAGCAGGAGCTAATATTTATATAAAGGTTTAATACAGTAAAGCAGGGGAAGTCTTGTGGCTCAATAAATAGTGCTCCCCCTGAGCCAGAGGCTCTTGGTTCAAGTACCAACATTTCCCCACTGTCCCCCAAAGGAAAAAAAGTGTGAAGATACAAAACTAATGAATATCCCAAAGCACTTCACAGGAGCAATAGAAAATAAAGTTACTGAGTTACATAAGGTGGTGGAAAGACGTGGCATAGTGGTAATGTCACTGGACTAGTAATCCAAAGGCCCAGGCTAATGCTCTGGGAGGCATGGATTAAAATCTACCATAGCAGCTGGCAGAATTTAAATTCAATTAATAAAAATCTAGAATTGAAAGCTAGTCTCAGTAATGGTGACCATGAAACTATCAATTGTCATAAAAATCAACCTGGTTCTCCAATGTTCTTTAGGAAAGGAAATCTGTCGTGCTTGCCATTGTGGCCTACATGTGACTCCAGACCCTCAGCAATGTGGGTGACTCTTAACTGTCCTCTGAATTGGCCTAACAAGCCACTCAGTTCAAGGACAATTAGGAGGGACAATAAATGCTGGTGGCCTTGCCAACAATGCCCATGTCTCCTGAAAAATAAATGTTATGAAAAGGTGATATTAGGGCAAATGGCTAAAAGCTTAGCTGAAGAATTAAGTTTTAAAGAGTTTAAAGGAGGAAACAGAGGTAGACAGTCAGAGGAGTTTAGGAAGGGAATTCCAGTACGGGGGGGGTGGTGGTTGCTGAAGGCACATCTACCCTTTGTTTATTCTTTCACGGGATGCAGGCATTGCCAGCTGGGCCAACATTTGTTAACCATGCCTAATTGTCCTTGAGGTGGTGGTGGTGGTGAGACACCTCTTGAACCGCTGCAATTCATCTGGCGTAGTACACCCACAGTGAAGTTAGGGAGAGGGATTTTGACCCAGCAACAGTGAAGGAACAATGATAACGTTCCAAGTTAGGATAGTGTGCAGTTAGGAGGAGAACTTGCAGGTGGTGGTGTTCCCATGCATTTGCTGCCCTTGCCTTCTAGGTGGTAGAGGTTATGCATTTGGAAAGTACCGTTGAAGGAGGCTTAACAAGTTGCTGCAGTGCATATTGTAAATGGGTCACACTGCTGCTGCTGTGTGTCATTGGTGGAGTGAAAGAATGTTTATTGTGGTAGGTGGGGTGCCAATCAAGCAGACTGCTTTGTCCTGGATGGTATCAAGCTTCTCGAGTGTTGTTGGAGCTGCACTCAGTCAAGTGGAGAACATTTCATCACACTCCTGACTTGTGCCTTGTAGATGGTGGACAGGGTTTGGGGAAACAGGAAGCCAGTTACTCTCAGAATTCCCTGTTTATTGCCTGGTAATTATGAATGTTGCCACTTATCAGCCCAAGCGTGAATGATGACCAGGTCTTGCTGCACGCTGTGGACACAGACTGCTTCAGTATCTGAGGAGTCACGAATTGTACTGAACATTGTACAATCATCAGCAAACATCCCCATTTCTGACTTTATGATGGAAGAAGGTCATTGATGAAGTAGCTGAAGATGGTTGGGCCTAGTAGAATGCCTTGAAGAACTGTTGGACTGAGATGATTGACTGCCCACAAACATTGCCCTCCTTCTGTGCTACATACGACTGCAACCAGTGGAGCATTTTCTCTTTTATTTCCATTGACTTCAGTTTATTAAGGGCTCCTTGATGCCACTCTTGGTCAAATGCTGTCCTGATGTCAAGGACAGTCACTCTCATCTCACCTCTTGAGTTTGGCTCAGTGATGGAGCAATTAAAACTGGTGAAGCTCAGGAGGCCAGAATCAGATGAGCACAGGTGTCTCAAAAGGTTTTGGGGCTGGAGGAAATTACAGAGAAAGTGATGGGAAAGGCCACGATGCAATTTGAAACCAAAGATGAGAATTTTAAAAATGAAGGCAAGACTGGGAGCCGTTGTAGTCAGTAAGCAGAGAGGTTATAGGTCACCAGGACTTGATATGAGTATGGACACAGGAAGCAAAGTATGGATGACCTCAAGTTTACGGAGAGTAGTATGTGGAAGGAGTAACGTTGGAATAATCAAGTCTACATACAGGTAACAAAGACATGAATGGGGGTTTCAATAGCAGATGTGCTAAGGCACAGATGGTGTTGGGCAATAATACAAAAGTTGAAACAGACGCTCTTAGTGATGGCACGGATGTGTGGGCGGAATCTCATATCAAGGTCAAACATGATACTGAGGTTGCAAATAGTGGTGGTTTAGTCTCAGATGAAACCAGTAGCTGGTCAATGGAATTTGGAACGGGGACTCAAAACAAAGGCTTCAGTCTTATCCATATTTAACTGGAGGAAATTTCTGCTCATCCAGTACTGGGTGTCAGATAACCACTGATAATTTAGCAACATTGGAGGAGTTGAAGGAAATGGTGAGAGCTTTGTGCCGCTTGCATGTGTGTGTGTGAAAACTGACACTGTGCTTTCAGATGATGTCTCCAAGAGGGAGTGTATAGATGAGAAACAGGGGGAGGCCAATCCTTGAGGTGGAGGGGTCACCAGATGTAACGGTGCCAGAGCAAGAAGAGAAGCCACTGCAAGTGATACTCTGCTACAATTAGGTAGGTAAGAATGAAACCAGACGAGTGCATTCTTACCTAGCTGGACAACACTGCAGGGGCTTTGGAGGATGATGGTGTGGTGAACCGTGTCAAAGGCGGCAGAAAGGTTGAGGAGGGATAGTTCACCTCCGTCAAATGTTGTTTGTGACTTTGATAAGAGCCATTTTGGTACTATGGCAGGGGTAGAAACCTGCTTAGAGGGATTCAAGCACAAGTTTCAGGAAAGATTGGCATGGATTTGGAAGGCGACAATATGTTCATGGGCTTTGGTGAGCAAAAGGAGATTGGAGATTGGCAGCAGTTTGCAAGGATGGAGAGGAGAGGATGATGATGACAGATTTAAAGGCGAGAGCGACAACACTTAGAGAGAAAATCATTTACAACATTGACTAACATGGGGAGCAGATGGGGAAGTTGTGTAGTCAGCAGTTTAGTGGGAAAAGGGTTGAGGGAGCCAGAAATGGGTCTCATGGACAAGCTGAGCTCAGAGAAGCTTGAGGAATGATAGGAGAGAAACTAGAAAAGATGCTACTTCAGTTTAGGGCAGGGGAGAGCCATAGACAAAGCTTTATCCAGTGAACAAGTGCAAAGGAGGGAAGCAGCAGAGTATCAGATGATCTCAATCCTGGTGTTAAAGAAGTCCATGAGCTCCTTGCATTTACTGTTGGAGGTGAGGGTGGAGGAGACAGGGAGATGGGTTTATGGTGACAGTATGCAGTAGAGAAAAGAAGCTGGGGGTTAACTATATATTCGAGGATGATCCTGCAATAGTGAGCAGTTTTAGCAGATAAAAGCAGAAACCAAGAGTGCTTTAAGTGTTCCAGATAGGTCTGATGGTGAATAGTTAAACAAGTTGTCTGCCATATCCTACCAAGTATTCATCCCTTGAATTTAAAGGAGCGGAGATGAGGACATTACCGGGGATGAGGGAGAGTAATGGTTTTATTAGAGGCTAGGGCATCAAATGCAGAGGGGAAGAGTACAGTTGAGCAAATCAGTAGCTGAATAAATGTTTTGGTGAACCAAAGGCTAAACAACTGGGATTTTGAAAATGTAGCTGTAAGTGAATTTGAGAGTAGTTTTTTGCATAATTGGATACAAAATGAGGTAGGCTTAGGGCTTGGAAAGAGGGTTCGGAGTACAGAGTGATACAAGATAGTTTAGTCCATATCTATGACACAAGTCCAGGAACTTCACACCATTAAGTACATCTGAATTGGGAACAAGACTGTGAGGTGCAGTTTTGGCAGCTTAGAGAAGTAGTGCAGTTCAGACTGTAACTTTGGCTATGTATGTGTGCTCACTAGAAGCTGTGCATAAATAATGGAAGACACTGTCGCCAATAATACACTACCAAAAACTGAAAAGCAAAATTTAGTTAGCCAAAGGTAACTGAGGATGTAGAAACTTAGAGCAGATTCATACCACAGAACCTGCATTCATGTTTTAGATATGACATTCGAGACTAGGGACTGAGGTTTTAGCCACCAATGGGGCAGGCAGAGTGTCGGCAGGCAGCAAATTATGTGCCGTCCATCAGCATGCCAGTTCCCTGGCTCCTTCCCATCCCTGGGGCCATTTTCCTGGAGGCAGGATGGGGGAGGCAGCAGAGCTACCCACCCATAAGCAGCAGGTGACCAATTAAAGGACTATTAGGGCCTATCTGGCATTTTCTAGTTGGCCTCCAGGCCCTTGCCTGTGGTGGAGTACTGTGCAGTAGCCTGGAGGTAGCAGACCAAAGGACCAGCACTCAGGCAAGCTTAGAAGTGCTCCTGGCCTGCGTGGGTTCAGCTGCAGCCTCAGGTTACCCTGTGGAAAGGGATCCCTCCTACAGCAGTGGCCCAGCTGCCCAGTTTTCTTTTACTTGCAATTTTAAAAGTTGGAGAGGGACGCCTCCACCTTGGTGGTATCCTCTCCCTCACTTACCTACATGGTTATCTTGCTGCTGCTTCCAAGCTGAAAGACCTACTCAACTGGACGATGAACTTACCCTCCAAACACTAATTGGCCAATTCAAGGAAATTCATCAATTAGAGACTCCCATTTTTTAGCCCACCAACGGGGTCCTGAAACCCGCGGGGAAAATCCTATCCTAGGTTAGAGGAAGTGACGCAGCCTTTGAAGTGAGCTAACCCATAAACTGAAAATTCTCCAACCGTATAAGCAAGCTGCAGATCAGCTGTGAACAATGTTACAGGAAATCCACTAGGAACATCCAGAGAAAAAATATAGCTCTATAGACCACCCCTCAACATGCACCAACAGGTTGTTATGCTGAAGATGATCAAGTAACTATTTTTGCATCTTGAAATATTCCCCCAGGGCCTTTAGGTAGAATTGACATCTTCTAACTGCTAACCTCCATCAACAGCTAGGAGACACCAATTTCCAAGGGTCATCATGCAGCTTTTCTGCCCTGCCAGGCAGCAGACCTGTGTCCAGAATGTGAACAGAACACGTTAATGGGTGTGCACTCTTCTTCAGCACCAAGACAGGAAAATCTTCACTATTGACAACAGCATGCTCTGAAACCTAGCAACACTTACATTAATCAGTCTGGAGAAGTAGAACCAAAGACTGTGATAGCATCCAAACTTGGGACAATTTTACTCATCCCTCTCCAGCTCACCAGATACATAAATGTAAGTTGCTATTGTTGTTTTGGGACAGACTAAATATATTCAGAGCAATCAGTCACACGTGCTGAGTTTCAAACTGAAATCTATCTAAGTAAACCACCAAGGCAGGGAACCTTTGTGCAATTTGCACAAGAATTTTCTTCAAACTCAAGTACAACTATTGTACAATAAATGCCCATGGTTGTAAAAGATTAAGAGAATTCACATTCACAGTAGCACACTTCAAAAAACCTAATTCCTCCTTATCATTTCAGTCATTACCTTAATTGTCACATTTCTCTTGCCAGACTAGTGAATCTGCTGTAACATTGTTCACACATAGATTTCACAAACATACTGCAAACTAACTTTTTAAACAGACACTCCTTTAAAGCTACTGCTCAAGTACTCCAATAGAAAAATGGCCTGTATTGGTAAATCCATGTATTTGCAGCTACTTATAAATTCTTGACATCTATCTAAATATTTGTAGATGAAACAACAGTCCAACAGGCAAAATTCAACTTTAAAAAATAAAAGATATAGGATATTTCCTCTGCTTAGCCTATGGCCAGAGCTAAGCTATGATTTACTTGACCATCCCAAAGGGATAATAGCTGGTATCCAGCTGACATCCAATTAGAACTAAAAACAAAAAAACTGCGGATGCTGGAAATCCAAAACAAAAACAGAATTACCTGGAAAAACTCAGCAGGTCTGGCAGCATCGGCGGAGAAGAAAAGAGTTGACGTTTCGAGTCCTCATGACCCTTCGACAGAACTTGAGTTCGAGTCCAAAAAAGAGCTGAAATATAAGCTGGTTTAAGGTGTGTGTGTGGGGAGCGGAGAGATAGAGAAACAGAGAGGTGGGGGGGGGAGGTGTGGTTGTAGGGACAAACAAGCAGTGATAGAAGCAGATCATCAAAAGATGTCAACGACAATAGTACAATAGAACACATAGGTGTTAAAGTTAAAGTTGGTGATATTATCTAAACGAATGTGCTAATTAAGAATGGATGGTAGGGCACTCAAGGTATAGCTCTAGTGGGGTTTTTTTTTTATATAATGGAAATAGGTGGGAAAAGGAAAATCTTTATAATTTATTGGGGAAAAAAAAGGAAGGGGGAAACAGAAAGGGGGTGGGGATGGGGGAGGGAGCTCACGACCTAAAGTTGTTGAATTCAATATTCAGTCCGGAAGGCTGTAAAGTCCCTAGTCGGAAGATGAGGTGTTGTTCCTCCAGTTTGCGTTGGGCTTCACTGGAACAATGCAGCAAGCCAAGGACAGACATGTGGGCAAGAGAGCAGGGTGGAGTGTGAAAATGGCAAGCGACAGGGAGCTTTGGGTCGTTCTTGCGGACAGACCGAAGGTGTTCTGCAAAGCGGTCGCCCAGTTTACGTTTGGTCTCTCCAATGTAGAGGAGACCACATTGGGAGCAACGAATGCAGTAGACTAAGTTGGGGGAAATGCAAGTGAAATACTGCTTCACTTGAAAGGAGTGTTTGGGCCCTTGGACGGTGAGGAGAGAGGAAGTGAAGGGGCAGGTGTTGCATCTTTTGCATGGGCATGGGGTGGTGCCATAGGAGGGGGTTGAGGAGTAGGGGGTGATGGAGGAGTGGACCAGGGTGTCCCGGAGGGAGTGATCCCTACGGAATGCCGATAAGGGGGGTAAAGGGAAGATGTGTTTGGTGGTGGCATCATGCTGGAGTTGGCGGAAATGGCGGAGGATGATCCTTTGAATGCGGAGGCTGGTGGGGTGATAAGTGAGGACAAGGGGGACCCTATCATGTTTCTGGGAGGGAGGAGAAGGCGTGAGGGCGGATGTGCGGGAGATGGGCCGGACACGGTTGAGGGCCCTGTCAACGACCGTGGGTGGAAAACCTCGGTTAAGGAAGAAGGAGGACATGTCAGAGGAACTGTTTTTGAATGTAGCATCATCGGAACAGATGCGACGGAGGCGAAGGAACTGAGAGAATGGGATGGAGTCCTTACAGGAAGCGGGGTGTGAGGAGCTGTAGTCGAGATAGCTGTGGGAGTCGGTGGGTTTGTAATGGATATTGGTGGACAGTCTATCACCAGAGATTGAGACAGAGAGGTCAAGGAAGGGAAGGGAAGTGTCAGAGATGGACCACGTGAAAATGATGGAGGGGTGGAGATTGGAAGCAAAATTAATAAATTTTTCCAAGTCCTGACGAGAGCATGAAGCGGCACCGAAGTAATCATCGATGTACCGGAGAAAGAGTTGTGGAAGGGGGCCGGAGTAGGACTGCAACAAGGAATGTTCCACATACCCCATAAAGAGACAGGCATAGCTGGGGCCCATGCGGGTACCCATAGCCACACCTTTTATTTGGAGGAAGTGAGAGGAGTTGAAGGAGAAATTGTTCAGAGTGAGAACAAGTTCAGCCAGACGGAGGAGAGTAGTGGTTGATGGGGATTGTTCGGGCCTCTGTTCAAGGAAGAAGCTAAGGGCCCTCAGACCATCCTGGTGGGGGATGGAGGTGTAGAGGGATTGGACGTCCATGGTGAAGAGGAAGCCGTTGGGGCCAGGGAACTGGAAATTGTTGATGTGACGTAAGGTGTCAGAGGAATCACGGATGTAGGTGGGAAGGGACTGTCCAATTAGAACTGTTGGTTTACAAAATGAACCACTCAAATCACTGTCAATTCTAACTACTGGAACTAGGCACTACCAGGCTCATGAACTGCCAACTTTGTGATGTGGATAAAAATACTATTTTTCTGAACCTCTGCCCACCATAGAAACACAAACTCTACCAAACCAACACTCCTGATAGCTTTAGTTCTGAGATAGTCAATACCAGCTACACACAAACCTAGAGAGTGAAATGTGATAGATCTGATGTGCCTTCCAGGTCTGAAGCTACTTTCACAACAACAAAAATGACAATTTATATTCATATAGCACCTTTAGCATTACTAAAACATTCCAAGGCATTTCACAGGAACATTATAGTGCAAAATTTGACATTGAACCATATAAGACAATGATATTAGGGCAGATGATCAAAAGCTTGCTCAAAGAGGTAGGTTATAAGGTGCGCCCTAAAGGAGAAAGGGGGAAAAAGAGAAAGAGAGAGACAGAGAACAAGAGACAGAGATAGAAAGAAAAACTGAGAGGAGTAGGGATGGAATTCCAGAGCTTAGGGCTTAGGTAAAAGACATGGCAACCAACAGTGAAGCAATTAAAATTGGAGATTGCTCAAGAAACCAGAATTAGATGAATCTTGGACAGGTTGTGTGGCTGCAGATTATAGGGATAAGAAGGAATTTGAAAACAAGAATGGGCATTTTAAAATAGAAGTGTTGTTTGACAGGGAGCCAACGTAGGACAGTAAGCACAGGTGTGATGTGTGAACGGTATAGAGTTTTGGATATGTTTAGGAAAGGTAGAATGTAGGAGGCCCAGGAGTGCATAGCAATAGTCAAGTCTAGAGATAGCAAAGATATGAATGAGGGTTTCAGCAGCTGACGAGCTGAAGTGAGGCACAGCAAGGGTAAAACCAGCAACTACGGGGTGGGAAAGCTTTAAGAAACGATATTCTGGGTCAAAATTAATAATCATTCAAGCAAGTGAAAATTAATTACAAAAGTCAAAATGGATTTGTTAAAGGCAAATAGTGTTTAACTAACTTTTTGATGCGGTAACAGAGAGGGTTGATGAGTGGACTGCATTTGATGTGGTATTTCTGGACTTCCATAAGATAAATGCCACATAGGAAAAGTTGAAGCCCATGAATTAAAAGGCACAGTGGCAGTATATTCAGAAAGTGCTAGAAATACTCAGTAGATCTGGCAGCACCTGCAGAGTGAAAGAAAGTTAATGTTTCAAGTCAAATATGACTCTTCTTCAGAATGGGTGAACTAGTGATTAATGGTTGTTTTTCTTACAGGGAGTCTGGTGTACCTACACCACATGGACTGCAGCGGTCAAAAAGGCAGCTCACCACCATCTTCTCAAGGGCAATTAGAGATGGGCAATAAATGCTGGCCTAACCAGCGATGCCCAAGTCCTGAGAATGAAAAAAGCATACAGTCCAATTTCCCAGTGATCAGTATTAGAATCATTGCTTTTCTCCATCTGTATTAATAAGTTAGACATGGATCTACAGGGCCTATTAAGGCACTATTTCAAAATTAACTGCTGACGCAAAACTTGGAAGTATAGTGAAAATGAAGACGACAATGGTAGACTTCAAAAGGACATTGGCTGAAGGATTATATGCGCAAATCATTGAAGATGGCAAGGTAGGCTGAGAAATGGCTAAAAAGGCATATGAGATCCTAAGCTTTATAAATAGTGGCAGTAAATACAAAAGCGAGGAAGTTTTGATGAACCTTTATAAAACACTGGTATGGCCTCAAGTGGAATATTGTGTCCAATTTGGGGCACCACACTTTAGGAAGGATGTGAAGGCATTAGGTGCAGAAACGATTTTCAAGAACGGCTCCAAGGATGAAGGACTTCAGTTATGAGGAAGTACTGGAGAAGCTTCAGAACTGTTCCAAAGAAGAGTCATATTGGACTCCAATCATTAACTTTGCTTCCCTCTACATAAATGCTGCCAAACCAACTGAGTTTTTCTAGCACTTTGTTTTTATTTCAGATCTCCAGCATCGCAGTATTTTGCTTTTATATAAGTTTGAGAGGAGCTTTGATAGAGGTGTTCCAAATCATGAGGCGTCTAAACAGAGTAAATAGAGAGAAACTGTTCCCATTAGCAGAAAGGTGAAGAGCCAGAGGACACAAATTTAAAGTGACTGGCAAAATAACCAAAAGCAAAATGAGGAAAAACTTTTTAACACAGCAGAGATTACAATCTGGAATGCACTATTTGAAAGAGTAGTGCAGGCAGATTCAATGATGGCTTTCAAAAGGGAATTGGATAAACCTCTGAAGGGAAAATATTTGGGAAAGAGCCAAGGAGAGAGACTGGTTTAATTGTTCCTGCAGAGAGCTGACATGGATTCAATGGGTTGAATGGCTCCTTTTGTGCTGTAATCATTATGATTTTATGGTTCTATGTCGCTGGTTTGGAGCCAAAAATACAGGAAGAATTAAGGTAAAATTCTAGAGAAGGCCAGAGTATATCACACAGCTCACATGCTTACAAGAATATACAGTTTTTATAATGGGCAAAGCATTATGATTTGAAATATTTGGATGTCCAAATCATTTATCTATAGCGATTGAAAAATAAGGATGCATCTAATTTGTTCAGTGAAAGCTGTACAGCTCATTTTTAGGGAATAAAATCTAGATTTAGATTGATCAGTTTATGTATGGTTGAAGGACCAAACACCTTCTCTGTTTCTTCCCTTCTGCTCTATTCTCCATGCACCCATTTCTGAGGGCATCAAGTTTAGCTTCTATACCCTGCTACAATACACATGCCATTATTGAAATGAAATAACCAAATTGAGCAGGATTACTTTCCTCCTTCGCCACAAAAAGGTTTAAGTACATGTGGTTTAATTAAATATGCTTCCATATTTCCAATAATACATGAATCAAAACTTTGAAAAATAAAGTCTATAATTCTCTTCCATTCAACTTGAATAGTTGGGAAAAATATCCCAGTGACAACTCCTCAATAGTGAGACATCTCAAATCTGGATTTAAAACAATTTCAGTACATTCTATCTAGGTCCTGGAAATCAGAAAATGGTTTAAAAACATTTTAAAATAGTACATTTATGACTCACGTGCTTCCTGTCCCCATCCATGCATGTGTAACTTCCCAGCAGAATAGTAGAGAAATCCCAAGACCAACATCAGACAAAGAGCCAGCAACAAATTGCGGACAGATCCCAGCAAACTCATCTTCACATTATCCCCAGAATTCTACAGCACCTAGTTAAAATAAAAGCAAAATTAATTAGCTGTGGTAAGATGGAGGTAAAAATGCACTTCGCCTTTAAAATTCCACAATAGATTGCTTCAAAAGGTACACAAAATTCTTTTGTTGGAGTTTTCGCTTAAAGAAGGAAACTTCCATAGGACTATGGAGTAACTGAAGTACCACAGTGGTATTTGCAGACAGAAAGTCGAGAATTATTTCTATAGATTCCCGAGATGGTTTCATAGTAGAAATTATAGTTGTAGAGCATCAGTTCACAACTTAGTAGATAGCAGATAAGTGAAAAATCTGGGCATGGGACAATTTAAATTTGAATATTGAATAAACAGAACTCACCACGTATCACATTATATTGGTTTAAATATACAGATTTTGAAGAATTGGGATAAATCTCCAGCCAGCACAAATGTTGGCTTCTGAGCCAAGCTGACCTTCTGGTCTTAGGTCATACCAACATCTTTAAAAGGCTTTCCCTCACCTTCACCTAGAAATTCACCAGCAGTAGGGATATGTGTGGGAAAAATTTGCTGTAACAGTTCACAAAGTCTGCAACACTTAAGCATTTTCAGCAACCACTCTTGGCGATTTCTTTTTCATTTTGGGATGCTCATGGTCTGTGTGCTTAATTAATTTTAAAAGCTGTCATAAGAATTCTGAATGCTAGGGAATAAAAGCTATCCCTGGCATTCACTGGTGCTCTGGATGAATTGACAGAAACCTTGGATGACGCAGTACACACTTCTTAGAAAATATCACAAGAGGCCCATGCATTAATGAATACATGCATTCTGTCAACATTGCTCATCACTTCCTGTAGAAAATCAAACTGGCATAAAATATGTGGGCATGCAAATGCATCCCTGTCACACTTCCCATTCACTTGTGCTAGTTCCACTGAAAAAAAAAAATCAACCCAGTATGGGGGGGGGATGATGCTACTCAGTGAATCTGAAGACTTTTCACTGACATGGAATTAAGTAAGCTAGACTACAGCCAGCACCTTATAAGATACCTGAAGAAGTGAGCATTTTCGCACCACTAATTTCCTGAATGAATAGCTACATTATAAGATAGAGAAAACAGAAGCAGGCCAATTGTCCCAAATGGTCTATTATTTTTAATTCATTGATGGATATGAACATTACCCATCCCTAATTGCCCTTAAGGTAGTAGTGGTGGGCCATTTTCATAAACCACTGCAGTCCATATGTGATGAAGGTAGTCCACAATGCTGTTAGGTATGCAGTTCCAGGATCCAATGATAATGAAGCAAAGGCAATATGGTTCCAAATCAGGATAATGTGGGGCTTCAAGGGGAACTTGCAGGTGGTCGTGTTCTTATGCACCTGCTGCCCTTGCAGGTGGGGGAGATTGTGTGTTTGGGACAGGATCTATGTTCCACTCAAAACTCCTTAGTTGTAACCCAAGTTAGCAACATAAAAAAAAGCCACTATCCTACATTAATTGTTCTTTCATGGGATGTGGGCATCACTGGCAAGGCCAGCATTTGTTGCCCAGCATTAATTGCACTTGAACTGAGTGTTTTGCTAGACCATTTCAGAAGGCAGTTAAGAGTCAACCACATTGCTGTGGGTTTGGAGTCACACATAGGCCAGACCAGGTACGGTCGGTAGATTTCCCTCCCTAAAGGACATTAGCGAACCAGTTGGGTTTTTACTAGAAATGATGATAGTTTCATAGTCACCATTACTGAGACTAGTTTTATATTCCAGATTTATTAATTGAATTTAAATTCCACTAGCTACCATGGTAGGATTTGAACCCTTCTCCCCAGAGCAATAGCCTGGGTCTCTGGACTGCTAGCCTGGTGACACTAAGGGTAGATGGTGGTGTAATGGTAATGTGACTATTGCAGAATTAGAAATCATATTAGTAATGAGACTCCCAACATAACTAAGTATGAGGTATTTCTACATGGAATAAATAAAAGATAGTCACTGAGAAATTCATGATAGACGTATGGGAACACCACCACCTACAAGTTCACCTCCAAGCCATACATACCATCCTAACATGTACCTATATCACCAGTCCTTCATTGTCGCTCGGTCAAAATCCTGGAGCTCCCTCCCAGACAGCACCCACACCGCATGGACTGCAGCATTTCAAGGCAGCAGATCACCACCACCTTCTCAAGGTCAATAAATGCTGGCCTAGCCAGCAACACCCACACACAATGAAAGAATAAGAAAGAAAAATTCAAGTGAAGTCAGAAGAAACTTCTTTATCCAAAGAGTGGCAAGAACGTGGAATGCATTATCATGGAGTAACTGAGGTAAATTAGGAGAAAGCTAGATAAGCAGGATAGAAATGGGAGCAGAAGTAGGCCGTTTGGCCCCTCGAACCTGCTCCATCATTCAACAGGATCATGCCTGACCTGATTGTGGCTTTAACTGTTTTCCTACCTGCCTGCCTCCCATAAAGTGACTCATTTGTAGATCAAAAATCTGTTTAACTCAGCTTTGAATATAATCAATGAGCTAGCCTCCACTGCTGGGATAGTGAATGCCAAAGCTTAATGACCCTCAGAGAAGAAATTCCTCCTTATCCCCAGTCTAATTAGGAGACCTCTCATTTTGAAACTGCGCCCCATAGTTCTAGATTCCCCCAGGAGGGGAAACAACCTCTCAGCACCTAACCTGTCAAGACCCCTCAGAATCTTATGTTTTAGTAAGATCACTTTTCATTCTTCTAAACTCCAATGAGCATAGACCCAATCTGCTCAACTTTTCCGGATAAGGCAGCCCCTCCAGCCCAGGGATCAACCTAAACAACCTTCTCTGAACTGCCTCCAATGCAAATATATCCTTTCTTAAATAAGAAGCCCAAAACTATACACAGCATTCTAGGTGCAGTCTGACCAATGCCATGTACAGTTGTAGCAAGACTTCCCCACTTCTATACTCCATTCCTCTCACAACAAAGGCCAACATTACATTTGCCTTCCTAATTACTTGCTGTACCTGCATACTAACTTTTTCAATTCATGTATGAGGATGCCAAGATCCCTCTAACTTTCTTGCATAAATGTAATATATTTGTGGTTTTCCACTCCGCAGGGATCTTCCCAGACTCTAGGCAATTTTGGAAGATTACAACCAACGCATTCACAATCTCTACAGCCACTACAGACCCCAGGATGCAAGCCATCAGGTCCAAGGGACTTGTTGGCCTTTAGTCTCATTAGTTTTCCTACTACATTTCATTGTGATTGTTTTAAATTCCTCCTTTCCTTTTGCTTCTTGATTTGCTACCACTCTTGGGATGCTTTTTGTGTCTTCTACCATGCAGATACAAAATACTTGTTTAAAGTCTGCCATTTTCTTGTTTCCCATTTTTAATTCCCCAGTCTCACCTTCTAAGGGACCAACCTTTACTTTACTACTCTACTACTTATATACTTGTAGAAGCTCTCAAAGTCTGTTTTTATATTTTTTGCTAATTTACTCTCATATTCTAATTTCTTCCTCTTCATTTTTTTTAATGATCTTTTGCTTGTTTCTAAAATTTTCCCAATCTTCTGGTTTACCACTAATCGTCACAGCATTGTACGTCTTATTCTTTCAATTTGGTACCTTTTTTAACTTCCTTAGTTAACCGCGGATGGTGCATCCTTCTTGCAGTCTTTCTTCCTCAATGGAACATATCTTTGTTAAGAGTGTTAAAATATCTCCTTAAATGTCTGCCATTGCTCATTTACTGTCCAACCTTTTAACCCAATTCCCAGTCCACTGTAACCAACCCTGTGATCATATCTTTATAACTGTCTTTATTTAAATTTAGGACACTAGTTCCAGACCCTCAAACTAAATGTGAAATTCATGTTATGAACACTCTTGTCCAGAAGATCCTTTATTATGAGATCATTAATTAATCCTGTTTCATTACACACACCCCATAGCCAAGCTGTTCCAGTACAGCTACAACATTGGCATCTTATCGACAATGAGCAAACTTGCTCAGGTACATCCTCTCCAAAAATAGGACATATCCAACCAGTCAATTATCACCCCTGTCTGTTCTCGATCATCAGAGTAATGGAAGGCATCGTCGACAGTGTTATCACGCAGCAATTACTCAGCAATAACCTGCTCACTGATGTTCAGTTTGGGTTCCGTCAGGGCAACTCTGCTCCAGACCTCACTGAACCCTAAGTTGACAAAAGAGTTGAACTCAAGAGGTGAGGTGAAAGTGACAGCCCTTGACATCAAAGCAACATTTGACTGAAGCTCAACACCATCCAGGACAAAGCAGTTGCTTGATCAGCATCAAGGAACCCTAGCAGAACTGGAGTCAATAGGATTCAGGGGGAAAACACTTCATTGA
The DNA here is from genome assembly GCF_017639515.1 of Carcharodon carcharias. Classification (NCBI taxonomy): domain Eukaryota; kingdom Metazoa; phylum Chordata; class Chondrichthyes; order Lamniformes; family Lamnidae; genus Carcharodon; species Carcharodon carcharias. The sequence continues at coordinate 90,648,291 of NC_054482.1, forward strand.
TTGGAGTCATACCTACCACAAAGGAAGATTGCTGTGTTTGGAGGCCATTCATCTCCATCCCTGGACATCGCTGCAGTCCTAGGCCCAACCATCTTTAGTTGCTTCATCAATGACCTTCTTTCCAATGATAAGGTCACAAGTAGGGATGTTAGCTGATGATTGCACAATGTTCGGTACCATTCAAAATTCCTCAGATACTGATGCAGTCTGTATCCATATGCAGCAAAAGCTGGTCAACTTTCATGGTTCGGCTGAAAACAGCAAATAACATTCACGCCACACAAGTGCCAGGCAATGACCATCTCCAATAAGAGAGAATCCAACCATCTCCTCATGACATTCAATGGCACTACCATCATTGAATCCTCCATTATCAACAAGCTGGGGGTTATCATTGACCAGAAAATGAACTGGGAGAGCCATATAAATACCGTGGCTACAAGAGATCAGAGGCTGGGGATTCTGCAGTGAATAACCTCCCAACTCCTGACTCTCCAAAGCTGCCCACCATTTACAAGGCACAAGTTAGGAATGTGATGGAATACTCTCCACTTGCCAACAATAGCAACACTCGAGAAGCTTGACAGCATCCATGACAAACCAGCCCACTTGACTGACACCTCAGCCATCATCTTAAACATTCACTCCCTCTACCACTGATGCACAATGGCAGCAGGGTGTACCAAATACATGATGTAAAGTAGCAACTCACCAAGGCTGCTTCGACAGTACCTTCCAAACCCATAATCTCTCCCACCAAGAAGGACAAGGGCAGCAGATGCATGGCGAGTTCCCCTCCAAGCCACACACCAGCCTGACTCGGAACTATAGTGCTGTTTCTTCACTGTCGCTGGGTCAAAATCCTGGAACTCCCAACAGCACTGTGGGAGTACCTACGCCACACAGACTGCAGCGGTTCAAGAAGATATCTCACCATCACCTTCTCGAGGGGAATTAGGGATGGGCAATAAATGCTGGTCTAGCCTGTGACACCCACAAACCGTGAACAAATAAGTTTTTAAAGCTACATTACAAGGTCCAAGATAGCCTGTCCCCTGGTAGGATCCAGAATGTATTGTCCTGAACACATTCAAGGCTATCTTTGCCAATTTGATTTGATTAAGCTATAAGAAGATTAAAATTTCCCATGATTATTGTAGTTCCTTTCTTACAAGCCCCAATTATTTTGTGATACACACTGTTCTACAGTGTGACTACTGTTAGGGGGCCTATAAACTACTCCCACCAGTGACTTCTTTCCCTTCCTATTTCTTATCTCCACCCAAACGGATTCTACAGCTTGACCTTCTGAATCAAGATCATTTCTCACTACTGTACTAACCACTTATTAATAGAGCTACCTACCTCCTTGTCATTTCCTTTTATCCTTCCAAAATGTCAAATTCCTTCATATATTCAATCCCTGCCTAGGTCACTTTTCAACCACATCTCTGTAATGGTTATCATATCATACACATTTATTAATTAATTCTTCTTAATACAAATGCTGCATGCATTCGGATAGAGCTTTTAATTCCGCCTTTTTACCATTTCCCTACTCTGACCCTATTTACTGGTGCACTCTTATGTCTGTACACTCTGTCTCTTGGTGATACACTCGCTATCCTGTACTATTTTCTTGTCCTTTCTTGTTAACTTTCTAAATTTCTCATCGCATGAACCCTCTCCCCTCCACCACCCCAACTATTCTACGATTCACCAGGACCCTGGTTCCAGCATGGTTCCAGTGAAGGTCGTCCCAACGGTACAGCTCTCCCTTTCCCGAGTAAAGGTGCCAGTGCTTTCCCCAGTACTAATGCCAGTGCCCCATGAATCAAAACCCATTTTTTCCACACCAATCTTTGCACCATGCATTCAACACTCTGATCCTATGCAATTTGCTGGTGGTTTAGGTAATGATCCAGAGATTATTGCCTTTGTGGTTCTGCTTTTCGGTTTACCCCATCGATACTTACACTCCCTCAACAAAAACTCTTTCTTAATTCTACCTACATCATTGGTACTCACGCAGTCATGATGTAACACTAGTCAAATATGTGGTTTCACAAAAACAATGACATTGAGTTACATAACTTAAATAATCAAATTGTACACATGAAAATATTGAAAAATGCACATACATTTCAACTTTTCTAACTCTAATGGAGAGGGGGTGGCACATAAAGTTGCAGATGATACTAAGTTGAAGCAAATAATTCTTAGGAACAAATAATACAGCATGGGCACATTGGTAAGATAGTGAAATAGGCAAATAAGTTACAGATAGAATTCAAAGTTAGCAAACGTGAGGTTGTTGCATCAAATGTGCAGCAAAGAAATAAACGATTTGGCCCAACTGGTCTATGCCAGCAATTATGTTTCACAAAAGCCTCCTCCCACTCTATTTCATCTGACCCGACCAACATATTTTTTCTTTCTCATGTGTTGATCTGGCTTCCCATTATTCTACTAAGTTGCCTCAACTACTCTTTGTGGTAGCAAGTTGCATATTACTCCCATTCTTTGGGTAAAGAGGTTTCTTGGAATACCCTTTGGGTTTATGAGGTCTCATTTGTTAGCAGGAACAATTTCTCTACATTGACCCTACCAAATTTTATTATCTTAAAGACCTCTATCAGGTCACTCCCATAAGCCTTCTCCTTTCTACAGAAAAGTGCCCCAGCCTGTTTAGCCTTCCCTAGTAAGTACAGCCACTCTGTGGACAGTTCTAATACGAGTGAATCTTTTCTGCACCTTCGTCAATGCCATTCAGTGCTTGTTATAATATGGAGACCAAAACTATGCATTGTGTTCCCAAGTGTGCTCTAGCCAAGTTCAATATAATTTTAAAACAATTTTTCTTTTTAATTCTGTCTCTCTCGAAAAGAGCTTCTTTGCTCAGCTTGCTTTCTTGCTTGCTGCTTTTAGTAATGTGTGTACTGCACCCCAAGATCCCTTTGCTCCTCTACCTGATTCAAGCAATTTGTGGTCTCCTTATTGTTACCAAAGTGCACCATCTTACATTTATCTATATTGATTTTTTTTTACAAACTGTATTCCCATTCTGCAAGCTTGCAGTACTTGATCATGTTTTTTCTTCGTATTAACTTCCAACTTGGTGTCCACTGGAAATTTTGAAATTGTACTTCAGTTTTCCCAACATCAAATCATTAATGTAAATTGTCAAAACAGAGACCCCAGCACTGATCCCTCTGGAACAGTTACTGGCATGTAGCATAATCATAAGATCATTACAAAATTAAAAATTTTGTTTCATTCAAAAAGTTGTGTATCTTTTTAATGTTCTACTGCTGACAGCTGCAGATGCTCACTCATTGAATATATTTAAGATGAAAATCAATAGATTTTTGGATACCAAGCATATTAGGGGCTATGGGGATAGTGTGAGAAGGCAGGGCTGAGGCAGAAGATCACCTTGATCATATGATCATACTGAATGATAGAGCAGGCACGAAGGACTTAATGGTTTACCCCTGCTCCCATTTCTTATGTTACTGAGCTGGAATCATAATATCAGAATGGTTACAGCACAGAAGGTGGCTATTCAGCCTTTCGCATCCAAGCTGGCTCTCCGCAAGAGCAATTCACTTAGTGCCACTGTCCCACCTATTCCCCACAGCGCTGCAGATTTTTCCTTTTCAAATATCGATCCCACTTCCCTTTTGAACGCCATGATGGAATCTGTATCCACCACACTCTCAGGGGGATGGGAACCTGAGGGGAAATACAGAGTGGAGAGGAGAGAAACCGGCAGTGGGAAATAGAGAAGTTGATAAAGAGGATATAGTAGAGAGAAGCATCAAGGTAAATAGAATACTTGGAGAGTTTGATAGAATTAGAGCAGGCAACACTAAGCCTTTAGATGGGGTCAGAGTAAGGGGGAAAGTAAGAAAGTCTAATGTACATGAATACAAGGAGTGTGGTTAATAAAACTGGTGAACTACAGGCATAGGCTGACAAATAGAATTATGATATTGTTGCTATAACAGAGACCTGGCTCAAAGGACAGGACTGGGCGTTAAATATTCCTGGATACAAGGTATTTAGGAGGGACAGGAAAGAAAGAAATGGGGGGGAAGGGGGCAGAGGGAGTGGCAGTATTGAATAAAGATGGTGTAACAGTACTGGAGAGAGGGGGGATATTCCTGAGGGGTTAAGGGCGGAAACTCTCTGGCTAGAAGTAAGGAATGAAAAAGGTGTAGTAACATTGATCAGTGTAGTAAATAGACCATCAACTAGTGGAAGGGATGTAGAGAAACAAATTTGCCAAGAAATAATAGAGAGGTGCAATAATTATAATGGGGTATTTCAATTATCCAAGTATAGGCTGGAATAGGAATAGTCCAAAGGGATAAGAGGGACGAAATAATTTTCTTCAGCAGTATGTTTCCGGTCCAATTAGAGGGTAGGCACTGTTGGGCCTGGTGCTGGGAAATGAGTTGGCCCAAGTGGATCAAATATCAGTGGCAGAGCATTTAGGGGACACTGACCATTGTAATCTTAAGGTTTAGGTTGGCCACGGAAAAGGACAGGAACAATCCAGTGCAGGGATAATTAACTGGAGGAAAGCCAACTTTGATGGGATGAGAATGTATCTGAGTGGAATGAATTGGAATCAAATCTTGGCAGAAGACGGTAGCCACCTTCAAAGAAAAAGTATTGAAGGCAATGTCAAGATGTACTCCCTTGCAGGGGAAAGGTAGGACATATAAATCCAGTGCTCCCTCGATGACGAGAGAGATAGAGGTGAAGATGAAAAGAAAGTGCGCGCACGACAGATGCCAGATAGAAAATACAATGGAAAATCAGGTTGAATATAAAAGGACCAGAGAGGAAGTGAAAAAACTAATAAGAAAAGCAAGGAGAGAGCACGGAGACTGGTAGCTAACATGAAAGGGAACCCCAAGGTCTTCTATAAGCATATAGATATTAAAAGGGTGGTAAATGAAACAGTAGGGCCGATTAGGGATTGAAAAGGGGTCTTGCATGTGGAGGCAGGAAAAATAGCAGAAGTATTAAACAAGTACTTTGCATCTGTCTTTACAAACGAAGAAGATGCTACCCAGGCCAAGGTGAGAGTGGGGGTAACCGGTATACTAGAAGAATTTATAATCGAGATGGAGGTGGTGTTAGAAAGGTGATCGTTACTTCAAATTGATAAGGTACCAGGACTGGATGAGGTGCATCCAAGGGTACTGAGGGAAATGAGAATGGAAATTGCAGAGGCACTGGTGATAATCTTCGTCTTCCATAGACACAGAGGTGGTGCCAGAAGAGTAGAGAATTGTGAATGTTACACCCTTATTCAAAAGGGGGTGCAAGGATAAAGCCAGGAACTACAGACCAGTAAGTTTGACTTCACTAGAAGGGAAACCTGTGGAAACTAAAGTTCTGGACAAAATCAATAGTCACTTAGACAAGTCCAAGATAATTAAGGAAGCCAGCATGGGTTTACGAATGGAAAACCATATTTAACGAACAGTCTGGGAAGAGTGTCTTGCAGTCAGCATCATGGTGAAGCAGTCTCAGAAGAGTGTCCTGTTCTTGTTGAAAATAACAGGAGTGACATCACAAGATAGTGCGAGAGCGCAATGGAGAGATCAGAGCCAGCGCAAGTGCAGGAAAGCTTCAAAAAGTGACGTCAGCACAAAGGTGAGAGTTGGTTGGTGAATAGCGGGTAAGTGTTTTTCTCCAGTTCAAATTAGATAAAGCTAAGGAAAGGTAAGAGTTCTAGTTTTTATTTAAAGTACATAAATAATTTAAGTTTTTTTTCCTGTATTTAACTTAAAATAAGGTTTTATTTTTCCAACTAGAGACATGGCAGGGCAGCTCAGTCCCATGTTATGTACTGCCTGCAACATATGGGAAGTGCTAGACACTCCTTGCGCTCTGCCCAACTATGTGCGGAATGCCACCAGCTGCAGCAACTTGAGCTCCAACTTTCGGAGCTTGAGCTGCAGCTCAAGGCACTGAGGTGCATCTGCGAGGCTCAGATTTTCTTGGAGAGCACGTTTTTAGATTAGGCCAGCCCACAGTTTACGGAAGTGCAGACAGAGAGGGAATGGGTGACCATCAGTCAGAAGAAAGGTGTCAGGCAGATAGTCAGGAAATCCCCAGGGTGCATCTCGCTTGAGAAGCGTTTTTCTGTGTTGGAAAACAGTGAGATTGACGGTTCCTCTGGGGAGTGCAGCCACGCTCATGGCACTGGGAGTGGCTCAGCTGCACAGCGGGGGACGAAAAAGAGGGGAAGAGCAATAGTGGTAGGAGACTCGATAGGAAGGGGGACAGGCAGGCGTGACTCCAGGATGGCATGTTGCCTCCCTGGTGCTAGGGTCAAGGATGTCACTGAACGGCTGCAGGGCATTCGAAAGGGGGAGGGCAAACAGACAGAGATCTTGGTACATATTGGCACCAACGACATATGTAGAAAGATTGATGAGGTCCTTCAAGCAGAATTTAGGGAGCTAGGAAGCAGATTAAAAAACAGGACCTCAAAAGGTAGTAATTTCTGGATTACTTCCGGTGCCATGCGCTAGTGAGTATAGAAGGTTAGTCCAGATGAATGTGTGGCTGGAGTGATGGCACAGGCGGGAGGGCTTTAGATTTCTGGGACAGAGGGACCGTTTCTGGGGGCGGTGGGATTTGTACAAGGCGGACAGGTTGCACCTGAACCGGAATGGGACCAACATCCTTGCGGAGAGGTTTGCTAGTGCTGTCGGGGAGGGCTCAAACTAACTTGGCAGGGGGTGGAATCCTGAGAGGAGGCTCAGCAGGGGGAGATGCACAGCCAAAATTAGAAGAAAGAACAAGTGAGTCTAGAAGGCATAGAAATTATAGGCCAGTTAAGGCACAAGGGAGTTTGGCAAGGTTGGATGGTATTTATTTTAATGCAAGGAGTCAGACGAATAAGGTAGGTGAATTGAGACCACAAATTAACACATGGAAGTATGATGTCATTACTGTCACAGAGACATGGTGAGAGAGGGGCAGGATTGGCAGCTCAATATTCCAGGATGTAGGGTCTTCAAGCGAGACAGGGAAGGAGGTAAAAGAGGAGGGGGTATCGCAATATTGATCAAGGAATCAATTACAGCAGTAAGCAGGGATGACATCTTAGAAAGCTCCTCAAATGAAGCCAAATGGATAGAACTTAATAACAAAAAAGGAGCAATCACATTGCTGAGAGTGTACAACAGGCCCCCAAACAGTCAGAGAAGTCAAGGAGAAACAGAAGAGCAGATATGTAGGCAAATTTCAGAGAAGTGTAAAAATAATAAGGTAGTAATAGTGGGAGATTTCAACTTCCCCATCATTAACTGGGTTAGTCATACTGTGATAGGTTTAGAGGGAGGGGAATTCTTAAAATGCATCCAGGAGGGCGTTTTAAGCAAGTACATAGAAGGTCTACAAGAGAGGGGCCGGTCCTGGACTTAATTTTAGGGAATGAAGTTGGGCAAGTGGTAGAGGCATCAGTGGCAGAGCATTTTGCAGATAGTGATCATAAATCCATTAGATTCAAGGTTGTTATGGAAAAGCACAAGGATGGGCCAGAAATCAGAGTTCTAAATTGGGGGAAGGCCGATTTTAATAAGATCCGATACGATTTGGCCAGAGTGGACTGGGAGCAACTACTTTTAGGTAAATCTGCGTCAGAGCAGTGGTGCTTATTCAAGAAAGAAATAAGGAGAGTACAGAGCCAACCTATTCCGGTAAAGATAAAGGGTGGGACCAACAAATCCAGAGAACCCTGGATGTCGAGGGAAATACAGAATTGAATAAAGAGAAAAAGGGAGGTTTAGGGCACATACCTGGGGCTCAAAACAGAGGAAGCCAGAGAAGACAGGGAGAAACAGAAGAGCAGATCCAAGGCAATTTGGCAAATTGCATCCAGGATTGGCTGCGTGGCAGGAAGCAGAGGATGATGATCGAGGAGCTTGTGGCGCAGATTGAAATTGGCAGATATGATGTGGTGGGCATCACGGAGATATGGCTGCAAGGGGATCAGGACTGGGAGCTAAATATACAAGGATATACATCCTATCGAAAAAATAGGCAGGTTGGGAGGGGTGGAGTTGCTTTGTTAGTAAGAAATTAAATTAAATCGATAGCAAGAAATGACGTAGGGTCAAATGATGTAGAATCTATGTGGGTAGAGTTGAGGAACCGCAAAGGTAAAAAAACCATAATGGGAGTTATGTACAGGCTTCCGAACAGTAGTCAGGATGTGGGGCACAAGATACACCAGGAGATAGTAAAAGGAATGGAAGAAAGGCAAGATTACAGTGATCATGGGGGATTTCAATATGCAGGTTGACTGGGAAAATCAGGTTGGTAGTGGATCCCAAGAAAAGGAATTTGTGGAATGTCTACGAGATGGCTTTTTGGAGCAGCTTGTGGTGGAGCCCAGCAGGGAACAGGCAATTCTACATTTAGTGATGTGCAATGAGGCAGATTTGATAAGGGAGTTTAAGGTGAAGGAACCCTTAGGGGTAAGTGACCATAATATGATAGAATTTACCCTGCAATTTGAGAGGAAAAAGCTGGAATCAGGTGTAACAGTATTACAGTTGAATAAAGGCAACTACAGAGGCATGAGGGAGGACCTGGCCAGAAATGACTAGGAGATGAGCCTAGCAGGAAAGACAGTGGAACAGCAATGGCAGGAGTTCCTGGGAGTAATTTGGGAGACACAGCAAAAATTCATCCCTAGGAAGAAGAAGCATACTAAAGGGAGGAAGAGGCAACCATGGCTGACAAGGGAAGTCAGGGACAGCATAAAAGCTAAAGAGAAAGCATACAATGCGGCGAAGAGCAGTGGGAAAACAGGGGATTGCGAAGCCTACAAAGACCAACAGAGGACAACTGAAAAAGAAATAAGGAGGCAGAAGATTAAATATGAGGGTAAACTACCAAGTAATGTAAAAGAAGATTGCAAGAGTTTTTTTAGATATATAAAGGATAAGAGAGAGGCAAAAGTGGACACTGGGCCACTGGAAAATGATGCTGAAGAAGTAGTAGTGGGGAACAAAGGAATGGCGGAGGAACTGAATAGGTACTTTGCGTCAGTCTTCACGGTGGAAGACACGAGTAACATCCCCAAAATTCAAGAGAGTCGGGGGGGCAGAGGTGAATATGGTGGCCATTACCAAGGAGAAGGTGCTAGGAAAACTGAAAGGTCTGAAGGTGGATAAATCACCTGGGCCAGATGGATTACATCCTAGAGTTCTGAAGGAGATAGCTGAAGAGATAGTGGAGGCATTAGTGGTGATCTTTCAGGAATCACTGGAGTCAGGGAGGGTCCCAGAGGACTGGAAAATCCCTAATGTAACCCCCCCATTTAAGAAGGGAGTGAGGCAAAAGATAGGAAATTACAGGCCGATTAGCCTGACCTCAGTCGTTGGTAAGATTTTAGAGTCCATTATTAAGGATGAGATTTCAGAATACTTGGAAGTGCATGGTAAAATAGGGCAAAGTCAGCATGGTTTCATCAAGGGGAGGTCATGCCTGACAAATCTGTTAGAATTCTTTATGAGATAACTAGTAGGTTAGACAAAGGAGAGCCAATGGATGTTATCTACTTGGACTTCCAGAAGGCCTTTGACAAGGTGCCGCACAGGAGGCTGCTCAGTAAGGTAAGAGCCCATGGTGTGAGAGGCAAGGTACTAACATGGATAGAAGATTGGCTGTCTGGCAGGAGGCAGAGAGTGGGGATAACAGGGTCCTTCTCAGGATGGCAGATGGTGACTAGTAGAATTCCCCAAGGGTCAGTGTTGAGACCACAACTTTTCACTTTATACACTAATGATCTAGATGAAGGAACTGAGGGTATCCTGGCTAAGATTGCAGATGATACAAAGAAAGGTGGAGGGACAAGTAGTATTGAGGAGGCGGGGAAGCTGCAGAAGGATTTGGACAGGTTAGGAGAATGGGCAAAGAAGTGGCAGATGGAATACAACGTGGGAAAGTGTGAGATCATGCACTTTGGTAGGAAGAATAGAGGCATAGACTATTTTCTAAATGGGGAGAGAATTCAGAAATCTGGAGTGCAAAGGGACTTGGGAGTCCTCGTCCAGGATTCTCTTAAGGTTAACTTGCAGGTTGAGTCGGTAGTTAGGAAGGCAAATGCAATGTTGGCACTTATTTCAAGAGCACTAGAATATAAAAGCAGGGATGTGCTGCTGAGGCTTTATAAGGCTCTGGTCAGACCACATTTAGAATATTGAGCAATTTTGGGCCTCGTATCTCAGGAAGGATGTGCTGGCCCTGGAGAGGGTCCAGAGGAGGTTCACGAGAACGATCCCAGGAATGAAAGGCTTAACATATGAGGAACATTTGAGGACTCTGGGTCTATACTCGATGAAGTTTAGAAGGATGAGGGGGATCTGATTGAAACTTACAGAATACTGAAAGGCCTGGATAGAGGGGACGTGGGGCAAATGTTTCCATTAGTAGGAGAGACTAGGACCCGAGGGCACAGCCTCAGAGTAAAGGGAAGACCTTTTAGAACAGAGATGAGGAGAAACTTTTTTAGCCAGACAGTGGTGAATCTATGGAATTCATTGCCACAGAAGGCTGTGGAGGCCAGGTCATTGAGTGTATTTAGGGCCGAGATAGATAGGTTGTTGATTGGTAAGGGGATCAAAGGTTACGGAGAGAAGGCGGAAGAATGGGGCTGAGAAACTTATCAGCCGTGATTGAATGACGGAGCAGACTTGATGGGCCGAATGGCCTAATTTCTGCTCCTATGTCTTATGGTCTTACGGGTGTTTTTGTGACTGGATGCCTGTGTCCAGTGGGGTTCCACAGGGATCAGTGTTGGGTCCCTTGCTGTTTGTGGTATATATAAACAATTTAGACTTGAATGTAGGGGGTTGATCAGTAAGTTCGCGGATGACACGAAAATCGGTGGGGTGGTAAATAGTAAGGAGGATAGCCTTAGATTACAGGAGGATATAAACAGATAATCAGATGGGCTGATCAGTGGCAAATGGAATTTAATCTGGCTAAGTGTGAGGAGATGCACTTTGACAGAACAAACAAGGCACGGGAATACATGATGAATGGTAGGACCCTGGGAAGTACCGAGGATCAGAGGGACCTTGGTGTACATGTTTACTGGTCCCTTAAGGTAACAGGGCAGATAGATAAGGTGGCTAAGAAGGCATATGGGATACTTGCCTTCATTAGCCGAGGCATAGAATATAAAAGCAAGGAGTTTTGTATAAAACGCTGGTTAGGCCACAGCAAGAGTATAGCGTGCAGTTCTAGAAACCGCAATGTAGGAAGGATGTGATTACACTAGAGAGAGTGCAGAGGAGATATACCAGGATGTTTACTGGGCTGGAGAGTTTTAGTTATGAAGAGAGATTGGATAGACTGGGGTTATCTTCCCAGGAGCAGAGGAGATTAAAGGGGTACATGATTGCGGTGTATAAAATTAAGGGGCATAGATAGGGTAGACAGGAAGGAACTTTTCCCCTTGGTGGAGGGATCAATAACCAGGGGGCAGATTTAAGGTGAGGGGCAAGAGGGTTAGAGGGGATGTGAGGAAGATTTTTTTCACCCAGAGGGTGGTGGGAATCTGGAACTCTGCCTGAAAGGATGGTAGAGGCAGAAACCCTCATAACATTTAAGAAGTATTTGGATGTGCACTTGCGATGCCATGGCATACAAGGCTATGGGCCTAGTGCTGGAAAATGGGATTAGAAGTTAGGTACTTGTATGACTGGCGAAGGGTCGAAGGGCCAAAGGGCCTTTTTCTGTGCTGTAGACCTCTATGACTCTATGGAGTGTTTTTGAAGAGGTAACATGGAGGTTAAGGGCAATATTGTTGATCTCGTGTATATGGGTTTTCAAAAGGCATTTTAATACAGTGCCACACAACAGACTTGTGAGCAAAATTCTCGCACATATAATAAAAGGGAAAGTAGGCACTTGGATAAGAAATTGGCTGAGTGACAGGAAACAGAGATCAGTGATAAATGGTTGTTTTTCAGATTGGAGGAAGGTTTCTAGTGGGGTTCCCCAGGGGTCAGTGTTGGGACCCTTGCTCTTCCCAATATATATTCGGGGGAGACATTGAAATAGTGGCATTGTAACTTGACTAGTAATCCAAAGACCCAGGGTAATGCTCTGGTTTGAGTCCCATCACGACAGATGGTGAAATTTGAATTCAATAAAAATCTGGAATTAGAAGTCTAATGGTGACGATGAAACCATTGTCGATTTTCATTTTTAAAAAAAACCATCTGGTTCACTATTGTGTGTTAGGGGAGGAAATCTGCTGTCTTCACGTTGAGGATACCCTCCATTGTGGTGTGTGGCACTACCACCATGCTAAATGGGACAGATTTCGAACAGCTCTAGCAACTCAAGACTGGGAAAACATGAGGCGCTGTGGGCCATCAGCAGCAGCAGAATTATACTCAACACAATCTGTGACTTCATGGCCTGGCATATCTCCCACTCTACCATTACCATCAAGCAGGGGATCAACCCTGATTCAATGAAGAACACAGGAGGGCATGGCAGGAGCAACCCAGGCACACCTGGAAAAGAGGTTTCAACCTGATGAAGCTACAACACAGGACTACTTGCATGCCAAACAGAAGCAATATGTGACAGACAGAGATAAGCAATCCCATAACCAGCGAATCAGATCCAAGCTCTGCAGTCCTTCCACACCCAATCATGAATGGTAGTGGACAATTAAAAACTCACTGCAGGAGGAGGCTCCACAAATATCCCCATCCTCAACGATGGAAGAGCCCAGTACAACAGTGCAAAAGATACGGCTGAAGCATTTGCCACAAGTGCTGAGTGAATGATCCATCTCAGCCTCCTCTGGGAGTCCCCAGCATCACAGATACCTGTCTACATCCAATTTGATTCATTCCACGTGTTATCAAGAAACAGCTGACGGCACTGAATACTGCAAACGCTACGGGCCCTGACAACATTCCAGCAATTGTGCTAAAGACTTGTACTCCAGAACTTGCCACGCCCTAGCCAAGCTGTTCCAGTACAACACTGGCATTTACCTGTCAATGTGGAAAATTCCCAGGTATGTCCTCTACACGAAAAGGAGGACAACTCCAACCTGGCCAATTACTCTACATCATCAATAAAGTGATGGAAAGAATCATCAACAGTGCTATCAAACGGCACATGCTTAGCAATAACCTGCTCACTGACGTTCAGTTCGAGCGTCTGATCTCATTACAGCCTTGGTTTAAACACGGACCAAAGAACTGAAATTCAGAGACGAGGTCAGAGTGACTGCCCTTGGAAAAAGGCAGCACTTAACCAAGTGTGGCATCAAGGTGCCCTAGCAAAATTAGAGTCAATGGGAGTTGGCGGGGTCGTGGTGGAAACTCTTCCACTGGTTGGAGTCATAAGTCATACCTAGCACAAAGGAAGATGGTTATGGCTGTTGGAGGTCAGATCATCTCAGTTCCAAGACATCATTGCAAGAGTTCCACAAGGTAGTGTCCTAGGCCCAACCATCTTCATCAATGACCTTCCTTCCATCATAAGGTCAGAAGCAGGGATGTTCGCTGATGATTGTATAATGCTAGCACCATTCGTGACTCCTCAGATACTAAAGAAGTCTGTGTCCAAATGCAGCAAGACTGGACAATACCAGACTTGAGCTGACAAGTGGCAAGTAACGAACACACCACACAAGTGCCAGGTAATGACCATCTCCAACAAGAATTAACCATCACCCCTTGACATTCAATAGCCTTACCACTGAATCCCCCACTATCAACATCATGGAGAGTTACCATTGACCAAAAACTGAACAGGACTAGCCATATATATATATACTGTGGCTACAAGAAAAAGTCAGAGGCTAGGAATCCTGCAGTGAGTAAATCACCTCCTGTCTCCCCAAAGTCTGTCCACTATCTACATGGCACAAGTCAGGAGCGTGATGGAATATTCTCCACTTGCCTGGATGAGTGCAGCTCCAACAACACTCAAGAAGCTTGACACCATCCAGGACACTTCATTGGCATTCCATCCATAAACATCCACTCCCTCCAAAGCCGATGCAGCGGCAGCAGTGTCTACCATCTACAAGATGCACTGCAGGAACTCACCAAGCCTCCTTAGACAGCACTTTCCAAACCCATGAGCACTAACCATCTAGAAAGACAAGGACAGCAGACACATGGGAACACTACCAACTGGAGCTCCCCTTCAGGCCACACACCATTCTGACTTGGAACTATAGCGCCGTTCCTTCACAGTTGCTGGGTCAAAATCCTGGAACTCCCTCCCTAACAGCACTGTGGGTGGAAGCTCACCACCACCATCTCAAGGGCAATTAGGGATGGGCAATAAGTGCTGGCCTAGCATTTCCTAGCATTCAGAAGGACATAGACATGTTGGTGGATTGGGCAGACAAGTGGCAGAGAAGTATGAGGTGATTCATTTCAGCAGGAAGACCATGGAGACAGTATAAAATAAAGGGAAAAACTCTAAAGGAGGTGCAGGAACGGAGGGACCTCGGTGTGAAGTCACTGAAGATGTCAGGGTATGTTGAGAGAGCAGTTAATAAAGCAGATAGTATCTCAGGTTTTATTAATAGGGACACACAATAGGAGTACAAGTGTAAGGGGGTCACGTTGAACTTGTATAAGACACTAGTTTTGCCTCATCTGGAGTACTGGAGTTCAGGGCACCATACTTGAGGAAGGATGTGAAGGCATTGACAAGAATACAGAGCAGATTCACCAGAATGATTCCAGGGATAAAGAACTATAATTATGAGGATAGACTGGAGAGGTTGGGAGAAAAAAAAGTTGACAGAAGACTGATGGAGGTATGTTTGGTATGTCCTGAGGGGTATGGACAACGTAAATAGTGAGAAACTGTTCCCACTCAAGACAGCATCAAAAACTAGATGGCATAGATTCAAAATAATTCGCCAAAGGAGTAAAAGTGATTTGAGGAAAAAATTTTTCACCCAGAGGGTGGATGGAATCTGGAACAAACTTCCTGAGAGGGTGGTAGAAGTAGGTTTGATCGAGGTATTCAAAAGGGAACTGGATTGCTATCAGAAAAAAAAGAATGTGCAAGATTACAGGGATAAGGCAGCAAAGTGGGACTAGGTAGAATGCACTTTCAAAGAGCCAGTGCAGACTTGATGTGCCAAACCGCCTCTCACTGTAAAGATTCTGTGATTCTGCAACCACTCGCTGCATAAAAAAGGCTGCCTTCATGTTGCCATTGCTTCTTTTGCCAATCGTATTAAATCTGCACCCTCTGATTCTTAATCCTTCCACCAATGGGAACATAGTTTCTCTCCGTCGACTCTGTCCAGTTTGAATATCTCTATCAAACCTCTTCTCAACCTTCTCCTCCCAGGACAGCAGTCCCAGTTTCTCCAATCTATCTACGGAACTGAAGTACCTCATCCTTGGAACCATTTTCTTTCAACTTTTCTGCATCCTCTCTAATGCTTTCACATCCTTCCTAAGTGAGGCTGGACCAATGTTTTATACAGCTTTTATAAGTTCCAATGGCCTGAACCAATGATCCAGAGAGACAAGATCAAATCCCACCACAGCAACTGAGGAATACAATTTAGTTAATTCAATAAATCTGAATAAAAAGCTATCAGTAACGGGGACAAGGAAATTATGTAATTATCATTAAAAAAAAACCCATCTGGTTCAAAAAAGAAAGGAAATCTGTCATCCTTAATCAATCAGGCTCCAGGTCCACAGCAACATGGCTGACCCTCAACTGCCCTCTCCAATGGCCTACCAAGCCAGTCAATTTTTTCAAACCGCCAAATAGTGACAGTTGCGGTTCAGTTGGTAGCACTCTCACCTTTTGAGTCAGAAGGTTATGGGTTCAGGTTCAACTCCAGGACTTAAAGCACAAAAACTAGGTTGACACTCCAGCACACTTCTGAAGGAATGTGCACATTGAAGGTGCCATCTTTCAGATGCGATGTTAAACCAAGCCTGCCCACCCTCTCAGGATGACATAAAAGATCCCATGACATTATTTCAAGTTATCCCAGGTGTCCTGGCCAAAATATATATCCCTCAATCAGCATCACTAAAACACAATATTTGGTTATTATACCTCTTGGCATTCTTGCATTTGACCTGATGAGTGCAAGCTTCAGCAATCCATCAAGTCAAAGCTCTGAAATCCTACCACATCCAACTGTGAAAAGTGGTGTACAATGAAACAACTAACCAGAGGAAGAGGTTCTCGGAACTTCGTCATCCTCCAAAATAGCAGAGGGCGGCGGGGGGGTGCAGGGGGAGAACCGAAGCATAGGGGAGGAGAGAACATGGTTGGCTGAAGGAACAGCTCAATTACACCATACAAGTCAAGCGTGTTACAATCACTTCAGTGATTATGTGATTTCAGTTACTTTTTTTCACAAAAGCATCTTCGAATGACTGAGTATAATTACCCGAAAGACATTTTTTGAATGTTATTACTCCATTTTTCATTTCAGGCGAATTGCATAATTGGGTTACAACAAAAATACATTCGTAAATGTTGCTTCCAGCCAGGAGCAAATTCAAAGCCATCCTCCACATCAACTACAAGTATATTTGTGTGGTTTAACGGAGAATATCACTGATACGAATCAGAAAAGATCTTGGATCTTAATTGGGAAACATTCCAAATGACTTATATCCGACTGGGAGTAAATACCCTGGGGAGGACTGCCGGGTCATTAAATCTGCAGTGAATCGAAGAACGCTTTAGTAGATACTCGTACAGCATTCATACCTCATTATCACAACATTGACTTGGTCTGCATCCAATTACATCACAATCTTCCAAACCTTAAACGGGTGTACAATTAATTTCATCGTGATGAATAAACTGATATTTGGTTTACATCAACCTTTTTTAAATAATGGAAAATCGAAAAGCAAGCAAATCTATAATACTGCACACGTCAATGTCTCATTAATTTCCAGGCTTATGCCCAAGCCGTTAGTCTCTGTGCAATTGGTCCTAGTTTTTAAAAAGTGCTGGGTCGAGTTGCAATTGGCACTTGTATCTGCCACACTCCAGAATTTAATCAAATGCCTTCTGTACCGAGCCCGTGGCTCAAACCTGACAGCCGGGCGCCAGCATCACTAAATCAGACAACTCTTGCAGCCAAGGTGCCTCGACGTATCGTCCAGTAACGTGTTAATGCCGCGGCCGTGACTGTTCATTACTTTTTAACACTTGACAGATCAATCGGCTATTCATCACACTCAAGGGCTGGAGCTCACATAGCAACCGCTCCACCGATGGCCATTCAGTAGGTTGGGGGTGGGGATGGAGGAGTTCGCCATTTACTAGCATGCCAAAACTCAAAAGTTTCCTACCTCTTAGTTTGCATTTCTGCCTGACCCCCCCCCCCCTTATTAAATGTATTCGTTGAAAACGGGGGCCATCTGCCTTTCCCAACCCCCAGCATTACATTTGTCCGTTACGCTGCAATCAAACGCTCCGGTGCCAGTCAGGCAACCGCTACCACGCGTGCGCATTCAATTCCAAGGCGCCTGCGCAGCAGCGCATTGTCCCACCGGAAGGTGTCGGCCTTCCCCCCCCCAACCGTGTCCTCAAAATCCCCTCTGCTCTCCCATCAAAAGAATTTCGAGCTTCACTGGGAATTCGGGCTCTGCTTCTTTCTTCTTCTATTCTCTACCTTCTCCCCGATCCCTCTGGTCGTTTGTTGGCCATCGAATTCCACCCCCCAATCAGCTTTCCATTCTGAGACCCGCTTGACTTCCCAAGGCCACTTCGCTGCTGCGCATAGACCCGCCCCCGCAACTGAATGAGGAATCCGGCGGCGCCTGCGCACTTCTGTGCTGAAAAACGCGTGCGGCCAGCGTCGCTCACATCAGGGGAGAAGGTGACGCGCCAGCACCATTTTGGTAAAGGATAACAACCGCCACAGATTCCTTCATTTACGGCCAGCTCGTCTTGGTGATGGCAACTCCTGGGGTAAATTTACCAACTGGCGACTTATTTTACTGTTCCTGTCATAGGTGTGAAACTGATTCCAAATCTAGATTTCTCACCCCCCCCACCCCCATTTAATGGCAAGTGAGTATCACTGGCAAAACCAGCATTTGTCACCCATGCCCATGAGAAGGTGGAGATGAGTCAGCTACTTGAACACCTGCTGTCCACTTAATGTGGGTACACCTACATAGTGACTCACAGTAACAGAAACAGAATTACCTGGAAAAACTCAGCAGGTCTGGCAGCATTGGCGGAGAAGAAAAGTGATGACGTTTCGAGTCCTCATGACCCTTCAACAGAACTGAGTGAATCTTAGGAAACGGGTGAAATATAAGCTAGTTTAAGGTTGGGTGGGGGGAGAGAAGTGGGGGGGGGTGATGTGGTTGTAGGGACAAGCAAGCAGTGATAGGAGCAGATAATCAAAAGATTTCACTGACAAAAGAACACAGAGACGTTGATGGTGATATTATCTAAACGAATGTGCTAATTAAGAATGGATGGTAGGGCACTTAAGGTACAGCTGTAGTGGGGGTGGCGTGGAAAGGCTAGCAGGGCATAAAAGATTTAAAAATAATGGAAATAGGTGGAAAAAGAAAAATCTATATAAATTATTGGAAAAAACAAAAGGAAGGGGGACGAAACAGAAAGGGGGTGGAGATAGAGGAGAGAGTTCAAGATCTAAAGTTGTTGAATTCAATATTCAGTCCGGAAGGCTGTAAAGTACCTAGTCGGAAGATGAGGTGCTGTTCCTCCAGTTTGCGTTGGGCTTCACTGGAACAATGCAGCAAGCCAAGGACAGACATGTGGGCAAGAGAGCAGGGTGGAGTGTTAAAATGGCAAGCAACAGGAAGGTTTGGGTCATTCTTTCGAACAGACCGCAGCTGTTCTGCAAAGCGGTCACCCAGTTTACGTTTGGTCTCTCCAATGTAGAGGAGACTGCATTGGGAGCAACGAATGCAGTAGACTAAGTTGGGGGAAACGTAAGTGAAATGCTGCTTCACTTGAAAGGAGTGTTTGGGCCCTTGGATGGTGAGGAGAGAGGAAGTGAAGGGGCAGGTGTTGCATCTTTTGTGTGGGCATGGGGAGGTGCCATAGGTGGGGGTTGAGGAGTAGGGAATGATGGAGGAGTGGATCAGGGTGTCCCGGAGGGAACGATCCCTACGGAATGCCGCCGGGGGGGTGAAGGGAAGATGTGTTTGGTCCATGTACACCACGTCAACAGCATTACCCTTATCAAACCTCTGTTACCTCAAAAAACTCCAGAAAGTTAGTTAAACATGATTTACATTTAAATCCGTGTTGGATTCGCCCAAGTAATAAGGCTGCATTTGCCCAAGTAACTACTGTCAAAGCCTCCAAAAATCCTTCCAAAAACAGGGTCAACTTATACGCAGAGTATAAAATGGGAACCACTGGTGTGGGCGGTCGCCATTTTGAATTATGAAAAAGACATAACACAGGTAATTCATGTTAATGTGGCACGGTTTATTTAATTAATTAATTGTATGAAGCTATCTTTAACACAATCAAAATGTTTTAAAACTATCAAATTCATTGTCTTCAACTTTCAATGCAGAGAGTTCATCAAATTTGTTCTGAGTCATTTTGGCTGGCTTCATCATAAGGATCCCACTCTGGATAAGATGTGGCGCTTTTGGTTTCAGAATCATCCCTCTACATCAAATAATGTTCCTCTCCATCCAGTGAATTGGATATTCTGAATGAGCTGATGACACTTGATTCGCAAATAACATCACATGATTTGATAATAAAGCAACACAAAACATCAAGCAGGGCAATACGCATATTTCCACTCTTTGTGAAGGTGTTTTTTCTCCGTCAACCATCCATCTAACCATTCAGTATAAACATGATCCTTGAATGGTTTGTTGAGGTATGTATCTAAAGGTTTAACTATGGACATTAGAACCCCCCACCCTGCCACCCTGGTAATACTGCAATGTGGATGTTATTTCTTCGCAGGATTTCTTGATCTGAACATGTCCCACACTAATAAGGTGCATTCTTTGCATAAGGCACCAAGATGCCCATTGCACACATTACCAATCCACAATTCACCCCATCCTCATCCATCCAACCATTGTCATGGACATGCACAACATCTTCTGAAGGGAACTTGATGTTCAGTGTGGTTTTATGTTTGAAAGTTACCATAGGCTTTAATTTTGTTCCATCAGCCATGCAGGCTAGTACCACTGTGAATCTTGTCTTTTGTCCTGATGTTTTCATTAAAACTGTTTTCAAACCTTTCCATTCCACAGTTTGGCTGGTGGGCATATTGAAATTCATAGGTGTTTCATCCATTTTGCCAACTTAAAGAGTACTTGTGTTTTGCCGCTGTCTGATGATGAATCGCTAGAAACTGGTAATTTTGGTTTCAGGGTCTTTTGTTAGTCTCTGAGCAATCTTGGTTTCTGCCACAACACTAGACTGTTTCATTCCATAAAGTGGCTACACAAACTAGCTGTTGGTCTGAAATCTTTGCTCAACTCAGGGTTTGATTGGGCCCACTTAAGTGTAAATATACACATTGCATTTCTGGTGACGATGTAACCATTCTGACAATTTTCAAGGTCAGGCCAGTGGTTAATTCCTATTCTCATGGTGCATTTGGTTTTGGGCATCTTCTTCAGCATGGATTCCTACTTACATTCTCAAACCAGATTTTCACTAACGCCGAATTCTCTCACAGCTATTTCATGAGTTAGCAAATATTACAACTTTTAGCTTGACGGTTCATTCATTTTTGCTGGAGAACACATTTCTGTTTGCCATTGTCATGCGCAGTGAGCTCTCTGTGTGCGCATGTCCTAAATTCCCACACATTATCTTTACAACACAGCCTGTATCACCTGCTTAATCCTATGCGCTGACTTACAGGATAAGCTAAGTAAAACATGCATTTCTGGGGTGAAAAATTGAGGCCGACTACTACTGAAAGTATAGCATTTCATTGCTGAAAGGGTGGCCAGTGGGGAGAGGGTTGTGTCCGCTTATATGCCAAGAATATGCAAAATCATAATTATTGGCACTGGAAAAATGGGGTCATCTTGTATGCTGCGATCTATGGAACTAATTTTGTCCCAAATTATGATTTCTAGAAGCTTCCCCATCACTGAGGCTAAATTGACTGGTCTATAGTTACTGGGTTTATCTTTACACCTTTTTTTGAACAAGAGTGTAACATTTGCAATTCTCTAGTTCTCTGGCACCATCCCCAAGTTAAAGGAAGGTTGGAAAGTTATTGCAATTCCACAACTTCCACTCTTATTTCCCTCAGTATCCTTGGACAAATCTCATCCAATCCTGGTGTCTTATCCACTTTAAGTCAGAGAGCCTATCCAATACCTCATCCTTATCAATTTTAAACCCTTCAAGCGCCTGAATTGTCATCAAGTGTCATCTTTCACCATGAACCATGCAGCATCTTTCTTCTTGGTAACAACAGATGGAAAGTATTCATTTAATACCTCAGCCATGCCCCCTGCCTTCATTTGTAAATCCCCTTTCAGTGCCCAATTGGCCCTACTCCTCCTCGTAATAATTTTAGTTTTATATGCTTATTTTGGATTACCTTTTGTATTTGCTGCCAGCCTCTTTTCACGCTTTCTCTTTGCTTCTCTTATTTGTTTCTTCAATTCCATTCTGAACTTTCTATAATTCAACCTGGTTCTTGGTTGTATTATTATGCCCACACCCATTCCTTCCCCCACCAACAGTTAAAATTCTAGCCCCCAGTTTCTAAAGCATATCTGCAGTGGTTTTTGATTGGTCTGGCTCTTGTGGAATTTGCACCAGTGTAAATGATAGTTTGCACAGAACTGAGTAACAGAAAGGCTTACCAAAGTCAGTTTATGTGCTGGGAGTTATGGATTCCTTACCTAACAGGTATTTACTTTATAATTGCAGGTTTACAGACATTGAATGCACGTCTGCTGCAAGTAGCAGTTCCACAGCTCTCCTCAGGGTCCCAGTTCTGCACAAACTACCCCATTTACACTGAAGCAAATTCTACAAGAGCCAAACCAATCAAACACAGTTGCAGAAACATTTTAGAATCATGATGCTTGATTTTTAACTGCCGGTGGGGACAGGAAAGGAAATGGGTGCAATGTGAAAATCGCATCCAAGTGGGTATCACTGAATCCCGCTGCATCTGGAACACAATGCAATTTTCAAAGAGAGGGCAGGATTTGGAACCCTGCACGCTTCCAATTAAGTACTTGCTGAGCTCACTGATGAGTTCATTAACAGGCCACAGAGGAACAGTTTCAAATTTTCAATTGGCAAGCATGAGGAACACAGTGTCTGGGACATATCAGGATGCAGCTGTTGTGAATACAGTGGTGAGTCATGAGGGCTAATGGATACACTGGTCCACTTTAGAAGGAGAATAATGCTCATCTGCACAACCAGTGGCACAGAGTTACCATCACTGATGCTGAGAGGTTTGTATTTCTCAACAGTGAAAGGTAGGAGTCCTGAGACAGAGTCAGACTGCTCAAATCGCTTGGGCAGAAGAGGTTGGCAAAGAAAGCTCTGGTGAACAAACGAGTGCCAGTTAAGGGAGTTGAAGTGGGAGCAGGCTACTCTGACATTAGACAGGGTAGCGAAGAGGAACTTCAGCAGAGATATCCTGGTCAGGAGGAGGCCAGAGGAGCACAAAAAGGAACTGCTACGGGAAGAAGGCACTACCCAAGACATTGGGTGTAATACCTAAGAATCAGCTACCTGCAAATGACAGAGTGCCAGTGATGTAGGGGATGTGTCTATCCAGGCAGTTGGCCTCAGAAATTTATGCTCTGGATCATAATGATCCGATGCCCCGTGGATTCCAGAGCAGCCATCAAGGTCACCATGGACCTGAATTTTTATGCATCCAGGTCATTCCAGGGATCAGCTGCGAACCTGGGTGGCATGGCGCCAGTTGGCAGCACATTACATCAAGTTATGATTGCCCTATTCCAAACGTCAGAGGATTATATCCATTTGACACAGACGGGACAATGCAGGTACAGGCATTAGGCTTTGCCAACATTGATGAATTCCCTCAGGTCCCTTGAACATAAGAGCACCGAAGACTAACGAGCCTGCTTCCTCAACAGAAAAGGCTTCTACTTACTGAATGTCCAGCTGGTCTGTGGCTGCAAGAAGCACACCTTGCAGGTGTGCAGATTCCCGGTCAACTGTCATGATTCCTTCATCCTGCAAGAGTCCAGGTGCTGCAGCTCTTCAGGCAACATCCAAACATCATACGTGACTCCTGGGGGATACAGGTTATCATCTGAGATGGTTTTCCTGAAATCCATTCCGTACCCAGGCACAGATGCAGAGAGGCGCGACAACCAGAGCCATCTACTAACACATACCTGCACCGAAGAGACCATTGGTATCTTGAAGATGCGCTTTCGTTGCCTTGACCAGTTGGATGCTGCCTCCCAGGACGAGCCAGCCAGGGTGTCTTGTATTGTGGCCATTTGCTGCGTGTTGCACAACGTGACTATATGAAGAGGACCAGAGCTGGATGAAGGGGAGAACCTGGTACACTACACTTCCTCGAGGACAATGGCTGGCAGGGGGGGA
Organism: Carcharodon carcharias; assembly: GCF_017639515.1. Taxonomy (NCBI): domain Eukaryota; kingdom Metazoa; phylum Chordata; class Chondrichthyes; order Lamniformes; family Lamnidae; genus Carcharodon; species Carcharodon carcharias. The sequence continues at coordinate 90,671,922 of NC_054482.1, forward strand.
GGGGGGGGGGTGAAGAGGACAAAGATGGCACTGCAGAGGAGCCCAGTCCCTGTCCTCAAAGCAACTGGCAGGCTGCCATGGCCGCTGATTGAGATGCTTCAAGTGAATGTCTCTGAGCCCTGCGACAGATGGCTCTACAATTCACCTTCCATCCGAAAGAGAAATTATCCAGCAAGCGCACAGACCTGAATAATTCCATGGCCAACCAAAAACATTGAGAATGGGGTCTCCACCACCACCATTGCCACACATCACAGACCATGCAACCCCACCAAGTCCAGGTACTAAGTCCAAGTACCAAACCCCCATAACCTTCATTTCACTTTCTCAACAAACTTTAAAAACACACAAGTCTTATCAATGATATAAATTATCATTATAACAAGATAAATTAATAACAAAACAAGTTTCACAAAGTTGACCCATTAAGTATAGCTAACAGCATGGTGCCGTGCACTCACGTACACTCCTACAGGGTGCTTCTCCTGCGGCTGATAAAGAGGTGAAGGAAAACTGCTCCATTGTACCTGCCTCCAGCGGCGATGCCCATAGTTTCCATCCTCATTGTGGAGGTGTCAATGGGGACTCCTCCATTGGTTTCTGCACCTGCATTATTGCTGGATTAGTCTCTGTCATAGGTACTTGCAGTGTGGATGGGTCCTGAATTGGAGGGGCTGAGGAGGTAAGGAATGACACCTCAAGAAATGTCCCAAGGGGAGGCCCCTTCATCAGCCTCTTCGACTGCCTCAGCACTTTTATGGAGGGGACAAAACCACCGGCTAGTACCCATCAATTGCATCTCTGCACCAGTGACACTAAGTGATCTATGCTACAGAAAATCTCACTATTTCTGTGCTGCATATGGTTCTCCAAGAGGTGGCCAATCCCACAATAGAGGAACTCAAGCACTCAATTTCCAGAGCCATGAGAGAGCACATGGCACTGCATAAATTGTCCATTGACTGCCCATGGCTCCACAATACCTCAGGGCTCTACAACATTTGGAAAGTCGTCTGCCTCTGATGTTCCAAAAAGGCCCTCCCAGTGCATGATACCCAAGGATCAGCATCTTTGCTCAGCAAAGCATAGCCGTGCCTGCCCTCTGAGGGGGACTGCCCATAGCTGACTTTGCCTCACTTTCTTCCTCTTACTCACGTGATGTACTACCTGCCCAGTGCTCCTCCTTGAAATCTTGATTCAGGCCCAACCGAGATGAGTGCATCTGTGCAAGTGGATGGTGCAGAGGTATGATCTGAAGGTCCAGACTCTGTGAAGTCTCCCCCATCCCACCTCCTCAAGGAGGACATCAACGTCTGTGCAGGAGCCTCTGCTTCTGCTCCACTGCAGGCCTTGAGGGAAACAGACGAAGATGGTGATGAGAACTACTCAGCAGATGCATCAGCACAACCAATGCAGTCGAAGAACCACAGCTCACATTGGGCAGGAATTTCCTGCATGCCCTTCTCCTGACAATAGAGCTATCAAATGACCCTACACCTCACAGCCTTCCTTCGCACCATCGCCAATGGCCTGCTGCAATGGCACCATGGCAATATCAAGTGCTGCCTCCATTGGTATCAGGTCATGAGGTCAGCCATACCACCACCCGCCCGATCCACCTCACATCTGTGAGCACTCGCTTTACCTGCAGGATGAGGAGATAAAGATGTACGAATAGATTGCCCTCTCTCACCTATTCCAGCATGATATTGACGTGATCTGTTGTGTTCTTCTGAGATACCTCCTTTTTCATTCACGGCCCATATTTGAGGGTGGCTTATGTCTCAATGATGCAAATGGCCACTTGCTCTGACAATGTTAGGGAGAACTATGGGCATCACTCTGCTCAGCTCGTGTGCATGCTGCTACATCTAGAGTTAGAGGCCTGCCACCCGGATATCACTTGCCACGCACCTTCCCAGATCTTAACAGGTCATTGAACCTCTTGTGACACCAGAAGCACATCCTCCATGTGACGTCTCCAGTTTGTAGTTCCCAGAATTATTTTAATGCAATTTTAAAAATATATAATTTGACAATATGTTCATCCTTCTCCAATGCTTGGCCACCAATCCTGTTTCCATGGTTTTAAGTTGCATGCTGTAGCCTAATTTTATGAACCACCCCTGAAGTAGCTTCATGTGCAGTCCAATTGGGCTGAATGCTTTGTTCTCTTTTAATGCCTTCAACCTGCCCTTCAATTCTTCATTTGTAATTTATATTTTAATTCATATCTACTTGTTTTGCCTTGGAAATCCTAATTTTCTATTAAGAAGACAGCTCAAGATATTTTTAATGAATACGAAATATAGAAGTCATTTTGTATATCTGCTATCCTTGATGGGTCCTATGATATCACTGAACATCCATTTGTCTTGAATATGATTTTCATGTTTTGCATCATATTTTCTGTAACATCTTTTCTATTTAATTTTATTTTGCCTACAAAACAACATGATTGGTTCTAAAGCACTTTGGGGCATCCTAACTTTGGGAAAACTGTTATATAAATTCAAATTGTTGTTTCTTTCTTATTCTTCTGTTCATCTCTATTTTTCGTTCTATTTGTATCATAATATGTGGGAAATGTTATTTATATCCTCATTATTCGTATTACTTACCTGTCTGCAATGGTTTTCTTTTTCCTCTGCTACATTATCTTAGTGGCTAGTCTGTATTTCCTGTGATATATTATTAGTTATTGCATTGTTGCTCACATTGCTCTATTCAAATGACACACTCCAACAATTTCAGTGCCCCCTTTAACTGCTCAAAATCCCCTGCTTACAGTTGAGGGTCTCTGATGTACTCAGCTCTTTTTCATATAACGCTAAGTTTAAACTCAGTCACACTGTTCCCGCTGCCTGTAGCTTCATCTACCGACTTTGATTGTTACATAATGATCAGGACCTAAAACAAGCTTTATACATGGTGACAGGCTTTGGGGAGTCAGGAGGTGAGTTACCTGCCTCAGAATTCCCAACCTCTGACCTTTATTCCCCCACTTTATTCTTTCATGGGACGTGGCATCACCAGCAAGGCCAGCATTTGTTGCCTATCCCTAGTTGCACTTGAACTGAGTGGCTTGCTAGGCCACTTCAGACAGCAGTTAAGAATCAACCATATTACTGTGGGTCCGGAATCACATGTAGGGCAGACCACGTGAGGATGCAGATTTCCTTCCCTGGGCTAGATGAGTTTTTACGACAATCAATGATTGTTGTCATGGTCACTATTACTTTAGCTTTATATTCCAGATTTATTCATTGAATTTAAATTCTAAAGCTGCCATGGTGGGATTTGAATCCATGGGGAGAATCTTCCCCATGTCGGGCTGTCTGGTTGGGAGTGGGCGCAGGCGGACACAGAGCTAATCACTGCCCATGATCGGGTCTGTGCTGCCATTTCACGTGGGTGGGCCAATTAAGGCCAGCGTAATGCGCATCTCCTGAGGATAGCGGGAGTGGGCGGGTGGCAGTGGGAGTGCAATGACCGCCGAGTCCAATGGCGACCGGCAGCCTGTTTAAATGAAGCGCTGGCAGCCTTGCAAAGGCTGATCACAATGGCCAGTGGAAGGGCTCACCAGAGTGCTGCTGGAGAGCAGGCCAGGCCAGGCCAGAGAGTAGGGCAGCGGAACAGGCCAAACTGGAGGGTAGGGTAGCGGGGCAGTGTGCCCCTCAGTTTTCTGACGAGTGCCTAGCTACTCTCCTGGAGGAGGCGGCAGCATAGCGGGAGGTCCTCGTTCCGAAGAATGGGAGACAGAGGCACCCCCCCCCCCACCTGACCAAATGTGCCTGGGAGGAGGTGGCAGAGATAGTCAGCTCCCATGATGTGGTCCGATACACATGGGTCCAGTGCCTCAAGCGATTCAATGACCTCTTGCGTTCAGGAAGGGTGAGTACCATGTTGGCAGAGGTCACTTAATACAGCTGGTAGCCTTTCCCCATATGGCACCCCCACCATTCCGAACTCTTAGTGCAGTTACAGTATTGAATCCTTCACGGCATGTTTCCCTTGCTGGGTGGGCCAGCAGATATTTCCCATGCGTAGTTCACTCTGAGAGGGTAGTGCTGAGATGCACGTGTGACACTGACACCCAGAGTACTGTTTTGGGGGCAAGCTCAAGAATCTGCACCTAGGCACAGTGCTGGAACTGCGAAGCATGTCAAAGTTAGGGTGCTAACATGATGAGGGGGAGCTTCCAGGTGGTGGGACATCAATCCATCTGCTGCCCTTGGCGTTCCTCCTTGTGCCTCCTTGCTTTGCAAGGCTAGACTGTGTCGTGCCAGATGTGATGGAGGCAGCATGTGGGCAAGGGGGAGTCAGCCCTGGCTTCTTTGTGTGAGTGTGTGGCAGCTGTGGGGTGACGGAGCACTGGAGTCCTGCAATGTCCCACTCTGGTTGGGGTGGCAGGGATGCAATGGGAAACCAGGTACAGGTTGGACTAATCAATGCTCTTCTCTCCTTTTCAGGAGAAGACTGCACACAATGCCGCCGAGCACTGAGGTCACCATGTATGTTCCAGCAGCCATGACACTGCTGAGCGCTCAGTGATTTAAGCTTGCAACATGGGTTGACCATTGATTATGGAAGGATGAGTGCCTACTGATCCAGGGGACAGGCATGCACATTGACATTGTCTCCACTTTAACTAATCAGATGTCCTTGTTCTTACTTTGAGCATCACCAGAGCAGGGCCGGGAGGAGGCAGAGGGGCCACCTCTCACACCTGAGGCCCCTGAAAAATTGGACTCACCAGCATCACACCATCTCTGCCAGGCAGGCACCAGGGCAGATACTAGCACCTCGATGGGATAGTGCCACGAGCTGGAACATGTTTGTCAAGTTCACCAAATTTATTTATTAATTTTATAAAACCTTCAGGAAACCACATCCCACCTGTGGATGAGGTTTCCTGGAAAACGCAAAGGCTGCTTGGGCTCTGCGCCTGCCCGCCAACCTTGAGGTTGGATGGGCAGAGGTGTTAATGATCTTAATGAGTTTATTAATGGCTTTAATAGACCTTTGATAGTTCAGCAGACGTGCAGCCGCCTCTGGTGCGCACCCACCGAACGCAATATCGGAATGACGCACGACGACGTCAGGACGGGCACCCGACATCATCTCACGTCATTTTGCGTGTCAGACCCACCCCTGCACGCCGATGGCAATATTCTGACCAAGGACCCCTTTTTGTCTTATCAGGATATTTTGCTTTTAAAATGCACAACTTCCTCTTAGCCTATTTTCACCATCAGTTTGTTTTGGGCCATATAAGTTCAACTTTACAAGTTATGGAATTTCCTCTTACATAGTGATTTGTTTGCCTTTTGGCTAGTTCTGACATGTTTTTTCAATGTTTTGATGATTCAACATTCAACTTTTGATAGCCTATTTGCTATTTATTTTCTGAAAATGTTCAATTTTTCTTTCTGAAACGTGGCTCCCTCAGTTTATTGGTGTATATCATTCTGAAATGGAAATTAAGTGAAGTTCTTCATCAAAAATCAATTGTTTCATTTTTGATGATTAACCTAGTAAGTTAGCATGTATTTATCCAACCAACTTTAATTGGCTTAAGAATCTATATCACAAACTCTGTTTTATTTCACTGCTTAACTGAAAAGCTCTTCCATAGTTCAGTCTTACTTAAATGCTATTCAAAACTATCACTACAGTACATATACAGCAATAATAGAATGTAATATATTTGTAATTACATCACATTTGGAATTTTGCATTCATATATATGTACACTTTACAGCAACCACCCTGATTTTGTTTACTTATAAGTCACGTTTTTCATGTGTCTGGAGGGAAGTGCAAAATGAGGATATCTCTGCACTAAACCTAGGGGCAGAATTTTACCCTTGTCGGGTTGGCTCGCCAGGGGGTGTGTTGGGGCATTCCGGAAAATCACCTCCATGATCGAAGGCAGAAGGCAATTTCACACTGGCAGGCCAATTAAGGCCCACCCAGCATGAAATGCAAGTGACAGAGCCCAGCACAACCTTTGCGGGCATGGGGAGGAGGGCGAGCGGGAACTTTGCACATGCACGTTAGTGCGTGCTTGATAATCTCCCTTAGGCACAGAGTTGCCTCAGGCAGATGAAGAGTTTAAAAAAATTAAAGAAATTAAAAATGTTATAAAACATGTCTTTGTCCACCCGCCCACCGAGGTAAAGATTTTGCCCTATATGTTCAATGCCACCTAGCAGTGGTGGTGAGAAATGTGAGAAGGGCTAGATGGGCGATGAATGGGTGGTATGATGACATCAGGATCCATGTATCAAAATGGCATATTTTGTTGACAGAGAAGCCTCAGAAATAACATCGTAACAGATTCAGAGGGCAGCAATCACAATTCTTTTCTTTTTACATTAAATATGAAAGTCAGTAATTAAATTTACTTTCATGTAGCACTGAGCCCTCAAAAAGAAAGTTTCACGTTTGATCCCCAGTCTTGTTCAGTCAGCCAATTTTAGCTGGGTGATTTTGGATGCTGAAACTGCCCCAAGTATTTGGATGTGTTCTTGTGATGCCATGGCATACAAGGCTATGGGCTTAGTGCTGGAAAATGGGATTAGAATAGTTAGGTATTTGTTTGACCGGCGCAGACTCGATGGGCCAAAGGGCCTTTTTCTGTGCTGTAGACCTCTATGACAATAACACTATAACATTACTGCATTTGACAGGGGAAAAAATGCTTTTGGTTCCTAATCCTGATTGCTATCCAGTGTCCCATGAGGAAAATTTATGGGGTCAGGTGAGGAAAGGATCAGGTTCTGTTGTAAGGGCTCTTACAATCACATAGCCTGCCAATTTTCTTGGCCTAGCTCATACTTGCCGAACCGCTGTTTGAGAGTGTTGCTGAAAGGCTCTCATGCTGACAGAACTGTATTCCAGCATGCATTCAGAATTAAAGGGTAGGAAAAGTGCAAAAATGTGGGATGAGGGTACTTTTTTCCATTAATATTCAAGGAGAGTGTGGATATTTTAGTATAATTTCCTTAATTATTTATTCAAAGAAAGCAACACCATTAAAGGTAAATTACCAATGAAGAATAAAGGCAGTATCTTATATGCCATATGCTGCAAGTGGGTCTAAACTGGTAATGGCTTCCTTAATATACAAAGCCTCCGATGGCACTGCTGCTGTAAGAAATGCAAGTTTGTGTGCTTCTACTTCTATATTTTGATGTGGGTGGTTTCTATGCCTTTGGTGCTCCTTGACTTGTTTGGCATATTTCCATTGCCTCTTTTCTGCCAAGAAACATAGGGCAGGATTTTTTAGTTGGCTTGTGGGGGCAGGCTGGACACACCGACGCGTAAAATGACGCGCAAGACATCAGGCGTGTGACTGACGTCATCGTGCAGTCCCGCGATATTTCATTCGGCAGGCACACGCCAGAGTCGGCTGCATGCCCACTGATATATAAACGGCCTATTAAGGTCATTAAGAAAGTAACTGATGTAATTGTCAACGCTGCCCATCCAACCCGAAGGTTGGCGGGCAGGTGAAAAGGCCAAGCGGCCTTCCCAGTTTTTAGGAAACCTCATCCACAAGCAGAATAAGGTTTCCTAAAGCTTTTATTAAATAAATTTTTTAAATTTCCTAAATATAAAAACATGTCCTATCTCATATGACACATAAGGGGGACGTGTTTAAATACATTTTTAAATCATTTATTTAATTATTTCTATATCGATTCAATCTCCTTGAGGCAGCTCTGCGCCTCTGGGAGATTGAAGTGCTCTTTCGCAAAATGGCACGAAAGAGCGTTGGCCCCGACTCTCCCTCCTCCCCCCGCCCGCACAGGTAGCACTGAGCATTACGGCTCGTATATTACTGGGCAGCCTTAATTGACCCACCCGCATAAAATAGCAGTGCAGAGCCGATCATATTGCCATGTTGTGCCACTTCACACACGTCTGTGAAGGTCATTATGATGCACCAGTGTCTATCTGACACTTATTGTTCACTTGATATTCTCCCTCTGCGGTCATCATTGTAACAGTCACAAACCATTTCAGAGAGCTGCTTCAGGGAGCTGCAGCCCCAAAATCCAGGAATAAGTTTTTAAAATCAGCTCAAAAAATGTCCAAGCTTCACAATCAGGCACCTGAACATATTGATTATAAAAATGTTGTCCACAGATTTCTATTTTTATTTTATATTGGAAACATCATTCCGCCCTTGGATGAAGTTTCGTGAAAAATATAAAGGCTGCCTGGCCGATTCGCCTGTCCACCAACCATAAGGCTGGACGGGCTACGTAAAATGGCAGACAATTGTGCCATTAATGGGCTTAATTGCCCCCTTAACTGTCAGCGGATGCGCTTCCAACTTTTGCGCGCGCCCGCTGACTGAAATATTGCCCAAGCGTGGGATGACGTCGGGATGCTCATCTGACGTTATCTCGTGTGATTTCACACCCAATCGGGTTAGGCGCATGCCCACCCAATCAGCGTAAAATTCACCCCTAAGTCCCCAACTCTGACACACTTGAAAAATTGGTTAACTCAGCAGAAAGCAAGAATTTTATGGTCTAGATGACTCAATACCATCCATTAACCATCCATTAAACCATCATGGTGGCTTTTGTTTCAAGGTGACGGATCTGAAATCTAGCATTCCAAAATCAAACCTAGACTGAAATTCTTCCTGCACTACCATAAGGTATTTTCTAATATTTCCTATTTGGCATTCCAGCCATGTTTTGGGGCACTCAATGTTAATTTGTGCTGCATTATGGGCAGTTCAGGACTATGCACTAACATCGACTAGGCACTGAGAACTGAATTGAATCACTCTATAATGTAATGCAGGTCCATTTGAAGAAAAAATATGCTAAATTTCATCAATCTGATTTCAAATTTAAACTTGTTTATACATGACTTAATTCAAACTCAGACCATCTAGGAAAATAATTGTCACTTAAACTCCTGAATTAGCATGTATAATTATCATGTATAATAAAACTAACTTGTTCTAACCTAAGCAATTTTATTCTACTGTACTTCATTGAGTCATTCTCTTTACAATCAACTCCTAACCTTGACTTTCTCAAAAGCTGCAGCAAGTAAGTTACAACAGACGAAAAGAATTAAACAGCTCTGACCTCGGTAGAAATTTAAGCAAACTAAAATTTTTAAAACAATGATTTGCACAGTCAGCACAAATTATACTTTATATTTCCTGTACTCAATTCCCAAAGTGCAAAGCAAATTTAAACTCTCTGATATCTTCCACCTCCCTGGATTATGACATCATGATTATTTCCCAAACTGTCACGGACTTCAAGTCCTCTGGAGATCTTGCCACACAGCCCCTCCCCACCTTCACAAGTTCCAGCCACATCGTCCTGCACCCCTACACAGCCTGCTTATCCATTCTCCCCAAGCTCGACTAACAGATTTAACCTGGTAGACCCATCATTTGCTCCGCAGAACTTCGTATTTTGATGGCATTTTTTTTTTCCATTATTCGACTTCTAGCCTACATATGGGACTCTTCCAACATTCAATTCAAAAGTTCCTGTCCCTAACGATCTTCTCCTCAGCGTGGGCACCTCTACATCACCTCTCACGAGGACGGCCCGCAAACCCTCCATTTCTTCCTTGAACGGAGACCTAAGCAGACCCCACACATTGCCAACTCAAACAGGCTGAACTTGTTCCTACGCTGAACAATTTCTTCTTTGATTCCAATCTTTTGCTCCAAAACAAAAGTGTTGTTATGGGAACCCAAAAGCATCCTAGCTACCCCTGTCTTTTTGTGGGATAGGTGGAAATTCATTCCGCCAGTCCTACTCAGGTCCCCTCTCTTACCTCTTTTTCCAGTACATTGATGAGGTTATGGTTGCTTGGTGTTTTAATTATCTGCTGTGCTGACTTTAGCTCCTGAATTGTTTCAATGAAGTTCAATGGAACTTCAAGGAGCAGCACCTCATCTGTCAAACAGGCACTGTACAAACTTCCAGGCTTAAAAAAATCTGAAAATTTTGTTTGTTTCAGCTTTCTCCCTCTAAGAACATTTTGGTTCCAAAACGTCTCCAAATTATTAATTAAACTAGCAACCAAACTCAAGATTCTGACCTGTAATTGAACCCACAGCCTATTTCAAGAATGTTAAAAAAAATGCTTAAATGGAACACACACATAGGTTTTACTTACAAGTCTTATAAAACAACACTTTTAAAGACTTATCTTGGGCAGCACCACAGGGGAATAAATATCAAAGGCATTGTGTCAATTCCTGTAATTACTACACATTATCATTGCTTTCAGTCACTAACCCAGAATTAATTCTAACTTAACTAAACTTCTAATTACCATCAATTATTTGTTGCTTACCCAAAATCAGTTTGTCCTCTTTGCTCTACTTTTACCTTTGAGTCATCAGTAGCTGTGGCATATCTCCCAAGAAAATGCTTCAATGTATGAAGCTCATGCTAAACTAAATTAATTCTGAATCTTAGTAATGGAGCTCATTTTTATGAACTGATTATAATCAGTCTGCAAACAGCAGCTATTTGGCCTGCAGCAAAACTGCAAAATGCCTGAGAGCAGCTTTCATTCTAACTTTAGCCTTTGATGCCACTGTTGGCTCCTTTTGTATCTTAGATTAAACTCCCAGACAGGACTGCTCAAAACTCACAGGCTGCACACCATTCCAACCATCTCTCAGCTGGTGACTGTGCCCAAACCTCAATCTAATCTTACAAGACTAAACCCACAATGTTGAAGCTAGATCTAATTCTTCACTCCTGCCCTATGAATGATTGCAATACCCAGACCAAATAAAGTCATTTCACTGACATAGATGCCACATTGCAGGAGTCTCCAGCTCCTTCTATTTGCTCTCAGATAAATTAATTCTGTAAGAAACTATTAACAAACTAAAAAATACCATGCACAAATGACAAGCTTCAAAATCTCTAGGACAAGCACAAGTTGTAGTTTTGACTCTTCAATGTGAAATATGCTCAACTATGATGTCCAACACCAAGTTGCTTTTTAACTGAGAGAGGACAGTAGTTATAAAGGATCTTGGCTCAGAAAATCAAGAAGTAGAATTAGAAAGAGTGCAGATTAGGAATGACAACAATCAGAAAATGCTGGAGAATGTAGTTTATAGGTCCCCAACAGTACTAATACTGTTGGACAGAGCATGAAGCAAAAAGTAATTGGAGCCTGTAACAAAGACAATATAATATAATGGGGGACTTTAATCTTCATATACACTGGACAAATCAAATCGGCAAAGCTAGTCAGACTGGAAGATGAGTTTGTATAATGATTTTGCAACTGTTTCTGGAAGAACATGTTGTGAAACCAAAAAAGGATAAAGCTATTTTGATCTAGTATTGTGTAAAGAGGCAGGTTCAATTAGTAATTTCATAGTAAAAGATCTTCTGGGAAAATATTATCGTAATAACTTGAATTCCATATTAAGTCTGAAAGCAACATAAAGGTACAGTCCCTCAAATCCAGCAACCTCAGGACCCAGGCTATGCCATATTTCCGATATTGCTGGATTTCAGGTTGGGCGGTTCAAGCCATAGGCAGTTCATGTCAAGCTGTGTCAGGTGGGGTCAAGGGTCACTTGCAGCACAGGATAGAGTGGTGCATGAAACAGTGAAGTGGAAGTTAAATTTTACTTAATAAAATTTGATGCATGGAATATTACAAAAGTGTCCTACTTTTAGAAAACTCTGGTTTTGGATAGCTGGATTTGAGACATTGTACCTGTCCTCCAGTCCCAAACAAGAATCTTAAAATCCCCCGGTTTAGTGACACATTCCTCAAGCGTTTGGACGCGTGGAGGCCCACCATGGTGTCCTCTACCCCCACTCTGGCCGCAGGAGGGGCAGCAACATCATCAATCTGGCTTGGGAGGTAGTGGCAACGGTGGGCAGTGCCAGTGCCCTGCAAAAGAGGACAGCCACCCAATGCCAAAAGAGGATAAATGATCTCCTCCATTCTGCCAGGGTAAGTCACTCTTTTCATCACTCTCAACTCACACAAATCACACATCCACGGGATCTCACTCACTGCCAGTTCAAGGGACATCACTATTTATTCTCTCACATACACCTTCATTGTCCTCACCCCATCCATGGGACCTCTCACCACACACATGCCAGGCAAGCTTATCATCTGGCCTGGCAGCTGCATCGCTTACATTCTCCCCAACTGTATTCATGCAGGACAAGCTCGCACACAACAAGAGGGACAAGTAGTAAGCTGGTGGAGGAATGCCCGAAATCAAGGTCCTCACGGGCTTTGAAAATCGAGTCATCCAGCTGGCCAGCGAAGAAATGGATCATTCCTGTGCTGATGGTGAGGTCAGTAGTGCCCTACCAAGTGAGGATCCAGCAGTGTAAAATCCATCAGACAACCATGCTGTGACTGATGTGTCCTGTTTCACAGGCCACTGCCATGCACTAATTATTTCTCCTGGCTTTCGCAGGCACATCTGGGAAACAGCAAAGGGAATCCATGACCCAGGGCCTCCAAATGAGCCCTGAAGACACCTCAGAAGAAGAATCTGAAGGCACCTTCATTGAAGACCAATAACGGCACTCACCCACACCCTCCACAAGCGCAGAGGCACACACCTTAGTGGGACCTAGTTCTAGAGTAGCCTTTGGAGTCATAATCTGGTGAGCACATTGCACTGTCTGATCCAAAGCAAGCAGAGGCAAGGACTTCCCAGGTTTCCAGCACTCTGAGTACTGCTGGAGGTCAGAAATCTGCTGAGTCTGAGTCAGATAATGAGCCTCTGGACTCGGTCATACCTCAGTTGCTGGAGCTGCAACAGCAAATTCAGGAATATCAGGAAGGGATGTTGGTTGCACTCCTCAGATTGCAAGCCACGGTGGAGGAGTCCATCCGTCTTCAGTCTGTGGTGATAGCATTGGCTTGCCAATGCTTTGAGGTCAATACTGGTAGGATGGCAGCCGCCATGGAGGACTTGGTCCAGGACAACAGTCCTACACTTGCCTGTGCCCTCGTTTGAATGTGCGGCATCTCAACCTTGAAGTCAAATGGGCAACCCTTGTAAGCACTGTGCAACGTTACTATGCACTCACCTCCAAGTTCCCCTTGAAGTGCAGCCCACCAGCTGTACGCCTTATATATGCTGTTGTGAAACACTCGTGCCCAGATGATCCAGCATAGGAGGATGATTCCAGTGAGCTGAGCTTATAATGATTTGCAGAGGTATTACAATTAATTTCCTAATGTCCAATGGCAAGAAATGCAGCCCGCCCACCATTGGCGGGTAAAGCAGAAAACTGCAAACTCACGATGGCGTGAAACTGATTTTTGGACTTTTCACTATATTGTCTGCTCAAGCCTCCAAACATGCCCGATGCCAGAGGACACAGAAAATTCTGCTCCAAATTTGGAGTATTATGCACAGTTTTGGTCTCCATATTTAAGGAAGGAAGCAGTACAATGAAGGTTCCTGTGATGAGAGGGTTGTCCAGTGATGAGAGATGAGTAAATTGGACCCAAACTCTCTCTAGTTTAGAAGAATGAAAAGTAACCTCATTCAAACATTCAAGATTCTGAAGAAGCATAACAGGGTAGATGCAGTGGTTGTTTCCCCTAGCTGGAGAATCCACTAGGAGTGAGCTGAGGAGAAATGTCTTTACTCAGAGGGATGTGAATCTTTGGAATTATCTAGCCCAGAGGGTCATGAGTTTAACAATTCCTGTCAAACTGGGATTGACAGATTTTTGATCCCGCAGGGAATCAAGGGGTTTGGGGAGCAGGTAGCATGTGGAGTTCAGGTAGAAGATCAGCCATGATTGTATTGAATGGCAGAGCAGGCTTAAAGGGCCGAATGGTCTACTCCTATTGCTCTTTCTTATGTTCGTGTGCTCTTATGTTCTTTTAATAAAGTCCATTGCAGGAGTCTCTGGCTTAATCCACATGATGCAAAAACAAATTGATACCCCAAAAAGTCCATTCTTTGCCTCACAAGAATAGTTAAATTTTGTGCACAAGTACTCACATGCTGCAATGACTCACTACAGAAAATGAAGTCAAGCCATTTCAATGCTAAATAATCTTTAAGCATAACTGTTAATTATTGTTAGTCAACCTCTCTGAAAATTAACTATTATGGCTGCGATTTTACAGTCCCCCTGGGACAGGTTGGCAGATGGGGGGAGGGACTGTAAAATTTGTCCCATACCATGGGCGCTACTATCAGTGCCTTTCCATCCACACACACCCAACTCAATTTTAACTCTTTTGGGAGTCCTGGCTCAATTCTACCTGCGGCAAAGGCAACACCAGGAGACATGTCTGCCTATTGCCCAATTGAGGCCCTTAAAAAGCCAATTAATGGCCACTTAAGGACCTCCCCCCTCCACCACTGCTGTGATTGTACCTGCAGCGGGAGGAGACAGGCACCAAGTGTGAAGATTAGCAGCTTTGGATTGATGGCAGGCTAGTGGAGGGTACCTCCTTTTCAGGTCCCCTGTGCCCATTGGAAACCCCCCCTCCCAACAAGGTCTTCGCACCCCTGTTTTCCTGATCCTGTCCACCCCAGCCCCCTACAACCCTCACCCCGGCCTGCCAGCCTGCACCAGTGAGACCACCCCCCCTCCCCCCACCCAGACACCACACCGTTGCATCCAACTCCATCAACAATCACCACTTGGGACTAGTTGCGATCCCAGCAGTGGCCACTGCTCCCAGTAGTGATGCTGGGTCCAGGGTGCTGCGCCCATTTGATTGGCTGGCGACTCTCGGAGGTGGGTCTTCTTCCGCAGATGGGGGTGAAGACCTGGCTCAAGCCGTTAAATGGCTGAGGGATGAGCCGGCCGACTGGGCCCACCCTCATCATTTACACCAGGGGGTGGGAACCCTGCCCCTATGTAAAATCCTGGTCCATGGATTCTCACTCCTTGATGTTTTAATTGTTGGAGACTTAAAAAATAAAGTTTTTTTTTTACCTTTTCTTTGTCTCTCTCTCTCTCTCTCAATCCAATCTTTCTCTCTTTTTATTTATCTTTCTTTACCTGATTTAGCATTGAATTCACTATTCTAAATTCCACTTCCTTCACAGTCAGTCTTCGCTATTAATTTCAGAATTCTTCAATGTGGTAGTTAAGAAGACACACAGTTACTTTGTGTTCACACAGATCCCAGATGTCCTGTACATTTGGCAATAAGCTGTAATTGAGTTAAAGTAACAGAAGTTGCCATCTAAAATATTTAGCCTTATAACAGTATCAGTTATTTAAGCTCTTTTCTGAGACTGAGTTTAAAAGTAATCAGAACAAGCACAGTAATTTCCTGTCGCTATTTTATGACAAACAACACTATAAAGACTTTTTGGGAGTACTTCACCTAGGTAATACCATTGCCATTCACATCATTTTGATGCGGACCAGTCATGCTTTTCCTTGATACTTTCAAACACAATATTTCAGACGCAATGAAACATTGTCCTAAATTATGAATATCATGGCATGGTATGTACTTTGGCAGTATAATTTCTGAACTGCATGTCAAGCTAGAAATATTTCAATGTTTTTATTAAGAGGTTATGTCTTGTGGTTTGAAACAATCACATTTTTGGACTCAAATGCTAGAACTTAATAGAATGTATTTCTCAGATTCCACCATATGCGTTGTTTGGTATCCTGGCTATAGTGCAGTAGTGAGTGATATTGCACTCTGGATACTTGTGTATACATAAGCTTGTACTTATGGCACAAATCTTCCAATCAGGTTCGGAACCCCTATTTCTGAGCCTGATCAGACAAAAAAAACTCCACTTACCTTCCTCCAATTTTTCTTGCCAATCTTTCAATGGAGTATCCTGCAGAACCCAGTTCCCTCAGAGCAGGAAATCTCGGAGACATCAGCGAAGAGAAGCCGTGCAGAAGCCACACCCCTTTTTTACAGCACTAGCTGATGTATTCTGGTAAGCATTCACTAACAAACCGTGAAGCTTTGGGAGATTTAAACAGCTTTTCAGTGTGTTAGTGAATGAGTGTTGTTGGGTGAGTGAGGTAAGTGGGTAAGGGAATAGGGTGGCAGCTGGCTAGGGTGGTGAGGTTGGATTAGTTTGGGGAAGTCAGGAGGGAGACGGAGGGTCAGGGGTTAGTTGGGTGGCGGGGGCTAGTCAGGTTAGGTAGGGAAGGAGTCAGGTGGTGGAGTTAGTGAGGTTGGGAGGGGAGAATGAGATGGGTGGTGGGAACTAGTCAGCTCGGGATGGGGTGGGGGGTGTGTCAATTGTATAGTTACATAGAAGTTACTAACATTTCCTGGGTAACTATTGAGGTTAAGTCGGAACCATTGTTATGGCACAGTGGATGGTAAATGCCAAGCTGCTCAAATCCCAGCAGATTTGAAACAGCTACCACAACTGTTTTACAATTTGTATTTTTTTTGAGATGTGCACCTTGAAGTCAGTAATAATAAGTCCACCGAGTCTTAGAGATTTTTTACAAAACTAAATTAAACATTTATTAATAGAAGAAAAGATTTTAAGCACATACATAGGTCTACAAATTACTACCAAAATAACTGCTAAATCCCCTAATTAATCTGCCTCCCAGTTTCACCTCCGCTAAGGCAACAGTAATACAACATAGATTTCAAAAGACCCAGGCAAAGCACACAATACCCTGGACAGTGATATTCACAGCATTTTTTCCCAGCTTTGGTTCCTGTAGACAGCAGCTTGATGCATAGAAGCTGGAGGCTTTTCACACTTGTGTTAGATCTTAGAATTCCTTCTCTTTACACATAACTTTGTTATCACATAATCTGCAAATAATCCAAGATGCTCTCTATGCAACACTTCAGTGGAAAACACCTCTACCAGCTCCTCAACTACCACAGGCACTCATCACATCTGTGACTCAGCTATATCATTACCCAGAATTAATTGAACCTCTGCAATGGGCAATTTTTCCACTACTCCAACAATGTCTTCATCTGTTTTCCACTTACTCTTTAAATTTGCTTTCCACAATGGAATAGGTTTAGCATCTCCATGAACCCCACTTATTATCACCTGTTCCTGCAATACTCCCTCTGAACAACAAATATCACTATCCCACAACATAAAGCTTGACTAGCCCATGATCTCTTAAAATTTTAACATCTTTACCCGCTCCACCCTGTACACATGGAAAGACTTGCCCTTCACATACAAAATTTTCAAACATTTCTGCAACTTGCTGCTCAGAACTCTCTTGGGTAAATTGCGAACACATTCTCATTTCTTTACCTATCACTGATTCTTCCTGTTTCACCTGTACACAAACTACTATTTTTTCCTGTGCCTGAACTTCAGAACCCACAGTACTCTTACTTCCAGAACATTTCTGCACCCCAATAATCCCAACAGATTTTCCCTGTAATTTCCAACACACTGACTCGTGTGTCCAACTTTATTACAATGAAAATACCTCAATTTTCAAATGTCACATCTACCCTCAGCACCTTTCTTTTTATTCTGAGAAAAAACTTCCTGGGAATTTCCACGTACTCCTTCTCTTCTCTGACTACCCACCTTCCTTTCACCTTCCCACTTTATATACTTCTCTGATTTAAAATGGTGACGAAAGAAAAGGTTTAGCTCTATGAACTAACTCATAATCATCAGCTTTCTCTGCTGCTTGTCTTACCGTTTCAATCCTCTGTTCCTCCACATGAGTTCTCACTACCAGAGGAATTGAATCTTTAAATTCTTCCAAAACAATTACTTCTCTAAAAGTTGCAAATGCCGTCTCTATCTTTAATGCCCACATCCACCGATCAAAACTACTTTGCTTTACTCCCTCTAACTCAATATAAGTTTGCCCAGGCTGTTTTCTCATATTCCTAAATTTCTGCCTGTATGCCTCAAGAATCAACTCATATGCACTCAAAATAGCCCTTTTTACCACATCATAGTTCACTGACATTTCTTCTGACAGTGAAGCATAAACCTCATGTGTTCTTCCAACCAACCTGGATTGTAATAACAATGTCCAGCTTTCCTGTAGCCATTTCATCTGTTTCGTTATCTTCTCAAATGAAATAAAGAATGCTTCAACATCTCTTTGCTCATCTAGAAGTACAAGAACAGCAACATCTGATACAATGGAATGATCAGTAACTAACTAAGTCAAATTGCAATTTTGGTAAAGACTGCAAGAATGCTAAAAATATTTTCAAAGCTCAAATTCTAATCATTCATCCTCATTTTTGAATTTATGTCAATTTTTCTCTGAATATGCTCTTGTTAAATGATCTGTTATCTTCACATAGCCACAGGAACATGGGAACAGGAGTAGGCCATTCTGTCCCTCAGGTCTGTTCCACCATTCAATGAGATCATGGCTGATCCATATCTTAATTCCATCTACTTGCCTTGATTCCACATCTTTATCTACCCCTATCTAATGAAAATCTGTTGACCTCAGACTTAAAATTATTAATTAAACTGTCATTTATTGCTTTCTATGGGAGAGATTTACAAAAAATCTACCATCCTTTGTGCAAAGAAATGTTTCCTCACTTATCTCCTGAATGGCCAGGCTCTGATTTTAAGGTTATGTCCCCTTATCCACCAGCAGGAAATGTTTCTTTCTAATCACCCTATCAATTTTTTTCCAAACATTGTAAAAAATCTCAGTCAATCTGCTATTTAAGAAAGGTGAGAGAGGGAAACCAGGGAAGTATAGACCAGTTAGCCTAACATCTATTGTTGGGAAACAATAGAGTCTATAATGCAGGCTAGAATGTCTGAGCACCTCGAAAATTTTCAGCTGATGGGGTAACCAACATGAATTTGTAAAGGCTAAGTCATGGTTGGTTTGATAGAATTTATTTTTCTGAAAAGTTGACTAAACTAGTGGTCAGGGGAATGTCTATGGATGTTAATTCAATGGACAGAAGACATTTGATAAAGTACCTCAGAGGAGACTTAGCTAAAATAAAGGCTCATGGAATTGAAGGCAAACTATTGACCTGGTTAGGAAATCGGCTGACTGGCAATTGACAGAGAGTAGGCATAATGGACAAGTACTCTAACGTCAGGAATGTGACTAGTGGCATCTCACAGGTTTCTGTGTTGGGACCTCAATTATTCACTATTTATTTATGTATTTATTAATGACTTAGACGACAGGAGAGAGCCATGTATCTAGTTTTCCGATGACACAATGGTGTGCGGTATTATAACTACCATAATTTAATGTTTCCACTTAGAAAGAAATATTAATAGATTAAGTGAATGGGCAAAACTGGGAAATGGATATTAATACAGGCAAATGAGAGATCATCCTCTTTAGTCCTAAAAATGTATAGATCAGAGTACTTTCTAAATAGTGAAAGGCTAGAAGCAGTGGAGGCCTGAAGGGACTTAGCAACTTACGTATATACATCATTAAAATGTCATGTGTCAAAACTCAGATAGCCAGACAGTGAAAGGTAGAACACTGAAGTCTTCATTCGATTTATTTGCAAATCTATTAGATTTTATTTGCAGAGATACACAGAGATGCACCTCCAACCACACAGCCCTCTCTTAGCTTCTTTTTACATACATGAGCACAATCGAGTCTGTAATTAAAACTCTAGATCAGAACGCAATCAACAATCAATTGATATATAAATATCATGGATTGATACAAAAATAATTAAAAGGCTAATGGAATTCTGGCAGTTATATCTGGAAGACTAGAATACAGAGATTAGAAGTCATACTACTGCTATACAAGGCCCTGGTTAGACCATACCTATAGAACTGTGTTCAGTTCTGGGCACCACACAGTAGGGAGGATATACTGACCTTGGAAGGATTAAAAGGACTAAATTATGAAGAAGATTACATAAACTAGGGCAGTATTCCCTGGAATTTAGAAGATTAAATAGCAATTTGATTGAAGTTCCCAATATATTAAGGGTAACTGAGAGATAAATAGAAATAAACTATTTCTGCTGGTTGGAGAATTCAGGTCTAAGGACATAGCTAAAAAATTAGATCAGGCCTTTCAGGAGTGAAGTTAGGAAACACATCTACATGCAAAGAATGGTAGAAGTTTGGAACTCTATTCACAAATAGTAATTGATGCAGGGTTAATGATTAATTTTAATTCTGAGTGTGACAGATTTTAGATCAGCCACGGTGGAACAGGCTCAAGGAGCTAACTGACCTACGCCAGTTCTTAACTTCCTAAAACATTTCTATTCTTCTACATTCCAGGAAATACACAGCTTGTTTATGTAATTTCTCCGCATAATTTAACCTAATGAGGCATGGTATCATTCTGGTGTCTCTGTGCTGCACTCTTTCCAAAGCCAACATATTCTAAGATGCACTGCCCAAAACCAAACACAATAGTTAACATTCCATTCACCTTTTTGACAATTTATTTGTTTTTGACTACTATATTGCGATCTATGTATAGGGGCCCCTGCATCTTTTTGGACCTCCACTGTTCCTAGCTTTTCACTACTTAATACTCAAACCTATTCTATCTCACACATAGCCACGTTGAAATCCATCTGTCAATATTTCAGCTTCTCACTTATCAAAGTCTCTTAGTAATTTTACGCTCTCGCCTCCATTACTTACCATGCCAAAACCTATGTGTCATCCACAAACTTGAAAAAACGGCCCTCAACCGTGCTATCCATGTCATTGATAAATAGTGTGCTGTTGAGGCCTTGTGGGACATCACTTGCAATTTCAGTACATGCAAATCATTTTTCCTATTCGTTGGTGGGATATGGGCATCACTGACAAAGCCAGAATTTACTGCTCTACCCCAATGGCCTCACGAAGGTGGCGATGAGTCCCTTCTTGAACCACTGCAGTCTGTATGATGTAGGTACACCCACTGTGCTCTTAGGTAGGGAATCCCAGGATTTTGAACTAGCAACAATGAAGGAACAGCGAACTGATCAGACTGGATTTGTCCTTTTTGTGGACATGCCATAGCTGGCCAATTTTCCACATTATCTGGAAGATGCCACTGTTGTACAGGAACAGTTTGGCTAGAGAAAGAGCTAGTGCTGAAGCAGAAGCCTTCAGCCTTACAGCCAGAATGTTGGCAGAGCCCAAAGCCTTTGCTGTATTCAATGCACTCAGCCCTTTCTTGATATCACTTGGATTGAATTGAATTAGCTGAAGACTGGCATTTGTGATGTTCTCAGGAGGAAGCAGAAATAGATCATCCACTCGGTACTTCTGGTTGAAGATGCTTGCAAACACTTCAGCTTTGTCTTCTGCACTCAATAAGGCTGGGGATGTTCATGGGGCCTTCTCCTCCCACTACTTGTTCAATTATCCACTACCATTCACAAATAGATGTGAAGCACTGCAGAGCTTTGATCCAATCTGTTGGTTCTGAGATCACCTTGATCTGCCACTGTAGTTCTGTATGGTAGCTTCACCAGGTTGGCACCTTATTTTTAGGTACACCTCAAGCTGCTCCTGGAATGCTCTTTCACACTCCTCATTCAAGCAGGGTTGGTCCCTTGGTTTGATGGTAATGGTATTAAGATGGATATGCTGGGCCATGAAATTACAGATTGTGGTGGAATACAATTTACTGTTGCTGATATCACACAACGCCTCATGGATGCCCAGTTTTGAGATGTTAGATCTGTTTTGATTCTATCCCATTTAGTCAGGTGGTGGTGCCACAAAACACAACGGAGATTTGTCTTCGGTGTGAAAACAAGACTTCATCTCCACAAGAACTGTGTAATGGTTATTCCAACCAATACTATCATGGTCAGATGCATATGAAACAGTTAGATTGGTGAAGATGAGGTCAAATAGGTTTTTTTCCCCTTTGTGCTGGTTCTCTCATCACCTGCTACAGGCCCGGCAACTATGTCTTTTCAGGATATGACCAGCTTGGTTAGTAGTGATGCTATCATGCCATTCTCAGTGATGGGCAATGAAGTTCTCCACCCAGAGTACATTCTTTGCCTTTGCTACCCTCAGTGCTTCTTCCAAGTGGTGCTCAATATAGAGGAGCACTGATTCATCAGTTGACATAGAGTAGTAGCTGGTTACCAGCAGGAGGTTCCCTTGCCCACATCTGACCTCATGTCTTGAGACTTCAGGGGTCTGCAGTCGAAGTTGAGGACTCTCAGGGCCACTCCCTCCTAACTGTATACCACTGTGCCACCGCCTATAGTGCGTCTTTCCTGCCAATGGTACAATACATTCCTAGGGGAGAAATCTTGGGCATTGGCTGAAAGATACGATTCTGTCAGTACCACTGCTATTGCTTGACTAGTCTGTGGGACAGCCCTCCCAATTTTAGCATGAAGTTCCTAAATGTTAATGATGAGGTCTTTAAGGTCGACTGGGCTGATGTACTTTTATCATGTCTGATGCTTTAATGACATAGACAAAGAGACAAGAGTAATGTATTTAGGTTTGGCAACAATATAAAGTTAGGTGGGAATGTAAGCTGCGAGGAGGACACAGAGGCTGCAAAGAAATTTTGACAGGTTACTTGAGTAATAAGGTGACATCAGTCTTCACCCAAGAGAATGAGGATGAAGCTATCAAACACGAGGAGAGACTGTGAGATTTTTGAGCAAATTGATATAGGGGTTGACAAGGTATTGGAGATGTTGGCAGGCGTAAAAGTGGACAAATCTCCAGGTCCCGATGATTTGTGTCCCAG
This sequence comes from Carcharodon carcharias, assembly GCF_017639515.1. Taxonomy (NCBI): domain Eukaryota; kingdom Metazoa; phylum Chordata; class Chondrichthyes; order Lamniformes; family Lamnidae; genus Carcharodon; species Carcharodon carcharias. Next base: position 90,694,598 of record NC_054482.1, read on the forward strand.
ACTGCTGAGGGAGGCAAGCTAGGAGATCGCAGGGGCTCTGACCCAAATTTTAAATGCTCTCTGGCCACAGGGGAGGTGCCAGAGGACTGGAGAACAGCTAATGTGGTTCCGCTATTTAAGAAGGGTTGTAGAGATAAGCCAGGGAACTACAGGCTAGTGAGGTGCATGTCAGTGGTAGGGAAACTATTGGAGAAAATTCTGAAGGAGAGAATCTACCTCCACTTAGAGAGGCAAGATTTGATCAGGGATAGTCAGCATGGCTTTGTCAGAGGGAGGTCATGCCTAACAAATTTGAATTTTTTGAGGAGGTGACCAGGTGTGCAGATGAGGGTAGTGCCGTTGATGTAGTTTATATGGATTTCAGCAAAGCCTTTGACAAGGTCCCACATGGGAGACTTATAAAGAAGGCAAATGCGCATGGGATACAGGGTAATTTGATAAGGTGGATTCAAAATCGACTTAGTTGTAGGAGGCAGAGGGTGATGACAGAAGGATGCTTTAGTGACTGGAAGCCAGTGTCCAGTGGCGTACCACAGGGAATTGTCCTGGGTCCCCTAATATTCGTCATTTATATAAACGACATAGATGACTATGTAGGGGGTAGGATTATTAAGTTTGCAGATGAGACAAAGATTGGCCAGGTGGTTAACAGTGAGGTTGAGTGTCTTGGGCTACAGGAAGATATAGGTGGGATGGTCAAATGGGCAGTTAAGTAGCAGATGGAATTTAACCCTGAAAAGTGTGAGGTGATACACTTTGGAAGGAGTAGTTTGACAAGGAAGTATTCAATGAACGACATGACACTAGGAAGTTCTGAGGAACAAAGGGACCTTGGTGTGTGTGTCCATAGATCTCTGAAGGCGGAGGGGCACATTAGTGGGGTGGTGAAAAAGGCTTTTGGGACACTTGCCTTTATCAGTCGAGGCATAGATTACAAAAGTAGGGAGTTGTATAGAACCTTGGTGAGGCCACAGCTGGAGTACTGCGTGCAGTTCTGGTCACCACATTCTAGGAAAGATGTGATTGCACTGGAGGGGGTGCAGAGGAGATTCACCAGGGTGTTGCTTGGGATGAAACATTTAAGTTATGAAGAGAGGTTGGATAGACTTGGGTTATTTTCGTTGGAGCAGAGAAGACTGAGGGGTGAACTGATTGAGATGTACAAGATTATGAGGGGCATGGACATCGTGGATAGGGAACAGCTGTTCCCCTAAGTTGAAGGGTCAGTCACGAGGTGACATAAGTTCAAGGTGAGGGGCAGGAGGTTTAGGGGGGATGTGAGGAATAACTTTTTTACCCAGAGGGTGGTGACGGTCTGGAATGTGCTGCCTGGGAGGGTGGTGGAGGCGGGTTGCCTCACATCCTTTAAAAAGTACCTGGATGAGCACTTGGCACATTATAACTTTCAAGTCTATGGGCCAAGTGCTGGTATCTCGTGTCAGTGCAGACTCGACGGGTCGAAGGGCCTCTTCTGCACTGTGTGATTCTGTGACAGATGGAGTATAATGTTGAGAAGTGAGAGGTTGTTCACTTAGGTAGTAAGAATAGAAAAAAATATTTTTTTAAAATGTGTGAAACTTTTAAATGTTGATGTTTAGATAAGAGTTGGGTGTACTTATACAAGAAACATAAAGTTAGCATGCAGGTACAGCAAGCAATTAGGAAAGCAAATAGCATGTTGGGCTTAATTGCAAGGGATTTGGAGTACAAGAATAAGGGAGCCTTATTACAGCCTTTGGTGAGGTCATAGCTGGAGTACTGTGTACAGTTTTGGTCTCCATATTTAAGGATATGGAAACCAAAACTGTACTGAAAACAGTACAGCAAAGGTTCACTAGATTGGTCCCTGGGATGAGAAGGTTGTCCTATGATGAGAGACTGAGTAATTTGGGCCTGTACTCTGTGGAGTTTAGAAGAACACGAGGTGATCGCATTCAAACATACAAGATTATGAAAGGCCTAGACAGGGTAGACATTGATAGGTTGTTTTCCTTGCCATGGAATCCAGAACATGTGGGCACAGAATGAGATGAGGAGAAATGTCTTCACTCAGAGGGTTATGAATCTTTGAAATTGTTTACCCCAGAGGGTTTTGGATGCTCTATTGTTAAGTATATTTAAATCTGAGGAACACAAATTTTTGGTCACTCAGGGGATCAAGGGGAGTGGCAGGAAAGTGGAATTGAGGCAGAAGATCAGCCATGATCATACTGAATGATGGAGCAGGGTTGAGGGGCTGTACGATCTACTCCTGCTCCTATTTCTTTATGTTTTTATGCTTACATGGATGCCAGATGATCCATCCAGTTTACTCCGACATTAAATTTTTTGTAGCAGATCAGTCAGTTGTATCAAACTGCTAGGCTATTTCGGAGGGCAGTTAAGTGCTAGCCACGTTGCAATGGATCTGCAGGTGCGTATTAGCCAGACCAAGTAAGTACAGCAGATTCCTTGCCTAAAAGGGCAATAATGAACCAAGTGGGTTTTTAACAGCAATCTAGTACTTTCGTGGGCACCATTACTATGCTTTTTATGCCAGATTTATTTGATTAATTGAATTTGAACTTCCCATCCTCTGTGGTGTGGTTTGAAGTCATGTCTCTGGGTATCAATCTATATTACTAGTCCAGTAACATAAGCACTATGCTACCTTTCCCCTACAAGTCTCCTACCACCTCTTTCCTCCTAACCAGGTCAATAATTTGTCTTCAATTCCATGAGATTTAATCATAGCTAACATTCTCTTAATAGGAAGGTCTAACTCAGACTTAAATACGCTCAATGATGGAGCATCCACAATCCTCGGGGATAAGCAATTCCAAAGATTCACAATCATCTGAGTGAAGGTCTTCTCGATGACCATGTAGGCAACATTTTTAAAAATTCATTCACGGAATGTGGGGTTCACTGGCTGGGCCAGCGTTTATTGCCCATCCCTAGTTGCACTTGAGAAGGTGGTGGTGAACTACCTTCTTGAGCCATTGCAGTCCATGTGGTGTAGGTACACCCACAATGCTGTTGGGAAGAGAGTTCCAGGATTTTGAACCAGCGACAGTGAAGGAATGGCAATGTGTTTCCAAGTCAGGATGGTGAGTGACCTGGAGGAGAGCTTCCCCAGTGTTCCCATCCATTTGCTACCCCTGTCCTTCTAGGTGGTAGTAGTCATGGGATTGGAAGGTGCTGTCTAAGGAACCTTGTTGAATTCCTGTCGTGCACCTAACAGATTGGACACACTGCTGCTACTGTGCGTCAGTGATGGAAGGAGTGAACGTTTGTGGATGTGGTGCCAATCAAGTGGGCTGCTTTGTCCTGGATGGTGTCAAGCTTCTTGAGTGTTGTGGGAGCTGCACTCATCCAGGCAAGTGGGGAGTATTCCATCACACCTGTGACTTGTGTCTTGTAGATGGTGGACAGGCTTTGGGGTGTCAGGAGATGAGTTACACCTTGCAGGATTCCTAGCCTCTGACCTGCTCTTATAGCCACAGTATTTATGTGGCTAGTCCAGTTCAGTTTCTGATCAATGGTAACCCCCAGGATGTTGATCGTAAGGGATTCAGTGATGATAATCCCATTGAACATCAAGGGGCAATAGTTGGATTCTCTTTTGTTGGACATGGTCAATGGTTGACACTTGTGTGGCGCGAAAGCTACTTGCCACTTGTCAGCCCAGGCATGCATATTGTCCAGGTCTTGCTGCATTTGGACATGGTTCAGTATCTGAAGAGTCACGAATGGTGCTGAACATTGTGCAATCATCAGCGAACATCCCTACTTCTGACCTTTTGATGGAAGCAAGGTCATTGATGAAGCAGCTGAAGATGGTTGGGCCTAGGACACTACCCTGAGGAACTCCTGCAGTGATATCCTGGAGCTGAGATGACTGACCTCCAACAACCACAAGCAGCTTCCATTGTGCTAGGTGTGACTCTAAACAGTGGAGAGTGTACCCCTGATTCCCATTGACTCCAGCTTTGCTAGGGCTCCTTGACACCACACTTGGTCAAATGCTGCCTTGATGTCAAGGGCAGTCACTCTCACCTCAGCTCGGGAGTTCAGTTCTTTTGTTCATGTTTGAACAAAGGCTGTAATGAGGTCAGGAGCTGAGTGGCCCTGGCGGAACCCAAACTAGGCGTAGGTGAGCAGGTTATTGCTAAGCAAGTGCCACTTGATAGCATGTTGATGACTCCTTCCATTACTTTACTGATGATTGAGAGTAGACTGATGGGGCAGTAATTGGCCGGTTGGATTTGTCCTGCTTTTTGTGTACAGGACATACCTGGACAATTTTCCACATAGCTGGGTAGATGCCAGTGTTGTAGCTGTACTTGAACAGCTTGGATAGGGACACGGTAAGTTTTAGAGCACAGGTCTACAGTACTATTGCCGGAATATTGTCAGGGCCCATAGCATTTACAATATCCAGTGCCTTCAGCTGTTCCTTGCTATCACGTGGAGTGAATCGAATTAGCTGAAGACTGACATGTGTGATGCTGGGGACCTCTGGAGGAGGTCGAGTTGGATCACCCACCCGGCACTTCTGGCTGAAGATTGTAGCAAATGCTTCAGCCTTACCTTTTGCACTGATGTGCTGGACTCCATAAACACTGAGAACGGGGATATTTGTGGAGCCTCCTCCTCCAGTGAGCTGTTTAATTGTCCACCACCATTCACGACTCAATGTGGCAGCACTGCAGAGCTTAGATCTGGTCCGTTGGTTGTGGGATTGCTTAGCTCTATCACTTGCTGCTTATGCTGTGTGGCACGCAAGTAGTCCTGTGTTATAGCTTCACCATATTGACACCTCATTTATAGGTATGCTTAGTGCTGCTCCTGGCATGCCCTCCTGCACTCTTCTTGAACCAGGGTTGATCCCCTGGCTTGATGGTCATGGTAAAGTGGGGGATATGCTGGGCCATGAGGTTACAGATTGTGTTCGAATACAATTCTGCTGCTGATGGTCCACTGCACCTCATGGATGCCATTCTATCCCAATTTGCACGGTGGTAGTGCCACACAATGCAATGGAGGGTATACTCAATGTGAAGGAGGGACTTCGTCTCCACAACGACTGTGTGGTGGTCACTCCTACTGATACTGTCATGGACATATGCATCTGCGGAATGTAGGTTGGTAAGGATGAGGTCAAGTATGTTTTTCCCTCTTGTTAGTTCCCTCACCACCAGCTGCAAACCCAGCCCAGCAACTATGCCCTTTAAGACTCGGCCAGCTGTGGTGCTACCGAGGCATTCTTGGTGATGGACATTGAAGCCCCTCACCCCAAGTACATTCTGCGTCCTTGCCACCCTCAGTGCTTCCTCCAAGTGGTGTTCAACATGGAGGAGCACTGATTCATCAGCTGAGGGAGGGTGGTACGTGGTAATCAGAAGGAGGTTTCCTTGCCCATGTTTGACATGATGCCATGAGACTTCATGGGGTCTGGAGTCAATGTTGAGGACTCCCAGGGTTGGGACTCTATCCCAACTGTCTACCACCTCTGCCGGGTCTGCCTTGCCAGTGGGATAGGACATACCCAAGGCTGGTGATGGTGATGGTGACGTCTGGGTCATGATCTGTAAGATATGATTCCGTAAGGATGACTCTGTCAGGCTGCTGCTTGACTAGTCTGTGAGACTAGTCCCCAGATGTTAGTAAGGAGGACCTTGCGGTCTCAACAGGGCTGAGTTTGCCATTATTGTTTCCAGTGCCTAGGTCCGGTTTCATTCCTTTTTTGAGACTTTGTAGTGGTTTGATACAACTGAGTGGTTTGTTGGGCCATTTCTGAGTCAATTACATTGCTGTCGGTCTGGATGGGGCAGATTTCCTTCTCTAAGAGACATTAGTGAACAAGATGGGTTTTTCATCATCAGACTTTTAACAAATTCAAATTCCACCATTTTCCTGTGGCGGGATTCAAACCCAGAGCATTACTAGTCCAGTGACAATACCACTATGCCATCACCTCCCCTTGCTTGAAAGCAATTTATTGCCTCAGTTACTTTCTCAAAGTTAGACTTTGTCAGATATAACTTACTGTTTACAAATACATGTTGGCATTCTTTAAACAGCTCGAATTTCACAAAGTGCTAAGTGCATTGTTTTTAATTATAGATTCCAATAATGCCTCCACAACATATGTTAGGCTAATGGTTCTGTAACTCCCTGGTTTCCCACTCTCACCTTTCTTAAATAATGGAGTTACATTTAAAGGTGTAAGGCCAGGAATGTATTTTGACATATATTGTATTGTTTGTGTTGTATCCTAGACATTGAGGGGTGTTCCAGCCACATCAGCAAAGCTGTGGCCTGGTATTATAGCAAATGACCACCATTTGAGACTTTTTAGTTGTACAAATCAAGTTTATCAATTCTGAGTATTTGTTTTGTTGTTGCTGTTTACAGTACCTACAGGACTACTTTAGTAAGGAGGGACCAAGGTTTCAAATGAGGCAGATCTTTTTGATCATAACAGGAAAATGGGTAGAGACCTTTTGAAGTGAGAGTCAGTATTTTGTATTTTTCAAAGTGGGAGAATCATACACATTATCAACTTCCTCCACTCAAGTTTTCTAAAATATGAAACTGTAAACATCCAATAATTCACTGAATGATTATTAAAAGTAGCAAACTACCATTCACACTAAATTGAAACAAACTAACTACAGACAAATAAAAGCAAAATATTGCTGAGGCTGGAAATCTGAAATAAACAACAGAAAAAATGCTGTAAATAATCAGCAGGTCAGGCAGCATTTGTGGAGCGAGAAACAGAGTTAATATTTCAGGTAGATGAGCTTTTTCGTCAGAACTACCTCACTTTGGATTTTTTGCTCAGCAAGGATAGTAATGAACAAGCCTAAATTATCCAGACAATACACAGACAATCTATCTTGTGAATACTCTGTGTTAAAACTCTTTCTTTTAGAGTCTCTAATCTATGGGAAACGTAAAGCATTAGCTGACCTGGTCTCTAAATCTAGGCATAACAATAGTCAGAAACTGAAACAGGAAATGCTGGAAATACTCCACAAGTTAAGCAGCAGCCTTGAAGACAGAAATACAGTTAACGTTTCAGTTCAAGGCCTTTCGCCAGAACTGGAAGTTCGTCAGAACCCGACATGTAACAGGTTGTAACTAAGTACAGAGGCAAGGCAAGGGAGAAGAACTGAAGAACAAAAGGGAAAGTCTGTGATCGCGTGGAAGGCAGGAGACATTAAATCATCTGTTTTAATTTTTCAACATTTTCTGTTTTTATCTCAGATTTCAAGCAGCTGCAGTATTTTGCTTTTGTTCCAAGGAGGAGTAATCAAGCAAAGTAGGTATGTTAATAAGCAATCCTTCAACTGGCTGAGTAAACAAATTCCATTCATTCCACAGTGTATTTATTATGCTGCTAAATAAATGGGAAGATTGTACAGTTAGCACAGTGGGTGGATCATCCCAGGTTTAAACAAGTGCGGGAGCGGGTGGGAAAAAGTTTTACTCGCCAGCCTCAATGGCGGTTTTTTGCATATTGTCCCATTCCCAGTGCATGCCACCTCATTAATAACATTCTCAGGAAACACGCCAGGTCGCTGGCGGGGCTCTTCTGATTTGCCCGCTACGTTATCACCTCAGGCCTTCAGTAATCCAGACGCCATATTTAAAGGGTGCCCCTGCACAGACCTAGCACTCACTAAAGCATCGGAAGCTGTGACAAAGTCATGGCTGCCGAAGGGAAGAAACATGCTGCCCCCAAATTTAGCGATGCTTCCATCAGGCACCTACTGCAGGCCGTGGAGGCCCTCTGTGATGTCCCCTACCCCTGCTCTGGGCGAAGACCAGCAAGCAAGATCACCAATCCAGCATGGGTGGCAGTGGTAGCAGTGGTCAGCACCGATGCCTTGCAATAGCGGACAACAATCCAATGTTGAAAGAGGATGAATGATCTCCTCCGTTCTGCCAAGGTAAGTCACTCTCAACTCACACACTCACAAACCCATCACACATCCACAAGGATCTCATTCACTGCCAGTTCAAGGGACCTCACCATTCACCCTCTCACACACACCTTCATCTGCCCTGTGGATCATGTCCTCATCCTGTCCATGGCACCACTTATCATCCATACATGTCAGACATCCTTATCATCTGGTCTGACAGCATCTGCGGAGAGGAGTACAGTTAACATTTCGAGTTCATATGACTCTTCATCAGAGTTCTGATGAAGAGTCTTAAGGACTTGAAACGTTAACTATATTCCTCTCCGCAGATGCTGTCAGACCTGCTGAGTTTTTCCAGCTATTTTTGTTTTTGTTTCAGATTTCCAGCATCTGCAGTATTTTGCTCTTATCCCTATCATCCGGTCTGGCAGGTGTCCTGCTTACAGTCTCTCCATCTGTATTCATGCAGGACAAACTGGTACACAACAAATGGGAAAGGTCACAGAGAGATGGAGGAATGCCTGACATCAAAATCTTTACAGCCTTTGAAAACAGAGTCATCCAGGTGGCCGGCGACGATCTGGATCACTCCTCTGCTGATGGTGAGGTCAGCGGTGCTCAACCAAGTGAGCATCCAGCAGTGCAAAATCCATCAATCAGTTCCCCTGTTCTGCAATCCCCTGCCATGCACTAATTATCTCTCCTTGCTTTCGCAGGCACATCTGGGAAACAGCTGAGGGGGTCCATGACCCAGGTCCTCGACTCAAGCCCTGAAGGCGCCTTGGAAGGAGAATCTGATGACACCCTAATTGAAGACCCGTCACAGTGCTCACCCACAACCTCCACCAGTGCAGAGACACACACCGCGATGAGACACAGTTCTAGAGTAGCCTCGGGATTACAATCTGGTGAATACATCGCACTGTCTGATCCACAGCAGGCGGCTGCAGGGACATCACAGGTTACCAGCACTCAGATGACTGCTGAATATGAGTCCAATGACAAGCTGCTGGACTATGTCATACCTCAGTTACTGCAGCTGCAAAAGCAAGCTCGAGAAAATCAGGAAGGGATGTCCACTCAGGTTGCGGGGCAAATGGAGGAGTCCGTCCACCTTCCAACTGAGGTGATGGCGTCGGCATGCCAATGCACCAAGGTCAACACTGGTAGGATGTCAGCAGCTATGGAGACCCTGGTCCAGGACATCGCTCCTGCACCGCTGCTGGGGCTGAACTCCATCGCTAACATCATAGCTGGCCTTCAACAGTGTCAATGTGACAGGGGTGCGGGAGATTTGCTTTTTATTCATTCATGGGATGTGGGCTTCACTGGCTGGGCCAGCATTTATTGCCCCTCCCTGGTTGCTCTTCAGAAGGTGGTGGTGAGCTGTCTTCTTGAACTGCTGCAGTCCATGTGATGTAGTACACCCACAGTGCTGTTAGGAAGGGAGTTCCAGGATTTTGACCCAGCGACAGTGAAGGAATGGCAATATATTTCCAAGTCAGGATGGTGAGTGTCTTGGAGGGGAACTTGTAGCTGGTGGTGTTCCCACCTATCTGCTGCCCTTGTCCTTCTAGATGGTAGTGGTCATGGGTTTGGAAGGTGCTGCTGAGGAGACTTGGTGAATTCCTGAAGTGCATCTTGTAGATAGTACACATTGCTGCTAACTGTGTGTCAGTGGTGGAGGGAGTGAACATTTGTGGACGTGGTGTCAATCAAGTGAGCTGCTTTGTCTTGGATGGTGTCAAGCTTCTTGAGTGTTGTGGGAGCTGCACTCATCCAGGCAAGTGGGGACTATTCCATCACACCCCTGACTCGTGTCTTGTAGATAGTGGACAGGCTTTGGGGAGTCAGGAGGTGGGTTACTCATCACATTATTCCTAGCCGCTGACCTGCTTTTGTAGCCACAGTATTTATATGGTTAGTCCAGTTCAGTTTCTGGTCATTGGTAACCCCAGGATGTTGATATTGGGGGATTCAGTGATGATAATGCCATTGAACATCAAGGGGCGATGGTTGGATTCTCTCTTGTTTCAGATGGTCATTGCCTGACACTTGTGTGGTGCAAATGTGACTCGCCACTTGTCAGCCCAAGCCTGGATATTGTCCAGGTCTTGCTGCATTTGGACATATACTGCTTCGGTATCTGAGGAGTCGCAAATGGCGCTGAACATTGTGCAATCATCAGCGAACATCCCCACTTCTGACCTTTTGATGGAAGCAAGGTCATTGATGAAGCAGCTGAAGATGGTTGGGCTGAGGACACTACCCTGAGGAACTCCGGCAGTGATTTCCTGGAGCTGGGATGACTGACCTCCAACAACAACAAGCATCTTCCATTGTGCTAGGTAAGACACCAACCAGTGGACAGTTTTCCCCCTGATTCCCATTGACTCCAGTTTTGCTAGGTCTCCTTGATGTCACACTCTGTCAAATGTTGCCTTGATGTCAAGGGCAGTCACTCACACCTCACTTCGGGACTTCAGCACTTTTGTTCATGTTTGAACCAAGGCTGTAATGAGGTCAGGAGCTGAGTTGCCCTGGCGGAACCCAAACTGGGCGTCAATAAGCAGGCTATTGCTAAGCAAGTGCCGCTTGATAGCAATGTTAATGGCCCCTTCCATTACTTTACTGATGCTCCAGAGTAGACTGATGGTGCGGTAAATGGCTGGGTTGGATTTGTCCTGCATTTTGTATACAGGACATGCCTGGACAGTTTCCACATAGCCAGGTAGATGCCAGTGTTGTAGCTGTACTGGAACAGCTTGGCTAGGGGCGCGGCAAGTTCTGGAGGACAAGTCTTCAGTACAATTGCCAGAATATTGTCAGGGCCCATACACTTTGCAGTATCTAATGCCTGCAGCCGTTTCTTGATATCACGTGGAATGAATCGAATTGGCTGAAGACTGATATGTGATGCTGGGGACCTCCGGAGGAGGCCGAGATGGATCATGCACTCGGCATTTCTGGCTGAAGATTGTAGCAAATGCTATCTTTTCTCCTCTATCTCCTCTATCATTGGGGATGGGATATTTGTGGAGCCTCCTCCAGTGAGTTGTTTAATTGTCCACCACCATTCACGACTGGATGTGGCAGGACTGCAGAGCTTAGATCTGATCCATTGGTTGTGGGATTGCTTAGCCCTGTCTATCACTTGCTGCTTATACTGTTTGGCATGCAAGTAGTCCTGTGTTATAGCTTCACCAGGTTGACACCTTATTTTTAAGTATGCCTGGTGCTGCTCCTGGCATGCCCTCCTGCACTCTTCATTGAATCAGGGTTGATGACCTGACTTGATGGTAAAGGTAAAGTGGGGGAATATGCCAGGCCATGAGGTCACAGATTGTGTTTGAGTATAATTCTGCTGCTGCTGATGGCCCACAGCGCCTCAAGGCTGCCCAATCTTGAGTTGCTAGATCTGTTTGAAATCTATCCCATTTAGCACGGTGGTAGTGCCACACAACACGAAGGAGGGTATCCTCAATGTGAAGCCAGGACTTAGTCTCCACAACAACTGTGCAGTGGTCACTCCTACTGATACTGTCATGGACATATGCATCTGCAGCAGGCAGGTTGGTGAGGATGAGGTCAAGTATGTTTTGCCCTCTTGGTTCCCTCACCACTTGCCACAGGCCCAGTCTAGCAGCTACGTCCTTTAGGACTCGGCCAGCTTGGTCAGTAGTGGTGCTACCGAGCCACTCTTGGTTGTGGACATTGAAGTACCCCACCCAGAGTACATTCTGTGCCCTTGCCACCCTCAGTGTTTCCTCCAAGTGGTGTTCAACATGGAGGAGCACTGATTCATCAGCTGAGGGATGGCAGTACGTGGTAATCAGCAGGAAGTTTCCTTGCCCATGTTTGACCTGAAGCCATGAGACTTCATGGGGTCCGGAGTCAATGTTGAGGACTCCCAGGGCAACTCCCTCCTGACTGTATACCACTGTGCCGCTACCTCTGCTAGGTCTGTCCTGTACCACCGACAGGATAGACAGTGACCCCAGCAGCTCCAGCTCCAGAGGCCGAGGAGGTTACCACTGCCACACAACAGGACCCCAAAAGCAGGCTGGGGCCCTCCATAGGACACCCGTCAAGGTCATCACAGACCGGATGTAATGGTCAACAGGCTGCCTCCACCCCTGCTGTGAATGTTGGGGGGGGAGCTCCAAGACGTAGCCGCAGGGTAAGAAATGTTAAGAAGATGTGATTGCACAACTTGGGCATGGGTGTTAATCATTTGTACATGATATTCACTATTATAAATAACTCGCAAGAATGTACCCTTTCCTTTGGCTCCTTGTTCTGATGAGCAGTGTTTGTGTTACTCAGATGTGAAACCTTGGTTCCTGCACAAGGTAAAGGCAGGTCTCTCAGTCTAGGGCTTCTTCCCTGTTAAGCGTCTAACCTTCAGATCAAAGTCATGGTCAGGCTTAACATTCACTGGACACATTAGTACATTAGTGATGCCTGCACCTCATTGGTGCTAGTCATTGCTCCCCGAATGTTGTGGCAGAAGTCACAGAGTTCTGTCATTCTCTCTGTGTGCTTTCAGCACCTTTGAGGTGAGGCTGGCCCCCAATCTCTTCAGCATCTGTGACCAGTGATGCTGTGCACCTGAAGGAGTCAGGTGCTGAAGGCTGACAAAGGATCAGGTTCATTTAAAGTTCCATGGCAGTGTGGGGTGCATTTAAAGTTCCATGGCAGTATCTCCATGATAGGACCCTGATCACAGAGTGTGAACGAGCTGCCCTCAGCCAGACAGAAGTCAGACATTCACAGAGGCAAAGTGAAGATCTATGGAGTATCCTCACTGCATGTATTCATCATTCTCCAGGAATCTAGCCACTATGAGAGCCTCTGATGTGTCTCCATGACATGAGCCTGAGCACTGAGGGCACGTGCACTGCATCAGCCACACAGGAGTCAAGCATTCACAGATGCAAGGTGAGGATTTCAGGCTGGTCCTCACTGCATCTCGTCCTCCACTGTACACTGCATGTCCTCCACGAATCTTGAGGCTATGAGGGCCTCCCAAGTGTGACTGCCTCGTCTAGCCAGTCTGATGGCCTCATTACCGGCATCCTCACCTTCAAGGACCTCATCGTCATCATTCCCTTCAACATCCTCCTCATCGGCCGTTACGTACAGCTCCTCCATCTCTTCCTCAGCCAGGTCCTCTTTGCAGCGTTAGGTTGTGGAGCATGCAGCAAGCAACAATAATGTGTAACAATCTCTAGAGACTGTATTGCAGTGCTCCGCCAGACCTGTCGAGACACTGGAACCTCATTTTCAAAATGCCTATAGTTTGCTCCACCAATGTCCGGGCCGCAGCATGAGCCTTGTTATACTGTTGCTCTGCTGCAGTCTGAGGCCACCACACAGGTATCATTAGCTACATCCTCTGTGGGTAGCCTGTGTCCCTGAGAAGCCTGTTACTTACAATAAGAGGTTGTGGTGGAAGAATTAATCCAGGCTGGGATTTGGATCTTGGTTAAAGCTGGTTTATTTCCAAGACAACTCGTCACTGCTACTAACTTCCTTGTCGCTTCCCCACAAATTGTTCCAGCTGTACCTTTTTATTCTATTTAGATGGGATAATTAATGCCCACCACCTTTTTAACTAACAATTGATTTTAACAAGATGATTGCCATATTAACAGAGCCAACCCTGCAAGCTCTCTGGACCCTGGAAGATGTCAGGGATCTGAGACCTGCGAAGGACGTAGGAGTCGTGGACGCTCCCTGGGAATCGTGCGCAGACCTGCAGGAAGTGTTTGTGGTGGTCACAAAAAGTTGAACATCCAATGAGTGGAATTCCTTGTGATTGATGTAGTTGACTGCTTGTTTCCATGGAGATCTAATCGCCACATGAGTGCATTCGATGGCACCCTGCACCTGTGGAAAACCTGAGATCTCTGCAAATCCCAGTGCTCTTGCTTCCTGGCTTTCCTGTTCCCGGATGAAATGCACAAACTTTTGTGCCTTTGCGAAGATGGCGTCTGTGACCTCCTGGATATTCGTGTGTGGAGGCTTGCAAAATCCTGCATAGATCACCTGTGGAACCCTGGCAGGGGCCACTGGAGTAAAAACTGAGCACTGTGGTAACTTTCACAGCCACTGGTAGTAGATGCCCTCCATGTCCCCATGGCGCCAAATCCTGCAGCAGGTGGCATGTGTGACCATCCAGTTTCCTAGACATACACAATCTTCAGTGACACTGGTTCTCAGTCATCTGCAGGAATGACAGGTGCTATATGTAGATCCTGGGTCTAGCGAGGTGCTTACGAGCGACGGCTTGCTGTGGATCTTCAGCTGCGTGTGGAGCAGGCCCTGCCAGGCACCTCTCCCGCTCTCTTCTTCACCTTCTCTGGTCTCTAAATCACCAGGCTCCTGATGTTCTCCCCCTGCAGGATCAAAGTGAAAGACGCGTGGGTTAGCATGGGTGTACTAAGCACCTCTCTTGGTTAAGACTGAAGGCCCCTTCATACATGCAGGAGTGTGCTGGCCACCACTTGGATGGCCAATGTGTAGTGTGCTCATTGGCTGTCCAAAACTCCGCCTCACTCCACTTAACCGTTTGGTGGTAGCTTCGGCCATTAGACTGCATGCTAGGCTCTCAGCTCCGACGCAGGCACTCTCCTAACCCGGCCTGTTAGCTTGAACCTTGAGGGATACTGGTCCAAACCTTAAGAAAGATATTGCAAGGGGCTGTGAGTGCCTCCATCAGTGACTGCACCATGGCTACCTTTCGCAAAAGGATTGTACAACCTGCATAGCTGGTCAATTGCTCTGCTGCCCCCTGAAATGCACATTAATTTGCAGACTGTACCTGAGGGGTGAAAAGTTTTGGAGCATTTGGTGGCACTTTCATGCTTTTGCATTGCCTGAATGGACAGAAAAGCTTCAGAGGGCTGACTCCAAGCATGTTAATGGAGCTGCTGCTGAATGGTCTCAGCTACGGAAGAATGCTCACTTTTGATAAGCTTTTCCAAGTGCGTGGCCACTTCCCTCAACCCCCCACCCCCAACTCCAGGGCATGTACTAGACTATTCCTTTTAGACCACTTGTGCTGCCTTGCCCCCTTAACACTCCCAGGCATGTGTCTGAGTGTTTTCTTCAGTCAGTCTGTGCTGCCTTGCCCCCCCGCCATCCCCCAACCCGGTCTGACCTGGCACTGCACTGAAAGCCAGCCAGGAAAAAGTGATTTGCCTGTGTCCCACTATGGGCGATGCTCATGAGTGCTGTGCGAGGTTGTGCACTCACCTCCAAGTTCCCCTCAAAGGTCGGGTTGCTAGGTGCACACCTTTTAAAGGCTGTCATGAAGCACACCTTGCTGAAGTCGCACCGACATGGGCGGTAAATTTGACATTAGGGGATGATTCCAGTGAGCAGGACTTAACTTTAAATGCAAATGTATTAAAATGACATTCCCAGTGTGCAGCAGCGGGAAACACAGCCCACCATTGATGGTTGGAGCGGATGATCACAAACTGGTTTCATGACGGCATGAAACTGATTTTTGGCCTTCTCACCATACTGTCCTGCCCCACCCACCATGACACACGCCGCCAATGGGGCTGGAAAATTCCAGCCACTGAGTAACTCTTACCCTGCCAACTACAATGAATCAATATGACATCATATATGTGTGTTGATCTCTGATATTATGTGGAAAATGAAGATTACAATTTGTGATCTATCACTGCTTTTAAGTTTGAGGAATAACTTGTGGTTGATTACTGGAACATTCTATAGACTGCATGTTGAATTTTATTTTTATTGAACAATAGTTTTTGGGATAAGTATTAATCCAGGTGAGTATACATGGAGGGATATACGGCCTTTGGGAAATTCCTTGTAAAGCTGATGACAAGCTGTGATTCAGGTCGCTGGCCTCACTGAAGTTCACAGGACTAAAATATGAATCATGGAAACATCAACTGTATTCACACTACCCACAAGTTTTGTGCAATTTTCTGGTTTTGGAAGGTCACCACCCTACCCCTCACCAGGAAAATGTTTCCATGTCCTCAGAACTTCTAAGGGGGAGGGGGTGAAGGAACTGCAGTTAAATGCATTTTAAAAAATTCATCCTACTAATCATCAGAGCTGCAAGCTAAGATCCCCAGTTTTGACCTCCAGATGGACCCATATTCCTAGTGGGCAGGGTATGTCTGATCTCAGTTTACTAGTCACTGATTCTGCCTCAGTGCACAAGGCCCCAGGAATATGAAAACATCTGGTATTATGAATGTCCACGTCTAACCCTGCCCTGCCCCTTCTTGCACCACTCACCTTGAATCGGACAGACTTAATACCTTACTACGTTAACGAGAATTCCCACACAAGGCTAAGACCCGATGTATCTAAGCCCCAACCTAACTCTGGTTTTTCCAGTGTGCTCCTGCCAGAGTTACAGCAGGACTGTGCCAACAAGAACCTAGATTTTCAGCCTCAATTTATTAAGATGTGGCAAAAGCAAAATACGGCAGCATCATTAGATCACACCAACACTTGACTTCTCACCAGTACTTTGACTTCATCTCAAAAACAATAATAAATGCTTTGAAAGTACAATAATTCTCATAACATGGAATACAAAGCTCTGAGAAAAACAAACTTCCAGAACTTTGCATCAGGCACTCATTCGACCATACATCTAAACAGAACTGAGTCATCTACTTTTGAACAGACGTTGAAGCCCTGGATGTGCATTTTATGCTTAAAATGAGCTATTCCCAACAATCCGAGGTGGATGTCTACTCAGGGTTCTGAGTTTCTGCCATTGGTCTTCACGTTACTGAACAGGCTGATTCCTGACCTACAGATCTTTGGGCTAAACGGGCAGGATGTCCCATGAGCTAGTGGGATCTGGAATGCAGGATTTGCTTCCTTTTCTTTCTTTCTTTGCTGCTGCCCTGCCTCATTTTTTTTTAATTCATTCGTGGGATGTGGGCATCACTGGCTGGGCCAGCATTTATTCCCCATCCCTAATTGCCCTTGTTCAGGGAGCATTTAAGAGTCAATCACATTGCTGTGGGTCTGGAGTCACATGGAGGCCAGACCCTAAAGGACATTAGTGAACCAGGTGGGTTTTTATGACAATCAGCAATGGTTTCATGGTCATCATCAAACTTTTAATGCCAGATTTTTTACTCAATTCAAATGTCACCATCTGCCACATTGGGATTTGAACCCAGGTCCCCAGAGCATTACCCTAGGTCTCTGGAATACTAGTCCAATGAAAATACCACTATGCCATTGCCTCCCCATCGTTTAGGCATTGAGACTCAAAGTGTGATAAAAGAACTTGACAGACAAGCTGTCACCATTTTCAATGATTGGTAGCAAGCTCCTCCCAATCATTAATGTTAATGCTGCTGTGCTTCAAGAAGATCTTTAGAGAGCCTTTGAAATTTTTTCTTTCTCCTCCCCTGGGATGTTAGACATTTGAGAACCTGCTAGGGGAGATGCTTTCCAGACATCCGGACATGGTGTTCAGTCCTTCAAACTTGAAATTACAGGAGTAAATCCTTGTGGACCTGGCTTCAAGAAGGACACTAGCATTTGTTCGATGGTCCTCCCCTTGAATCTGGAGGATATGGTGGAGACATCGCTGATGGAATTTCTCTGGTGCTCTTATGCATCACTGATACACAATCCAGGTCTTACCGCAGTGTGGTGATGACAACTGCTCTATACACTAGGACTTCTGTTGACTTGCGAAGGTCTTTTTGTCAAATACTTGCTGCCCTAGTTTGTAGAAGACTGAGCTGGCACAGCTGATCCAGTGTTGGATCTCCTTGTCAATAGTGGCCTTTGAGAAGTGGCTGCCAAGGTATGGGAAGTGCTCAACATATTCCAGAGTCTCTCCTTCAACATATATAGCAGGTGGAATATTCGGCTGACCAGGTGACATATGAGCTTTGAGTTTTGTTTTGGCGATATTCAAGGACAGGCTGAGTTTCTTGCATGCAGAATTGAAGAGAAAGAATGGTTTGCAAATATGGCGCAGAGTGGACAACAACACAGCAGTTTTCTGCAAACTGTAGATCATATATGTCTATGGTGGTCAGTTTAGTTTTGCCACAGAAGTGCCTAAGGTAAAAGAGCAAAGGGCAGTTAATCTTTGAGATGAATAGCCACTGCCAGGAAGGTTGTAAATAGTATTGGTGGGGGTGGCCATCACATAACCTTGCTTAACCCTGGTCTGGATTTTGAAGGGAGCTGTTTCAGATTTCCCACTCGAGACAGTCGGAGTCACATCATGAAACAATTGCAGGATTGTGATGAAGTTTCTTGGACATCCAAATCCTTGGAGCACAATCCACAGAGCCCTGCGGTTTACTCTTGACTCTCAGTCTTTGTTGAAAGCACACTTGCTTTTCTAATACTAAGAACTTCTTACCGTCACTTTGAGTTCTAAAGCAATGCTTATTTCTATTTCCATGTGCCTCTCTGACCATCTATAAAAAATATATATTTTCTGGTATTTCCTGTATACTTCTCAGTGGTTTTAGAACAAAGAACAAAGAAAAGTGCAGCACAGGAACAGGCCCTTCGGCCCTCCAAGCCTGCGGCAATCATATTGCCCATCAACTAAAACATTTTGCACTTTGTATCCCTCTATTCCCATCCTATTCATGTATTTGTCAAGCTGCCTCTTAAACATCACAATCGTACCTGTTTCCACCACCTCCTCTGCAGCAAATTCCAGACACTCACTACCCTCTGCATAAAAAACTTGCCCTGCACATCTCCTTTATAGTTTTCTCCTCTCACGTTAAATCTATGTCCCCTAGTAATTGATTCTTCCACCCTGGGAAAAACCTTCTGACTATCTACTCTATCCATACCACTCAGAATTTTGTAAACTTCTACCAAGTCGCCCCTCAATCTCTGTCACCTCTAGTGAGAACAATCCGAGTTTCTCCAACCTCTCCTCATAGCTAATAACCTCCAGACCAGGCAGCATCCTGGTAAACCTCCTCTGTACCCTCTCCAATGTCTCCATATCCTTCTGGTAATGTGGTGACCAGAATTGCATGCAATATTCCAAGTGTGGCCTAACCAAGGTTCTATACAGCTTCAGCATGACTTCCCAGCTTTTGTACTCAGTACCCCTGCCAATGAAGGCAAGTATGCCATATGCCTTCCTGACTACCTTATCCACCTGCGTTGCCACTTTCAGTGACCTGCGGACCTGTACACCCAGATCCCTCTGCCCTTCAATGCACTTAAGGGTTCTGCCATTTACTGTATAATTCCTGCCTGTATTAGACCTTCCAAAATGCATTACCTCGCATTCGTCCGGATTAAACTCCATCTGCCATTTCTCCGCCCAAGTCTCCAACCGATCTATATCCCGTTGTATCCTTTGATAATCCTCTTCACTATCTGCAACTACTCCAACCCTAGTGTTGTCTGCAAACTTACTAATTAGCCCAGTTACATTTTCCTCCAAATCATTTATGTATACTACAAACAGCAAAGGTCCCAGCACTGATCCCTGCGGAACTCCACTAGTCACAGCTCTCCATTCAGAAAAGCACCCTTCCACTGCTACCCTCTGTCTTCTATGACCAAGCCAATTCTGTATTCATATTGCCAGCTCACCTCTGATCCCGTGCAACTTTACCTTCTGTACCAGTCTGCCATGAGGGACCTTGTCAAAGGCCTTAATGAAATCCATGTATATAACATCCACTACACTTCCATCATCGATCATCTTTGTCATTTCCTTGAAAAACTTGATCAAGTTAGTGAGACACGACCTCCCCTTCATAAAACCATGCTGCCTCTCACTAATACGTCCATTTGCTTCCAAATGGTAGTAAATCCTGTCACGAAGAATCTTCTCCAAAAAGTTCCCCACCACTGACGTAAGGCTCACCAGCCTGTAATTTCCTGGATTATCCCTGCTACCCTTCTTAAACAATGGAACAACATTGGCCATTCTCCGGCCCTCTGGGATCTCACCCGTAGCCACTGAGGATACAAAGATTTCTGTCAAGGCCCCAGCAATCTCCTCCCTTGCCTCCCTTAGTACTCGGGTAGATCCCATCTGGCCCGGGGGACTTATCCATCTTAATATTCTTCAAGATGCCTAACACCTCCTCTTTTTTGATCTCAACATGATCCAAGCTAGCTACACACTCTTCCCTAGACAAATCGATCGGTACGTCCTTCTCTTTGGTGAATACTGATAAGAAGTATTCATTTAGTATATCTCTCATTTCTTCTGGCTCCACACACAGATTCCCACCTCTGTCCCTGAGTGGGCCTACCCTTTCCCTAGCTACCCTCTTGCTTTTTACATATGTATAAAAGGCCTTGGGATTTTCCTTAAACCTGGTTGCCAGTGACTTTTCATGATCCCTTTTAGCCCTCCTGACTCCTTGCTTAAGTTTCTTCCTTCTTTCTTTATATTCTCCATGGGCTTCATCTGTTCTCAGCCTTCTAGCCCTTACAAATGCTTCCCTTTTCTTTTTGACTAATCTCACAATATCCTTCATTATCCAAGGTTCATGAAACTTGCCATGCTTATCCTTCATCCTAGCAGGAATGTGCTGGTCCTGGATTCTTATCAACTGACGTTTGAAAGCCTCCCACATGTCAGTTGTTGATTTGCCCTCAAACATCCGCCTCCAGTCTAGATTCCTCAGTTCCTGCCTAATATTGATATAATTAGCCTTCCCCCAATTAAGCACCTTAACCCGAGGACTCCTGTTATCCTTATCCACCAGTACCTTGAAACTTACTGAATTATGGTCACTTTTCCCAAAATGCTCCCCTACTGAAACTTCGACCACCTGGCCGGGTTCATTCCCTAATACCAGGTGCAGTATTGCCCCTTCCCTAGTTGGACTATCTACATATTGTTTCAGGAAGTCCTCCTGGATGCACCTTACAAATTCTGCACCATCCAAACCCCTAGCACTAAGTGATTCCCAGTCAATATAGGGAAAGTTAAAATCACCCACCACAACAACCCTATTGCTTTTACATCTTTCCAAAATCTGCCTACATAACTGTTCCTCAATCTCCCACCGGCAATTGGGAGGCCTATAGTAAACCCCCAACATTGTGACTTCACCCTTACTATTCCGGAGCTCTACCCATATTGCCTCGCTGCATGAGCCCTCCAAGGTGTCCTCCTGTCGTACAGCTGTGATATTCTCCTTAACCAGCAGTGCAACTCCCCCACCTCTTCTACATCCCCCTCTATCCTGCCTGAAACATCTAAATCCTGGAACGTTTATCTGCCAATCCTGTCCATCCTTCAACCAAGTCTCAGTAATAGCAATAACATCATAGTCCCAAATACTAATCCAAGCTCTAAGCTCATCTGCCTTGCCTGTTATACTTCTCACATTGAAACAAATGCATTTCAGACCCCAGTCCCACTGTGTTCAGTAATTTCTCCCTGCCTGCCCTTCCTCTTAGTCCTACTGGCCATATTCACTGGTTCCCAGTCATTTATTTCACCTGCTGACCTATTGCTCTGGTTCCCACCCCCCGCCATACTAGTTTAAACCCTCCCGAGTGACACTAGCAAACCTCGCAGCCAGGATATTGGTGCCCCTCCACTTTAGATGCAACCCGTCCGTCTTGTACAGGTCCCACCAGCCCCGGAAGAGATCCCATTGATCCAGATATCAGAAACCCTCCCTCCTGCACCATCTGTTCAGCCACGTGTTCAGCTGCACTATCTTCCTATTTCTAGCCTCACTGGCACGTGGCACAGGGAGTGATCCTGAGATTACAATCCTCGAGGTCCTGTTTTTTAATTTTCTGCCTAACTCCCTGAACTCCCGCTGCAGGACCTCGTCACTCTTCCTACCTATTTCATTAGTACCAAGATTATCTTTCACCCTGTAGATTCTGTAGAGTTTACTATTTTTACTTTGCTTTTGTTTCTCTCTTCATACTGTCTTATATGCACCTTAATAGGGTAAGCCTTCACAGCATTCCTTTTCTTGTTAAAGGAAACACATTCCAGCCACATTGAAACAAAGAAACCAAATGCAAAACATAACATTCAAGTTTTCTTCCGGAGAACAGACACTGAAGTCACTTGGAGAATCGTATCCATTTATGTTTCTGATTCTATCAGCTCAGGAATGTTCACAAAGTTGCAACCAGCCTAAGGCTGACAATGAGAAAGAATAGGAAGCACCCAAAAAGAATCGAAAGAGAATGTAAAACAATACAAGACTGAGATAGGTCAGTGAGCATTTGGCTTGTTTTCACTAAACAGACTGTGTGTGTTCAATTTGATCATTCTGGGACTTAACAATTAATTTAATCTCAAGAAGGATGTGAATTTACTGCCAAGAAGATAGGGGTCTGTCAAACTTCTCTCCACCATCTATCACCACCACCACCCACGCACCCCCCCACCCCCCACCCATGCACTCAATCCAACAGTACTCTAGTGTTATGACACAGCCAATAGTAAATGCTGAGTTGTTCAAATCCCAAAGGGAAACTTGAAACAAATGCCAAAACTTGTTTTGCAGTTTATATAAAATTTGAGATGTGTGCCTTGAATTCAGTCATAATAAGACCGAGTCTCATAGGTTTTACAAAATTAGATTAAACATTTATTAATAACAGAAATTATTTTAAATACATACATAGATATACAAATTACTACTATGATAACTTCTAAATTTCCCTAATCAATCTAATTCCCAGTTACGCTTTCATTAAGGTGACAGTAAGACACATAGATTTTAAAAGACCCAGGTAAAGAAACATGATACCCTGAACAAGTCGAATTCAAAGTGAGTTTTCTTAACTTCAGTCCTTTGAGGACAGCAGCTTGAGGCATTGATGCTGACGGCTCCTCACACTTATAAGATCTTAAAATGCCTTCCCTTACAAACAGTCTTCTCTCCTTTACACATATTTTCCTCTTTGAATGCAAATATCCATTGTTTCATTATGTCTTTGGACTTTATCTTCCTGATGATAAAAACTTCTCATAGCATTAAGTTTTACCAAAAATCTTTGGGAAGAATAAATACACTGTTTCTTACTTCACCTGGCTAGGTGACACATTTCCCCCTCCTTTGAAAACAATCTAATCGGGTTTATTTTAAAATGCAAATGTTCCCTTGACACTTATGTTTCTAAACTTCCCCATGTTTACCTAACTAACATTTCAAACCTAACTTCTCTTCTTACATCAAAGCACCCAGACTAGTTGCCTCTAATTCAATTAAGTTTCACCCACACACAGACATGTATGGACACATATACACATCCCACCATTACTCTATTTTACAATAAATTACAATAATATTATGAGAATTATTATATCTTCCTGACACAAGGATATCAAACATAAAATCTACAATATTCAACTTTGACTGATGGCATTCTGCAAATTTTATGTCAATGATCCAAGCATCATATCTATGTTATCCCATCTTGATCATAACCAGATATTTGTCTGGCTTTTTAAAGGAGTTAATAACACTGTTTTAACTGCTTTAACAGGAAATGTATTATTCTGTGAGAAAAGAATGATAACTAAGGGACAGTGTGCAACAACTGGAAGTGTAGAGAATGAGAACAAAAATAGTTCACTCCTAAAGTATAAAGCTGTAGTTAGCACAGTGATTGAAGACAAAGATGAAAGAATGGTACAAAAAGTTTAAAAAGTGGTCAGGAACCTAAAGCAAAAAGAAAATGGACTTAGGTTGGCAGGGAAAATTAAAACAAATGTCAAACATTTCTGTAAACATATTTGCAGCAAGGTGAAAAAGGAAACTGTGGTTATTGTTGAAAGAGCCAGAGGCTATCAAGTGACGAAGGATTAGTTAACACCAGCTTTTGAAACAATAACAGTAAGCACAGCACAGGAAGCATGTGTTTTACCCTGTTATGGGTGAAGATTAGATGTCCTTTAAAAAAGACAGGTGAAATATCTGAACAGATTATGGTGAGCATAGTAAAGTGTTAACATAGATTTCTGGGCAGGAGGTTTTGTCGAGCTAATTTATTGAAGTTCTGTGAGGAAATTATAGATCTTGTTGAAACCAAATTCTGTGGATGAGATGCAGGAATTTTCTCTGCAGTAGCAACACAGTCAGAACTGTACCATACAGGATCTGCTCCTCCCCGAATAAGTCACCACTGAACCTCATCCCTGGGTTCCTGTTGTTATTCCTGCCTATGCTTTTGAATGCACAATGAAAAGGGTGAAGAACATATGGCAAATAGTGATGACTACAAGTGATGGATACCTACAATTTAAAGGGCCAGGCAGCCTCCAAGTTTAGAAAAATTCCTGCCATCAACATAGTGGCAAAATCTACTCCCTCAAGATCTGCCATAAAACCAACCTATCCAAACAAGCTTTCAATCACCCTGCTCATATCACTTTCTTTACACTTTTGTGAAGCACTTTCAGTCATTTCCCTACATTAAAGATGTTATGTAAATTCAAAAGCAAAATACTGCAGATGCTGGAAATCTGAAATAAAAACAAATAACCCTGGAGAAACTCAGAAAACATTTCAGGTCAAGTGACCTTTCATCAGAATCTATGTAAACTCAAGTTGTTATTGTTGCTTTAGTTAAGGGATCACAGAGCAAACAAATTGACACCTAAATTAAAGCATCTTAGCCTTAAAGAGAGATTGAAGAAACTCTGAAGAAGGATCATACTGACTCGAAATGTTAACTCTGTTTCTCTCTCCACAGATGCTGCTAGACCTGCTGCGTTTTTCCAGCATTTTCTGTTTTTGTTGTTGAAGAAATTAGGATTGTTTACTCTTGAAAAGTGGTTCAATAAATCATTGGAGTGGAATGTAATGGAACGGGGCTCTCATCTTCTGACTGGAGAGTTGGTGAGAGCGCCTCACCACCTTCTTTGGGGAAGACCAGCTATATTAATTACCAGCCAGGCACTTAAGTGGTCAGCTACAGGCTTACCCCAAGACCCAGGATCTTGGGGGCAGAAATCCTGTCTCCCTCCCCACCTCCCCCTTGCCCACCCACCCATGAGAGCTGCAAGTCAATCAGTGCAGCTGTTCTTTATTACAGGCAGCATCACTGGAAGAGCGATGCTAACCAATGGCAATACACCCACCAGAGGCCCAGGATCAATGAGGGACACAGGCCACTACTGAATGAGGATGGGGATCACAGGGGATGGAGTGGTTGTGAGAAGCAAGGCCAGGGGAGTGGCTCTCAGAGGGCCTCCCCACTTCCCGATGCTGAGTCCCTCAAATAGTCACTGAGTGCCTGATGAAGAGGGACCCTCCAGGAGCTAGTGTTTGCTTTTTCGGCTTCCAGCATGACAAATATTCCGTCTGCCACTGGTTGAATACCTCAATTGGTGGCAGGGTGGAAAGGCCATCCACAAGCTTTCCTATCCCAGACTTAGTGGGGCCAGAGATGGGATGGTGATTCGCCCAACCAATTCAATGCCCCCCACCGCTGAACTCATCTCAGAGGCCAACATTAAATTCTGCCCATGGAAGAGTTACAGCATCGCAGGAGGCCATTCGCCCATTGTGTTGAAACAAACTAAACTGATTTCGCAGAGAACTGGGCCACTCTAATGACAAAATGGCCTCCTTCTTTACTGTATCCATTCCACGATTCTATGCGCCACGATAATCTACCCTGTCCATCCCATCACATGGATGTGACATCATTTGGAGAGCTATTTTATGATAAATCCATGAAGCTTTTGAGGCAGTATTGGCTCAGTGGTAGTCCGCTCTATTCTAAATCAGAAGCTTGTGGGTTCAAGTTCACTCCAAAGACTTGTGCACATAATGTACTCTGGCACTCCAGTGCAGTACAGTACTGAAGGTGTTGTACCCTCTCAGGTGAACATAAAAGATCACACTGCAATAGTTTGAGGAGGAGGTGAGTTATTATGCTCTCTTGGTTAATATTCATCTCTCAACCAACACCACAAAAACAGATTGTCTGGTCGTTATAACATTGATATTTGTTGAAGCTCACTGTATACAAATTGGTTGCCATATTCCCTATATTACAATTGTGACTACAATTCAAAAGCACTTCATTGGCTATAAAGCAATTTGGGATGTTCTGTGGTTATGAAAGAGGTAATGTTTAGTTCTGTGAAAATTGTTGTGCAGGTAAGGTAACTAATATGCTGGGCTTTAGAGACTGCCCAGTCTCTGTTTGACTGAGGTTACCCATGTTTGTTTAATAGAGTCTGAATGGAGGAGAGGGAGCCACAAAACAGCAGGTGGGCTCACTTAGCTGGAGAACTGGAGACATGATGTCTACACTGCTTGCAAAGAAGAGCAGTGCTGAGAGATGTTTCGTTTTGGGAGTTATAGCTAAATTAAATGCATTCAGTGAACCCTGAAAGGCTGTGTCATCAAGGAGATGGATGAAGTTTAAGAAGGTACTCTTCAATTGATCGAAGTGTTCTGCAGCAGGGGGAAGAAGCTCCATACCAAAAAGGTGCTGCTGTTAGCAGACTCCAGGCAGTTAGGGCTCAGAGACACCCTGGGAGCTGTTCAATTCAGTTATGGTTCAGAGAAGCACTGGGATACTGGAGTTCGGAGATACCTGGGTCAGTGCCAGTAATTAGAGATAGGAGTGCAGCTTTGTGAATCCCATTGAACACAGTCTCAGGAGGAGAACTGAACCACTGGGAAGTGAGCAGTCATCGAGGAAATACTGGTTGGTGTGGCTTTTGAGGGAATTCCGAGGCTAAATCTTTGAAAGTGAAGAATTGAAATCCCTTGTGCAGGAGACAGAGTTTTAACAAGATTTTCTAACTCACGGTGGTCACTGATGTCTGGGTGGGCTCCTGAGAAATCCGTGGGATCTGCCTTGGTTGTATTTGCCATTTAATGTGCAGTATGTTGTGTTCTGCTGTAGTTTGCCTGTTAATTCACATTTACCTCATGCTAATTCTGAATGATAGGGAGAGGTGGTGGCATAAAGGTATTGCCACTGGACTGGTAATTCAGAGACCCAGGGTAATATCCCTTGGTTCAAATCCCACCACAGCAGATGGTGGAATTTGAACTCAATACATATCTGGAATTAAAAGCCTAATGATGACTATGAAATGATTGTCATAAAAAACCATCTGGTACACTGGTGTCCTTTAGGTAAGGAAATCTGCTGGCCTACATGTGACTATGGAACCACAGAAATGTGGTTGACTCTTTAAAATGCCCTCTGAACAAAGGCAATTAGGGATGGCCTAGCCAGTGATGCTCACATCCCATGAATGAAAAAAAAATTGTGGGTTGTTTTACTTTTCTGACTTTGTATAGTAAAGTTTATTTTGTCTGTTTAAAATGGTGGAATCTTATAGCTTTACTCTCCTAGTGGGTAACAGGGATTTAAAATATTGTCCACTTTAAACAAAAAATAAACAAAAAGGTACCTAACTGGATCAGAACAAAAAGTCTTCCTTTCTCCCCTACCCCCACCCCCACAATGTCATGACCAATATTTATGCCTCAAGAAACATCTAAACAAATTGTAGTCATTTACTTTATTGATGTTTATGCGCAAATTGGCTGCCACATTTCCTAAATACAACAGTAACTACATTTTAAAAGTAGTTCATTGGTTGTGAAGTGTTTTGGTACACCCAGAGGCAAAGGTGCAGGTGTTATGACATGGCAGATGATGTGTGCAAGGTTGGCCAAATCCACAAGGGAAACTTGGTTGCGCAATCACAATGGTTTTGCAATTTGTATTTATTACTGGATATGTGCCCTGAATTCAGAAGTAATAAGTCCACCAAGGATTTAGAGGATTTAAAAAATAAATTAAAACATATATTAACAAAATATAAAATATTTCAAGCACATACATAAGACTACAATTACTTACTACTATAATAACTCCTAAAATTCCTAATTGACCTGAACCCTAATACAAGCTCTTTAAGGCAATAGCCTAAAATAGATTTTAGATTTAAATCAGACTCAGCAAGATAACACAATACCCTAGACAGTGGAATTCCAAATGGCTTTTCCCCAGCTTCAGTTTTGTTATATAGCAGATTTATGCACACATGCTGGAGGCTTCATTAAGGCTATTTCACATATTTCTGTTAATAACTTGGCCTTCGGTACATAGCCTTTCATTCTCCTTTATATATGTTTCTCTCTTTTTAACATGTAAATTATATTGTTCCATATGTCTTTGAAACTGTATCTTGCTCATAATATAAAAATTATCATTTTACCAATATATATTGTCAGTAACATCTGGGAAAAATAAACACATTCCTTAGCCTTGCTTATCTGGCTAGTTGTAAACAGACTGATACCTTTGAAACCCTTCATTTATCTAAAAACGCTAATTCCCTTCACACCTTATATGTTAAGCCATCATGTTTACTGATTAGCATGTCAAGCACCTAGCTTCTTTTGGTGATTTCAAACTGGCAGTCTACTGCACTCCAAAAGTAATTAAATCACACACAGACCCAACTATACTTACCCCCATAAACCCACATCACAATAAACTAGAAAAATAGTATGAAAATTATTATACTTTCATCAGAGCTAGATAAATATAAGGCTATCTTTTTAAATTTATGAATATTTTGTGTTTTAAGTCCCTTTTTCTTCATGCAGCAGCAGAATTAAACTATTCTTTTTAAACATTGAAGGTTTTCTTGGTAAGGGAACTGACATTGAGAAAGACAAATTTACAGGCCATCCATGAGCTTTCCCTGTCCCAGACTTAATAGGGGCAAAGAACATGTAAAATTTTGCTCTGAAAAGAGCAGTTGATACCTTAAAAGAGTTTTTTGTAAGAACTGATAGGCCTCAAGATTTCAAGCAGCATTCTCCACCCATTGTCTGGAGGAATAGCTAGAACAGGTGAAAGAAATAGTTGTATATGGTGGAGGATGATATTTTGACAAGACCTTAGTGCTGATTGGTCAAGCTACTGTGTTTGTAATAGCTCTGTTCATATCAACATTCTTGCTGCTGACTGGCCAGGGTGTGTTAACATTCTTGCTGCTGATTGCTCCACTGCGTAGAATGGACAGTTTTGTGTTTCATGAGTAAGGGTAGCCAGATGTCACTGATGAGAAGGCCACTGTCTTGGGGGATGGGGTGGTGTTGGTAGATTACTATAGCCTCCCTGACGTGTTTTGTATGCCAGTGTGTAATGGATGAGATAAGTTGAGAAGTGGACCACTGGATGTGGTGGTTATTAAGATGAGTGTGTTTGACAATAGCTGACTTGTCCTGTTCACTTGTGTTTGAAGTAGATTTGATGTTCCTTGAGTTTAGCATGTAGGCTGTAGCCTGTTTCTCCAACGTAGACGAGTTCACAATTGCATGGTATGCTGTAAATTCCTGGTTTATTTTAAAATGGTTTCTTGTCTTTGTGGGCATGAAGAATGGAGTGGAGGTTCTTAGATGATGTGTATCAGAAATCAATGTCCCCTCATCTGAGAATACTTTGTAATCTGTGCAAGGTGG
Organism: Carcharodon carcharias; assembly: GCF_017639515.1. Taxonomy (NCBI): domain Eukaryota; kingdom Metazoa; phylum Chordata; class Chondrichthyes; order Lamniformes; family Lamnidae; genus Carcharodon; species Carcharodon carcharias. Next base: position 90,723,987 of record NC_054482.1, read on the forward strand.
AACCTATGTAGGGGAGGCTGATTCTTGTCTTAGGAGAAGTAGTTGTTATAGAGCAAGTGACTGGTGGATGTTCGTTAATCTTGTGTGCAGAGTAAGGGAATCCATTGAGTTATAGTGTAGAATTGATATGACGACGTCCCTGTTGATGTTTTTGGTTACTGATGGACTAGGGTCTTCTACTGAGGGTGTTGGAAACTGTGATCTTGATTCTTCCCATCCTAGAAATCATTTTCAGCAGCTCTTTTTATATTAAACAATAGTCATAGAATTGTAGAATAGCAGAGCACAGAAGGAGGCCACCCATCAAGTTTGCATTAACTCTTTCAAACAGAAAACCAGTTAGCCCAAATATCCCTGCATTTTCCTCATTTTCATGCAATTTTTTTCTTCAAATAATTATCTAGTTTTATTTGGAAAGCTACTATTGAATCTGCAGCCACCATCCTATCAGGCAATGTATTCCTAATTCTACCCATTCATTACATACATTTTTTTCCTTATATTGCTTCTTGTTCTTTTGCCAATCACTAACTTCTCCAGTCTATTCATGTAACTGCAATCCCTTATGTCTGAAACAATTATAGTAAACCTCCTCTGTATGATCCCCCAAAGGCTTTACCTCCTTCCTGAAGTTTGGTACCCAAAATTGGACACAGTACTCCGACCTAGTGTTTTATATAAGTTTAGTATAACTTCCAAGGCTTCTGTCTCTGTGGCAGCCTTCTGCCTCATAGGATGATTGTTTGCAGTGTGGTAGTCAACTCTGTCTTCAGTATTGCCTGGAGCGGCTCAGGAGACCCACTCTAATAATGAAATCTCTGCCACATTTACTGCAGAGGAAGACATGTGAGCTAAGAAAGTGCACAATTCATTGGCTTCAGTTTTCTCTGGGCCCTCTTGGCCAGCTGAGCTTTTCATTTCTGCTCATTCTTCCAATGCTCTTCCAAATAGTCAGCCTCCAAATGTCACGGCCATCAGCGACCATCTCCCAGTTGTTATTGTCAATATCTGCCATCTTCATATCTCGTTTTCAGGTATCCTTGTAGCAGAGGCATGGACTCACAAGCAGTTGTGACCCAGTGACCAATTCATCATACAGAAAGTCTTTTCATATACAGCTGTCATCCATCCAATAAACATGGCTGAGCCAGTGTAGACGTCATTGGATTAGCAATGAGTGTACGCTGATGCAATTAGAATGTTCAGGACCTCTGAATCGGTGACTTCATCCTCCCAAGAGATACTGAAGATACTTTTGAGTCAACTAAGGTGGAAAACGTTCAGCCTTTTCTCCTGTCTATGTTAGGAAATAAAAATAGTTCAAATTAAGTTATATTTGTTTTTGTGGGTGTTAGGAATGAGTTTTAGCTTTAAAGTTTAAGTTTGATTTGTATTTCTGTACATGTGTTAAGAAAAGGTCAAGTTGAGTTTTAGTTTCACTTCAAAAAGATGCCTGCATTTCTAATGAGGTATTTACCACTGTTGCAGCTAAGGTAAACAAACAAGAGTGGAAGAATTTTGCTGTTGCCTAGCAACAGGGGTCCAGAGAGGCAAGTCCCTCCCACAGATACACACACACGAGAAACAGCTGTTAGATTTTGGAGGCTGTTCTGAATTCAATTAGTTTTGAAAGAAGCTACCAGAGAGAGATTGGAGCAAAGTGGACAGATAGCAAGTTCCAAGTTAAAGAAAAACCCCAATAATCCAGGCAAGTGAAACAGGGGAAAGTCCCAAGCAGACGTTCTAGTCAAAGGAAGGACAGGAACCTGGAAAAGGTCCTGTCAAGTTAAATTAAGAGCGCGGGGCAAAAGAGAAAGGCTCCAAACTTCAGATTTAAAGACAAAAGCTGCAGAAAGCAGATTAAAGTGAGAGCAGCTTGCAAGAGGCAAGAAGGTCCAAAGAAATGGCTGAAGGTCTGTAACTCTTTGCAATGGGCATGTGACACAGTGGTGTACTGTTGACAGCTGAATCAGAAAGAGAGAGAGAGAGAGTGCATGGAAGGCGCCTGAGAGAAAGCTTGAGTTTGGGAGAAGATTCCAAAGCAAAAATCTTGGAGAGTAGAGATCGGAAGACCTCGTGTGAAAGACAGAGTGCAATGAGACAACACCTACCAAGGCAAGTGGGTTAAGTGGTATAATGGTGACAGCTGAGTCAATGAGAAAGAGTGCGTGGAAGGTATCTGAGAGAAAGTGCCAGTTTGGGAGAAGATTCCAAGGCGAAGCCTTGGAGAGTAGAGATTGGAAACCCTCATGTGAAAGATGGTGTGCAATGAGACAAGTATCTGGGGGGAGTTGAGGAGAGATCCAAAGCATCTGGTTGACGTGGCATCTGTCACTTGGTTTCAGAGTGTGGTGTCTCTGACCACAGGGTGCCTCTGGACTGTGTACTTATGTGGACATTAGGGTATAAGATGGCTTTTGTAACTTGTGTTATCCTGACATAACTGTAAATATCAGTAAAGGTATAGTTGTGGGTGGAGTATTGTAATATACTTCATCTTTTCTTGTTTAATAAATGTTTTATTCTTTTCTTAATTGTTCATCAGCTGACTCCTGTGATTCTGTTCAGTAGCTACTCTCCACGTATCTAAACAAACAAATAAAAGTTAGGATCCATCAAGCTGGATTCCAGCCTGGGATCAGGCTTGTCCAGGGGTAATCTCAGCTGGGATCATAACACCTAGCATATGTTGTAGAGGAATGCGCTGAGGATGCAGGCTTGGTAGACTCGCAGTTTGGTTTACTCAGTGAGGTTGGTGTTGTTCTACACTTTCATACTCGGTTTGGAAATAACAGCTGCAGCCTTTGTGATGTGTGTTAATTTCAGCATCAAGTGACAGGTTGTTGGTGATTGCAGAGTCTAGATAGTGAAGCTATCAACAACCACCAGCTTCAGATTGTCAATGCTGATAGATGACGGGATGACAGCATCAGGATCATACATTTGTCTTCCTGATGCTGATGGCCAAACCAAACTCTTTACAAGCTTGAGAGAATCTGTCCATTTGCTGCAACAGGCATTTGTCAAAATGGCATACCTTTGTCTTGGAACTTAGGAGACCAAGGTTGACCAGCATTCCATCAGTTCTGGTAAGAAGGCACCCTTTGTTGGTGACCTGAAGGCATATGACAGCACCAAAGAGAAGAATATGCCAAAGAGTGTCAGTGCCACAACACAACTCTATTTGACCCCACTATAGATCTCAAAAGTATTCTGATGTTGCCTGTTATAGTTGACCTTACCCATCATGTTGTCATGGAAAGGAGAGATCACACTGAGCACCTTCGGCAGGCAGCCAATTTTCTCCAGCAGCTTAAATAGACCACTTCTGTTTACATGGTCAAATACCTTGGTGAGATCGATGAAGGCAACATTTAGTAGTCTCCCTGATTCACAGCAATTTCCTTGTAGCTGTCAGACTGAGATCATATCAATTGTAGATCGTCCAGTTCTAAAACCATACTGGGATTCTGAGTAGATGCGTTCAGCCAAGATCTGCAGTCTGACACGAGCAACATGGGCAATTAATTTTCCAATGATGCTCAGCAAGGAGATGCCTTGGTACGTGTTGCAATTGCTGCAGTTGCCCTTGTTCTCGTACAGGGTCCCAATCTTTGCATTGTGCTTATCCTAGGGCACTATCCCTACTGGAGGGAGGGGGCAGAGGGACAGAGAAATTTGTGCACATGCTGCAGGAGTGCAGGTTTGCCTTGCAAGAGCAGGTCAGAGGCTGGGAATTCTTTAGCAAATAACTCACCTCCTGACTCTCCAAAGCCTGTCCACCATCTACAAGACACAAGTCAGGAATATGATGAAATATACTCCACTTGCCTGGATGAGTTCAGCTTCAATAACACTCAAGAAGCTCGACATAATCCAGGGCAAAGCAACTCACTTGATCGGCACCCCTTTCACCATCTTCAATATTCACTCCCTCCACCACCAATGCACAGTGGCAGCAGAGTGTGATATATATACCAGATGCATTGCAGCAACTCACCAAGCTGCCTCCGACAGCTCCTTCCAAACCTGCAGCCTCTATCACCTAGAAGGACAAGGGTAGCAGATGCATGGGAACACCACACCTGCAAGTTCTCCTCCAAGCCATACACCATCTTGACTTGGAACTATATCGACGTTCCTTCGCCGTTGTTGGATCAAAATCCTGGAAATTCCTTCATAACAGCACTGTGGATGTACCTATACTGCATGGACTGCAGCAGTTCAAGAATGCAGTTCACCACCGCCTTCTCAAGGGCATAGGAATGGGCAATAAATGTTGGCCTAACCAGTGATGCCCACATCCCATGAAAGTATCAAAAAAAGTATTCTCCCTAGAGTACAACTCAAGATAATGTTCCACCCATTTCTCCAACTGTTTATTGCAGTTAATAATGACCTCCCCTGCCTTTATTTTCAATGCAGTCATTTTCTTTGCTGATGGACCTGTTGACTCTTTAATCCTTTCATACATGCCCCTGACATTCCCTGTGTCAAAGGACATCTGCATATTCTGGCAGGGTTGTAACCAGTAGTCACTGGCATAGTGCCTAGCAGTCGGTTGGACTTTACTTCCAGCGGCTCTTAGTGCTCAGATCTCTCTTGCAATTAATGAGAGCAGACGCTTGGATTCACTGACTGATTCCAACAGAAGCCCACCAAAGCCTGCAAGTGTGGGGAAAACCCTTTTGTCTTCAAACGAGTAGCAGCACCATCTTGAATTTCAGCAACCTCTTAAAGCTGAACCCATAGTTTAACTTTTTTTAACCATGGATCAAAAGTCCAATTTACCAGAACAGTTTAGACACATCCAAGGGCCAAACTGCAAAAGGAAAATGAAAAAAGGTTGGAAAATGTTTATATCAGAACCAAAATTGGAAGATTTGAAATTCCAGATTCAAGCTAAGTATATACCCTTGAAAACACATGAAACACTAAAGTCATCAATGAACCAAACTGTTCAAGGTCTGAACAAACATTTTTTTGAGGTGCCACAGAGGTACAAGAAAGAGATATAGAGCTGAAGAAAATGGTTGGATATTTAGAAGAGAAACTGGAAAAATATTACATTCCAAGGAGATATACGAAGATATGAAAATCAAGAACCTAAAACGGCATGAGAAAGTAGAAGTTCTCAGAAAAGAAAGTGAGGAGTCGCAAAACAATTAGCATAAGCACAATTATAGAATGTGAGCTTGAACAATAACACAGAGGAATTACACTCTACCAAGGAATAAGTGATCACTGCAGAGAATCAACTTTCACGAAAGATGCATTTGATAAGGAAAATCGAGAACTAATGAGAGCACTGGAATGTTGCTTACAGGATGTGAAACACTAGGAAGAGGATGTGAACCACTTAGATGATGAACTTGTAGAAACAAATTCAACAAAAATGGATCTTCAGTTAAAACTTGATGAACTGCAAGCATCAGAAGTCTCCAGTAAGCATCGTGCAAAATGCTACGAACAGGAAAAAGAATTGCTGATGAATCAGAACAGTTGCTTGAAAGCAGAATTAACAACCAAAGCTGATGAACTTCTTGAACATCAGTCCAATCTGGACAACATGAAGGATGAGAAGCACAGTATGTAAGAGCAAATCCAGACTTCAAAAGCAGAAAAGATGAATTCTATGAAATAGATTGAAGATATAATGAATGAATTGAAAGAGCCTAAGGAGCAGTGAGTGACCATGGAAGAAAGATCCTGAAAAAAATTTAATGCCTGGGCAAAGTTGTTAAACTTACATATGAGTTCTACAGAACCCTGAAACAAAAACAAAACTTACCAGTGTTGTTGCTGAGCTGAATGAAAAGATTCATAAGCTCGAAAAACAACTGGAAAAGAAGAAAGTTATCAAAAATTTGGCTTAAGTTGTGAAACAAGTCGTAATGAAAGTCCCACTGTTGAAACATGAACATCTGTATGTGCCGCAGTGGACAGTATGATGAAAGAAGAGGAAATACTATGGAGATGAGCACAGCATTCATCCACTCCAGAAAAAAGGGGATAAATCAACAATTACCTATCACCACAGCTGCCGAATCGACAAAGAGCTGTTCAATAGCAAGAAATGAGAAAAGAAGATAAAAGATACCCAGATGCCAGAATAACCTCCAAATCAGCCTACTGTTTCTCCAACAGTAGCGCAAATGAGATATGGAAGGGTCATAAGGCCTCCAGACCGTATGAACCTTTGAACCCAGAGACTTGAAGGGGAAAGATGGAGTAGTAATAACAATATAAATACATGGAGTAAACTAGATTAACTTGAAATACATTGGATAAAGACTTGGGTGAGGTGTCACATAAGGGTCTGACATATGTAGGGTTAACATGGGACTGAGCACAGTACCGCCCACATAGTGAAGAGAACACATGACCCACACCTTGGAGCTGGGCAGAAACAAAAACAAAAAATGCTGGAAAAACTCAGAAGGTCTGACAGCATCCGTGGAGATAAACACAGAGTTAACGTTTTGAGTCCATGTGACTCTTCTTCAGAGCTAAAGGGAAGTAGAAATATGGTGAAATATATACTGTTGAAGGGGGGTAGAACAGGTGAAGCTGGATAGAAGGCCAGCAATAGATGTAGGCAAAGGAGAGATTGCAAAAGATGTCATAAACAAAAGGTCAAAGGGTTGTTAATAGTGGTGATGCTGGCTACAGGAGGTGCTATTGGTGACATTAAGAGTGGAAAGCAGAGTGTGATAATGCCATGACCATGGTAAGCACTCTGGAAAGTGACAGATGGTGCTCGTGGGGGTGGGGTGGGGTACGGGGAAGGGGACGGTGGTGGGAAATAAGATCAAAAAAGTTAAAAGCTGGGGATAAAACAATGAATAAAATGAAAATAAATTTTAAAAATAATAATGAAAACAAGTGGGAAAAATTATAAAATAAATAAATTTTTAAAATTTAAAAATAAAAATGAATAAGAAAAAAAGGGATCAAAAAGGGGGTGAGGATGGAGGAAAGAGTTCATGGTCTGAAATTGTTGAACTCAACTTTAAGTCCAGAAAGCTGTAAAGTGCCTAAATGGAAGATGAGGTGCTGTTCCTCCAGTTTGCGTTGAGCTTCACTGGAACATTGCAGCAGGCCAAGGACGGACATGTGGGCATGACAGCAGGATGGTGTGTTGAAATGGCAAGTGTCAGGAAGGTCTGGGTCATGCTTGCGGACAGACTGAAGGTGTTCCGCAAAGCGGTCACCCAGTCTGCGTTTGATCTCCCCAATGTAGAGGAGACCGTACTGGGAGCAGCAAATGCAGTGGACCACATTGAAGGAGGTGCAAGTGAAGTCCTGCTTCATTTGAAAGGACTGTTTGGGCCCTTGGATGGTGAGGATGGGGGAAGTAGACACAGGTATTGCACCTTCTGTGATTGTGTGGGGAGGTGCCATGGGAGGGGACTGAGTTGCTGGGTGGGACTGGAGGATTGGACCAGGGTGTCCCAGAGGGAATGGTCCCAACGGAATGCCAACAGTGGGGTGAAGGTAAGATGTGTTTGGTGGTGGCATCATGCTGGAGTTGGTGGAAATGGCGGAGGATGATCCTTTGAATCACTTTCACATGATCCATCTCCGACGCTTCCCTTCCCTTCCTTGACCTCTCTGTCTCAATTTCTGGTAATAGACTGTCCACTAATATTCATTATAAGCTCACCGAATCCCTTACCTACCTCAGCTACAGCTCTTCACACCCTACTTCCTATAAGGATTCCATCCCATTCTCTCAGCTCCTTCGCCTCCGTCGCATCTGTTCCGATGATGCCACTTTCCAAAACAGTGCTTCTGACATGTCTTCCTTCTTCCTTAACCGAGGTTCCCCACCCTTGGTGGTTGAGAGGGCCCTCAACCGTGTCAGACCCATCTCCCACCCCTCTGCCCTCACACCTTCCTCTCCATCCCAGAATCATGATAGGGTCCCCCTGTCCTCACTTTTCACCCCACCAGCCTCCACATTCAAAGGATTATCCTCCGTCATTTCTGCCAACTCCAGCATGATGCCACCGCCAAACACATCTTACCTTCACGCCCCCTGTTGGCATTCCATAGGGACTGTTCCCTCTGGGACACCCTGGTCCACTCTTCCATCACCCCCAACACCTCAACCCCCTCCCACGGCACCTTCCCATGCAATCACAGAAGGTGCAAACCTGCCCCTTTACTTGCCCCCTCCTCACCATCCAAGGGCCCAAATACTCCTTTCAAGTGAAGCAGCATTTCACTTGTACTCCCCTCAATTTGGTCTGCTGCATTCGCTGCTTCCAGTGCAGTCTCCTCTACATTGGAGAGACCAAGCGCAGACCGGGTGACCGCTTTGCGGAACACCTTCGGTCTGTCTACAAGCATGACCCAGATCTTTGTGTCGCTTGCCATATCAACACACCATCCTGCTCTCATGCCCAAATTTCTGTCCTTGGCCTGCTGCGATATTCCAGTGAAGCTCAACGCAACCTGGAGGAACAGCACCTCATCTTCTGATTAGGCGCTTTACAGCCTTCCGGACTTAACATTGACTTCAACAACTTCAGACCATGAACTCTCTCCTCCATCCTCACCCCTTTTTGATCCCCCCCACCGTTTTCTCTTATTCCTTTTAATTTTTTTATTTTTATTTATTTAATAATTTTTTCCTTTTCAAAATTTATTTCCATTTTATTCATTGTTTTATCCCCAGCTTTTAGCCTCTTTGATCTTTTTGTCCCACCACCATCCCCTCCTCCCACCCCACCCCCACCAAGGCCATCTGTCACTTTCCAGAGTGCTTATCCTGGTCCTGCCTTTATCACACTCTGCTTTCCACTCTTAATGTCACCTCCTTTAGCCAGTACCACCACTATTAACAACCCTTTGACCTTTTGTTTATGACATCTTTTGCAATCTCTCCTTTGCCTACACCTATTGCTGGTCTTCTATCCAGCTTCACCTGTTCTACCCCCCCTTCAACAGTATATATTTCACCACATTTCTACTTCCCTTTAGCTCTGAAGAAGTCACACTGTATCAAAACGTTAACTCTGTCTTTCTCTTCATAGATGCCGTCAGACCTTCTGAGTTTTTCCAGCATTTTCTGTTTTTGTTTCAGATTCCCAGCATCCGCAGTATTTTGCCTTTACCTTAGTGGACGGGGCCATGCGCACAAGCAACATGAAGAAAGCTCCTAGCTTGAATCCTTTACTGTATATATGTACATAGTTCCTGTAGTTAATAAATACATAGTTAGCCTACCTGAGACTACGAAGACTTCATTAAGACCTGCCGAACAGTATCCAACACCTTACAACATTAGCCTCGAACCAAACAGCATTTTTCAGCTCTCGTTTCCTATATGTTGAGACTGAGGTCTTGCAGTCGTGTATCCAAGTATGTTCCATTTTGCCTCTCCATTCTATATAGGAATATCAGAGAATGCCTGTCCAATCAAGTCACGGAACTGTTGGCTTTCATCTAGGTTGACAGTATTGCTGACATTGATACGAGGATGGTGTTTCAGCTTTGAATGAAAATTCAAAGGTTGCATCCTAACCCTGGTACATATCAGGAAGTGATCTGTATCACAGGCAATGCAGTGGTACCTGTGCATGTTCAGAATGCTGTTCAGAGAGTCACACCTGGTTATGATCAAATCCAGCTGTTGCCAAGCCATGATCTTGGATTTCTCCAGGATACCTTGCGGCATTGTTTGTTCTGAAAAGTGTTAGTTACACAAAGCTTGCGGTAGTCTCTGTCTCTGTCCATTCTCATTTATCGTTCCTAGGCCACAATGTCTGAGGCAGGAGGGCTATGCCTCGTGGATTGAAATTCCCCAGCAGGTAAAGATGTTCTGACAGCAGTATTAAGCTACTCATAGGACTGGTCTTTCACCTCTGCAGTGGAGCAGAGTGTTGGAATATAAATAGTCATGAGGTTAACTGGCCCTGTTTTAGTTGAGGGTCACTTGGAGACAACACGTTCTGAACCATTGTGAGGGGTTCTATCATCGAGGGTACCAAGTTCCTTACAGTGATACTACACCTTACACACTTCCTCTGAACTCTTCCCCTACTGGATGAACATGCAATGTGTTGCTTTCAGTGATCTGCTCTTGGCGAGCCTGATCCCTTATATGGGTGCTGTGTTGATGTTGAGCCTATCAAGTTCCATGTTGATCACAGTTGCCTTGTGTGCATTATTGACCAGCTCCTAGTTATCTGAGAGTCCTGTGCACATGGTCCTGATGTTTCAGCTGGCAAATCAAAGACCTGGCATCTTATTTTCATTTGTTTTGTTTGTTTGCCCAGTGCAATGGATTCCACCTACTTGTTAAGTAGAGACTCTGAACTCCAAGCAACCATTGAGGCAGATGGATACATGGGGGTCAGCACCTTACTAGTCGAGGGCTGCCTGACTTGAGCTGGCCCAGTGGGACACAATATTCCCTCTCACTCTGGGAGAGAGCCCATAGCACTGTTCTCTATGCCAGTTGAGTTGGGCTTATCATTCATATTTGCTATCTCCCATATTGTGTTAACACTCTGCAGTGAAAAAGGAGTATCATTTCCAGGGCTCAAGCGTGGGCAAAATTTATGGAGGGCTGCCCAAACATCAGGGCGCCCTCTCTACCTCCTGGTTGAGTCCAAAGGAATGCAAAGCACTACATTTGACACCATAGTGGTTGCATGTGTTGCCAGAAAGATTATATATTTAGACATCAGTCCACCTTTGGACTCCACTCCAGACCTTTTTTGTCAGGGTTTACTCCCTTAGCCTTTAACTCTCCTGGGGTATCCACAAGGCAGTTCACCCACAGCTGGGAGTTTGGTTCATGAGTGCCAGGGGGTTCCACATGTCAGTGGGCCTGCATACTGCATTTCAGGGGGCTAAACCTCCTCTAAGTTTCTCTGAAGTTTTAGCCTGGACCATGAGGGCCTTGGTTTCCGTGTGTTGTAACGAGAGGGCACAGCTGAACACTTGCCGATGGAGAGGCTGCATACTGATAGAGAGAGACTTACACATTTGCCTGTCTTTTATGCATTGCTGCTAACCATTGGTAAGCTGAAACTGAGATACAAGCTAGCATACAAAAGTGGAGATTCATCCACGCACTAGATGCACCACTTTAGCTAGTGTTACAGACAGGAGGGTGTTTAATTTAATCAGCACTAATTTCTCCTCTCACCACTTGTCCATAAACAGAAAGGTGTTTTGATTTGTTTCCCTCTTTATAACCAGCGGCATATTTCCCAGCTCTCAGTTTTTGTGTGATCCAATTTTCTACTCATAACCCCATAGCAAATTCAAGCTAGGATGAACTCAAAGGGTTAGTTTATTTGCATACATTCAAAATGTGGGGAGGGTAATAACATCACCACCTCGCATCCATATAGTTAAAAAGAGGGATAGAGAGTAGAAGGTTTTACAGTACGGAGACCACAGAGAAAATAAATATTGTTTCACATGGGTTCCAGAGGCCAGAATCAAAGTCTAATGAGGTATTCTTTCATGGAGGTCAGCAGGCAGAAAACCAATGTTGTAAAATTCACTTTCCTGGTCATATGGCCTTCACAAGATAAGATTGGCATGCAGAGATGAATCACCGATGGCACACAATTTCCAGCAAAAGCAGTGTAGACGGGGCCAGATGTTTCACCTGGGCAGAGCTCCTTGCCTGTGAGGCTACTAGTCAGATGATTAAAAAGCAAGCTGATCAGCAAGGCAATATTAGCTGGTTCAACAAGCCAGAGGCCAATGTCACATGACCCCCCCCCCCCCCCACCTCTCCACCTGGTCTCCAACAAAGGATGTGTATCCATCATTTGGAATGCAGTTGGGTTTCGAAGATTGCTAAATGTCTCAGCCATGGCGAACTGAAAGAAAGGCTGCAGGGCCTACTGTCTTAGCAGACCATCAGTCTTCTTCTGGCCAGCTTGGGTTATTAAATGCAGATGGTCTTTGTATAGCTCTCTTTGAAGTTGAGCTGTGCAGTCCACAGATGGTCATTAGTGGCTTCTCAGAGATAACGAGTTGCAAGTTTCCCTGAAACTGCAACGTGGCTTCTTTTGTTCAGGGGTCACAGACAGACATCGGTTCAGCCACTTTAAGGATCTTGTTCATTTTTAAAGTTTATGAAATAGCCATGAGGATACTATATATATTTTATAAAAATGTACAGGGTTGAGGTCTTAGTCCCTCACACTAGCTTTTGTACTGTCTCTATTCAAGCTCAGGATCCCATGTACTTTATTAACTGTTTTGACAAACTGTGCACAGGCAGCCCTAGGTCTCTCTCTCTCTCCTTACACCCCCTTTAAAATTATGTCATCTGGCTTGTATTGTCTCCTCTCATTCTTCCTGTCAATAGTGTCATCTCACACTTTCTTGGATTGAATTTTGTCTACCAAAGAAAGATATACTTGCCATAGAGGGAGTGCAACAAAGGTTCACCAAACTAATTCCTGGGATGGAGGGATTGTCCTATGAGGGAAGATTAAATAGACTGGGCCTTTATTCTCTGAAGTTTAGAAGAAAGATGATCTCATTCAAACATACAAAATTCTTACAAGCTCAACAAGGTAGATGCAGGAAGGATGTTTTCCCTGGCTGTGGGACGGATGGCAGGGTGGTGTGGGGGGGGGGGGGGTGGGGGGGGGGGTGTCTAAAACCAGGGGACACAATCTCAGAAAAAGAGGCTGGCCATTTAGGACTGCGATGAGGAGGAATTACTTTAATCAGAGGGTGGTGAATCTTTGGAATTCTCTGCCCCAGAGGGCTGTGGAGACTCAGTCATTGAGTACATCCAAGACTGAGATCAATAGGTTTCTACATATTAAAAACATCAAGGGGTATGAGGATAATTCAGGAAAATGGTGGTAAAGTAGAAGATCAGCATGATCTCATTGAATGGTGGAGACGGTGTGAAGGGCTTAATGGCCTACTCCTGCTCCTATTCCTAATTTCTTATGTACCATTATGTCCACCCATTCCACCAGCCTTCCATGTTCTCTTGATGTCTGTTACTCCCATCCTCGATGTTTACAACATTTCCAAGTTTTGTGTCATCTCCAAATTTCAAAGTTGTACCCTTTACCCACAAGTTCAAGTCATTAATATATATCCAAAGCAGCAGTACTGAACCCCGAGGTACAATAGTATATATCTCCTAACAGCCTGTAAAAACAGCCATTGAGCACAACACTCTGTTTTCTATCCCATCCTAGAAACATTCCCAAATTCAATCTGGTCTGTATGGAATTTATATATGACCTTCTGCCTACTGATTGTGAAGCATGGTTTTATAATGAAGGATTTCTGCCCTCCAGTGGTTAGTGGCTATCATTTTGCTTCACTCAAAGTAGCAGTTAATATTTGCAAGAGAGCTCTTAAGGTGCACCTGAAGAATAGATTGTTACAATACATATTTCAATACTTCAGCAGTCATATGGTGAAGGGGAGGAAGGAAATTCAACAGAGCAACCAAAGTTGCAATTGCAATTGCTATCCCAAGAACTCCTCTTATTATTAAAACATTTTTTAATTTGAATATATGTTCATTGAATTGAAAGTATGCAACAAAAAAAATCCTGTTAATTTGTTTAATTCAAACTGGGTAATCTGATTTTTTGGATAAAGAAAAGTTTTGAATTAGCGGGTAGACTATATTCAAACAAAATGACTGCAGTTACAGATGAGATATGTCAAGGAACAGTGCAAATAGGATTTGGATGATTATTAAAAGGGTTGCTTGATAGTCTTGTACAGGACCTGAATATTTCTGAAAAGAGAGATATGTGGCTGAAGCTTTTTGTCTTGCAATCATCAGGACAAATGCAAGAATGCCAAATTTCAAATGATCACAGATACTTATATTACAGGAGAAAACGGGAAGATTTTTGTTTACCATTTTTCTTCCATCGCCAAATTCCAACCTCAAAAAGACACAATGGACAGAATATTGTGCTTGTTAGGCAGACGCGTGTCCGACCCGTACGAGCGTAAAATGATGCATGATGACGTTGGGCGAGTGTCCCATCATCGCACACTCACGCGATATTTCGGTCGGCGGGCGCATGCATGAGTCGGCCTGCCAACAATTAAGCAGCCCCTATCAAGGCCCTTAATCAACTAATTGTTTGGAATTTTTTGCTGCCCGTCCAACCGTTTCGTTGGCAGACGGGTGAAAAGGCTAAGCGGCCTTTGCATTTTTGGCGAAACCTCATCCACTGTCAGTTTGAGGCTTTGTCCAGTGATTTAAAAAAATTAAAAATTTTTGCACTCATAGTTTACATGTCCCTGCTCATGTGATAGAGTCACATGAGGGGACATGTTTTCATTATTTTAAAATTCTTTATTTATATTGATAAAATTCTTCAGCTCCCTGAGGCAGCTCTGAGCAACAACAATGCTTGTGCTTCTGCCATCCCCACCCTGGTAGCGCTGAGCACTGCAGCACACCTTTCACACTGGCTGGCCGCTAATTGGCCAGCCAGCGTGAAATCCATGTCGGGGCCCGAGTGTAGATGACGGTCAGCTTCGCAACCGCTCCTGGGCCCACCGACCATCCCCGCTCGTGAAGGCAAAATTCTGCCCAATGTTACCACTCTGCGACATACCTAAATTTAACTAGAAAACGATGTACTCAATGTTAATCTAGAATTGTGCAAAATGAGAAACGTTAGTGATAGAAATACAAAGCTAGCACAGCATATTTGTTTTTGTCATATCAGGAGCTTAAGACTAAGGCAAATTATGCTATTTTTTACAAAGTGAGAGGTATTCGTTTTGATTGATAAAATTATGTAGTTGGAAGTCCATCATACTGTTAGCCCTAAATTAAACTTTCTACCAGAGTGGCCAAGATGGACACTCTCTCCAATTTTTCCTGTGCAATGGAAAAAATGTTAGTTTTTGCTTTTATAATGGCTGAGATCAGAATTTCTTTAGTATGGGTCATGGTGCACACACATACATTTCCTTCTGCCTCATATTTATTGCTGCTCTCATTGCACTGCTTACTGTTCAGGTTTATTTCCTGATAATCAAATTAATTAATATTTTACTCATTGTTCTGTGTCCAATAGGAATTGTAGAGTAACATTAATTATCATAAGTATGCAACATTATCACCTACAATAACATACAATAAACTGTAAATATATTATAATACAAACTATATACAGCGACACTTCAGGCAATAGCTACTTAATGCATATTAAAGTGGAGATTCCTAATATTATACTATTGCAAGCTATTTAGTAGGCTTAATGCTAAAATGACTTTTTCAGAGATTTTGGCAACCAATATTGTAATAGCCTGAAGAAAGATATACGAAACTTAAGCACTAACTGAATTAAATACCTTTTGTTATTTGAGTAGAAATAAAGCAAAGGGTCATTGCACTTACAGTTCTTATAATGTGTTCTTTTTCCAATTTGTAGCCAAGCTATTATCTGTCACAGGAGAAAATCACTGATTTTCTACTACTGGTGCAAATTATGTCAAAAAGATTAGGAACTGATGTTAATCCCACCCAAAAAAAATTTGCTAATAGCACTCAAATGTTGTGTCAACTCAATCGCATCATTATTTATAGATCAGTTGCAAACAGGGACAAATTTAAATTTCACTCTAGTCCTTAACAGCCTTTGCAAAGGCAGAAGGGGTGAAAGATTAAAGGGAAAGGGAGTGCTGCATCTGACTGACAGTCACTGGGTATGAAACCTAATGCAATATGTTAGTAGCAAGTGACAGATGCATTTGGTTATATGCTGGTCCAGACTCTGAAGACACTTTCCCATAACCTTTGGCAGGTATCTAAAACAATACGAGTAAATATGGCCTGTGACAGATGCAGCCAAATGATAACCTACCTTCTTTCAAGCAGTATCACAAAAAATGTGAGATGCTGATTTTGGGGTGCATTAATCATGTCAAAGTGAATTATGGCCACTACTGTCTGCTGCTGTGCATACTGATCTGCCTACACAGTATTCAAGGGCATCCTCACCTGTGTGTATCACACTGATCATCATCTTCCCTGCAACTCAGGTGAAAGGATTTCTGTTGGAAAACCAACCATTAGCAGTTATGTGCTTCAAAGACAGAACAGTTGGCAGAAAGATATGACAGAACTTAAGTGTCAGAAGGATTTTGTAAAGTTAAGAAAAAGTGCTCAGAAATGGTCTCAAAAACAACTGAAATAATCTTTTTGATCATTTAAACTGACTTACTTGTGCTACTCTGTGTCTACAAACTGAGTAATGAAGTTACAAATGGCACTAATGGAAAAGGACGCAAGAGGCACTAGAGTACATACGAACATACCTACGAATGAGGAGCAGGAGTAGGCCACTCGGCCCCTCGAGCCTGCTCCACCATTCATTAAGAACATGTCTGATCTGATTGTAACCTCCACTCCAAATTCCTGCCTACCCCTGATAACCTTTCCACCTTTGTTTATCAAGAATCTATCTAGCTCTGCCTTAAAAATATTCAAAGACTTTGCTTTCACCGCCTTTTGAGGAAGTAAGTTCTAAAGGCTCACAACCCTCTGAGAGAAAAAAAAATTCTCCTCATCTCTATCTTAAATGAGTGACCCCTTATTTTTAAACCATGACCAGTGTAGATTCTCCCACGAGAGGAAACATTCTTTCCACATCCACTCTGTTGAGACTCCTCAGGATCTTAAAGATTTCAATCAAGTCACCTCTTACTCTTCTAAACTGCAGTGTATACAAGCCTAACCTGTCCAGCCTTCCCTCATAAGACAACCCACCATTCCTGGTATTAGTCTAGTAAGCCTTCTCCGAAATGCTTCTAATGCATTTACATCTTTCCTTAAATAAGGAGACCAATATTGTACACAGTACTTCAGAAGTGGTCTCACCAGTGCTCTACATAGCTGAAGCATAACCTCCTTACTTTTGTAATCAACTCCCCTCCCCTCACAATAAACAATAACATTCTATTAGCTTTCCCAATTACTTACTATACCTGCATACTAGCCTTTTGTGAATCAGATACCCAGATCCCTCTGAATCTCAGAGCTCTGCAATCTCTCACCATTTAAATAATATTCTTTTTATTCTTCCTGCCACATCCTGCAAATTTTCCTACATTATACTCTATTTGCCAGATCTTGACCCACTCACTTAACCTATCTATGTCACGTTGTAGCCTCCTTACATCCTTTTCACAACTTACTTTCCTACCTACCTTTATGTCATCAGCAAATTTAACAGCCACACCTTCAGTCCCTTCATCCAAGTGTCAAGAAACTATCATATTTTTCCTAATATTGCTGTGGGATATTTTAAAACAGGCATATCTGTGTGTGTGTGTGTGTGTGTGTGTCTGTGTGTGTGTGTCTGTGTGTGCGCGCATTTGTGTATAGTTCTGTGTGGCTAATTTAATTAAACTAGAGACAATTAGAATGCAAGGTTAAAATTATCAACAAAGTGAGGTGTAAAACAGGCATTTGAAATGGAGTTGAGTAAAGCTAGGGTGAGGTCAACAGATACGGTGTGAATGAAATTTGCATTTTTAGATAAGTGGGAAAGTTTGATTTTTAAAGGGACATGATAAAATGTTTACAACTGGCAAGATAAATAAGGCAAGGTTATTACATTGATTTTTCCCAAAATGCTGGCCATAATGATAATATAAAAGATTTTTATATTCTGGGAAAAATAACTTCTAAAGATAAGTGGAAACAATGGGATTTACAAATCATAAGGGATAAAACATATTTAAAGAAGGGTGGAAGGCTGTGTGAGGGGTAGCCATGTGAGATTTTGCAAGTTGACTGTGTGAAACAGACTTGGGGGAAAAAGCTTCTAACCACCAAACAGATGTTTGCTGTTCCAGTAACCAAAGTTGTGTTAAAAACCTTTGGAAGTCTATTGTCCAGTGGATGCTTGTGGTAAAGTTGCTAAATGACTTTATAAATTGGGACTCCATTTGGACTGTTGCATTGGGCTGATAAGTGGCAAATAACATTCACGCCATACAAGTGCCAAGCAATGACCACCTCCAACAAGGGAGAATCTAACCATCGCCCCTTGACATTTAATGGCATTACTATTGCTGAATCCCTCACTATCAACATCCTGAGGGTTACCATTGACCGGAAACTGAACTGGACTAGCTATATAAATAGTGTGGCTACAAGAACAGGTCAGAGGCTAGGAATCCTGCTGTGAGTAACTCACCTCCTGACTCCCCAAGGCCTGTCTACAAGACACGTCAGGTGCGTGATGGGATACTCTCCACTTGCCTGGATGAGTGCAACTCCAACAATACTCAAGATGATTGACACCCATCCAGGATGGAGTAGCCCGCTTGATTGGCACCCCTTCCAGAAACATTCATTCCCTCCACCACCAATGAATAGTGGCAGCTGTGTACCACCTACAAGATGCACCACAGAATCTCACCAAGGCTCTTTCAACAGTACCTTCCAGCCCACAACTGCTACTATTTGGAAGGACAAGGGCAGCAGATACATGGAACACCATCATCTGGAAGTTCCCCTCCAAGCCACCTGCAATCCTGACTTGGAAATATATCACAGTTCCTTCACTGTTGCTGGATCAAAATCCTAGAACTCTCTCCCTAACAGCACTGTGGGTGTACCTACACCACGTGGCAACAGCGGTTCAAGAAGGCAGCTCACCACCATCTTCTCAAGGGCAATTAGGGATGGGCATTAAATGCTGGCCTAGCTAGCGAAGCCCACATTCCGTAAATGAATTTTTAAAAAACCTACCTTCGCAAAATCGCCCCTCATACCCACATAGTACAGTAGATTGCTGTTCATCTGTTTCTCACCATTAGAATAACTCAGCTACAATGCGTTAATTTTATGGTTTTTCTTTTTCAGGGGAAATAAGCATGTGCACAAATACCAATGTTTAAATTATGAAATAGCACATTAGCACTAAACATCAATTTTCAATTCATGAAGGTGAGTATAGATATCAAATCAAATCATGAAGCAGTACGTTAGGTACATAAACAATATCATGACTCAGAGGCAGATGTTGAAATTTGTGTGACAGCACAATGTGTATAAAAACAGACATGAGGCAATATCGGAGGTAGGAGCACCAAGGGCAGAATCATCCCAGATTTGCATTAAGTGCGGTAGTGGGTGGATAAAATGTGGTTCTACCCGTCAGCCACGATGGTGGGTTTTCACATTGTATCGTCCTAAACCTGCCGCATTATTTTGAATTCCCGGGAAACATGCCGTTTCCATGGCGGGCGAGTGAATGAGAGCCTGCCCACCATCATCTCACTGCTTAGTCACTCCAGGCACCATATTTAAAGTCCAGCCATGCGAACACATCTCAGTGCTTCCAACCCACAACTGCTGCAGGAAAGATGTCTATGAAAGGCAAAAAGACTGCAGCCCTCATGTTCAGCGTCGTGTCACTGGAATGTCTTTTGGATGCTGTGGAATCCCGCTGGGATGTCTTCTACCCCCATTCTGGCTGCAGGATGGGCAGCAGCATGACCAACCAGGCTTGGGAGGCAGTGGTCAGCGCCATGCCCTTCAAAAGAGGATAGTTACCCAGCGTGTCAAAAGGATGAATGATCTCCACCGTTCCGCCAGCGTAAGTCACTCTTCTCATCACTCTCAAACTCACATGCTCTCAGACCCATCACACATCGACAAGGCCCTCACTCACTGCCAGTTCAAGGGACATCACTGTTCATTCTCTCATACTCACTGTCATTGTCCTCATCCCATCCATGGGACCACTCACCACCCAAACATGCCAGGCCTATTTATCACATGGCCTGGCGGGCATCCTGCTTGCTGAGTTTTTCCAGGTAATTCTGTTTTTGTTCTGCTTACACTTCCTCCATCTCTATTCATGCAGGAAAAACTGGCACACAACAACAGGGAGAGGTCGCAGAACGGTGGAGAAATGCCTGAAATTAAGATCCTCACGGAGCCTTTCAGCTGGCCGGTGACAATCTGGACCGGTCCTGTGCTGACGGTGAGGTCGGCAGTGCTCTACCAAGTAAGGGTCCAGTAGTGCAACATCCATCAGACAACCATGCCATGAGTGATGTGTCCTGTTCCACAGGCCATTGCCATGCACTAATTATCTCCCCTAGCTTCCGTAGGCACATCTGGGAAACAGCCAGTGGAGTCCATGACCCAAGGTCAAAATCAAGTCCTGAAGAAACCTCTGAAGAGGAATCTGGAGTCAACCTCTTTGAAGTCCCATCACAGTGCTCAGCCATACCCTCCACCAGCACAGAGACACACAACTCGGTGGGGCGTAGCTTTAGAATAGCCTCGGGATCACAATCTGGTGAGCACATCACACTGCCTGATCCACATCAGGCAGTGCGGGAGTTGCCTGGTGTCCAGCACCTGAAGGACTGCTGGAGGCCAGAAATTTGCTGAGTCCAAGTCAGATGACAAGCCTCTGGACTCAGCCATGTTACAGTTGCTGGACCTGCAAAGGCAAGCTCGGGAATGTCAGGAAGGGATGTCTGCTGCACTCCAGGACATTGGTCCTGCACTGCTGCATGGGCTCAACTCAATTGCTGATGCCAATGTTGGCCTCCAACAGTGTGTACACAAGAGGGGTGCCAGGCAGCTTGATCTCGCTCCAGCTTCCCCTTCTCCTCAAGGAGTCAGCCTGTGGTTCTTGGGCACCCACAGGGAGGAGGATCAGCATCCAGGGCCATCCATCCAAGTGACTCCGGGAGTGTCCGGCTCATCCAAATCCCCTCTTCCTGTGATCCAAGCAGCTCCAGCTCCACAGGCCAAGGAGGGTGCCTCTGCCACACAGCAGCACCCTGAAAGCAAGCTAGGACCCTCCAATTCTCAGCCCTCTAGAGGATGCCTGCCAAGTTCGTTACAGGCAGGGGGTTGCAGTCAGCGGGCTGCCTCCACCTCTGCTGTGGATGTCCAGGGAAAACCAAGACGTAGCAGCAGGTTTAGGAAAGTTAAAAGGAATTTATTTCACAGCCTGGGCACGGGTGTTAATTATTTGTACATGCTGTTGTCAATAAACTCCCAAGAATGTCTGCCTCTGAATCATGATATTGTTCATGTACCTAACATGCTGCTTCATGATTTGACTTGATATCTATACTCTCCTTCATGAACCGAAAATTGATATTTACTGCTAATGTGCCTCCTCGCTGTCATCCCCATTGAATGTCCTCATTGAAGGAGACCTTCAGCTCCTGCATCTCCTCCTCAGTCAGCTCGTGTCCCCGTTGCAGCACCAGGTTGTAAAGGGCGCAGCAATGATGATGATGCATGACATATTCTACGGACAGTATTGCAGGGCTCCACCAGACCGGTCCAGGCACTGGGACCTCATCTTCAGCATCCCAATGGTCTGCTCCACCAAGTTGCGTGCTGCAGCATGAACCTCATTATACTGTCACTTTGCTGCAGCCTGAGGCTGCTGCACGGGTGTAATCAGCCATGGCCTCTGCGGGTAGCACTTGCCCCCAAGGAGCCATCCCTGCAGCTTCTGTAGACCCTGGAAGACTTCAGGGATCTGTGACCAACTGAGGATTTAGGAGTCATGAACACTCCCAGGAAACCTTGCACACACCTGCAGGATGTGTTTGTGGTGGTCGCACAGCAGCTACATATTCAGCAAATGGAAGCCCTTGCAGTTGGCATAGTTGACCGCTTCTTGCGATGGAGATCTGAACATCACATGAGCGCAATCAATCACACCCTGTACCTACGGGAAACCCGAGATCTGGACATATCCAATCGCTCTTGCATCCTGGCTGTCCTGGTCCCAGGGAAAATGCACAAAGTTGTGTGCTCTTGCAAAGATGGCATCTGTGACCTCATAGATGTATTTGTTGGTGGAGGCTTGTGAGATGCCACAGAGGTCGCCTGTGGAACCCTGAAAGGGGCCACTGACGTAGAAATTGAGCGGTCACTTTCATGGCCACTGGCAGTGGATGCCCTCCATGTTCTCATGGTGCCAAATCCTGCAGTGGCTAGCATATGTGACCGACCAGTTCCCTAGACATGCACAGTCTTCGGCAACACTGGTTCTCAGTCATCTGCAGGAATGAAAGACGGTGCCTATAGACCTTGGGTGTCGCTAGGCGCTGACCAGTGATGGCTTGCTGTGGTTCTTCAGCGGCATGTGCAAGAGCCCAAGCCGTCCCTTCTTCCTGAGATTGCTGCTCCTGCCTCTGTGCATCCAGGAGCCTCAGTCGCCCTCTCTCCTCCATCTCTTTGCTCTTTGTAGGCCATCAGGCAAACAGCTAGTTCACCAGGCTCCATGATCCTGATGTACTCCTCCTGCAGAATAAAAGGGAGATGCACGTGGTTAGCATGGGTACACTAAGAACCTGTCCTGGTTAAGTGTGAAGGCCCCTTAACGCTTGCTGGAGAGTGCTGGCCACCACTTGGATGGCCGGAGATTAGTGTGCTACATGGCTGCCTGAAACCCCACCCACTTCCACCCCACTCCACTTGACCGATTGGTGACAGCTTTGCCCATTGCACTGCATGCTGGGCTCTCAGCTCAGACGTAGACATTCTGTGGGCAAGGCTGCACTGTTAGCTTGAACCATGGGGAGACTGGTCCAAACCGGGATGTTGACATTGCAAGGGGCTGTGAGCGCCTCCACCAGTGACTGCTCTATTGCTAGCTTTAATCAGGAGATTGTACAACCTGTGCAGTTGTCCAACTGTTCTGCAGTCCACTAAAATGCTCATGATTTTGCAGTCTTTGCCGGGTGGTGAAAAGCTTTGGAGCTGTTGGTGGCACTTTGATTCGATTGGATTCGGGTTTCCAGCTTATGTGCCCACTCAAACAATGCAGAGCCATCAATGTGGCTGTGCCTGATCTGTCTCAGTTGCAGAGGGGTGGTCATTTTATACAGGTTTCCCTAATGCGTGGCTGCTTCTCTCACCTGCCCTACCACCCCATCCCAAAGAATGACTGTTTCCTTCCCCATCAGGGTAGGTTTGGGACACAGAAACAGTTGCAGCTCCAGTTTCCTGCCTCTGAAGCAAAAAATTCAGCCCATAGTGAGAGAATATATCTTGAAATAGTGCACCTCAAATCATAATCTTCCACCTATTATTTTTAATGGACGGGAAATCATGGCGGCAGCATCCGATAAACGTATGCGGGGAATGTTAGAACAGAGAATTGCCTCCATTATTTCAATTGTGGCCTATCTACCAATCCATATTAAGCTAAGAATAACATTTCAGTCTATGGTGAAATAGTTTTGCATTCCAGTATCTCATGAACTTTATTGAAAGCTATCATATAGTAATGAATGGATCAATGATGGCCTCCAAATCCTTCTCTGCTCCATTTCTAAGATGCATCATATCTCTCTTATGTTCAGCACCTAGTCACATGACTCACTGTCAGCAGAAAACGTACTCATATTGGAAGAAATATTCTCACTGCAATCATTTGTTGACAGTAGGAACATGAATGCAAAAAGATACAAAATTGAAATTTCAATAGACTTTAGAGCTCAAATGAAATAAATAATTGCTCAATGAAAATAAACTCAAACAGTTCAAATCAGCAGCAGAAAGCCTAAAAATTCAAACTTTTATATTTTTATCTACTTGTAAAAGTGAAGCAGCTTAACGAAAATCATAATCCAACATTAAATCCAATTAAAATTACCATGGTTGTCAATTCATTCTACTCTGGCACTGCTTCAATATCATTCTATATACATGAAAAAAAATTAAACCCATATGAAAAAAAAATTGCCACCATCAGTTCCCTTCAGTAAAAATAAAATCCCTTTATTAGCCAGCTTCTGATTTGCCATCATGGTTGCTGTAGCATACTCAACTCAATTTTCTAGTAAAATTCAATATCAATTCACCAACAACTTGAATTTATGTAGCACCTTTAATGTAATAAAACAAACCAGGGAACTCACAGGAGCGATATAAAGTGTTACGATCCCCTTAGAGACTGATAACTTTTGCAGAGGTATGAAATTCCCAGTGACTGACTCAAAGATTGCACAAGATGTCATGTTTTGAGGCTTTTACTGTACCAGACTCAAGTAAATCAACATAGGCTAATCATTAATTAGCATGCAACTAATACACTAAACTACAAAAAAGGTTTCTTTTAAATTTCTTAACACAACCCAAAACCCCACATTATGTTGATACATTAAACAGCATTCTCAGCAGAAATGTAGTCTTGTGTTTAAAAATCCCAGTCTCCTCATGGCTTAAGCATGATCTCTTCTCCCTGCCACACCAGGGTGAGTCTTCTGGTGTCCTTATAAACAAAGTCCCCTTCACTCAATCTTCTGAGTATAATTCAAATGAACTTCTAATAGCAAGGTACTCTCCACAAACCCTGTTTCCTTGAATAGGGGTTCTGTCTTCACCAGCATTCCACTTGGTTATTAACCCAAAAGCAGTCCTTTCCTTCAGCCTGGCATAGCAGCATCTGATTTTGGTCTTCTCCCCGAAATCTTTCAGTCTGATTAACTCAAATTTTGAGAGTCTTGGCCGCAGCAGGACCAACTTCATCCTCCTTTGTGTCAATATGCTAAAATTTGCATCTGACTTTGAATTAGTTTCAATTTAAGTTTCTGTCTCCATAATAAGCAGATCACATAGGTTTTTCTTTGGGCAGATTTACGAGGTCTCATGGGCTTGTCTCTGGGTCGAATCTGTAGGAGGAGCCAGTCCCCTCTCCAAACTACTCTATTTTACCTTTAGTTAATGAAGGCAGTTTAAAACATAACTTGTCTTATAAAGTCAAGCATTTGCAACAAAAACAGAGTCCTATAAGGAGATATTAGAGCAGGTGACCAAAAGATTGGTTGAAAAGATAGATTTTAAGGATGTCTTAAAAGAGGAGAGAGGTGGAGAAGCGGAGAGATTTCAGGAGGGAATACTAGAGTGCAGGGCTTGTCAGAGACCATCAATGGTGGAGAAATTGAAATCAGGAGTACTCGAAAGGCTAGAATTAGAGCTGTGTATATATCTCAGACGGTTGTTGGGCTACAGAAATGAGGCTGTGGAAGGATTAGAATTTTAAATTTGAGGCATTGCTAAACTGGTAGCCAGTATAGGTCAGGAAGCATGGGAAGGGTTGAACTTGGTGTAAGTAAGGATACAGGATGCAGAATTTTGGATGACCTTGAGTAGAATACAGGAAGCCAGCCAGGAGTATGCTGTAATTGTCAAGTATACAGATAACAAAGGCATGGATGAGTATTTAGCAGATGATGAGCTGAGGCAAGAGCAGAATTGGGCAATGTTACAGAGGTGAAATAAACAGACTTTGTGATTCTCTGCATATGTCATCGGAATCTTATCTTGGGGTTAAATATGACACCAAAGGTCCAAAATCTGGTTCAGCATCAGATAATTGCCAGGGGAGGGATGGGGGTCAGTGACTAGGGAACAGAGTTTCTAGCAGAAACCAAAGATAATGGGTGGAATTTTCCATTCCGGGATGAAGTACCATGGTGGAGGTAGGAACCAGGAGTGTTTCCCGCCACTGAGGCTGGTGGGAATTCGCGCAGTATTGCACGATGCCAACCTCATTAATTATGCAGTTGGGGATTTCCCAACATTTTTCACAACAGGGCAGGCAACAAAGGTTACCAACTCTGGTTTGATACATTCATGAAGTTCTGATATTACAATGTCTGATCATATGTTTTCCAGTCATGTGGTTTCTGATTAAGATATCAGTTTAAATTTTATTACAGGTATTAGCCTACACAAGTAGATGATATCTATAATTTGTAAAACTTGGATTGTAGTTTACTCTTTGTTTCTGCTTTCAAAACTCAGATTTTGGATTAAACATTAGAGCAAATACTTGGGGCCAGGTTCTCATGCCTCCATTTGTGTTAGAACAAAGGCACACAGGATTTTAAAATGGCAGGCAGGACCCGAATCCAGGATTTCTGCCCCCATTCCCTTCATGTGAGATGTTTATGACTGCAGGATAAAGGTGTGGGTAGCAAGCCCGCACACAGCAATCCCTTCCTTGCCTACTCCATTGCTGTATTTTCATGGAGTTGGACAGACGTGGTTCACAGCACCTCAGTGGAGTCATGAACCATGGGGGAAGCCCAGTCTGGAGTCAGAAATCTTTTGACAAGTTGACAACACAATCCTGTATGCCAATTTAAGTATGTTTTTAATACAATGATTAATGGTTGGGCTTTGTTTAACATATGTAAGTGACCATTAAATTGACCAGCATTGTGAAAGTGTTCAGATGCATTTGAGTACTTTATCCAGTGGGTAATGTGCTCTCCTGCATTCAGCAGTATTGAGCTTAAGATTTTAATGTGTCAATATCCCTGTGATTTTCTTTGATTGACACTCCAGCCATCTGTTCAACTTTTGTAGCATTGGAAGGATGGCCACCTATTCCCCTGCTTCAAAGGTCTTTTCAAAGACATCAAAGGTTTTCATGTATTCAGTTTTGGCAGTTTTGTTGACACAGCTACCATGGAATCCTTTTATGAATGCTTGGCTGAGTTCCAAACCCATTAATAGAATGAGCTGAGCTGGGGTTATTTATGCACTTGTGCATTGGAATCTCATTGTGAATGCTTGGCTGAGTCCCAAACTCCACTATTGGATTTAGCTGAGATGGGGTTGTTGTCAAGTGGACTGTGAGCTTTATTTTGATTGCCAGTTTTATGAGTTAATGAAAGGATTAAATTTTTTAAAAGATGATTTTGAATGGCTGTTCATTAATTTTGAGAGTTTCATGAGCATGTTGAAGACATTCCAATGCCATTATAGAATTCAAGAGTTCTGTTCATGGTGGTCATGGGATTAGGATAGGGGGCATGTGGGGGATGTGAGGGGCATGGAGGCTATGGAACGGACATGGGGGTGGGGAGGGGTGAGGGCTAGAGTGCTAACACTCACTTACAGAACTGGGACCGTGGTGAATAGAGGAGGGCCTTCTAACTTGCCACCTTGGGCCTGCTTTTGGAAGCAGCAGCCCCAACTCCAGCTCATCTCTACTAACCAGCCATGAAAATAGTGGAGGGGATGGGATCGCAATCTTTGTAAATGGCACAACTCCTGATTCCCGTCTCGAGGATGAAAATCCGAGTGATGGAGTCTATCATCTGCCACAAAATTACCTTACAAAAATTAGAGAAAACTGTTATAGTTAATCAGACTGCACAATTTCAATGCTATGTTTAACTTATTTCCTGTTATTCTGAGCAGGATTCTTGGCCATGGATTTTAATAGGTCACCAAACTACTTGAGAAGTGCAAAATTAGTGGAATTGCAAGTGGGCCCTGATTGGCCAGGTTTTTGCTGCTAAAGCCGAAGAAATCCAACAGTCTGGGCCAAACTAAGTCATTGGAAATTGAAGTCATTAGTACTTGAATTGTTTATCAATAAAATAAAAGTTGCAAGATTAGCTTTCCAATTTCTAAAAGTAAGAAACATCCTCTTAAATTGCCAATCAAATTTCAACAGAACACTACTTTTATAGATGTCAGTCACTGTAACATCTGAAGTGGACTCAGGAAAAAGAAACAGGATTTATCATTCAGATATCACAGCACGTATCCGTACATATTTATACATATCTGCTAACTTGCAAATTGAAGCCATTAGTGGTCTCTTGAAATAAATCTTTACGTCCACTGTCAAAGAGTACATTTAAGTGCTCACTACAATTCTGAAATTGTCCTTCTTAAAATGTATCATTTTTCAATGATATTATATTGAAAGTAACAATATATTAAAAATATATTGAGTATATTCAGTGAATCTTTTTGATCTGCAAAATTTCAACTGACTACTATTTGGTCAACATATTGGGCTGAATCTTCGGCTCGGTGAGCAGGGACAGGGCCCGCTCGCTGAGGCATAAAATGATGCGGGGTGACATCGGGCGTGCGTCCCGACGTCACTGCTCAACATTTAGATTTTCAGTTCGGAGGGTGCGAACTGTCAAAGGCCTGTTAAGGCCATTAATGAACTAATTAAGCCTACTGAGAAAACTGCCCGTCCAACCTTAAAGTTGGCGGGCAGGTGAAGAGCCCAGGTGGCCATCGCATCTTTCATAGAACTTCACCCACGGGCGGGATGAGATTTCATGAATGATTTAAAATTTTCAGAAAAATTTCTATTAAAATGAATGCACATGTCTCAGTTCATGTGACAGTTTCACATGAGGGGTCATGTCATAAAAATTTTTACAACACTTTATTAGAGCGTTTAAACTTAAAACTAATCTCTCTGAGGCACCTGACATTGACATTGACATTTTAATGAAGGCAAACAACTTAGTAAACTCACCAATTAACACACAAGTCTCTAAAATGAATAGAGCATATTCTGGCACAGACAACTACCACTAAGCCCCAGAATCGCAGAGCAGACCCTATTAAGATCAGTGCTGGGAAGAATTGTATTTGGAGCAGGGAATCAATAAATTGGATTAATTAGTATTGCAAATTCCCTGTCTGCAATTCAAGCCCATTTCTGGTCTGCAATAAATGAGGTGTACAGGCACACCGCATAAATTTATAACCAACTAAAATACCAAAATAGGTCAACTTGCTGATAAGTTGTATACAAAAGCAATTAGTATTAGTAGGTTGCTTAAGTAACACAGCAGTTTTGAAACAGCTTACAAGATGTTAAGTTTTTGTCAATATTTCAAAATTAGAAGACATCACGGAATTCAGGAAAGTAACACTCTTAGTTTGAAAGTCTGAGAGGGTAATATACAAGAAATTGAATATTTCAAAGGGTGTTCCACTGGTCCCATCTCATCAGCTGCCTACTCGAGCAGGAATTTGCTAAAGATCCTAGCAGGGTAATTTATGTCCACTCTACACATTCAAATCCTAATGAAAACAAAAGACACATTTTACAAATATTCAAGGACACAGAGATTGCTTGTACTGTTTAAACCTATGAAATAATGCAGTCTTCTTGATGGTATAATTAGCCTCAGCTCATAGCAGCTATCCATGATATCTGTTTAACAATCCATCTTGTTACAGGTGACACACTCCTTTGAAGGGCAATCTGCCAGTGAACATACATTATAATCAATAAGGAGAAACAAAACAAATCTCTGGCCTACTTGGGAGGGACCTTCTGAAGGCATCAGTCCAATTTTGTTTGCTTTACGGCATTCCACCTCAAATCAGTGGTTATCAGTTACAATACTGCAAAACAGGGTAGAAAACTGCACCAAATTCAGCTGAAGCCGATGCTAATTCCTACCCTTTTTTAAGCAAAGAGCTTAGCTTCTCATCCGGTCATGTAGAAATCCTTCCCATGAAGGTTCCTTCTGTCCTCAAAATTTTCCAAACATCTACTAAGATATATTCCTCATGAGCATATCATTTTACCACCCAGCTGTTCAAACCAGTTATTTTCTCTGTGTCCCAAGAATATAACATGGGCCTGTATTTTTTTGGCGGCGGGCGGGCTCGGCAGGAGTGGTCGCGGAGCTGATTGGCTCTGCACCGCCATTTTACGCAGGCAGGCCAATTAAGGCCCACCCAGCATTAAACGCGAGCGGTAGCGCTCAGCGCTACCTGTGCGGGCGGGAGCAGGAGGGAGAGTCGGGGCCAGTGCTCTTTCGTGCATGTGCCTCATGGAGATTGAATCGATATTCAAAAAATTAAATAAAAGGTTTAACAATGTATTTAAACGTGTCCCCTCATGTGACTGTGTCAAATGAGATGGGACATGTTTTTATATTCATGCATTATTTATTTATTTATTTAACAAAAGCTTTAGGAAACCTCATCCCGCTTGTGGATGAGGTTTCCTAAAAGACATGAAGGCTGCTTGGGCTTTTCGCTTGTCTGCCAACCTTAAGGTTGGATGGGCAGCATTAACAATCAATAATTACTTTGTTAATGGCCTAATAGGCCATTTACATTTCGGCAGGTGCGCAGCTGACTCCAGCACGCACCCGCCAAACGAAATATCACAGGACTGCACGATAATGTTGGGACGCGCACCTGACATCATCGTGTGTCATTTTATGTGTCAGTATGTTGGGCCCACCCCCGCACGCCGACTGAAAAATTCTGCCCATGGATACTATCACCTTTTTAATTTTGACTTTAAAAATAGCCAGCAAATTTTAATTTTTTAAGTTCCTCCAACAAGTGTTCCATATTACTGGCCCCAGTGCATAACTATCACTGCTTTAACAGTCTTCTGACCAAGGTGCTATACAACTTAAGCATCATTCCCCCACTTTGTATTCCTTCTCCGTTTAGGTAAAGGCCAATATTTCATTAGACTTTTTGATTACTTTTTACTTTTTATACCTGTGCACTGGACACTCATATCCTTTTGCTCCTATATAGTCCTTGATCTCTCACCATGAAGAAAATATTCTGATTTATCTTGGATTCAAAGTTCTCGCATTTCCCCACATTGAACTTCATTTGCCACAGTTTTGCCTATGTCCCTTTGTAACTTCATGTTCTCATCTACACAATTTACAGTGCTTAACTTACTGTCATCTGTAAACTTATGTATACTCTCTACTCATCCACCCAAGTTAACAATATACATGGTGAAAAGTGGAGGCTGCAGTACAGAAACCTGGGGGACCACTAGCCATATCTGCCAGAATATTTTTTTATCCTTTCTCCATTTTCTATTTCACAACCAATTACTAACAATATCACAGGTTAATATCCAATTCCATGCACTTTTATTTTTGCTCATAATCTCTTTTGTGTCACCTTATTAAATATCATCCAGGCATCCATATAGCCAATATCAGATGGAACCAGGAGGAAAGCTCTCCACTGGTTGGAGTCAGACCTAGTACAAAGAAGATGATTGTAGTTGCTGGAGGTCAATCATCTCAGTCCCAGCACATCACTGCAGGAGTTCCTCAGGGTAGTGTCCTAGGTCCAAACATCCTCAGCTGCTTCATCAATAAGCGTCCCTCTGCCATGAGGTCAGAAGTGGGTGTGTTTGCGGATGGTTGCACAAGGTTCAGTTCCATTCACAACTCTCCTGATACTGAAGCAGTCCATGTCCACATACAGCAAGACCTGGACAACATTCAGGCTTCAGCTAATAAGTGACAAGTAACACTCATAACACACAAGTGTGAGGCAATGCCATCTCCAGCAAGAGAGAATCTAACCACCTCCCCATGACGTTCAATGGCATAATGATTTTTGAATCCTGCACTGTCAACATCCTGGGGGCTGCCATTGACCAGAAACTGAACTGGACCAGCCATATAAATATTGCGACTACAAGAGCAGGTCAGGGGTTGGGAATTCTGCAGAGAGTAACTCACCTCCTGACTTCCCCAAGCCTGCCCACCATCTACAAGGCACAAGTCAGGAATGTGATGGAATACGCTCCACTTGCCTGGATGAGTGCAGCTCCAACAACACTCAAGAAGCTGGACACCATCCAGGACAAAGCAGCCTGCTTAAGTGGCACCACCTTAAACATTCACTCTCTCCACCACTGATGCAGAGTGGCAGTTATGTGTACTATCTACAAGATGCATTGCAGCAATTCACCAAGGTTCCTTCCACAACACCTTCCAAACCCGCAGCCTCTACCACCTAGAAAGACAGGACAGCAGATGCAAGAAAACAAAACCACCTGTAAGCACTCCTCCAAGTCACATACCCTCCTGACTTGGAACTATATTGCTGTTCTTTCACTGCTGATGAGTCAAAATCTTGGAACTCTGTTCCTAACAACACTGTGGGTGTTCCTACAACACATGGACTGCAGCGGTTTAAGAAGGCAGCACACGACCACCTTCTCAAGGGGAAATAGGGATGGGCAATAAATGCTGGCCTAGCCAGTGACATCCGTATCCACGAGCACATATAAAAAAAATTCACAATCCACTATGACGTCTGTAAGTAGATTTTTGGTAGTTAGTTTTTAGTTTAATTTGACTATTTTATAACATATTCACTGTAATAACTAACAAGGTCAAGAAAGCCATTTGAACACTAACATATGGCTAAAGAAGCCATTAACTGTATTAACTACGTGTATTAATCATAGCACAATCAAATAGTGGCCAGTCATGAAACAAGTGTTTTTAAAAGTAAAGAACCTTGCTTGAGTTATAATTAATTAATCAAAGTAATCAATAATCATATTAGAAAGACTGGGTTTTCCTTTAAGTATTAATGTATAATCATTGTACAAGTTTTAAGTCTATCTTTCTCTTTCATGGAAAAGTGCCGTTTCAGCTAAAACTACACAAACGGGAAAATCATTTTGGAACCCTGCTATGAGGCGGTATACCATGGCCTTGCAAGAATCTAGCTTGATGAATGAAGAGTTTTCAAAATCAAATTAAGAAACAGTTAGAATTAACACCACTGTATTACTGTTTGCGATACTGAGGCCAGATAGTCTCAGGAGGGAAAATATAAGTGAAAGCCAACCAAATTTATCTAGCAACAGCTACAGCCAATCATTAAACCAACAACAGCCTGACTCTAGCATGTTGTGATGGTCCTACAGGGCTAAAAAGAGGGGTTTAGTTGCTAATCAGATTTTGAAGAGTCTGGCTTACGAACCATGTGTTAATCTCTGCAAGTAGGTTCGAGACCAGAGGATGAATCCGTCAATAGAATGCACAACTGGCTGAAGCTGTGAAAGTCATTGCCCTATGTTTGTTCAGTATATCTTTCTTTAACAAACTTTCTAAAATTTACGATCCAAACAAAAGTAGATTTATTATGTCACTTGCAGTTGCTGGCAATTAGAATGGCTGAAATCAAATTAATACGAACAGAATAAATTGGGTGAGTTGCACTTGTCAAATTACTTACAATTGGATTAGTTACCTAAAATATCAACATCTCCTCAAAATGTTTAATTAGATTAATCAAACATGATCTATCCTTCACAAGTATATGCTGACTCTCTTTGATCAGCGCAGACTTATCCTAGTCCCAGGTCACTCTGTCCCTAATAATAGATTCCAGTAATTTCCCCACAATACTTAAGCCTGTAGTTTCCTGGATTCTCTTTCCCTGCTTTCTTAAATAATGAAGTGATTTTATTATTTTCTAATTTAAACACAATTCTATAATTTAATGGCTTTGAAAACTATGGCTAAAGCATCAAAAATTTCTCCAGCAGTTTATTTTAAATCCGCAGATTGGAAACCATCAGGTCCTGAAAATATCTCTATTGCAAGCTCCATTATTTTCTCCATGAGCATTTTTAAATGATATGAAAATCCAATAAGTTCCAACCATTGATGGATTTTAGGTTCTTTTATCCAGTTTGTACTTTGACCTCTTCATCTACTGTGAAAATATATGAGATTATTCATTTAACAAGTTCTTCAACATCATATCTTTATTATCCATGTATCACATACTTTTGTCTTTAATTGGCTACTTTCCCTTTACGACCTTTTCTCCTAATGTGTTTTTAAAAACTTTCTGTCAGGCTTGAGATTCCTTACAAGTATTTTTCATATTCTCTTATGACACAATTCTGTATCCCTTTGTTGCTTTTTTTGGCTCTCCAAAAGGCTAGATTTAGCCTTTTTTCTTCTATTTGTGTAAACCCTTTCCGTTAAGGAGCAGGGGAAATATAAACATGTTAATCATAAATAAGTTTCCTAGCAGTTGAAGTGACAGGTAAGTAACCCTTCCAAATCTCATATCATATTAGACAACATTTCTAATTAATTGTGTTCTCCTTTTTGAGTTCTAACATACAGAAACATAAAATCATGAATGAATTTATATTAAGATGACATTGCCATGGTAACTATTTCAGAACCTCTGGGACTGGAGTAACACATTTCAGCAAGTAGACCAATGGAAATGTGCTTGATGCTTCCATGTGGCAGCAACAGCAACCTTGTGTGAATAAAATTACTGTGCAGCACTACAGAAAAGCAAACCACTCAATTCCAAAATGTATTTTCCCAACAACACTTGTAGCTGTGCATCTGGAAAGACTAACCAAATGAAATAAAGTTTTAAAATGATAAGCAACATGTCAAGTCTGAGGTCATTTCTGACTAACCTCTGTCAATTCTGCTGCAAGGCATTAATCTAGATACCTTTCAATATCGAAGAACAAAGAACAAAAGCCCTCCAAGCCTGTGCCGATCATATTGCCCGTCAACTAAAACATTTTGCACTTCTGGGGTCCATATCCCTCTATTCCTATCCTATTCATGTATTTGTCAAGCTGCCTCTTAAACACCACTATCGTACCTGCTTCCACCACCTCCTCTGGCAGCGAATTCCAGACACTCACTACCCTCTGCATAAAAAACTTGCCCCGCTCATCTCCTTTATAGTTTTCTCCTCTCACCTTAAATCTATGTCCCCTAGTAATTGACTCTTCCACCCTGGGAAAAACCTTCTGACTATCTACTCTCAGAATACCACTCAGAATTTTGTAAACTTTTATCAAGTCGCCCTCAATCTCCGTCGCTCTAGTGAGAACAATCTGAGTTCCTCCAACCTCTCCTCATAGCTACTAACCTCCAGACCAGGCAGCATCCTGGTATACCTCCTCTGTACCCTCTCCAATGTCTCCATATCCTTCTGGTAATGTGGTGACCAGAATTGCATGCAATATTCCAAGTGTGGCCTAACCAAGGTTCTATACAGCTGCAGCATGACTTCCCAGCTTTTATACTCAATACCCCTGCCAATGAAGGCAAGTATGCCATATGCCTTCCTGACTACCTTATCCACCTGCATTGCCACTTTCAGTGACCTGTGGACCCAGATCCCTCTGCCCGTCAATGCACTTAAGGGTTCTGCCATTTACTGTATAATTCTTGCCTGTATTAAACCTTCCAAAATGCATTACCTCCCATTTGTCTGGATTAAACTCCATCTGCCATTTCTCCGCCCAAGTCTCCAACCAATCTATATCCCGTTGTATCCTTTGACAATCCTCTTCACTATCTGCAACTTCTCCAACCTTAGTGTAGTCTGCAAACTTACTAATTAGCCCAGTTACATTTTCCTCCAAATCATTTATGTATACCACAAACAGCAAAGGTCCCAGCACTGATCCCTGCGGAACTCCACTAGTCACAGCTCTCCATTCAGAAAAACACCCTTCCACTGCTATCCTCTGTCTTCTGTGACCAAGCCACTTCTATATCCATCCTGCCAGCTCACCTCTGATCCCATGCGACTTTACCTTCTGTACCAGTCTGCCATAAGGGACCTTGTCAAAGGCCTTACTGAAATCCATGTATATAACATCCACAATCCATGTATATAATATCCACTCCTTGCTGTAACAGACATAGAGTCATAGGCCTGAACATTCTGGACAGTGTGCGTGAGTGGGCCTTGCTCGCCGACGAGTAAAATGACGCGAAATCGGCTGCACCCCCACCAAACTGTCAAAGGCCTATTAAGACCATTTAGATAGCAATTAAAACAATTAACAAGGGCTGCCCGTCCAACCTTAAGGTTGCCGGGCAGGCAAAGAGCCCAGGCGGCCTTCGCATTTTCATGGAACTTCATCCACAGATGGGATGAGGTTTCATGAATGTTTTTAAACTTTAATAAAAATTTTAAATAAAATTCATAGACATGTCCCAGCTCATGTGATGCTGTCCCATGAGGGGACATGCCCAAATAATTTTTAAAAATCTTTTACTTACTTTTTGATAATGAAATTAAACTCCGTGAGGCACGGAGCTGCCTCAGGGAGATTTCCCGCACAAAAAAGCACAGGCCTTGACTCAGCCTCCTCTCCCCAGCTGCACAGGGAGCACTCAG
Source organism: Carcharodon carcharias (assembly GCF_017639515.1). NCBI lineage: Eukaryota > Metazoa > Chordata > Chondrichthyes > Lamniformes > Lamnidae > Carcharodon > Carcharodon carcharias. The sequence continues at coordinate 90,759,736 of NC_054482.1, forward strand.
CGCTTCCAGGTGTGCATCACGCTGGGCGGGCCTTAATTAGCCCGCCCATGTCAAATGGCGGCACACAGCTGATCGCGGGCGGGGATCAGGTGTGTGCCTGCCCGCACTTGCTCCTGCTCAGCTCCCCCAACGGGGAGAAAATTCGCCCCACAGAATCTTGGAATAGTTACAGGACAGTAGGACACCATTTAGCCTGTCATGTCCATGCCAGCTGTCTGCAAGAGTAACTCAGCTCGTCTCACTCCCCCGCCTTTTGTGTTGCACCAACTTTGCAGTATTTACCATATTACATTCGTTCAGATACATATACTGTAAGCCTAACTCTGACCCCACCTAATACCTTACTATTTCTTGGTCCAGTGCTATCCGTCTCTCCCAATCCTTTGTACATCTTGTTTCTCCTTTCTAATATTACATCCTGGTTCCCAACCCGCTGCCAACTCTGTTTAAACTCACCCCAACAGCACTACCAAATCGCCCCAGAAGGACATTGATCCTGGCCCTGTTGAAGTGCAACCTGTTTGGCTTGTAGAGGTCCTACCTCCCATCAGAACCAATATCCATGTCCTAAGAATATGTCTCTTTTGCATCTCTCCAGCAACACATTCATCTATTCTATCTTCCTTTATTTCTGTACTTACTAACCTTGGCACCAGGAATAATCCGGAGATTACTACCCAAGGTCCTATTTACTAGTTTCCTACCTATCGCAATTTTATCATATCACGATTTTATGACAATTTAAGAAGATTTTATGGCAAACAGGACAATCGATTAAATTGTAATAGATATCTTAAATTTATCTTTAATATATTTTGAAAACTCATTCCAAATAGCTAATTATAAGCATCATTCTATCTAGAATTTTAATAGTTGAAATATTTAAATTTAAGTAATACAGATATTTAGCTAAATTATGTTTTATTAAATCTCTCCTGCTTAATTGCATATTAGAATCAATCACTCTCATGCAAGTAAATTCTGCTTTTCTAGCGCTATTATTTCTTAGAATCATTAGGACTTTAAACAAGCCAATGTCTTAGAGTAGACTAATTACTGTCCTACAGTTATATCAGGTTTCTCTCCTTTTCACATCTCTATTCTTTCCTAGAGTTCTAATAAAGGGTCACACCTGAAATAAGAACACAGGAATAGGAGTAGGCCATTCAGGCTCTTCAGTTTGTTCCACCATTCAGTGAAATCATGGTTGACCGGTGATTGAACTCCAAATATCCACCTTTGCTCAATACCTCTTAACAGCTTTGGTAATATAAATAGAGTTTTTCTTTCCAACCATCATTATTGATCCACGTACATTCATTATTTTCTGTTTTTATGATCAGGTAGTCAGTTTGTAAAAATTTGTTTAGCCTTCTGAATAATAATCCAAGGTTTCATTACAATTATTACTACTATTAAAATCAGAGAATCATAGAAAGTTTACAACAACTTAAATTTATAAAGCATTTTTAATGTAATAAACTGTCGAAATGGTGCTTCACAAGACCATTATAAAGTAAAATATGTCACTGAACAACCACATGAGAGACACTGACCACACTTTTACTCCCTTGAAGTGCAAGTTCAGAGGGAGGCAGGCAAATTATGTTGGCTGGAAGTCGAACATCATGACTGTATTTTAGCAGTGCTGGGAACCATTCAGGATGCACTTCTGACATTGAGACATCGGGGCACTAAGCAAGCTAGTTAAAAGGCCAATTAACTTAGATTTTACAGGGCAATGTGAATTTTAGCAGCAGCTCATGGGGAATGTGACTTCAGAGCACCACCGGGTTAAACAAGGTAGCAGTGAAGCAGGGGAAGGCAAAAGAGCAGGGAATAAGTGCTGATTCTCTCAGGAAACCAACAGCAGAGCCTGCGTGTGATGGCAGGGAGGTTGATGTTCAAAGGGTGCTGCCAGACATCAGCTGATCGGGGTGCAGTGAGGTGTCTGTGTGGGGGTGAGTGGGCAGGGTCACATAAAGGAGTGGCACTTCCCCAAGGAGAGGACTCAAGGCCATATCTGGTGGGCGATGAGAGGCTAACTTGTTCAAAGTCCTAGGATTTAGAGGGAGGCCAACTACCATGGGCCTAATTCACCCAGGCCTTGAGGCCACCGTTGAGGTGGTGGGGTGGCTCAGAGGGAGACCGATCCAGGCACTGGCAAGGGCACATCACCAAAAACCTCAAATCCAGCAAGAGGACCAGCCTCGGTGTGGCCGCTGAGCAGCCAGGAATGTAAACAGTCATATGCGTGCAAACAGCATAACCCCAGGCGTGTACTGCCCAAGGCTGAACTTTCTGCAAATGTCCAAGCAGCAGTGTCAGTGAAGGCTGCGGCTTTCGGGAGAGGCCTTCATTGATCTGTGCACCATGCTGCAGGATAAGCTGAGACCCATGAGCTTTGGTGGACACCCAATGCCAGTGGCACTGAAGCTCACCGTGGCTTTCAACCTCTGGCTCCTTCCACGGATCCACTGGGGACATGTGGGATCTCCCAGTCTGCAACCCATCATACATCAAGGCTTTGTTCAAGAGGGCCAGAGATTATGTGCAATCCTGCATCGATCTGGGAAGTCAGGCAGAGAGGTCCAGCTGATTTGGGGCCAACACCATATTTCCCCAGGTGCAAGATGTCAGTGACTGCCTTCATCAATAGAAAAGGCTTCCACTCGCTCAATGTACAACTGGCCTGCAACTACCAAAAACAGATCCTTTAGGTATGTGCACTTTTCCCAGGAAGCAGCCATGAGATCTACATACTAAGGAAGTCTCAGTCCCCCACACACCTTTAGAAATGGATATTTGGGCCAGAATTTTACATCCTGCAGGTGGGTGCACGCCCGAACCGAATGGATGTGAAATAGCACAAGATGACGTTGAGCAAGCGCCCCAACATCATTGCACACTCACATGATATTTTGCTCTGAGGGTACATGTGGCAGTCAGAAGTGCACCAACCAACAATTAACAGGGCAATTAAGTCCATTAACGATGCAATCAACAGCGGTTTTACGTGGCCTGTCCACATTTATGGTTGGCAGATGAGCCATTCTCCCAGGCGGCATTCACATTTTTGCTTAAAACACAACCCATGGCAGGATCAAATCTCCGTGGGGAAATAAAATAAAGAGATATCTGGGTACTGTTTTTTAATGAAGTATGCTTTCAGGTGCTTGATTGTCCTGCATGGACTTATTCTGGAGCATTTTTGTCGTGTCTTTTGGTCTGTGGAGGTCTGCAGCTCCCTGGGGCAGCTGTCTGCCTCAGGGAGCCCTCTCAAAGCACTCACATGCACCCTTGGTGCCTGCCCTCTTTCCCACCCCCACCCCAGCGGGGCTGAGCATTTCAGCACACATTTCACACTAGCTGGCCGATGAAATCGCGGTCACAGGCCGATCGCAGCCAGTGGCCCATTTCCCCTCCACTCCCAGGCCCACGCACGCGCCTGATGACTGAAAAATTCAGGCCTTGGAGGTAAGGGTGACTCACTGGAGACAAGGCTACTCATGCCCAGGAGGATCCCATGCATAGATGCAGAGAAAGGTTTGAACACCTACCATGGGTCAACCCAAGTAACCACTGATCAGGACACTAGACTTATGAAGATGTGTTTCAGTTGTTTTGATTGCATATCGTGGTGGTCTACTATGCATTGCACAACCTAGCACTGCAAAGGTAGAAGGCATTGAGCAATGAGGACAATGCTGATCATGATGCTTCCTCTGGTGATGAGGATACTGAGGGGCAGCTGACTATACAATGCAAGATGAGGACTGCCTTGGACCACAGGCAAGGCAAAATGAGATATGCACAAGGGAGGCTCAGGACACCCTAATATATTGCTGCTTCTTGCGATTCTTGTGCCCCTTCAGCCTTACTCTGAATCAGCCCTGCTGTCACATTCTTTATTTGGCACTCCATCATCCAGTGTTTAGGTACATAGTGCACAGAGGCATGGCTGAGGTGCTGAATGGACAGAGAAGCAGGAAGTTTGAGTGAAAGAATTATTGAGGTGGACATTAGAAAGGTAGCATAACATCTAGATACATAAATTACCCATGACCCTCAAATGCGGCTGGCTACCTTTCTTAACTCTTTTACGGGTGCTCCAGCTACACATGCAGATGAGGTGGAGCTAGGCTGATCATGCTACCTTAGCATTTGTTTGAGGCCTGGAGGGACCAAGTATGCTGAGGGGCTCCTGCACAGGTGCAGGACCCTCCACTCTCATTGCAACTCCTTGAAGTGATGGGAGGCTCTGACAGAGGGGCTGAGGAGCCACTGTCCACTTCAGCAGCATCCTGAATGGAGCCCTGAGAAAGCGGAAGACAGCTTCTCCTCGTCCCTTGCAAGGCACATGAACCTCCCTGCTAACTTCAAAAGGACGAGGATCTGGTGGAAAATCAGGCAACTCATCCACCTCTCACCCTGTCACTGTTCATTGAGCTCATAAACAAACAGCATCCACTGAGGGTATGCTGGACCTGGCACTCCATGAGGGTTGCCAATCTCTCGATGAAGGAAGCCAAGGGTGCACCCACCTGAGACGTAGTAGCATTAATGGCCAGGATTGACTCCTCCATCATTTGAGCATGGGTGTGCAAAGCCTCCGGAAGCTCCACCAGATATTCCAGCTCCGGCTGCAGCTCCAGCAGTTGGAGAAATATACTTCTCCAAGGATACATGAGCCTAAGGTTCAGCAGGTCTCTGGCCTCCTACAGTCCCCCACTGTCAAGGCTTCAGCTGTCATAGCCTCAGTCAGCTGCTCAGATGCATCTGTGATGTGCTCACCAGCTTGTAATCCTGAATCTACTCGTGAACAGATACCCAGTGACATGAGAGTATCTCTGCTGGTGAAGGGCGTGAGGGAATGATGTGATGCTGCATCTTCCTTCTCCTCAGAGGGGAACGAATGACCCCGCTACCTGGACCTCTTCTGATCTCGGCTGGATCCTGACCAGCATGACAGAACATAAACATGTAAGCGCTAAGGGTTTCCCATTTCCTCATTCTTATCATGTTTGCTGTAGGCTGTATGTGATTAATGGTGGTCACATGGGCACAATGCCTTCTGTGTGCTAGATTCACCCTTGTGCACCGATACTCACCAACTCACCCTCTTGGCTTGGGAGCCTTGTCTCACCATCAGCAATAACACAGCTGCCCTGGTGCCACGTTAACTCAAAGGCCTCCTCCTCCACGGGAGTGAGGATATGGAGGTACGGCTCCTCTCTATCATTAATGTTGTATGCTGCCTTTTCCTGGAAGTACACAAATGAGGATTAATAGTTTGCACATGGAGTCAGGTACAATACCTATGCTGGTTTGGGCCCAGCAGTCCATGATGGGGGCACATGGATGCCACCTGCATACAGTCACCCTCAAGGGACCTTGTGCTGCCTCACTGAGAGGTAACCATGCCTATGATAGAACATGCCACTGCCTGACCCTCTTGCCACCAGTTGGGTGTCACTTCCTTAGCACAAAGCTAACCCTCTCATGTTGTCACATGCAAGCCCCAAAGAGAAAAGACATATGGAGCACTCACCTTGGCAGGCTGAAAAAAGGTAATTGACGCAGCCTTGACAGAGGATCCAAGTTTGAGAACTGACCCCACAGCTGCTGACCTCCTCTGCGATCTCCATCTAGTCTTGCTTAGTCCCTTGGGAAGAGGACCTCTCCTCCTTGCCCTTGCAGGAGAACCTGCAGAGAGGCATCCCTGAACTATGGGGCCACTTAGGGCCTTTCTTGTCACATGGTGTGTGCTGCTTTCTGGTGAACACCTTTGGTACCTTCAATGAGGGAAGCAGCAGTACAGCACCAGCAGCAGGATGTTTGAAGGCCACAGCAGTAGCAGAGTGACTCAAAGCAGCAGTGGCAGATTGCTCAGAGGCAGCAGGAGAATTGTCTCAAGGCAGCAGTGGCAGCATAACCCAAGGCTGCAGTGGGAGCATAACCCAAGGGAGCAGTGGCTGCATAACCCAAGGCAGCAGGAATAGGAGAACTCAAGGCACTCAAAAAGAAAGCACTCCTTTTTTTCATGCAGCAATAAATGGAGGTCTGGCTGCCCCACTGCACCTGTTGCAGTGTCAGCTAACACCAATCTCGCAGCCTCTGTTCTTGCCTCAGGCCCTGGATTAGACAGCCTCCGTGCACGCACTGGATGCATCACATGTTCCTTAATCAGCTGCCATGAGATTGCATGCACCCAGCCCCTTAACTCATTAAGGGAAATCCAGCACCCATGTCATTGGTAGGTTTAAGGAATGTATTAAAGGAGGAAAGCAAGGTAGAGAGGTAGAGAAGTATAATGAGGGAATTCCAGAGCTTAGGGCCTAGGTAGTGAAGAAACAGACAGCAATGATGGAACGATTAAAACCAGCAATGCTCAAGAGGCCAGAATTAGAGGGAGTGCAGACATTTCAGAGGATTGTGGAGCTGGAGGAGATTACAGCGATAAGGAAGAGTGAAGCCGTGCAGGAATTTGAAAACAAGGATAATAATCTTAAAACCAAGATGTTTCTTGACCAGATGCCAAATTAGATCAGCAAGCACAGGAATGATAGGTGAATAGGACTCAGTGCGAGTTAAGACAGGAGCAGCAGACTTTTAGATGGCCTCGGTATTAAACAGGGTAGAATGTGGGAGACTAGCCAGGAATGTATTGGAATGGTCTAAAGGCATGAATAAGTGTTTTGGCAACAGATGAGCCAATGCAGAGACAAAGTCGAGTGATGTTACAAAGGCGGAAATAAACAGTTTTCGTGTTGGCATGAATGTAAGGTCGGAAGCTCATCTCAGGATTAAATGTGATACCAAATTTGTGAACAGACGGGCTTAATCTTAAATTGTTACCAGGATGAAGGATGGAGTCAGTAACTAGGGAATGAATTTTGGAAAGAGCACCAAAAACAATAGCTTCAATCCTTCCAGTTATATCTTTGAAGGAAATTTTTGCTCTCCGGTACCGAATGTCAGACAAGCACCCTGATAATTTAGCAACAATGGAGGAGTTGAGAGAGGTGGTATTGAGATAGAGTTGGGTGTCATCATCGTACATGTTAAAGTTAATGCTGTCCTTTTGGATGATGTCACTGAGGCACAGCATGTAGATAAAAAATAGGAGGGGGCCAAGGAAAGATCCTTGGGAGACACCAGAGGTAACTGTACGGTACAATCACAATTTGTATGGCAACAGGTCAATTCCTTCCTTTCCATAACTGTGTTGGACTACAGATAAAGAGTGAGAATTAAGAGTTACAAGCCAGGTGTAAAATGTGTGCCGACTTCAGAGTGTCCATCTGTTTTAATCAGTTTAGCGTTTGTTCAAGGTCTCTGGGAAAATTTAAATCATGCCAAGGAAATTCAAACACTTGGATACCCCTAATTGTAAAAGCATGCTGCCAAGTAACATGTGCAGTGAGAGTATAATTTGAGTGATCTATGAACAACACCAATGCACAATTTTGTAAGCCTTATGAGCACAAAGAACATGTATATTTTACACCCAAGTTGTATTTTATGCATCTACACAAAAGAATGCTAAAAATTGCAGGAGGAAAGGAAAAAATTCTACGAATCCTTGTATAAGTTAACATGCGAGTACAGGAAGCAATTAGAAGGCAATTGTTGGCCTTTATTGCAAGTGGTTGTTGTACAAGAGTAAGGTAGTCTTGCCGCAATTCTACACCAGGAGTACTGTGTACAGTTTTGGCCTCCATACTTAAGGAAGGATATGGTGCCTAAGAGGGCCAGCAATGAAGATTCACTAGCGAATTTCTTGAATGAGAATTCTGAGTTGTCCTATAAGGAGGGGTTGCATAGAATTCAGGGCCTAGGAGAGGAGGGTGTAGATGTTGCTAAATGCCAGAGCCAAGGATTTAGGGTGGACCCTGGCTCGTTTCTCTAAATGCAGTTTTTTCTTGTCCCCAAGTCTGAGCAGAGGCAGAGCTGCAGGCCTGAAAGACTGACTTTAAAAAGTGTCAGAACCTTAAGGCTGAGAGTTCCAATCGTTTTCCCCTATTTTTACTTTCATTCATTGCTACGCTGCTGTTTCTGACCTTTGGGCAGCTTCGTGGTCCTGATTTTTTTTTAAAAAGCCCGCCAGAAAACCACAAAGCTGTTTGAAGGTCAGCAGCAGCTGTGCAGCAACCGAGAGATCTAAGATCAGCCATGAAACTAGTACTGCTTATTGTAGAGTCAATGGCTAAGACAGATGTAATACAAAATGTTAAAAAAAAATAATTTTGAAAATGAAGTTCACCATTCTACCACTCCCAGAATTAGAAATGAAGTGGGCAGATGATGGAGAACTGCATGGAGTTCTACATAAAGGAATAATTTGAACAAGTTTAAATACCATCTTCAACTGCTTCATCAATGACCTTCCTTTTGTCATAAGCTCAGAATTGGGGATGTTCGCTGATGATTGCACAATGTTCTGCACCATTCGCAACTCCTCAGATACCAAAGTAGTCCATGTCCAAATGCAGCAAGACCTGGACAACATCCAGGCTTGGGCTGACAAATGGCAAGTAACATTCACGTCACACAAGTGCCAGGCAATGACCATCTCCAACAAGAGAGAATCTAACCATCGCTCCTTGATGGTCAATGGCATTACCATCACTGAATCTCCCACTATCAACATCTTGGGGGTTACCGTTGACCAGAAACTGAACTGGATGAGCCATATAAACACTGTGGCTATAAGAACGGTTCAGAGGCTAGGAATCCTGCAACAAGTAACTCGCCTCTTGAATCCCCAAAGCCCGTCCACCATCTACAAGGCACAAGTCAAGAATGCGATGGAAAACCCCCCAATTGTCTGGATGAGTGCAGCTCCCTCAAGAAGCTTGACACCATCCAGGACAAAACAGCCCACTTAGTTGGTATCACATCCACAAACATTTACTCCCTCCACCACCAGCGCACAGTAGCAATAGTGTATACCACCTACAAGATGCACTGCAGGAATTCACCAAGGTCCCTTAGATAGCACCTTCCAAACCCACGACCACTATCATCTAGAAAGACAAGGGCAGTAGATAAATGGGAACACCACCAACTGGAAGCTCCCCTCCAAGTCACTCACCATCCTGACTTGGAAGTATATCGCCATTACTTCACTGTCGTTGGGTCAAAATACTGGAACTCCCTTCCTAACAGCATTGTTGGTGTACCTACGCCACATGGACTGCAGTGGCTCAAGAAGGAAACTCACCACCACTTTCTCATGGGCAACTAGGGATGGGCATTAAATGCTGGCCCAGCCAACGAAGCCCATATCCCGTGAATGAATTTTAAAAAAATAACTGGAAGAAAAGGTAGTAGCTCTAAAAATCAAGAAAAATGGCAAATTAGTTTAAAACACCTCTTTATAACACAGAATCATAGAATTATATGCCACAGAAGGAGGTCATGTAAGGGGAGCTGGTGACGTAGTGGTGATGTTGTTCAACTAGAAATACAAAGACCCAGGCTAATACTCTGGGGATAAAAGCAAAATACTGCGGATGCTGGAAATAGAAACAAAAACAAAAATTGCTGGAAAAACTCAGCAGGTCTGACAGCATCTGTGGAGAGGAAGACAGAGTTAACATTTCGAGTCCGTATGACTATTCATCAGAACTCTGGGGACATGGGTTCAATTCCCACCATGGCAGCTGGTGGAATTTGAATTCAGTAAATAAACCTGGAATTATAAAGTGATAGTGACTATGAAACTATTGATTGTCAAAAAAACCCATCTTGTTCACTAATGTTCTTTAGGGAAGGAAATCTGCCATCAAGTTTGCTGACGACATAAAACTGGGTGGGGTTGTGGGTTGTGAGGAGGATGCAAGGAGGCTTCAGGGCGATTTAGACAAGTTGTGTGTATGGGCAAACACATGGCAGATGCAGTATAACGTGGATAAATGTGAAGTTATACACTTTGGTGTGAAGAACAGAAAGGCAGAGTATTATTTAAATGGTGATATATTGGGAAATGTGGATGTACAAAAGGTGTCCTTGTACATCAGTCAATGAAAGTAAATAGGCAGGTGCAGCAAGCAATTAGGAAGGAAAATGGTATGTGGGCCTTCATTGCAAGAGGACTTAAGTTCAGAAGATGTCTTACTGTAGTTATACAGGGCCTTGATGAGACCATACCTGGATTATTGTATGCAGTTTTAATCTCCCTACCTAAGAAAGGAAGACTTGCCATAGAGGGAGTGCATCGAAGGTTCACTAGGCTGATATCAGAAATGGCAGGACTGTCGTATGAGGAGAGATTGGTTCGACTGAGCCTGTATTCACTGGAGTTTAAAAGAATGAGAGGGAATCTGATTGAAACGTCTAAAATTCTAACAGGGCTAGACAGACTGGATGCAGGGAGGATCTTTCCCCTGGTTGGGGAGTGTAAAACTAGGGGCCACAGTTTCAGGATACGGGTCAGGCCATCTAGGATTAAGATAAGGAGTCCTGCTCGAGCTGCAATTCTTTCCAGTTAAAAACTAGGAAGACCAAAGCCACCACCTTCAGGTCGCCGCAACAAACTTTATACCATTGTCAAAAATTTCAAACACCTCACCAGCCACTGACTCAGGCTGAACCAGAGTTACGCAACATCAGCACATCCTATTTGACTCCATATTTTCTCCATCACAAACACTGCCTCGCTCTTCCAACTCCACTGCATTATCCACCTCTACCCTTGTCTCAAGTCAATCTGTGGCTGAAACCCTGGAAAATCAATGCTTTTGTCACCTCCAGACACTATTCAAATGCTCTCCTGGCCTGTTTCCTATCCTCCACCCTCCATACACTTTAAATCTACTATCCATTTCCCGCATTGGCCGGTGTTTCCCCAGTGCCATCAAGTTAAAATTCTCTCCCTCATGTTTAAATCCCTTTGTAGCCTCACTCCTCCCTCTCAATTTAATTCCCCCAGCCCCACGTCTAACCCCTCCCCCACATCCCCTATTATTTGATCCCACTACCGGCATCTATGCCATCAGCCACCTATACCCAGTGATGTGGAATTCTCTGAGTAAGTCTACACATTTTCAACTATCTCTCCTCTAAGGCCAAGAATTTTCACCAGATATTATTATCTATCTTGGGTCACTCATCAAACGAGATGCAGAGTCGGCCAAAGAAATTCAGGCGAGACCTGACAAAGGTCAGGCGTTGTGAACTTATTTAAAGGAGTATGGAGTAGCCACAGCATCTTAATTACAAAGAAAATTATTCTTCTTGTGTGGCTGGTGACAAATGTATGACTGTGAAAGCTGGACCATCAAGAAGAGTGACGAGGGTTGAATAAGAGCATTTGAAAATGAAAAGAATCAGACAGATATTACGTGACATGGACCACCAAGCAGACAAACAAGTGAGTGCTCGAGAAAGCTGGTGTAAGAGGAACTTGTTTGAGGCAGTGGTATCATGAAGCTCACATATTTTGCACATATGATGTGAACAGGAGGAAAGTGTTTGGAAAAAGGTCAAGGCAAAACACTTGGACAACTTACACAAGGAAGACCGAAGATGGCATGGATGAATAATATCAGAATTTGGAATGGCTTCTCTATGGAATAAGTAATGAGGGCAGCAAAGAATAGGAATCAGTGGAGAAAGATTGCTCATGGTGCTGCCAATCCTCGGAATGTAGATGGATGAAAGACAAGACAAGCAAGAATTGTTATGTCCATGTGAAGTATTGGATATTGTACCATGTTAAAATGCTATTTAAACATGAGTTATTGTTGTAGAAATATCCAACGTGTGGTGAGTTCACTAAGCTCAACTGGAAGAATTTCGGGATGCTACAACTTCAGCACGCCATCCACCACAATAAACATTCACTCCCTCCACCACCAATGCTCAGTGGCAGCTGTGTGTACCATCTACAAGATGCACTGCAGCAACTCACCAAGGTTCCTTTGGCAACACCTTCCAAACCTGCAACCTCCACCACCTAGAAGGACAAGAACAGCAGATGCATGGGAACACCACCACCTACAAGCTCCCCTCCAAATCATGCACCATCCTGACTTGGAACTATATCACTGTTCCTTCACTGTCACTGGATCAAAATCTTGGGACTCATCAGCGAACATCCCCACTTCTGACCTTATGATGGAAGGAAGGTCAATGATGAAGCAATTGAAGGTGGTTAGGCCTAGGACACTACCCTGAGGAACTCCTGCAGTGATGTCCTGGAACTGAGATGATTGACCTCCAACAACCATCTTCTTTTGTGCTAGGTATGACTCCAACCAGTGGAGGGTTTGCCCCCTGATTACTGTTGACTCTGGTTTTGCTAGGGCTCCTTGATGCCACACTTGGTCAACTGCTTCTTGATCTCAAGACCAGTCATTCTCACGTCACCTCAGGAGTTCAGTTCTTCTACACATATTTGAACCGAGGCCGTATTGAGGTCAGAGCCGAGTGACACTGGTGGAACCCAAACTGAGTGTCAGTGAGCAGGTTATTGCTAAGCAAGTGCCACATGATAGCACTGTTGATGACCCCTTCCACCACTTTATTGATGATCAAGAGTAGACTGATGGGCAGTAATTGGCTGGGTTGGATTAGTCCTGCTTCTTGTGTACAGGACACACCTGGGCAATCTTCCACATTGCTGGGTAGATGCCAGTGTTGTAACTGTACTGGAACACTTTGGCTAGGAGCGCAACAAGTCCTGGAACACAAGTCTTCAGTACTATTGCCAGAATACTGTCAGGGCCCATAGCCTTTGCAGTGTCCATATGGAATGAATCAAATTGGCTGAAGACTGGCATATGTGATGCTGGTAACTTCCAGAGGAGGCAGAGATGGATTATCCACCCGATAACTTTGGTTGAAGATGTTTGCAAATGCTTCAGCCTTGTTATTTGCATTGATGTGCTGAGCTCCCCCATCATTGAGGATGGGGATATTGGTTATTTTGACAGATTTATGAGATTTTAAGAAGATATGTTTTAAGTCTATATCTAAGTACAGTTTAGGCTTCTGAAGAGGATAATGTTTTAATTGTATATTCAAGTATTGTTTGTTTATTTTGACAGATTTATAAACTTCCCAAAGTTCATATTATTATAGGGCTCATGAGTTCTGTACATAGTAGAGATAGAAAGATATGGGGGATGAGGGTTGGGGAGCCTCACATTCATTTCCAGAATTGGGCTGATATCATAGCAAATGGAGGCAGGCCTTTTAACCTGGTCACCTCAGCATCAGCCCACCTCCCTCGCCACTTTGGGCTTGTTGCCAGAAGTAGTAGGCCCAACTCTAGCCCCATTAAGATAGCGTGAGTGGGCACAGTATAATGTAATTTAAAGTATAGCGAATGAGTAGCGACTCAGGCTCCTTTCTACCTACTTGCTGCCTGATCCCCAGGCACAGCTTTTTCTCATTTATCATTACATTTAGTTTTCTATGGCATAAACATTTTTCAGATTAGCTAATTTGAAAAAAAAGTCTCATTCAATCAATATGGAGATTATAATCAGGTGTAAACAGACGTCATGCAGAATTTAGAAACTAATAGACCTTCCTTCTAAAACATTCCAGGATAGGACTAGATAGTGCAGCCATTTCACCCCAGGATCTGTTTCAATCAGTCCCTGATTAATGGGATGGAAATTTATTTTTGCTAGTCATGGTCCTATATCATAAATTTGGAATAATTCTTGGTGTTTACAAATCCATACCACAATCTGATACTAAATTTCACCTAATTAAGGCAAAAGCTACAAACATGGCTCTGTGGAAAACTGAAATGCCATACTGATGCAGCACTGTATACCTGTCATAATTTGGAGATGCCAGTGCTTTTGGAAGATTTACCCTGCATTCAATCTATGCCACACTTGATCAGAGAATTCTTGATAACTATATTGGGTTTGAAGAAGTAAAAACGTTCCTGCCCCTACTACCGCTATGCTCCTAGGTGGTCAAGAAATTATTTTTAAAAGAATGCAAAGTTTTTAATCTCACAATAAGGAATTCTTTACAGCAAATATGTTTTTATATTTTAAAAATTCTGCACCAGTTAGATGACTGGGTGGAGGAAAAGTTAACCAAGTAGATTTGGCGCTTGTTCAAGCTGAGTCACTGCATGTGCCAAGGACAAGGAATAGTCTCTCCCCAGCCAAGGAATTGGCTGACTGACAGAAGCAGCTGGCTTCAAGTGATCCTTTATGCAGCAGTAAATAGCCAACCCGAGCCAGAGAGAGAGACAGAAAATAACTTATTTATGCTCTCACAACCATTTGGCTTTAGCCAATTATTTATTACCGAAGCTAACCATTTCAGAAAGTGACTTGTATTTCTCCTTTGTGCTCCCGTCTCTCATCATTTAATTAACCTTTTGCACATTGGTGAAAAGTACTTCTGTCTAAGCTCAGCAATCAATGGGCTCCTCTGTTCAAATAGACATTCAGAATCCTGCTTAATTTAACACTTTAAGAGCTGCTGCTCTCCAATTTACTTTAATTTCACCCATAAAAAAGGCCATCATCCCCAAGTTCAAATTTGTCTTGCTTCTTCTCAGAAAAAGTCATTGTCCTTGTGCTGCCGCAATAAAAGATTAATGCTAATATTTGTGCCAATGCCAAAAACAAAGCCTAGGTCAACTTATAGTTGTGCTGGCTTAAAAGGGAAGATATAATAATTTTCACAATGTTATTGGAATTAATTGTAGAGTAATAGTGGGTTGTGTGTGTGTGTGTGTGTGTGTGTGTGTGTGTGTGTGTGACTTAACTGAATTAAAGGCAGCTGGTCTGAAAGCTTTGATGTAACAGAAGATAAGCTAGGTTTGAAATGTTAAGTAGATAAATGTAGATGTAAAGGGATCATTTGTACTTTTAAATAAACCAGACTGGTTTGAATTCAAAGGAGGGAGTGAAATATTACACCTAGCCAGGAGAAGTTAAGGAACAATGTGTTTATTTTTCCCAAAGATTACTGGTAAAATTGGTACTATGAAAGATTTTATTTTTAGAGAGGTAAAAGTCCAAAGATATAGTGAAACAATGGGAATTAGATTCAAAGGGATACGTGTTAAGAAGCGAACTTTGTGTGTAAGGGCAAGCATTCTAAGATCTAACAAGTGTGAAAAAGTCTCCAGCATCTAAGCCTCAAGCTGCTATCCACAAAGAACTGAAGTTAAGAAAACTCACTTTGAATTTGACTGTTTAGCGTATTGTGTGTTACTTTGCCTGGGTCTTTTAAAATATATGTGCTCTCATGTTGCCTTAATGGAGGTGTAACTGGTGTTTAGATTAATTAGGGGATTTAGAAGTTATCATATTAGTAATTTGTAGATCTATGTATGCGCATAAAATCATTTCTTCTATTAATAAAGGTTTAATTTAGTTTTGTAAGAAACCTATAAGACTCAGTAGTCTTATTTCTACTCAAGGCACATATATCAAAATTATATAGACAAATTACAAAGCAGGTGTGGCAGTTGTTTCAAGTTTCCCTTTGGGATTTGAGCAGCTTGGCATTTACCATCCACCTGCCATTACATAGTTAAAACTATTAAAATCTGCGCAAGAAGAACTGGCATTTTTAGGTAACCAGCAATAAGGATTTATTATTGTTAATCCCTACTCAGACATAAAGTGTCAGTGGGAATGCTAAATTATCTTTGCCATTGCATGGAAGATTGTATTTTAGATGATAATAGGCCACTATAATTAGAATACAGGAAACAATTATGCATTCTTCTATGTACTGTAACACACTGTAGCATTAGGAAAATATTGATATAAATACTAGGGAGTGCTTGACTAGAAGCTTGGCTTCAGTTAATCGAAGCAAAGAAAATTAAAAATATTTGGTGTATCATCAGGTCAATAAAACCAGGCCAAGAAACATGTACTGCAACTATCTGCACAAGGATCACCTCTTAACCTCTCTGCTTTTCAGTTCTAGGTCATGTTACACTTGTACAGAACCTTGGTTATACCACACTGTTGCGTATTGTGACGCACTGGAGAAGGTGCATAAATGATTTACTGGCATGATGCCAGAATTGAGAGGTTCAACCTATCAAGAAAGATTGAACAGGCTGGGGTTCTTCTCTTATCCATAGGGAAGACTGAGGTGTGGCCTGATAGAGGTTTGTTTCCACTTGCAGGAGAGACCAGATCTTGAGGCTATAAATATAAGATAGTCATTAATAAATCCATAGGTAATTCAGAAGAAACTTCTTTACCCAGTGTATGGTTTGAATGCAGAACTCACTACCACATCAAGTAGTTGAGGCGAATAACATAGATGCTTTTAGGAATTTGAGGAAGAAAGGAATATGGTCACTATTCAATCCATAATATGTTAATAGTATTAGATGAAGAAGGAGGCTCATGTGGAGCAAACACATCAGCATGGATCTTCTGAGCCAAATGGCCAGTTTCTGTGCTTTAAATGTAATGTAGTAATATTTAACCTCAAGACAGTTCATAGAGGAGAAAGTAAAAGCACACTCTTAAACCATAGGCAAGATGGTATCATCAGCCCTTAAATCCCAGAAAGCAGACAGAGTTGACAGTTGAATCAAGCTAAATGAGGTATACACAGTATTTCTGGTATTTCCTCATTCTGAGATACAACATGTTTAAAATTTCCAGCTCTACCAAAACCAGATGATTTTGTTAGTCTTGTACTGTGTGGGTAGTGTCCTGAAATTTGCAAAGCGATGTGGCTTTTTGGATTTTCCTATCACAAGAAGCAGCAGCTTTTCAGTGCCATCCATGTTGGCACAGATCATAGCAGTGATGTGTTCCTTGCTCCGCTTTTCACCATTGCATGTTTTGCCTTTAAACATCAAGGATTGGTCTGGAAAGAGACGGTAAAACAGTCCAGTTTCATCCACGTTAAAAATGTCTCTCGGTGCATACTCCTCCAAGATGTGGGTGAGACCACTTTGAAGACAAACATCTATCATTATTACCATAACCACTGCATCCTTACCGCTTACCACATAGAAGACGATGCCGTGCCTGTTCTTGAATCGGTCCAGCCATCCGTCACTGCAGGTGAACTCCATGTGGCCCAGCTTCTTTGTGAGGATGACTCCCCTTTCCTGCAGATTGGACCAGATCTGGGAACATGGGAACATTCTCTGCTCAGGAGAAAACAGATTAGGCCAGGATTTTCATCTTCAAGGTGGGAATCGCGATTCGGTCCATTTGCCAATTTGGGACCTCGCCTCCTGCCCACCCACACTATTTTCATGGCGGTGTAGCAGGGATGGGCTGGACGAGGGTCACCACATTCTGAAGTAGCCTGAGGTGGAAACAGAGGGATGGATGGCGGATGCTGAGAAGGGCAGGTTAGAAGGCCCGCCGTGGCTACCTTGGACATTGGCCATGTTCTGTACATAAGCATCAGGCACTCTTGCCCTCACCCCTTAATCCCCTCATCATGCCCTCTCATATACCCAATTCTGCCTATCTCTCCCATGCCCCAGCTATACACCCCATGCAAACTCACCCAGTATCCACTATTGACAAAACTCATGAGCCCTAAGATGACATTGGAAAGTCTTTGAGATGCTCATGGCACTGCCAAAATAAACAGCTATTCAAAAACCTCTTCAAAAATCCTCTTAGGAGCTTATAAAACACATAGCCTTTCAAATTCCAATTGAAAATTAAATAAATAAATATTTTAAAATAAATAATTGTTCATCAAGCTATGAAAATAAACAAACAGCCATTCACAAACCTCCTCAAAAACATAATCCTATTGACTGGTCATAAAATTGTCAATCAAAACAAAGCTCGCTCTTCTCTTATCAGCTGTATCAATAACCGTGCTGAGCTGAATCCATTAGTGGCATATGGAAGTCAGCCAAATATTTGTAATGGGATTGTTTCATATAGATGTGATAACAAAAACTCCAGAGCTGAAAATATTAAAGCCTTTGAAGAAGTGGAAAACCTGTTCTACTGCTTCAAATGCTCAACAGATGGCTGGACTGTCAACCAAATAAAAGATTAAATCACAGGGGAAAATTTAAATATTAAAACCTTAATCTCA
Source organism: Carcharodon carcharias (assembly GCF_017639515.1). Taxonomy (NCBI): domain Eukaryota; kingdom Metazoa; phylum Chordata; class Chondrichthyes; order Lamniformes; family Lamnidae; genus Carcharodon; species Carcharodon carcharias. The sequence goes on from NC_054482.1 coordinate 90,777,775, forward strand.
AAACTGTTGAATGTAGAAGAGCATTTTTCTCACTGTATAAAATACTCTAACGCATTTGAACACATTCACAATGCTGGCCAATTTAATGGTCACTTTTCTAAATAAAGCACTAGATCCCTAGAAAAATTATGGCACAGAAAGAAGCTATTTAGCCCGTTGTATCTGTGCCGGCTGAAATAAAAACTAGTTGCCCATTCTAATCCCACCTTCTAGCACCTGGTCCATAGCCTTGTAGTTTACAGCCCTTTATGCCCTATCATAGTCACTGTATTAAAAACATATTCAACTTAACATACACCAATTCATTGACATGCGAAGCTTTCAACACCTTTTGCGGTATTTCCAATTCCAGACTAGACTCCTCTGAGGTGCTGTGAACCACATCGCCTACCAAACAAACCCGAATCCTTGAAAGCAGCAGGTGGTCTAAACAATCCACCCCTGCAATGGAGCCAGCAAGGGCAGGTGTGTTGCACGGGGGCTCACCAACTGCACCCTTATCCTGCACCCTTAAAATCCCACATAAGGGGAATGGGGTAGCAATCCCAGAATTGGGCCTGCCAATTTTTATATCCCACCTGCCTCCATTCTGATATAGACAGAGGCGTGAAACTTGACCCTAGTTGTTAGCGTAATTTTTCAGCTGTAACACATAGTAATGTCACACAGTGTTCCGTTCTGGCTTACTTCTGTTCACCATATACATCAATGTTTTGAATATATTCACTCCACATGATATCAAGAAATGGATGAAAGCACTGGAAACTGCAAAATCTATGGGCCCTGACAACATTCCAGCAATAGTACTGAAGATTTGTGTTCCAGAACTAGCTGCCCCCCTCGCCAGCAATGTGGAAAACTGCTGAGGTATATCCTGTCCAAAAAGCAGGATAAATCCAACCTGGCCAACTACCGCCTCATCAGTCTACTCTCAATCATCAATGAAGTGGCAGAAGAGGTCGTCTACAATGCTATCAAGCGGCACTTGGCAATAACCTGCTCACTAATGCTCAGTTTGAATTCCACTAGGGTAACTCAGCTCCTGATCTCATTATAGCCTTGGTTTAAACATGGATAAAAGAGCTGAACTCCAGAGATTTTGGCAGGAAGAATAAAAGAGAGGCATATAATCTAAATGGTGAGAGGTTGCAGAGCTGAGAGATGCAGAGGGATCTGGGTTTCTTAGTGCATGAATCACAAAAGGCTGGTATGCAGGCACAGCAAGTAATTAGGAAAGCTAATAGAATGTTATCATTTATTGTGGGGGGAATTGAATACAAAAATAGGAAAGAGATGCTTCAGTTAAACAGAGCACTAGTGATATCACATCTAGAGTACTGTATTCGTCACCTTATTGAAGGAAGAATGTAAATGCGTTGGCAGCAGTTCAGAGAAGGTTTACCAGGCTAATACCTGGAATGGGCAGGTTGTCTTATGAGAAAGGTTGGACAGGTTAGGCTTGTATCTGCTGCAGTTTAGAAGAGTAAGAGGCAATTTGATTGAAATATTTAAGATCCTGAGGGGACTTGACAGGATGGATGTGGAGAGGATGTTTCTTCTTGTGGGAGAACCTAGAACTAAGAGCCACCATTTAAAAAAAAGGGGTCGCCCATTTAAAACAGAGATGAGGTGAATTTTTTTCTCTCAGAGAGTTGTGATTCATTGGAACTCTGTCTGAAAAGACGGTGGATGCAGAGACTTTGAATATTTTTCAGGCAGAGGGTGTACAGATTCTTGGTAAACAAGGGGGTGATAGGTTATTGGGGTAGGCAGGATACAGATTTGAGGTTACTATCAGATCAGCCAAGATGTTATTAAATGGTGGAGCAGGCTTGAGGGGCCGAATGCCCTACTACCGCTCCTTGTTCATATTTTCGTACTGTTATGGCGCGGCAGATGGTAAATGCTGAGCTGCTCAAATCCCAGAGGGAAACTTGAAACAGCTGCCAAAATGGTTTTTGCAAATTGTATAGTATGAGGAGCAGTTCTGAAATCAGGAAATGATGTTCCCAACTACTTGTGATTGGTTTATAGTAAAATAAACATTTATTAATAGAATAAAAACACAAATAAAACACAATTACACTTAAACAAACAAATGACTTTACATGGTAAACAGTGCTTTAAAACAGTTCCACAAATCTTAACTTAACTACCCTCAGAGCCAACCTTCCCCTTTTCTGTTCAGCAACCATCCTTATAGATTTTAGAATCTGTAGAAGTCCTGCAATTTTTTTTAACCGCACATTGCTTTTTCCTTGGGATGTCCTCTGAAGTGGGCAGAAACTGGATCTTTCAGTCTGGCCCTGTTTACACTGTCTTCTAGGAACTCTGGCCAGCTACCCTGCTGTCTTCTGAGAGACCTAAGCAGCTACAACCCTCACATAGACTTCAGTATTGCCTTAAATGCATTTCTTCTCTTTGATCTCTCTATTATCTCAACCATTCTCTTCAGAAATGCTTTATTCCCAGAATTGATTAAATTGCTCTTTATTTTAGCACTAGGGCATGTAAAAACAAGCTTACCCTATCTTTACCTTATTTCATTACACCTTTTTTACAACCTGCATATACCCACTTAGAACTAAACCAAGTCAATTCAAAACCATTCCTGATCTTTCTTTATGTAAAACTCTGATTGAAGTTCTTTTTGGTTCATTAACGTGTCAAAACCATTGTTGGCTTTAGACCCTTGCAGTCACTCTAGCTCTTAATCCAATTACCATATCTATTAACTCAACAGCCTGACTTCTAGTACATAAGAAGATATGCCAGGGTGATTACCAGAAGGAAAATATTATAATTTCTTAGTTTCTTGACACCTCTCCCACTTTTTTTAGAAAATGAGCCGTCATAATTCAAAAAGATGGTTTCATTTTCTCAACCTCTTTCCTATTAATTATCACTTATCTCTATACAATATACTATTACATTATAAGATGCATGCACTAACATGATAATATACCTGAGGTTTCAGTGAACATAGTCCACTTTTCCCAGGTTTCACATGAACAATCTTCTTTACACCTTAAACCCTTGATAATGCATCCAAAATTAGGTTTTCATGTCCAGCCACATGAATAATTTGCAAGTTAAATATTTGTAACAACAGACTCCATTTAAACAATCTTGCATTCCGATTTTGAAACTATTACAAAAATCTTAACAGGTTATGGTCAGTGTAAACAATTCTTTCTGATGAATTGTTGGCAACATATATTTCAAAATGTTGCTCTGCCAGTGCCAAACTCAATGGCCTGGATATTTCCTATGGCAGGCGGGCTTGGCGAGAGTGGGTGGGGGAGGGCGGAGAGCCAATCACCACCCGCAATCGGCTGTGCGCTACCATTTTACATGGGCGGGCCAATTAAGGCCCGCCCAGCGTAATACGCGGGTGGTAGCGCAATGCTACCTGTGCGTGTAGGGGTAGGACAGAGAGTTGGGACCAGCACTCTTTCGCTCAGGCGCATGAAAGAGCACAGCAATCTCCTTGAGGCTTGGAGCTGCCTCAGGGAGATTGAATGGATATGAAAATAATTGAAGAATCAGTTTAAAAATTTATTCAAGCATGTCCTGTCATATGACTGTCACATGAGTTGGGATATGTTTGTCAAGGTGGGAAAATTCATTTATTTATTTTATAAAAGTTTCAGGAAACCTCAGCCTGCTCATGAATGAGGTTTCCTGAAAAACATGAAGGTCGCTTGGGCTTTTCTCCTGCCCGCCAACAGCACGGATGGGCAGTGTTCTTAAGTACTTTAATTAATTTCTCAATGGACTTAATAGGCCCTTAACATTTCAGCGGGCGCGCAGCCCAACGTCATTGCCCGTCATTTTACGCATCAGCGTGTCGAGCCCACTCCCGCATGCCGACCGGAAGATTCTGCCCAGTGTATCCTTCTCAAAGGTGGGATATTTCTGTTGATGAATATTTAACTTATTTGAGAAATGTCCCACAGGCTTTTCAATACCTGGGTCGTCTTCCTGCAACAATACAGCACCAATACCCATATCACTTGCATCAATAACTAATTTAAACTGCTTGGCAAAATTCGGTGTCGCTAAAACTGGCGCTGTTGTGAACACAGTTTTCAGATTTTCAAATGAATTTTGGCACTGTGTCCAGTTGAACTTCTCGTTCATATTTAAAAGTTCAGTTAATGGAGCAACCATGCTGTTGAAATTTGGCATGAACGTCATGGCCTGTTCATACAATTCAGCCAACTCAACTGGCATCCCATCCACCACCTTTGACATTCACTTCCTCCACCAGCAATGCACATAGGCAACAATGTGTATCATCTACATGATGCACTACGGCAACTCAACAAGGTTCCTTTGACAGCATCTTCCAAACCCGCGACCTCTATCACCTGGATGGACAAGGGGAACAGATGCATGACTTGGCGGGCCTCCTCTGGAGAGCCGAGACATGGAGGGCCCTGGCCTGCTTTGGGTCTCCTGCTGTGGGGCAGGTGCACCCTCCTCAGCCTGTGGAACTGGAGCTGATGGGGTCGCAGAAAGAGGGGAGTTGGATTGGCCAGACATTCCCAGAGTCAGGAGAAGAGCAAAGTTGATGTTTCGAGTCCTCATGACCCTTCAACAGAACTAAGTAGAAATAGGAAAGGGGCGAAATATAAGCTGGTTTAAGGGTGGGGGGGCGCTTGTTGGGACAAGCAAGCAGTGATAGGTGGAGATAACCAAAAGATGTCACAGACAAAAGAACAAAGAGGTATTGGAGGTGGTGATACTATCTAAAAGAATGTGCTAATTAAGAGTGGAGAGCAAGACAAGCAAGGTAGCTCTAGTGGGGGTTGGGTGAAATACCCCCTGACCTTCCCCTCTCCGATGCTGAACGTTCAATGCTCAGCAAAGGACTTAGTTTCATACCCTTACGCCCTCATTTCAATGAATTTCAGGCTCAGCATGATGCTGAACTCTTCTTCCGCTGCCTTCATTTCCATGCTCACTTCTTTGGGCAGGAGTCCTCTCCCTGTTCAATGGATCCTTTTACGCACATCCAATATTCTCCCTCCACCTGGACCCCTCCCTCTGGATTCTTACCTTCTCTTGATCTTTTCACTGAGAACTGTCGGCGTGACATTAGTCGTCTCAATTTCTCTGCTCCTCTCACCCATTCTAATCTGTCTCTCTCTGAACTTACTGCACTCCGTTCTCTCAGATCCAACACTAACATTGTCATCAAACCCGCTGACAAGGATGGTGCTGTTGTTGTCTGGCGCACTGACCTCTACCTCGTGGAGGCTGAGCGTCAACTCGCAGACACTTCCTCCTACCTCTTCCTGGACCATGACCCCACCACTGAACATCAAGCCATTGTTTCCAGGACTGTCACTGACCTCATTTCCTCTGGAGATCTTCCTTCCACAGCTTCCGATCTGATAGTCACCTAAGCTCAGACAGCCCGCTTCTACCTCCTACCCAAAATCCACAAACAGGACTGTCCCGGCAGACCGATCATATCAGCCTGTTCCTGCCCCACGGAACTTATTTCTCGCTATCTTGACTCCCTTCTCTCTCCCCTTGTCCGGTCCCTTCCCACCTATATTCGTGATTCCTCTGACACCTTACATCACATCAACAGTTTCCAGTTCCCTGGCCCCAATCGCCTCCTCTTCACCATGGACGTCCAATCCCTCTACACCTCCATCCCCCACCGGGATGGTCTGAGGGTTCTCAGCTTCTTCCTCGAACAGAGGCCTGAACAATCTCCATCCACCACTACTCTCCTCCGTCTGGCTGAACTTGTTCTCACACTGAACAATTTCTCCTTTAACTCTTCTCACTTCCTCCAAATAAAAGGTGTGGCTATGGGTACCTGCATGGGCCCCAGCTATGCCTGTCTCTTTATGGGGTATGTGGAACATTTCTTGTTCCAGTCCTATTCCGGCCCCCTCCAACAACTCTTTCTCCGGTACATCAATGATTACTTTGGTGCTGCTTCATGCTCTCGTCAGGACCTGGAAAAATTTATTAATTTTGCTTCCAATCTCCAACCCTCCATCATTTTCACATGGTCCATCTCTGACGCTTCCCTTCCTTTCCTTGACCCCTCTGTCTCAATTTCTGGTGATAGACTGTCCACCAATATCCATTACAAGCCTACCAACTCCCACAGCTACCTCGACTACAGCTCCTCACACCCCACTTCCTGTAAGGACTCCATCCCATTCTCTCAGTTCCTTCGCCTCCGTCGCATCTGTTCCGATGATGCTACATTCAAAAACAGTTCCTCTGACATGTCCTCCTTCTTCCTTAACCGAGGTTTTCCACCCACGGTCGTTGACAGGGCCCTCGACCGTGTCCGGCCCATCTCCCGCGCATCCGCCCTCACTCCTTCTCCTCCCTCCCAGAAACATGATAGGGTCCCCCTTGTCCTCACTTATCACCCCACCAGCCTCCGCATTCAAAGGATCATCCTCCACCATTTCCGCCAACTCCAGCATGATGCCACTACCAAACACATCTTCCCTTCACCCCCCTTATCGGCATTCCGTAGGGATCGCTCCCTCCGGGACACCCTGGTCCACTCCTCCATCACCCCCTACTCCTCAACCCCCTCCTATGGCACAACCCCATGCCCACGCAAAAGATGCAACACCTGCCCCTTCACTTCCTCTCTCCTCACCGTCCAAGGACCCAAACACTCCTTTCAAGTGAAGCAGCATTTCACTTGCATTTCCCCCAACTTAGTCTACTGCATTCGTTGCTCCCAATGAGGCCTCCTCTACATTGGAGAGACCAAACGTAAACTGGGCGACCGCTTTGCAGAACACCTGCGGTCTGTCCGCAAGAATGACCCAAACCTCCCTGTCGCTTGCCATTTTAACACTCCACCCTGCTCTCTTGCCCGCATGTCTGTCCTTGGCTTGCTGCATTGTTCCAGTGAAGCCCAACGCAAACTGGAGGAACAACACCTCATCTTCCGACTAGGGACTTTACAGCCTTCCGGACTGAATATTGAATTCAACAACTTTAGGTCGTGAGCTCCCTCCCCCATCCCCACCCCCTTTCTGTTTCCCCCTTCTTTTTTTTTTCAATAATTTATAAAGATTTTCCTTTTCCCACCTATTTCCATTATATAAAAAAACCCACTAGAGCTATACCTTGAGTGCCCTACCATCCATTCTTAATTAGCACATTCGTTTAGATAATATCACCAACTTTAACTTTAACACCTATGTGTTCTATTGCACTATTGTCGTTGACATCTTTTGATGATCTGCTTCTATCACTGCTTGTTTGTCCCTACAACCACACCAACCCCCTCCACCTCTCTGTCTCTCTATGTCTCCGCCCCCCACACACACACCTTAAACCAGCTTATATTTCAGCTCTTTCCTGGACTCGAACTCAAGTTCTGTCGAAGGGTCATGAGGACTCGAAACGTAACTCTTTTCTTCTCCGCCGATGCTGCCAGACCTGCTGAGTTTTTCCAGGTAATTCTGTTTTTGTTTTGGGCTCTCAACCGTGTCTGGCCCATCTCCCATGCATCCACCCTCATGCCTTCTCCTCCCTCCCAGAAACATGATAGGGTCCCCCCTGTCCTCACTTATCACCCTACCAGCCTCCGCATTCAAAGGATCATCCTCCGCCATTTCCGCCAACTCCAGTATGATGTCACCACCAAACACATCTTCCCTTCACCCCCTCAGCGGCATTCCATAGGGATTGTTCCCTCCGTGACACCCTGGTCCACTCCTCCATCACCCCCTACTCCTCAACCCCCACCCACGGCACCTCCCCATGCAAACACAAAATATGCAACACCTGCCCCTTCACTTCCTCTATCCTCACTGTCCAAGGGCCCAAACACTCCTTTCAAGTGAAGCAGCATTTCACTTGCATTTCCCCCAACTTAGTCTACTGCATTCGTTGCTCCCGATGCGGTTTCCTCTACATTGGAGAGACCAAACGCAGACTGGGTGACCGCTTTGCAGAACACCTGCGATCTGTCCACAAGCATTACCCAGACCTTCCTGTCACTTGCCATTTTCACACTCGACCCTGCTCGCTTGCCCACATGTCTGTCCTTGGCTTGCTGCATTGTTCCAGTGAAGCTCAACGCAAACTGGAAGAACAGCACCTCATCTTCCGACTAGGCACTTTGCAGCCTTCCGGACTGAATATTGAGTTTAACAACTTAAGATCTTGAACTCCCTCCTCCATCCCCACCCCCTTTCCATTTCTTCCCCCTCCCTTTTGTTTTTTCCAATAATTTATATAGATTTTTCTTTTCCCACCTATTTCCATTATTTTTAAATGTATTCCACCCTCTGTTTATTTCAGCCCACCCCCACTAGAGCTACCTTGCTTGACCTGCTCTCCACTCTTAATTAGCACATTTTTTTAGATAATATCACCACCTTCAACACCTCTTTGTTCTTTTGTATGTGATATCTTTTAGTTATCTCCTCCTATCACTGCTTGCTTGTCCCAACAAGCACCCCCCCCAACTTAAACCAGCTTATATTTCACCCCTTTCCTATTTCTACTTAGTTCTGTTGAAGGGTCACGAGGACTCAAAACGTCAACTTTGCTCTTCTCCGCCGATGCTGCCAGACCTGCTGAGTTTTTCCAGGTATTTCTATTTTTGTTTTGGATTTCCAGCATCCACAGTTTTTTGTTTTTATTCCCAGAGTCACCTGGGTGGGTGGTCCCGGGGTGTCGAGCTACTGGTCCTCCTCCCTATGGGTTGCCGACGGCCACTGGTTGAGTCCTTGAGGAGAAGGGGCCGCTGGAGTGAGAGCCAACTGTCCCGCAGCCTTCTCGTACTGACACTTTTGGAGGCCAACTATGGCGTCAGCGATGGAGTTCAGTCTGCACAGCAGTGCAGGGCAGATGGCCTGGGCCAAGGTCTCCATGGTGGCCATCATCCTGCCAATGTTGACCTCAGTGCATTGGCATGATGGCGCAATCACCTTGGACTGAAGGCAGTTTGGACCCCTTCATCATGCCTTGCAATTTGATCAGCGCAGGTGTCATCCCTTCCTGCTGTTCCAGTGATTGTCGCTGTAGCTCCAACAACTGATTAAGGATCGATTCCAGAGGCTCATCATCGGACTCAGCAGATTCCTTACCTCCAGCAGTCCTCCGAGTGCCGGCTGTCCCTGCCTCCACCTGCTGTGGAACAGTTTTTGTGCTGTTCTCACCAGATGTTCTTTGTACATAGTGAACCTGAGCCTGATGCACATGTAGGTCCCACCGAGGTGTGTGTCACTGCGCTGGTGAAGGTGGTGGGTGAGCGCTGTGATGGGTCTTCAAGCGTGCTATCCTCAGGGTCCTCATCCGTGGCGCTATCAGTACTAAAGTCAGGGCCAAGGTTGCCTGAAGGTAAAGTGCCAGATGTGCCTATGAAAGAAAATGGAGGTTATTAGTGTATGGCCTTCACAGTACATGCAACAGTGGACTCGGTTGAGCTGTCATAGGGATGATTTGGTGCATGATCCTCACTTGGATGCTTGGTGCCGACCACCCCATCGCTGCAGGAATGGTCCACATCCTCTCCGGCCAGTTCTAATGCGCGGTCTTCGAAGGGAATGAGGACCTTGATGTCCGGCACTCAACTTCCGGTGTGGGACCTCTCTCTTTTCTTGTGAGCAATCTGGTCCTGCATAAAGACAGATGAGAGAGTGTGAGCAGATGAGAAGGGTGCCAAGTGTGCATGTGTGTGTGTGCTGCATGGAGCCATTGACGGGATGAGGAGGTAATCCCCAGAGGAGGTGAGGCAAAATGGAGATGTGAGAGTGTGTGAGATAAAGTGAGTGGTGATGTCTCTTAAGCTGGCAGTAACTGAGATGCCAGTGAATGTGTAATGGGCTTGAGTTGTGAGTTGAGATTGATGAGATGGTCGACTTACCCTGGTGTCATGGGTGAGATCGTTCATCCTCTTTCTGCACTGGATGGTTGACCTTTTGTGGGCAGTGTTAGCACTGACCACTGCTGCCAGTGTCTCCCAAGCCAGATTGGTGATGTTACTGCCCCTCCTCTGGCCAGAGCAGGGGTAGAGGACATCACAGTGGGCCTCCACAGCATTCAAAAGGCATTCCAGGAACGCATCACTGAGTCAAGGGGGCTGCAGTTTTCTTGCCTTTTGGGGCCATGCCTTCTGTGCAGCAGACCTGAAAGCGCTGAGAGGTGTGCACAGGGTTGCAGTTTAAGTATGGCGCCTGGCGTGAGGAAGCAGCAAGGTGACGGCGTGGTGGGTGAATTGAAAACCACCCACCAGCAAAACGGCATGCTCCACATGAGTGAATAATTAATGAGGCGGGAAGGCAACGATACGGCAAGAAAGCTTGCCTTTGCAGCTGGCTGGTAAATTGACTTTTTTCCCACCCATTACCGCACTTTGTGCAAACCTGGAACGATTCTGCCCTTAGTTTCTCAGCATTGTTGTAAGGATGAGGGTTTTAATCCCAAGGCTGCCACCATAAAGAATCCTGCTTCAGATATCATAAAGTATGGAGTATGTTAACAACAGGTCATTATTAACAACTCATAACTATATACATATTAATTGTAGAAGGTACAGGTGTGGAGCTGACCCCATTCTAGGTCTTAAACCAGATCTGTCCATCTCCAGACTGACCCTGGCTCTGAGTCAGGTGTATTCTTACATCACTGTGCGGACAATACTGTACTCAGTCCCACATTAACCCTGTATGTACCAGATCCTACTAAGACAACCACCACTTTCTCAAGGGTAATTAGGGATGGGCAACAAAGTGCCAGCCTAGCCAGCGATGCCCACATCCTGTGAAAGAATGAAAAAAAATTTGGAAGGTGTGTTATAAAACTTGCCGATGACACAAAATAGGAGGTATAGTTAATTCCTTAGATGAGCAAAGCAAGTTGCAAAGGGATATTAATAAGATGGAGAATAAGCTGAAAAGTGACAGATGCAATTCAATGTCAGTAATTGTAAGGTGATACATTTTTGTAAAAAAAATAACAGCAGTAATTATGCCCCGAATGGAAATAGTTTTAGGGCTGCTGTTATGGCACAGCTGATGGTAAATGCTGAGCTGCTCAAATCCCAGAGGGAACTTGAAACAAATGCCAAAACTTGTTTTGCAATTTGTATAAATTTCAAGGTGCCTGCCTTGAGTTCACAAGTAGAGTTCACAAGTGATAAGACCACCAAGACTTATAGGTTTCTTAAGTTAAACCTTTATTAATAGAAGAAATGATTTAAAATTACATATACAGATCTACAAATTACTACTATGATAATTTCTAAATCCTCTAATCAATCTAACTCCCAGTTACACTTTCATTTAGGCAACAGCAAAATACATAGATTTTAAAAGACCCTGGCAAAGAAACATGATACCCTGAACCAGTCGAATTCAAAGTGAGTTTCTTAACTTCAGTTCATTGTAGACAGCAGCTTGAGGCATAGATGCTGAAGGCTTTTCACAGTCATTAGATCTCAAAATGCCTACCCTCAAAAACAGCCTTCACTCCTTTGTACATATTTACCCCTTTGAATACAAATTCCCTCTGTTTCACTATGTCTTTGGACTTTACCTTTCTGATAATAAAAATCTCTCGTAGTACTAATCTCACCAGTAATCTTTGGGAAAAATAAACACACTTGTTTCTGAACTTCACCTGGCTAGGTGACACATTTCACTCCTCCTCTAGTCTGGTTTATTTAAAAATGCGAATGTTCCCTTTACACCTATGTCTACCTATTTAACATTTCAAACCTATCTTATCTTCTAATACATCAAAGCCTTCAGACCAGCTGCCTTTAATTCAATTAAATCACACACACACACAGACATAAACACTGACCCCACTATACTCAACTTAACAATAAATTCCAATAATATTGTGACAATTATTATATCTTCCTGACACTGTGGAAGAGGAGAGGGATTTGGGGTGCACCTTTACAAAACATTTGAAGGGATTTAGTGAGTAGCAGAGGACTACTGCAGCATCCACAACCACAATCACAACTCTGTAGCAGCTGTGACAAAAATTAATTTTTTTTGTCTTAGATTATTTATTTGATTTCTTCCTGTTGTTAACTTTGGACTTTGTAAAAGGCTACTAGAATTTTAGGTTTTATCACAGGAGGTATAAAGATTACCAGACCATGATGTATATTCTACACAAACTTGCAGAACCGGTGAACAGTAACTGACCTTACTCTGTTCGCACTGTTAACAACAAGAAGAAATCAAATAAATAATCTAAAACAAAAAAATATTAATTTTTGTCACAGCTGCTACAGAGTTGTGATTGTGGTTGTGGATGCTGCAGTAGTTCTCTGCTACTCACTAAATCCCCTTGTCCTTTCTCCTAAAGTTCTTAAAAAAAACATTCTTTTCAATTAAACTCAAGCTACTGCACTGGCCTTAACAAAAGCTACCATTGCTTTGTGTTTCCATACCTCCACTCTTGGCTTGAAACCGGTGACTCTTACTTTAGGATTCAGTGAAGTGAATTACTTTTTATTGATCACTTGAATGAACTGGGGAGTTGTTCATACCTAATATATAAAATAAGATCTACTCCCACCCTGTAAAACTAATTGCATTCACGTACATTTAACTGGTAACCACAGTTTTATCGATGGCTTTAATTACTCATGGTCAAACTGTATAGGTTTGTGCTATATTTATTCTACCAATATATAATTCTATTCTATAATTCTATAACTCCTATAATTTGACAGTTCTATTCCAGGATATAATTAAAATGACAATGGTGAAATGTTCACTTCATTCATAATGTACATGGCAAAATCTTGACTTGACTTGACAATGCTTGACTTTCATGAGCCTTGATCCTAAAACTTTTTATCTTAAATTGAATTGCTTGATTTTTTTGGGGATGGAATGTGTTTAAATTTGCTCAATCTTTCTAACTACGCTGTGCTTAACATTTGTTCATACACATTTGACTCATTTTGTAGTTCCTGAGCTCAAATCAGAGTCTCCTCAAACTGAACTCCCCTTTCTACTTTGTTACAATCAATAAGATGTTAAACCAACATCTAATCTGCTTATTGACAGGGATGCTCATGATTCCATGGTGCTATTGAAAGGAGAGCAGGTAGTTCTCCTTATGCCTTTAAGAATTCTCCCTCAACCAACATCATTATTCATTTCATTGTTGTTTTTCTTACCTAGTAACAGTCACTACAGTCCGAAAGTAATTCACTGTGCAAAACACCTTGAGGCAATTCAACAGAGTGAAAAAACAGTAAGTATAGCAAATATTTTGTTACATGGGCCAGGATTTTATGGCCCTGTTGCAATGTATCTCCTCCTAGCTGATGCTTTGAGCCATTTAAATCTCCATTCAGTTCAGCAGGTTTGTAATATCCCGCTGGGCGGGAGGTGCCATAAAATCCTGACCGTGGTTTGCTGGAATGCACTGCAATTCATAGAGGAAATGTGGTGATTGCAAAAGAAGCATGTGTAAGCAGGGACTAAGAAACATAGGGGTCAGTAGCTTAGATGGTCATTGTTTCATATGGGCTGAATTATCTAAGGAACCTGATGGTAAGGGCTGGACAGTCTAGAGAAAGTTGCAATCATAAAGAAAGATTTCCCTGACCTTAGGGATGCACTCACTTAGATAGAACAATCGAAAACAGGAACTGATACTAACCATCAGTGATCTAAATTCAGACCAAGAGCTCATCATCCTTCAGAGAGACCTGGCACTTGTTTTCAGATAGCCCACTTGGAATCAGCAAGTATCCCCTACTCCACCCTAATCCTCCCCAAACAGCCATACAACCTATTCCAATTCCAAATACTCCACTGATATGGAGTGCCACAAATCCTTCTGCCATCCTTAATCTCCATGTGGTAGAGCAAAATCATTCAAGAGGGTCAATGTGTGAATGGCATTAAGATTAGCAGTTGACTATTCTGTCTGCACAGGTGAGAGAAAGGACTGGAGTATGAAGGCAAGATGATCACATTCAAGTTGTATATGATCTTAATTAGCACACAAGGACGCAAGAATTGGGAATAGGAGGAGGCTATATGGCCTGTTGAGCCTGTTCCGCCATTCAATAAAATCATGGCTGATCTGACTGTGGCCTCAACTCCACTTTCCTGCCTGTCCCCTCATAATCTTTTGTTGATCAAAAATCTGTCTAACTCAGCTTTGAATAAATTTATTGACTCAGTCTCCAGTACTCTCTGGCGAAGTGAATTCAACAAACTAACGATCCTCCAGGAGAAAAAAATTCTCCTCATGTCCATAATTCTATGACAGAGCTGCTGCTGCATCATTATGGTGACTGGTGGAGGGTGTGCCAACAGGCATTCTGTGCAGCCTCAACATACTCTGAATGGTCTCCACTTGGGAGTATGCAAAGCCTAATACCTAGACACTGCACAAATTGCAAACGTTATTATTCACTGTGTACAGTTGATTTGGCTGAAACATAGGAAGGGCTGGCCCTCTTTTGGTAGATATCAACACACATTCAACTAGGACACTACCTACAGTAATGATAAATGCTAACAAACAACAGTTTAGAAAAGAGTTAAGTGCAATAATGTATTATGAGCTATGGTAGCAATAACACATTTCGGAACCATTTGTCCTTGTACCTTTTGAGTGGCTTCTCAGAATTGCTAATATCCAACAGATGTGCTGCAGGCACATATAAGCTCTTAGACATCGCAAACAGATTTGGCAAGGAGTAGCTGCCAACTGATTTATTAATCCTCTTAGCAAAAGCATCCACAACAGAATCATCTGCTTTAGAATTAAATAAATGCGCCTATGACAGTAATCTTTTAAAAAGATTGAAAGATTTTGCAGACAATCTCAGGAGCTGAGTGAGAGTGGAGTGGGATATAAAGCGCAATGGCAGAGCAGGCCACAGACCAGAAGGAGTAGGAGCTGAGTGAGAGTAGAGCGGGATATAAAGCACAGTGGTGGAGCAGGCCACAGACCAGAAGGAGTAGGAGCTGACCAATATCAACTCAACACAGGGAGTTATTGTTAAGTCTTAGTTTTATTTCTGATAAGTTGATAAATAGAGGCATATCAAGGCACCTCAATCCCATCAAATGCAACATGGAAACTCTAGGATATTTTTCATTCCCAAAAAAACAATGCAATAATGACCAGAAAATCTGTTTTGTGATGTTGACTGAGGGATAAATATTAGCCAGGATACTGGGGGTAACTTTCTGTTCTTTTTCAAATTAGTGCCATAGGAACTTTTACCTCCACAGGCAGAAGGAGCCTCAGTTTAACGTTTCATCCAAAAGATGTTACCAATGCAACACTAACTCAGCATTGAATGTCAGCCTAGTGCTTTTGTGCTCAAGTCCAGGAATGGACTGAACCACAGTTGACAGTATGCCCATCAATGCCCGTCCATAAAATCAGGACAAATCCTGTCTGGGCATTATCATCCCATTGGTCTACTGTCAAGATATCAGCCAAGTGATGTAATGTAAAAAACAAAAAAACTGCGGATGCTGGAAATCCAAAACAAAAATAGAATTACCTGGAAAAACTCAGCAGGTCTGGCAGCATCAGCGGAGAAGAAAAGAGTTGATGTTTCGAGTCCTCCTGTTGAAGGGTCATGAGGACTCGAAATGTCAACTCTTTTCTTCTCCGCTGATGCTGCCAGACCTGCTGAGTTTTTCCAGGTAATTCTGTTTTTGTTAAGTGATGTAATGTGTTGTCTACAGTGCTATCAAACAGCACTGACTCACCAATATCTTGCTCAACGATGCTCAGTTTGGGTTCTTTGGGTTCTGGACCACTTTGCTCCAGAACCCATTAGAGACTTCTTCTAAATTTAGACAAAAGAGTTGAATACTAGAATTGAGGTGAGAGTGATTGCCCTTGACATCAAGGCAGCATTTAACCAAGTGTGGCACCAAGGAACCCTATAAAATTGAAGTCAGTTGGAATCAGAGAGAAACTCTCCACTGGCTGGAGTCATACCTAGCAGAAAGGTTGTTAGGGTCATTTGGAGGTCAAGCATCTCAGCTCCAGGATATCGCTGCAGGAGTGATTTGGAATACTGTCCACTTGCCTAGATGAGTGCAGCTCCAATTACACTCAAGAAACTCAACAACATCCAAAACAAAGCAACATGTTTTACTGGCACTCCATCCACCATCTTAAACATTCACTCTCCCCACCACCAGCGCACAGTGAGTTGCAGTCTATATAATCAGCAAGATGATCACTACAGCAACTCACCAAGACTTCTTCAACTGCAACTCCCAAACCTGCATTTCTATTACCTAGATGGGATTAGGTACATACTAGCCACGATCTCACTGAATGGCAAAACAGGTTTCAGGGACTAAAAGGCCTACTCCTGCTCCGATGCCTAGAAAGTCATCCGATTAAGGGTAAAAAAAAGGGACTTGCACATGGAGGCAGGAGAAATAGCGAAGGTATTAAACGAATACTTTGCATCTATCTTTACAAAGTAAGATGCTACCCAGGCTGAGGTGAGAGAAGAGGTAACTGGTCCACTAGAAGAATTTACAATTGAGAAGGAGGGTTTAGAAAGGCTATCTTTACTTAAAATTGATAAGGTACCAGGACCGGATGAGATGCTTCCAAGGGTACTGAGGGAAGTGAAAGTGGAAATTGCAGAGGTACTAGTGATAATCTTCCAGTCTTCCTTAGATGCAGGGTTGGTGCCAGAGAACTGGAGAATTGCAAATATTACACCCTTGTTCACAAAGAGGTGCAAGGATAATGCCGGCAACTACAGACCAGTCTGTTTGACTTCAGGTGGTAGGGAAACTTCTGGAAACTATAGTTTGGGACAAAATCAGTATTCACTTAAACAAGTGCAGAATAATTAAGGAAAGCCAGCATGGATTTATTAAGGGAAAATCATGTTTAACTAACTTGTTGGAGTTTTTTTGAGGAGGCAACAGAGAAGGTTGATTTTCAAAAGGTTTTTGATAGAGTGCCACACAACAGACTTGTGCATGAAATTCTAACTCATGGAATAAAAGGTAGAGTAGGCACTTGGATAAGAAATTGGCTGAGTGACAGGAAACAGAGTATTAATAAATGGTTGTTTTTTAGATTGGAGGAAGGTTTGTAGTGGTATTCCCCAGGGATCAGTATTAGTACCCTTGCTCTTCCTGATATATATTAATGACCTAGACTGTGGTATTCAGGGTGTTATTTCAAAATTTGCAGATGATAGGAAGATTGGAAACATTGTCAACTGTGATGAAGATAGTTTTGAACTTCAAAAGGACATATACATGTTGGTGGATTGGCCAGACAATGGCAGGTGAAGTTCAATGCAGAGAAGTATGAGGTGATTCATTTGGAGAGACAGTATAAAGTAAAGGGAGAAACTCTAAAGGAGGTGCAAGAACAGAGATACCTTGGTTTATATATAACATAAGTCATTGATGATGGCAGGGCATGTTGAGAGAGCAGTTAATAAAGTATATAGTATCTTAGACTTTATTAACAGGGGCATTGAGTACAAGAGTAAGGAGGTCACGTTGAATTTGTATAAGACACTAGTTAAGCGTTATCTGGGATACTGCATCCAGTTCTGGGCACCATACTTGAGGAAGGATGTGAAGGCATTGGAGAGTACAGAGGAGATTTACAAGAATGATTCTGAAGAAAGGTCATACAGACTCAAAACGTTAACTCTGTTTCTCTCTCCACAGATGCTGTCAGACATGCTGAGTTTTTCCAGCGTTTTCTGTAAATAGCAAGAAACCGTTCTCATTCAAGGGAGCATTAAGAACTAGGGGGCATAGGTTCAAAATAATTGGCAAACGGAATAGAAGTGATGTGAGGAAATTTCTTTTCACACAGAGGGTGATTGGACTCTGGAACAAACTTCCTAGGAGGGTGGTAGAGGCAGGTTTGATTGAGGTATTCAAAAGGAAATTGGGTAGCTATCTGAAAAGAAAGAATGTGCAATGTTATGGGTAGAATGCTCTTTCAGGGAGCCAGTGCAGACTCTATGGGCTGAATGGCCTCCTTCTGCACTGTAAAGATTCTGTGGTTCTGAGTAGGTGCATGGGAACACCACCATATGTAAGTTCCCCTCAAAGTCATGCACCATCTCAACTTGGCAGCATATCACCATTACTTCACTACAGCTGGTTGATAATCATGAAACTCCCTACAAAATAGCAGTGTGGGAGTACCTTCACAAATTGGACAGCATTGATTCATGAAGGCAGCTCAAGGGCAGTTACAGTAACCAGTTTCCCAAGGGCAATTAGGGATGTGCAATAAATATTGGCCTTTCCAATGATCCCATGAACTAATAAAAATTTAAGAGGCTCCTGCACTAAGTTAAGAGGAAAAAATTTTTAAAGGGTAGTACAATAATGAACAGCTCTTTAGGTAATTCTTCTATTGTGTAACTCTAGTAATGACAGGACCTTATGAATATTTCAATATCAGTGGAATGCAAGAACAACATAGTTTTTAAGACTTGTGGTAGATGATTTGTTTCAGTTAAATGGCATTTTAAGTCAGTTTGCAAGTAACCAGAGGTGAATTTTCTCAACCGGGGGGGGCGGCAGGAGCAGGCGGGTGCACAGCCAATCGCCGCCCGCAACTGACTGGGCACTGGCCACCACCGTTTTACGTGGGTGGGCCAATTAAGGCCCGCCCACCATGACATGTACCTGGAAGCACTGAGCACTCCCTGTGTGGGCAGGGGGGGATTGCTTGAGTCCGGGAGTACGTTCTTGTGCGCATGCATGCGAAAGCACCGAAATCTTCCTGAGGCAAAGAGCTGCCTCAGGGAGATTACTTTAAGTTCTGAAAATTCTAATGAAGAAAATAAAATTTAAGACATGTCCCCTCATATGAAAGTGTCACATGAGCTGGGACATCTCTATGAATGTTATTAAAATTTTTATAAAACTTAAAAAATCTTCATGAAACCTCATCCGCCCGCGGATGAGTTTCCATGATAAATGCGAAGGCTGCCTGGGCTCTTTGCCTGCCCGCCAACCTTAAAGTTGGACCAGCAGCTCAGTTTATTGTTTTAATTGATATTTAAATGGCCTTAATAGGCCTTTGACAGTTCTGCACGCTGCGTACCCACCAAACTTAAAACCTGAATGTGTGCCCGACATCACTGCGCTTCATTTTACACGTCAGTGAGTGGACCCCAACCCATGCCTGCCAACCCGAAAGTTCTGGCCCAGAAGACAGCTCTTGGACTTTATACCCAGCTCCAAACAAATATTGGTAGTCACGTGACATGAAGAAAGTACACAATATTTTAACTTCGAGAAGAAGAGATTAGAAGAAAAAATGGTAAAGTATATTGGACATAATAAAAATAAAGGAGAGCAAATCAGATAAGAGTAAATGGCACACAATGAAAAGATGTGAAACAAGGAAGTAACGCTTAATTTTTACTTAAACTGCTATCTACTTCAGCTATAAATTATTAATATTACCTCAAAGCTACTCCAAACATTTGTACCTTCATTGGTGTGTTCATGTTTGTTTCAGCATGACCTTTGCGAGCTAAAATCTTCAAAAAAAGATGACCAGGGCATTTACAAGGGACTCTGCTGACAATTTAAGACTTAAAACCAGTTCTGTTTACTTCAAGTTCCCCTCTGCTCAGTGTCCTCGTTTCTGCTGCTATTGTTCTCAAATCAAAATTTCAACACAAACCAAGAAAACCATCAAACTACAAAATACAAGTCAGACAACACTCAAAAATAAAGGTGCACAAATGTTCTATTTAAAAAGTCTACAAAAAAATCAAAGACTGCAGTCTCCAGAAGGTCTACACATCACAAGGACTTAAATGCAACTGTCAATACAGAACAAGTGTTTCCAGATGTTAGCAGCTATTATTAACATTAATCAGCTGTGTGATAAATTATAATTGGAGCAGATGCCCCTGAAGTTCAAAATTGGTTTATAATCCAAAAGCCCAATTTATACTGTTGATTATTATTCTAAACCTTCAATTAGACGCCTCTTCCGTTCATATCAGATCTTTCCCAAACTGAATATTCCCTAGCAACACACTGGGACAAGTAAAAATCAATGGAGAAGTTCCAATTGCCTATTTTAGTGCACTGATCTGTTGCATCAACTACGGAAACAAAAAAGTCAAGCAAATATTCTCCAGCACAAACCACAGGTACACCCTTGTTACAGAAGGAAGAATAAAAAGAAGCATGCATTCACTTTCAGCAATCCCACAGGCTGAGAACAGTACTGTGGAACTGCTAGCTTCAAATTAATTCAAAACCTGCCAGTTCAACTAGTATTGATTTGCAAAGTATGTGCTAAATGTAACAGCAGCTGGTACAGTAATACCAAAGCTAAGATGTGCTTAAGATCATAAATAATAGAAGCGTACTGCATAGAAAAAGGTCATGCAGCTCACTGTGCAAGTGCTGACTCTTTAAAAGAGCTCTTCAATTAGGAAAAAGAAGCACTTGCATATATGTAGTGAATATCAGGACACCAAGTACTTTACAGCCAATGAAGTACTTTTTAGAAGTGCAGTTACTGTTGTAGGAAACATGGCAGCCAATTTGCATGCAGCAAGTTCTCACAAACAGCAAAGTGATCACAGCCAAGATAATCTGTTTTTTGTGATGTTGATTGACCAGGACAACGAGAAACCTCCCCTGCTCATCTTCAAAATAATGCCATGGGGTCTTTTACATCCACCTGAGGGGGCAGAGAAGGCCTTGGCTTAACATCTCATCCAAAAAACACTGCATTCCCCTGTTTATTCCCACTTCAAGAATATATCCAATTCCCTTTAGAGAAGTCAGTAGTGAATCTGCTTCCACCATCCTTTCAGGCGCTTCATTCCAGATCATTACAACTTGCTGCATAAAAAACACGTTCTCCTGTCTCCTACCTGAAGCTGCTATATCTTTCCCCACAAAGACCACCAATAATAGTCTGATGCATTCCCATCAAGAAGTTGTATACCATCCTTAAACACTGGACCAGTAAGAATCAGATGGACATATCCTTAAAGCATGATCACAGAATCCTTCACCCACATGGAAGGATTATTCCAGTGCATTGTGCATTGTAGGAATGTTATCAATGCATACACACAAACTTCAAACTAGAATGGATTGAATTGTTTCTTTAAGACTGAATGTGATGCACAGCTACAAGGGAAATGGGCAGAATAATTACAGATGGGATTCAATGTCAGTTAAGTATGAAGTAATGCATTTTAGTAAAAAAAAGAGCAGTAATGAATGGAAGTAGGATTATGCTGTGAAGAAGCAGAGAGATTTGTGGGTACAGGCTCAAAGAGCATTAAAGACAGCATCTTCAGGTTGACAGGGCTGTGAAAAAAGCTAACAGAATTCTAGGTATTATCACATGGCATAGAATATAAAAGCCAAGAGGTAATGATAAGCCTATACAAAGCCCTGATAAGATCTCAGTTACTGTATTGGGCTCCACACTAGAAGGACACTGAAGCTTTACAACGGGTATTATTCAGATTCATTAAGGCTACTGCCTATGTTGAGGAAATACAAATGTGAGAAAAGACTTGAAAAATTGAAGCATTTTCCCCACAATCTTCCAACGATTGATTTTTTCAGTATGTGTTGGCAGAAGGTGAGGTATTTTGCTACCAGCCTAGACTTAGAGAATTTAGTTTTGTGTGTGCTGAAGTTTGAAGAAAAACAAACATAATCCATGTAGTACGAGGCCTGCATGAACAGTTTCCCTTTACCCAGTTTGTACAAAGGATATGTGAGGCTTACATTACAGGGTAAAGTTTCCACTTGTGCACTTTTGGAGAACAGCAGTTTTGCTGAGAGCACATAATTGGGATATTGTATGCTACCGGCTCATTAATTTTTTTGTCTATTAAAGCTAACAAATGAAAAATCTGGGGCTAATCACATGTAATTTCCTAACATGCACCCCCAGTACACCAGGGCACAATCAGAAAATTCACCTGTGCCAAACTAGCTTTGAACTTAGTGTTCAACCTAATCCACCCAATGAAATACAATGCTGTAGTTGTAGAAAAGAGACTTGTATTTACGTAGTGCTTTTACACACAGGGCGAGATTGTCCCAGATTTGCACTAACTGCGGTAGCAGGCAGGAAAAAGAATGTTTCATCTGCTGGCCACAATGGTGGCTTTTCACACCATACCATCCCAATCCCACCTCATTAATTATGCAGCCACAGGAAACTCACCATCTCGCTGGCGGGCAGCCCCTGAATCGCACACCACCCCATTACCTCGCCACTTCCTCACGCAGGATGTCATATCTAAACGGCAGCCACCCACACAGCTGTCAATGCTTGCAGATCAGGACTGCTCCAGTGAAGACAAGGCCCTAAAAGCCAAGAAGAGTTCAGCGACCTGTCATTGAAATGCTTTTTGGAGGCCCGCCATAATGCCTTCCACCCGTGCTCTGGCTGAAGCAGGTCCAGCAATCTCACCACTCCAGCTTGGGAGGCGGTGGCAGTGCTGGTCAATGCTAACGCTGCCCAGAAGAGGTTGACCATCCAGTGCAGAAAGAAAATGAATGATTTCATCCGTGCCGCCAGTGTAAGGCAACCATCTCATCACTCTAAACTCACACACTCACAAGCCCATCACACATTAACTGGCATCTCACTCATTGCCAGCTCAATAGAAATCGTCACTCACTCTCTCACACACACCTTCATATCCTCTGGCTTCATCTCCTCTGGAGACGATCTCCTCAGCTCTCACCATCTTGCACCCTCAGCCCTCATCCACTTGCACAGATCAGCACGTGCTCCCACACACAGCCTCAGTACGGCCCTCGCCCTGCAACCTCTTTCCAGGCCTGAGGCCACTTCTCCCCCTTCCCCAAGCAAGCCCTAGCCTTGGAGCTGTTGAAAAGCCACCCTTGCCTTACGGCTGATCTGGTAGATAGAGATCTGCCTGCCAGCCCCCCTAAAAGTGATGTGGTGCTGCCTGCGAAGCCTGGCAGTGATGACCGTGAGTGCTACCTGAAGCCAGGCAGGCAAAGAAACCTTGAAGTTCCCAAGCAAGTGCAGCTCGCCAGGTGCATGTTGCTTATGTACAGTTGTGAAACACGTTGGCGTGCAGCATGGGGGGATGATTCTGGTAAGCTGGGCTTATAATAATATGCAGTTGTATTACAATGAAGTTCCCGATGTCCGCCAGTGGGAAACGCAGAGCAGACAATTGCAAAATGACAGCATGAAACCGATTTTTGGCCTTCCTGCATATTGTCTGCTTACACCCGCCATGACGCCCACAGTGTCTCAAATGTCTCAAAAGCACTTCACAGAATGAATTATGTCGGCAATAAAGCAAATTATTGAGATAAATCATAGTCTTGCATAAGGGTATGCAAACTTTTGCAGCAATGAACCAGATATTTGTGGTACCACTTTGTGAGTGAGCCACATTAGCATAAATAAGTGACAGAAACTGCTTTTCCCAGATGCTAAAGGTGTTCCATAAAGGCAGCATAAATTGCTCCTGCATCCTTCACTTCAGTCTCTCATTCTTTCTTATGTCTCCCTTTCTCTGAATTCATTCTTTCTTGTGTCTCCCTTTCTCTGAATTAATTTTTTTTTGCTCCCTTTGCTTTCATCGATGTCTCCACACACCCTAACTATTTTAATGTTTTTTTTCTGATCATTTGTTATTTCAACTACAAACAGGCACTCAGGCAATGAGTAGAAGCAGTAGCATTAGGACTTAGGTAGGTATGCAGATTAGAGATGATTATCTACTGGGTCATGGTGAAGAGAATCATCAGTAACTACTATAGTGGGAACAGGGTCAGAGAGTCTCTCAATTGAAGGTCGTGTAATTGGAGACGGGTACTGGCATCCTCAGACTGAGGTTTCAAGACTCTGGCTTAGTCAATTGTTGTAAATGGACTACCCCTTTTTCCAGGTGCAGAACCATAAATAAGTGAGGTGAGGTGAAAACTATTAAATGAAAAGTTTGCATCACTGAAAAACACACTGGTGACCTACTAGTGAAAACAACTGATCTACTGGTGAGGTTTTGGGATTTTTATTTTAAATTGTCAGCTTTGTCAGCAGATAGGTGTGGAAGTCAATGACAGGAGCCAGGCCCTGAGAATCTGGATGCAGAGCCATGAAAAGTTCAATTATCCTACACGAGTGGTCAAGACCAATGAATGCATCTTCAAAAGCTATTTCAGAAGGACAGGAAGAAAGGAAAGGAGGTGGGGTAGCTCTGTTAATAAAGGATGAAATCAATACAGTAATGAGGAATGATCTTGGTTCAGAAGATCAAGATGTTAAATCAGTTTGGGTAGGTGGGAGTAGTTTATAGGCCCCCTGACAGTAGTTGTACAGTAGGACATAGTATAAATCAAGAAATAATTGGGGCTTGTAATAAAGTACTGAAACATAGTGGGAGATTTCAATCTTCATATACCATAGATTAGAAGAATCAAACTGGCAAAGGTAGCCAGGGGAATAATTTCAAAGAGTGTATTCCAGACAGTTTTGTACAATATGATCTGTAGCCAGCGAACAGGCTATTTTAAGCCTGGTTATGCGCTATGAGACAGGATTAATTATTGACCTCATTGTAAAAGATCTTCTGGGTAAGAGTGATCTTAACATGAAGAATATCACATTCAGTTTAATAGTGAGAAATGAGTCTAAAAAGTGTCTTAAACTTAAATAAAAGCACTACAAGGATACAAAGACAGAGTTGGCTAAAGCGAATAGGAAAATAGGTTAAAAGGTGAAACAGTAGGGAATCAGTGGCACACATTTGAGGAGGCATTTCATTGAGAAAGAAAGATTCTACAAGAAGGATGCACCATTCATGGCTAACTAAAGAAGTTAAAGGTGATATCAAATTGAAAAAAAAAATACAACACTACAAAGCTTCATGGGCAGCCCAGAAGATTGGGAAAAATTTTCAAACCAGCAAAGAATGACTTAAAAAAAAAGGTAGGAATTGAAGTCGGAGTGAAAACCAGCAGGAAATATAAAAACAGTGAAAGCTTCTACAAGGATATAAAACGGAAAACAGTAACTAAAGTGATCATTAGTCCCCTGGAGGGTGAGACTGAGGAATTAATAATGGGAAACAAGGAAATAGCAGAAACTTTGAACATGTCATTTGTATCAGCCTTCACAGTAGAAGCATCCCAAGAATAGTAGAAGTCATGAGGCAAAGGGAGGGAGTTATGAACTTAAAATAATCATGAAGACTAGAGAAAAATTACTAATAAAACTAATGGGACTAAAGGTTAACAAGTCCGCTGGACCTGATGGCCTGCATCCTAGGGTCTTAAAAGAAGTGGCTGCAGAGATAATTGATGAATTGGTTGTAGTTCCAAAATTTCCTAAAATCTGGAAAGGTCCCAGTGGATTGGAAAACTGCAAATGTACCACCTCTATTCAAGAAAGGAAGGAGAAGGAAAAAAGGAAATTATAGCTGAGTTAGCTTAACATCTGTCATTGGGAAAATGCTAGCGTCCATTCTTAAGGAGGTAGCTGCAGGACATTTTAAAAAGTCATAATACAATCAGATAGAGTCAAACATGGTTTAGTGAAAGGGAAGCCGTGTTTGACAAATTTATTAGATTTCTTTGAGAATGCAATAAGCACGATGGGTAAAGGATACCAGTAGATATAGTAAAAGGCATTCGATAAGGTGCCACATAAAATGTTACTGCACAAGATAAAAGCTGGTGGTGTTGGGTGATATATTAGCATAGTTAGAGGATTGGCTAACTAATAGGAAACAGAAAGTTGAGATAAATGGGCCATTTCAAGTTGGCAAACTAATGAGTGGAGTGCCACAGGGATCTATACTAATAATTTGAATGAATTATAGCCAAATTTTCTGATAATTCAAAGATAGGTAGGAAAGCAAGTTGTGAGAAGGATACAAAGAGTCTGCAAAGGGATGTAGATAGGTTAAGTGAGTGGGCAAAAAATTGGCAGATGGAGTATAATGTGGAAAATTGTAAGGTTGTCCGCATTGGCAGGAAGTATAGAAAATTGGAGTATTATTTAAATGGAAACAGATTGCAGAATGCTACAGTAAAGAGAGATCCGGCTGTCTTTGTACAAGAATCACAAAAAGTTAGTGTGTAGAAACAGCAAGTAATGAGGGAGGCAAATGGAATGTTGGCCTTTATTGCAAGAGGGATGGAATATAAAAGTTGGGAAATCTTGCTACAATTGTACAGGACATTGGTGACACCATAACCGGGACAATGGTGACACCATACCTGGAGCATTGTCCAGTTTTGGTCTCCTTATTTAAAGGAGGGGTATACTTGCACTGGAAGCAGTTCAGAGAAGGTTGACTAGGCTAATTCCTGGGATGAAGAGGTTATCTTATGCGGAAAGATTGAACAGGTCGGGCCTATACTTATTGTAATTTAGAAGAATGAGAGGTGAACTTATTGAAGTATATAAGATTCTGAGAGGGCATGATAGGGCAGGTGCTGAGAAGATGTTTCCCTTTATGGGGGAATCTAGAGCTAGGGGGCACAATTTCAAAATAAGGGGTCTCCAATTTAAGACAGAGATGAAGAGGGCTTTCTTCTCTCAGAAAGACACTAGTCTTTGGAATAGCAGTAGAGGCTGGAGTCATTGAAAATATTTAAGGTTGATTTACAAGGGAGGCAGGCAGGAAAGTGGAGTTGAAGTCACAATTAGATCAGCCATGATCTTATTGAATGACAGAGGAAGCTCAAAAGGCCAAATGGACCCACTCCTGCTCCAATTTCTTATGATCTTATATTCCACCAATTGTACTACTAGCCTCAGACACTGCTCAATTCACCACACCTCCATTACTCATCTACTAATAATATGTATCAAGCACAATTCATATCTAACATTCATATCCACTGCACCTTCAAACGCTTAGCACTGCTACAAACTGCATACTGACATATCACAGCTTGTGCACACTGACACCTTTTCAACCATGATAGCCACATCACCCAAACAGACTGCACAACACTCACTGACAAATTTCCCTCATTCTTGCAAAACAAGGTGGCGCTTAACCAGATGCAACAGAAACTAACTGGAAGGGGTTAGACTTGTGTGCAAGTCCTAACCCCGAAGGAGGAGATGGTGCTGGCCACTATTGGGATGCCAATTGCTGAGTCTGTGGCCAGCAGCAAGGCTGTAACCATCAAAGCTGATGGAATTCCCATACCTAATTCTCCTTCTCACATCCCACCTCACCCTCATCCCAAACTCTCTTCTAATTTAGAAGCTGCAGATCGTGTAAGCATGCACCTCCTACTTTCCCCACCCCAGCCTTCTATTATAACTTTACTCTTCTGCCATTTTCATTTCATCATCTCACATATCCAAGAAGTGCAATTTCGCCAGCAACTAAGGAACAGCAAGAAGGCAGTTATGCTGAAGACCCACCATCACTCGATATCACACTCTCAGCCATCAACTCAATGATTGCAATTTAGAGGATAGCATTGAGGTAGGACTTGCACATATGGCTTAAAATCAGGTCATGGGACAAGGGCAGTACTGATGCTAGCTCACCAGAAGGCAAGGTCACACATGGGTTCTGCTGCAAAGGACTCAATAAGCACTTCAATGGGAAAGCCAACGGAAGAATGCTGATAGAAACGCACAAAGAAATACTCGGTGCACTGGGGAGCCTGCCAGATAATCTGTGTTCAATGTCAAGGAACATTGAGAAATCCAGCACCAACCTGGCATAGGACTTTGTGCAGAGCTTGGGGTCCAATAAGCAATAAGGAACTATTCCAATTGCCATCTTTTTTCTTCTTTCTCCTCCTCTGGATGCCGACTCGTGCTTCAACTCCTCAGTTGCTCACCTTAGAGGTTGTGCAGCATGCAGTAGACCAATACTGCAAGGTTCCTCCAGAGTGGTCCAGCCACTGGACCCATTGCTTCAGCATGGCGACGGTGTGCTCCATCACATTTTATGTGGCCCCATGGCTTTCACTGCATGCCACATTTGTGTCTGTGGGTTGCTCACTGGAGTCATCAGCAATGTCGTCAGCAGACAGCCCTTGGCACGCAGCAGACATCCCTTGGTTTGCCCTGGTGAGTCAAAAGCAACTGATATGACAGACAGCCGCAGAATGAAAAAGCATCATCTCATTGAAGTGCTTATTGAGTCCTTTGCAGCAGAACCCATGTGTGACCTTGCCTTCTGGTGAGCTAGCATCAGTAATGCCCTTGTGCCATGGCCTGATTTTAAGCCATATGTGCAAGTCCTACCTCAATGCTATCCTCTAAATTGCAATCATTGAGTTGATGGCTGAGAGTGTGATATCGAGTGATGGTGGGTCTTCAGCATAACTGCCTTCTTGCTGTTCCTTAGTTGCTGGCGAAATTGCACTTCTTGGATATGTGAGATGATGAAATGAAAATGGCAGAAGAGTAAAGTTATAATAGAAGGTTGGGGTGGGGAAAGTAGGAGGTGCATGCTTACACGATCTGCAGCTTCTAAATTAGAAGAGAGTTTGGGATGAGGGTGAGGTGGGATGTGAGAAGGAGAATTAACCTGCGTGATTTGCTTAGTTCAATAAATGACAGAGTTGGCATGCAGCACCTGCAAAGCAATGTACTTATTGTCAATGGTACCCTGCACCATGGGAAAGTCTGCAATCCTAGCTCAATCATGCTCAATCCATTAGCACAATTCTGTTTTCCTCCCTTTACGCCACTATCAGCACCTTCTTATGTCTTTACCACTATTATTAACACTCCCTTTGTCTTGTGTCCATGATATCTTTGTCAATCTCCCCTTAGCTCCCACCTATCCCTAATCATCTATCTTGCTCCACCTGCTCCACACCCTCGTAGGCTGTATAAAAGCCATAACATTTCTATTTCTTTTTAGCTCTGAAGAAGTCATACGGACTTGAAACATTAACTCTGTCTCTCTCTCTCCACAGATGCTGCCAGGCCTGCTGAGTTTTTCCAGCATTTTCTGTTTTTACATCACATGTTCAATCCACCTGCTTAGATCTGGCAAGAGAGAATTTTTTTTCATTCATGGGATGTGGGTGCCACTAGCTAGGCCAATATTTAATGCCCATCTCTAAATGCCCTCGAGAAGGGGATGATGAGCTTGCCTTCTTAAACTGCTGCAGTCCATGTGTTGTAGGTACATCCAGTGATATTAGGAGGGAGTTCCACGATTTTGACCCAGTGACAGTGAAGGAACAGCAATATATTTCCAAGTCAGGATGGTGAGTGGCTTGGAGGGGAACTTCCAGGTGGTGGTGTTCCCATCTGTCTGCTGCCCTTCTCCTTCTAGATGATAGTAGTTGTGGGTTTGGAAGATGCTGTCTAAGGAGCCTTGGTGAGTACCTGCAGTGCATCTTGTAGATGGCACACTGCTGCCACTATTTGTTGGTGATGGAGGGAGTGAATGTTTGTGGATGGGCGCCAAACAAGTAGGCTGCTTTGTCCTGGATGGCATCAAGCTTCTTGAATGTTATTGGAGCTGCACTCATCCAGGCAAGTAGAGAATATTCCATCACACTCCTGACTTGTGCCTTGTGTAGATAGTGGACAGGCTTTGGGGAGTCAGGAGGTGAATTACTCGCTGCAGGATTGTTAGCCTTTGACTT